>NC_035108.1:215549845-216177658 GCF_002204515.2 Aedes aegypti | reverse complement strand
ACAGATAACCGAAGGACCACAAAACTCATTTCCGTGTTAATAGAAAAAGATTCATATTTTTTTAGCTCACCGAAGCCCCTCTTGAAGACTGCTGGCGTAGCCATTAAGGCGAAGTAGGCCGTCATTGAAATTTGTACGCGTCGTTGATGATTGTTGCTAATTCATCTCACGATTTCGAATCCAAGAAAATCAGTTGGTTTTGCACTGACACAGCTGAAAAAGTATCAGCATACTTTATGCATGTTAGCGCGTACAGTGATAGTTTTCCAAGCCAATATAAACTATTAAGACTGAGTTTTATCACTTTTAAATTGCATGGAGCAAAGTCATCATTGCTTCTAAAACAAATGACGGGCTACTTAGCCTTAACAACGCAGATCGTGCCATTGGGTTCATGGAAGGAAATCGACGGAATGGTTGGTTCGACAAGGTATGCTAGATGATTTTGCACGGGAAAAATGCAGCGCTTGCAAGAATGTTGCAGCAAGGTGCTCGTCAAAATGAGGAACGAAACAAACAGTAGCGAGGGCAGCAAACCCGTCTATTTCGGGACAAAATAACGCCGCCTAGAGTTCGAGTGCGAAGAGATGGAGCAACTGTATCGTTCACAAGAAATGCGTAAGTTTTACAAGAAACTCAATACATCCCGCAAAAGTTTTGTGCCACGAGCTGAAATGAAGCCAAGATAAAGATGGAGGAATCTTGATGGACGAACGTGAAGTTATTGAAAGGTGGTAGCAGCACTACGATGAACACCTGAATGGCACAGATGTGGAAGTCCAAGGATATGTAAGCCAGGATATGGAATACAGAATAGCTACTGGTGGAGTGGCAGGAGGGAGTAATATGCCCTATGTACAAAAAGGGTGATCAAGTGGAGCAGGATCTTGGAAGTGTGGAGTGATTGAGAAACTGGCAGGAAGCAGCCATGGACCAAGTTTGTTGGCGTAACATTGTGGCGCAGATCATGTCTTGATGGACGTAGTGCCATCAAAAGTAATAAAAGTTAACAGATGATTAATAAAAGTTAACTGATAAGACGAAAATTCTAAGATGATTGTGACCTTTACTTGTTTAGTTCTGTTTGAAAATAACACTTTAGGACAGGGTGTCGACTACCTGATAAAAAACTGGAAAGTCAGGGAAAGTAAAGGAATTCAATGTTTGACCTGGAAAGTCCGAGGAAGTCAGGGAATTTTACTAGAGGTCATGGAAAAATATCAATGCTACAACATCAATAAATTGCTTGTCTGCATGTGAACTTATTGATTAGGCCAACTCAACAAAACAATAGTTAGTAATCATGTTGTTTATATTCAATACGATCAATGAAAAATGGTAATCAATTTTAAAAACTAGCAGTACATCATTGAGAAAACGCTCTTATGTACAGTAGAGCAAACATTACATTATTGCCTAAACTTATCCTCAGAAGCCAAAATTTTCTGAAATAAAAAGCATCAACAGTCCTCTTAACTCATTGCCAAGATCCGCTCACTTTACTTAAAATATTGACAAAAAAAAAGGAGTTCATTCTAGAGATGGGCGACTTACTCGTGAATCGTTCAAAAGAGTCGACTCTCAAAAATGAGTGAACGAATCACGATTCTTTTCAAAAGAGTCGCGATTCTCTAGCCTTGCAATATTAGGAAGAGAGTTTAAAAATTAAACTTTATAACATTTTTAAGTTGGATTTATCGTAATCAAAAGTACTAGACATGTTGCTTCATACATAAAAATGATATCATTCAGAAAATGTGACGTTATGTTTTTTTCTGTTTATGATTTATTTTTGATTTTTTTAAATGAGTCACTGAATCGATCAAAAGAGTCGATTCACTTTTGTGAGTTACCCTCGATTCGCTCCCAAAATTGGACCAATTTGCCCATCTCTAGTTCATTCCATCAAATCGAGACAATCTTTACAAGTTTGCACAAAACATTCCAATAAAACTGGTTCATGCTGAAATTTGTCCATTTTGCTATCTATCTCAATTTCGATTTTTCTATTTCAATTTTCCAGATTTTTTAGGAAATGTCGTGTAGACTCCAAGCGTTGCTTCAGGATTTTTATCAGGAGCTTACTTACAGGTATTTCCAGTTTATTTTTCTAAGACTATACTCAGGAAATATTTCAAGCATTCTGAAGATCATAACATTCCTTAAAACAAATCGTCGGGAATCCAGAAAATTCTTGGAAGCAGAATTTTCAGTAATTTGGTTTGAAGGAATCTGCTCGATAATCCATTGACAGTTTGTGAGATTGCTTGAAGATAATCATTGAAAATTCTTAGAGGAGTTCCTCCGAGCATTTCTGAAGGCATGGCAAATTCAAGAGGAACATCGGAAAACCTCCGAGTTATTATTAGCGGAAAACCTATTAGCGCGTTAGTCAACCCTAGAATATTTTGATAAATCATACCGGAAGCTAAAAGAAATTACTTGTAAGGAAATATCGTGAAAAATTATTGGAAGTATTCTAAGATACAACGATTAGATCTTGCAAAAAAAAAGTCTTTGTGATTTCCGAAAAAAAATGTTTTTAAATATCCCTGAAATAATCCTTAAAAATTTAGGGCTTCTAAAAATTCTCCAACAATTTATAGAGAAGTCTGGAGGTATAATTAGTCAAATACTTAGATAAATCACAAAGTAACACTTGAACCTTTATACTGTCAAAATTTCATAAACGGTACAGATTTAAAACGTTTCAATGAAATATGTATATTCTCAAAGGACAACGGGGTATCCATCTCGTCCCATTTGTTAATAATGTGGTTAACCTCCCTATATATTCAGAAAAAAAAATTAAGGAGTCGCTGGGTGAAATATTAGAAGAAATATTAGAGGAATAGTTGGAGAAATATAATTAAGAACTCCAAGATGAATTTCTGGGAAATTTCTGTTCAATTATCCAAGAAAGCACTTTGGCAATGACTGGAATTTCACCTGGAAATGGAGTATCCAAATTTCAGGAGGAAAGTCCTCCCACGAAAAAAGCATGGTTATGATCTAAATAGTGTTGCGCATTATGTACAAAAATGGTATTATAAGGTAGCGGAACATTTGTGAAATTATATCTTTGGCAGTTCAGTATCCGAGTGTATTCTTTTTAACAGTTTTAATATTAACTTGTGCGCTTGAAGATTTCAATTGAGTATGGTCAATAAGAGATTCATAAATGTCTGAGCTTATACTTAACTTTTACCGCTTTATTCATACAAATTAGTTTGAAAAGTAAATACTCATATGCTCACTTTTATCATATCATCTTGAATAAAAGCTCAAGAAAGTTATCGAAAGTTATCTGACTATTTTGTATTTAAGTAAAGTTAAAGCTTTTACTCAGTTTATTCATACGACCTAAAACATAAAATATACCAAATCAACAAATCAACATGGTCTGGAATTTTTCTGGAAAACAAGTGGAAGGTCAGGGGAAGTCAGGGAATTTCTTTTTCAAAATTGAGTCGACACTCTGCAAAATAATGTCATCCTCCTTCTCGCGATGTGTAGACGGTTGGCAGTGAAAATAAATACTTGCGTTAAGACGAAATTTCATTAAAATAAAATTGAGCAAATTTTTAAGATCGACTTTAAATTTTGAAAAACATGTTTCTCAGTTTAAGCCGAAAATGTATTTTAGCGTTTCTTTCAAAAAAATTAAACAAATCTGAACAAAAATTTCAAAAGGAAACAACGACATTGGTAAACATTGACTTTGCAAGCCGCTGTTGAGCCCAATTCAACTCAATCACGCTCACCAATGCCACTACCAGAAAGAGCTAACACCAATCTTTCTGATAGTTGTGTTAGTTTGCGTGGGCCAGCTAAAAAAGGCTAAACAGCAAGGTTTAAAACGTCTTGGGCCCTTTTCAAATGATTGTCCAGAATTATCTACAAGTCATCCATGCAACACTTTTTTGCAAGAGTCGTTTTTTTTCAATTCCATGGTTTAAAAAAACGGGTAAAAACGTTTGATCCTTTCCAAGTGATAGTGCAGGAATAATTTGAAAATACAAAGTCAAAATCATGCAGAGGTCATAGATACAGAGAATTTAATTGACATCGTAGGGGGTGCTGCCAGCTCTAAATACGATTCGGCGCTAAATGGGTCTTTATTGAAAACTGAAAGTTGTTTAGAATCGCAATACCAACATTTTTATACTTAACACCTCTTTTTGGAGCCATCAATACAAAATGTCTTGCTTCACTAAATTTTGGTAGAATCATCCGAAACCCCTCAAAACGTTAAGCTTATTTTCTAGAGGTATCATCTAATCTCGGGTGAATTCGGGTGGACATCAATCGTGCGACGTCCGGAACAAATATTTCGATAAATCCTCATAGGGTTTTTAGTGGAATTGACAGAACAATGCTTGTAGGTGCCTATGTGAAATTCTTAATGGAATTCATTAAAAACTTCTAGAGTAATCCTCGTCGATTTTTTTTTTCAAATAATGTCTAGAGAAATGTCTGAAAGTGTCGTTATTGGGATTCATGGACAAATTCTTTTAGGAACCCCCAAAACCTTTTTTTTTTTAGAAATCTTTGGAGCTGATGAACAAATCTTTGCGAAAAAGCGGCATTGTAGCATGACTTTAGTATATTATGTTTTACGCAATTTCTGAATCCTAGAGAAATTTCTAGATGTGTCTTAAAAGAAATAACTTGTAAAATTGATGTAAGAATTATTAAAACGAAGATTAATTCACCTTACTTTAAAATCACGGAACAAGCTGCTTCTTCTTCTTCTACTTCTTGGCCTTACGTCCTCACTGTGACAGAGCATAATTCTCAGCTTAGTGTTTAATGAGCACTTTTACAGTTATTTACTGAGAGCTTTCTTTGCCAAAGCTGCCATTTTCACATTTGTATATCGTGTGGTAGATACGATGATTCTCTATGCACAGGGAAGTCAAGGAAATTTCCATTACGAAAAAATCCTGTACCGACCGGGAATCGTACCCAGACACCTTCAGCATGGCTTTGTTTTGTAGCCGCGAACTCTTACCACTCGGCTAAGGAAGGCGCCCACGAAATAAACTCTCTTGCTTGAATAACATTCCAATTACCATGACATTTATAACATTTGTTTTGCATTGAGCTGTCTTTAAAAGAAATTTTTGTCCAATTTTTTTACAATGGAATGCGGATTTTTGCAAACTTGGTGTGGAGCATAAAAAACACTTTCTAATAAACTCTTTTAACCATACAATTTACTTGAGGCTGTGTCCAGTTTCCATGGCAAAACAGACTGAATTTTGTTAACTTTTTTCTAAGATAAATTAGTAGGAGCTTTAGCTCATAACAAACAAAAGTATCTGCTCACACACTTAATCAAGTTTAGGCTTTAACGTAACGCATATATCAATTTGACCACCATCGCCTTTCCGAGTTGCAAATTGGAAGATTGAAATGTTTGATCAATAAAAGCAATTTAGATTTTCGTCTACAGTCTATCTCGCAAGCCGCCCGCTTATTCCTTTCACCTCGAAAATAATGAACGCTGATCTGAACAATAAGCTCTGAAGCACTTCACTTGTTCGTTAGGAGCATAGCCCGAATAGAAGCGATGTACTGAGTATTCGAAAAGTGCTTTTAAAAAAACATTGATAAGATTCAAAATTTTATAAAGTTGTCCCTTGAACTATTTTTTACAACGTGCAGCATTGTAAATTTGTAAAAGTGTACATCAATCCATTATTTCTTCATTGTTCGGAATAAAATTCACCCCTCACAAACTCTTTCCGTCAGCTCGGGCCTTCACATGGAAAGCTCTCTCTCGGAGTAGCAATTTAAATAATCCGCTCAACGCAACACCCCATCACATTCAACAAGAACACTGTATGCGTAGGTATTTTCCATGTTTTTTGGATTTTTCTTTGGCAGCCCTTTCAATCCAGGGCCGGTCCCGTGCCGCAATCTGAATCGACTGTTCGGACTAATAGAAGGAGAGTAGGCCAACAACTTTTCTGATGGGAGTTCCGATGGATGGTGCTCCTATACCGGTCCGTCCTTGGCCATAAATTGATTTATTTCGCCGCGGTACGATAAATCCGGACCAAATATGCACATATATAGACCTAACTCAGGCACTAGGACAGGCTGTGCGACGCCGAGCAGGTTTACGAGAGTTCCAGTCGAGAATATGGTATGGTGGGCACATGATGGTCGACTTTATTCACTGTGCCTCATGTCGACCGCAGACTAAGGTGGTAGGTAAGTTATTTTAGTGGATGGTTGGTAATTTGACCGCAGGTTTGCTCAACCGCAGCACAAAAAGGCGAACGTTTATTTCTTCCCAAAATGGCTCGTGCTTTATTGTAATGTTGCTGACACGACCTGGACTCGGACTGGGCCGGTAATAAACCAAGTCGTGTGTCAACCTTTTCAGAATCATAAAAGAAATCAATAATCGCTGTGAATTACTTTTCTTGAAATGGTATGTTCGTTGGCTTGAAAGGTCACAAGAAAGTACGTAATAAATAGGTATTACGAATCAATCTTTTATTTTCAGGGCAAACTTTTGGGAAATTTGAAGAGTATATTTTAATCAAACACGTTGCATTTACGTTACTTTAGATTAAGAATAAACCAATGAAAAATTATGAACTACCCTTTACAAACAATAATGGCCTGTGATAATCCAGCGTCATGTGTTCAAGAAAAAACAGAACAATGCGCTGCAATACCACAGTAATATCAGCAGCTAGATGAGCAGGTTGAAAAAAATAACGAGAGAGATACCAACAGCGTGTGATAACATATCTCGCGTTCAGTATCATAAGGGCGTAACTGCAGTGATCGATTTCTCTTCATCGATTTTCTCTTTAGCTAATTTCTTAGCCGGGCGACTGTTTTCGACAGCTATTTTTGGCTCAGTAGAAAGTACTCATCATCTTCCATCGTACTGCACCGTAAAATGTTTCGAAAATCGATTGAATTTCGTGTAATAAGGCAAAGAGAAAATCGACGAAGAGAAATCGATCACTGCAGATACGCCTGTATGATACTCAACGCGAGATATTCACAAAGCTGTGACCACTACGCCCAAGATGGGATTGACACTGGTCAACAAAGAAGACGAAATGGCTGGTTTGATGAAGAGTGCCAGAGAGTGACAGACGTTGCCTTCTTCACGTATGTTAGGTGCCAGTATGAACAACGTTGCCAGTCGCAAAGCACAAGGTGGCATTAGTTGGAACGATGGTGGCAACCAGGTGCTATTTAAAAAAGGCATTACACTATTGGATTCAGCGTTTTAAATGCCGTCACGTATTCTCTTATCAGACTGAGATAGCTTGAGGAGTGCTTCGTCGGTGACAGCTGCTTAGATGTTCACTTTGTCAATGATCCTAGGTTAATTTTGGTAATATAACTTGCAGACTAGCTGCACAGTAATGCCGCTGGAATGAATCAACGTTTCTGGAGATGTCAACATCCTATATGACTATTCACGAAGCTGTGACTACAAATGCATTGACACTGGTCACCGACGATGGTGAAATGACTGGTTCGATGAAGAGTGCCAGTGAGTGACAGTCGTGAAGCAGGTCACCAGAAGCCGTATGCTTGTAGCCTGGCAGAACAGAACAGGCAAAAGCTAAGGAAAAGCGCATCCACTGCAGAAAGAAAAGACAACTCGAAGAAAATATGGTAGCTGACGTTCAAGATGGCATGAACCGGAATTATATGCGGACGCTTTATCCAATAGTCAATGGCACGCGGCACAATACTGTACCAGTGCCCTCCATGTGCAATGATCTAGAGGAGAATTTGCTGACCGATAAAACAGTGGTGGCCGCCAGCTTGAAGGAGAACTTTCAGCAGTTGTTTTACGGTGTAAATTGATATGTAGCGAGAAACAGGGTGAACATAGATATTGACGGGTGAACTGTGGACCCATTGACCATAAGAGAAGTTAAAAGAGCTGTGAGCGAGCTGAAGAACTGCAAGGCTGCTGGTAAGAACGAGAATACGAGCGAAATTTTTTGAACACAGAAGAGAGCAGCCGTACCAATCGATCCATTGAATACTTCTGAAGACAGTGACGAAAAAATGCCTATAGGTTTGCAGAATGGCTTCATAGCTCAATCTGCAGGACAGAACACATACTGCAGTGCACCAATTACAGAGCTATTACCCAGTTGAATTGGCGTCGCATGTCCACTTGAAGAGTTCTTCGTCGGCGATTACCAAACTGGAGACAACGGACCAGATACTCATCATGAAATTATTCTAGATAAATTTCGGGAATAAAACTTGCAGGATTTCAACGCTAGATAATTCGAGGTCTAGGACTGCAGAAATTTTCAAATTAACTGTTCAACATTGCATTCGAAAGTACTATATTCAGAGACAAGGCACTGTCGAATATGCTCCTTGGCTTTGCGGACGACATCGGCCTAATTGGAATCGATCGCAGGGCAGTGGATGAGGCCATCGTGCTTCTGAAAATAGATTAAGTCTGGGTCAGCTTGACCATTTATTCTATCAAAATTATGTGACAGAGGTATACTGCCCATACACACATAATTGTCCCATGTGCATAGGAAATCAAGCAGACATGGGACTGATATGCTTTTATGGGCAGTATACTTGGTAGTGCTGAGTAAGTGTTTGATGAGGACAAAGACGTTTCCCGTGAACTGAAAAGACATGTTATGGCCTTGAATAAGGATTGCGTAATCAGCATAGGATTCGCAACTTGCAAATTTGATTCCTGTGGCTCTATACGGAGAGTGGGCGTTGAAAGAAAAGGCCGAGAAGCCTTTGAGCGTCAAGTGCTGTGGATAGTATAACGTAGGGCAGCGTCCATTCCTTATGTAACGCAAAATTTTACACTTTTCGACTCCCACCTTATTTTTTCCATACAAAAAGCTTTACTGAAAAATAAAATTTTTGTTTAAGCCGTAACGCTTGAGTCTACTCCCTCTCCCCCTAAGGCGTTACGTAATTTGTAGATAGCGCCTAAGATCTATAAATTACAACAACAGTTAATGTCAGAAGAAAGAATTGTGAAAATGATATTCAGCAGGCTAAAGATCGGTGACTATTTCGTTGAAGGCCACCCGACCAACGAAGATGGAGCTCTAACCCCAATAATGACGAGATGCTACGCTGTAGCCGTCAATGTATCAATGTACTTGAAGAAAAGCAGTAGAAATATCCCTAGAAACATTTCTGGACGAAAATTTAAGAAATTCTGTAGAAATCCGATCATACATAAATATAAGAAATCCCTGAAAAAACTTCCTACGAAATTTGTAGAGGAATCTTTGTAAAAATCCTGGAATAAATGACAATTGGAACTCTTGGATAAAACCTCTGAGGAAATTTCGAGTCAGACATATCGATTATTATAAAAATAAGCATGGCAGAAAATCAATTTCACCGGTATATGGCTTTGGCTAGATTTTCTCCCAATAAAGCACCAGGCTTTAAAGGTTCAGGAGAAAAGTCTCATAGAGGTGTGAAGAATCAACAAATCGTAAAGAGTATTTTTCTTCGTAATTGACAAACAATACTACACCTAAAACGGCACTATGATCAATGAAATGTTGAAGTAAATGTGAAAGGGATAAAATTTGGCAAAATAAAAATCAATTTTCGTTTTCAATACTCGACATCAAAATTTGATTTCGTTAGTAAAATACTTTCATGTTGTCGTTAAGCTTTATGCAGGTACGGCTTAGAATGATCATAAAGTGCAAAAAATATAGGACATACATGCGGTCGAAGCGTAGTAATTGAAATGTTCAAATCCATCACTGAATTCAATAAAAATGTTAAAATCTCCTCTGGCACACAGCGACGTAACAAAGAAAAATCGCACAAAAAATCAAAAATCAATTTTCGTTCGTAAATGTACCTCAGCACACGGGCGCAACTCAGTTTATGGATACACCTAGACATAAAAAAACCATACCCGAACACCCAATGGCACCGATGTCAGGTGACTGAAATTGAAACAGTGCTGATGATAAAAGTATTTGTATGCAAATTACCAGCAAAAAAGCAAAACCAAACCATAGAAATGGATTAAGAAAACACTGCGGGATACAGGGAAGCCTCGATGACGCAGTGTAAAGAATACACATTTATCTCTCACAAGTCTGCCAGGGACGAATGGTCGCCAAAAGAAGAGAGGACCAGCCAAGGGACCAACTGTTCTGGACGAAAAGTGAAATGGTGAAACTTTTTCTTCCTTGATAGCTGTTGACAGAGTGATAGTAACAGTTTTGCAGTCAGACTTCCCCATCCCAGAGCGGAAAGGGGAGGATTCTTACACAGAAGACCGGAAAATTTATGCAAAGGAATAGACACAGCTTATTCATGTAAAACGTTTTCCAAGAGCTTTTCATCCCGGAAGGGATGACGATGACGCACGTGATGTGATGCTGATGCACCCGTCGTCTTGAGGAAGGCTCTTCTGAATGATTGTCGACAAGTTCCGCGATGTATACAATGATGATGAGCATAATCATGATGATACTTCCGAGCACCGATGCGACAGTGGATGATGATAATAATGTCGTGTAGTGTAACGGATGGGCGGGGCTAAAGAAACTGACAATGACGGCGACGGAGGCGGCGGCGACGGACTGTTGCTTATTGTTGATTTTAATGCAAAAGTTTTCCATTGCCTTGTTTGCACAAGAGGTGAATCGTGACTCTGAACGTGTACCGAACATTATCGTTTAGACTGATAGCCAGCTAATTTGTGGGCTATTTCTTTAAGTAGCAATACTTTGATTCTATCGTGCGTTTGTTCTGTACTATGCGTTACGCAAAAAAATTGGAAAATGTTTGTGGATTTCGACAGTTATTCATCATTTGTATTAACTGCAAACGAAATTCACCTTCGTTCTATTCAAAACCTGTTGAGAATTTGTGGGGGAGAAAAGTGGGTGTAAGGACCAGACAGTATTGTCGTTAGTGTTTATAAGTCTAGTCTTGCCCGAACCTATGCAGGAGCTGCTTATACCAATCATGTCTTGACAAAGACTGTGTCAGTGTCGTACAGTAGAATCCTATCATAAAAATAGCTTTTCATAAGCTTACGAAATTGCACCTGTACCTTGAAGTGGTAAAGTGCGTGGGCTATCGCTTCTCAGCTTGCGTTGTTGAACGCATTCTTCACATCCAGCATGACAACCGCGCAGTAACGGATTCCACTCCTTTTATGCTCGATTGTCTCCTCAGCTGCCTGAACGACCGACTAGATAGCGTCCAGAGTATATTTACCTTCCTCAAATCCAAACTGGTTTTTGTACAGCCGTCCGCACCTTCCGTATATGGCACTTGCCTGTTGAGGATCAACTTCTCCAACAACTTGCCTGTCGTATCGAGTAGACAGATAGGTCTATACACTGGCGGGTCATCTGGTAGTTTCTCTACATTTGGTAATAGCAACAATTTTTGTCGCTTCCATACATACGGGAAAATTTCTTGATTTATGCAACGCTGCATTGGCCATGTCCGGATTTGCATTAACTGCTACTGGGCAAAATTCGGGATAGCACCGGGTCTCGGTGTCTTATATGACGCTGATGATTTCATGACTTCTGCGGCGCTTTGTTTATCACCCTCACCACTTCTTCTCGTTCATCTGCCACGCTGAAGGCCATGGGTTTGTGGGGTGATGCGGGAAGTGTACATCGATCATAATTATCGATAGCAGCAGCTCGACATCCATAAGGCCACCTGAAGATAACGATAATCTAACCGAGAACCAAATCAACCATGATCTAATCGACGGAAATTTTTTCTCTGACATCACCAATGTTCGCACATACCGCAGTGCGAATATAGATTCGGATCACTACCTAGTTGCTGTATGTATGCGCTCAGAACTTTCAACCGTGATCAACTCGCGTCGAAGCCGAGCGCCGCGGCTTAACATAGAGCGGCTACGGGACTCAGAAGTAGCCCAAGAATACGCGCAGCAGTTGGAAGTGACCCTACCAACGGAAGAGCAGCTTGGCGCCGCCACTCTTGAAATTGGCTGGAGGCACATAAGATCCGCCATAGGTAGCACCGCAACAGCAGCACTAGGCCCAGCGGCCCCGTATCAGAGAAACGACTGGTACGACGGCGAATGCCAGCAGTTGAATAATGAGAAGAATGCAGCATGGGCGAGAATGCGCCACAAGCCAATATCAACAGAAACTGTGACGGAAATCTTCTCACGAACGAACGTGAAGTGGTCGAAAGGTGGCGGCAGCACTACGACGAGCACCTTAATGGTGATATGGCCAGTTGCGAAAGTGGCACGGAATTAACTTTGGGAGCACGCGCGGACGACGAAAGACTTCCGCCTCAGGGTCTCCAATAGGTGAAAACGGAGATTAGACGGTTGAAAAACCTCAAAGCCGCTGGAGTGAACCAACTACCGAGCAAGTTGCTAAAATACGTTGGTGATGCACTGGCAAGAGCACTGCACTGGGTTATTTCCAAGATTTGGGAGGAGGAAGTATGGCCGGAGGAGTGGATGGAAGGTGCCGTGTGTCCCATCTACAAAAAGGGCGACAAGTTGGATTGCGCCAATTATATTGCGATCACAATTTTGAGCGCCGCCTACAAGGTACTCTCCCAAATACTATGTCGCCGTCTATCACCAATAGCTAGAGAATTCGTTGGGCAATATCAGGCAGGATTTATGGGCGAACGAGCAACAACGGACCAGATATTCGCCATCCGCCAGATGTTGCAGAAATGCCGCGAATACAATGTACCCACACATCATTTATTCATCGATTTTAGATCGGCCTATGATACAATCGATCGAAAACAGCTATGGCAGATTATGCACGAATACGGTTTCCCGCACAAACTGAAGATTGAACAAGGGGACGATGGAGCGAGTGATGTGCGTAGTCCGAGTATCAGGGACAGTCTCTTCGAATCTCGAAGATGGTTACGGCAAGGTGATGGCCTTTCGTGTTTACTGTTCAACATTGCGTTAGAGGGTGTGATAAGAAGAGCGGGAATAGACACGAGTGGCACGATCTTCAGAAAGTCCGTTCAATTACTTGGTTTCGCTGACGACATTGATATTGTTGCAAGCAACTTTGAGACGATAGCGGATATGTACATACGACTAATGGTCGGAGCTAGGCGAATCGGACTGAACATCAATGTGTCGTAGACGAAGTACATGATAGCGAGGGGCTCAAGAGAAGACTTGGCACTCCCCCCACCTCGAGTTCATATTGACGGTGATGAAATCGAGGTTGTCGAAGAATTCGTGGACTTTAGCTCACTGATGACCGCCGACAACGACACCAGCAGAGAAACCCAGAGATACATCTTTGCTCGAAATCGTGCCTACTTTGGACTCCGCAGAACGCTCCGATCGAGCAAAGTTCGCCGTCGCACGAAGTTAACCATCTACAAGACGCTGATTAGTCCGGTATTCCTCCATGGGCACAAAACATGGACCCTACGTGCAGAGGATCAACGCGCCCTTGGTGTTTTCGAACGGAAGGTGTTGTGGACCATCTACGGCGGAGTACAGATGGAAGACGGAACGTGGAGAAAGCGAATGAACCATAAATTCCACCATCGTCCACCTCGCAAAAATTGGGAGGCTGCGGTGGGCCGGGCATGTCACCAGAATGTCGGATAACAGCCCGGTGAAAATGATTCTTGAATACAATCCGACCGACACAAGACGACGTGGTGCGTAGTGAGCAAGATGGGTCGATCAAGTTGAGGACGATCTGCGGACCCTTCGCAGAATGCGTGACTGGCGACGGGCAGCCATGGACCGAGTTGAATGGAGACGTCTCCTACGTACAGCAGAGGCCACTCAGGCCTTAGCCTGACTGGTAAGGTAAGTACGCAGCAGCTTGGGCGACTTCTCTTGAGCGCCCAAATCTGTGTAGGTAGTGCCCTGGGAGGGAGAAACAGATACAAACAGATACATTCTGCTGTCACGAACTGTCACTGTGAGCCCGGATCTTAAAAAATGGACTAACATGATAAAAGAGCGTAATTGATCAAAACATATTTTTGAATTTTAACAAAGTTGACAACAATCGGTTGAAAACCGATTTCTGTACATCCAAAAGCAATGTCACGATATCACCTTTTAATTTGATCGAGTATAAAGTATTCAAATACGCATCTTTTTACTCTTTTCCAGTTAAAATGAAAACTAAATGCACATAAAACTATGACACTTTTTCCATGTTTGTTCAGAATGATCGGAGGTACACAGCCAAAGAAAGCTAGCATTTTTTTCCAAGCCTGCCTTGATTGTAGTTGGTGAGCGAGAGTTATCTTGCAATTTGGAAAAGTGTTGTTCCATATTTCGTATGTAGTATCTGATGCAGTGCCCATATTCATATGGTAGTGCCCATATTCTAAAAGAAACTGCGTCAGGTGCAAATTCACTTCCCCGTGGCTTTATCACATCAATCTTTTACACATTTCGAATTAGGCGTACTTTTAATGTACTTATACCATTATTGGTGGGGCCTCCCTTAGCCGAGTGGTTAGAGTCCATAGCTACAAAGCAAAGTCATGTTGAAGGTGTCTGGGTTCGATTCCCGGCCGGTCCAGGATCTTTTCGTAATGGAAACTTCCTTTATTTCCTTTATTTCCTCTCTGTACATATGTTGTAGGCTCCTCCGATTCCTTTTTGGTTGAGTCAATCAAAAGCTACCGTTTACCAAAACGAATACCTTAAACAGTTCTTTCCCATATCTAAACTCCCTGGGTTCTCTTGTGGAAGTGCAGAGGACTCCTCGGCTTCCGTAAAGCAAGTAACACGTCAAAATTTCCCTCCCATCTTCAAATTGACTTGCATCCGGACGTCCGGACGTTCCATACATCTGGAAAAAGTAACTCATCCTTTACAGATTTGATCTGTAATTAAAGTACATATTTCGTTAAAACATGTTTGGAGTACTCTTCAAAATCTATCATAACTCAAAGTTCATCCTCAAATACTTATAAAGGTCAATGTTAAAAATAACATGATCTCTTTTGGATTTCATCGAAACTGGCAAGCTGTAAAATAAGATCCAAAAAGAACGCAACTTTCCCTTGGAGCAGTGCACATTGATTCAAGCAATCCACCTAGTTTGCATACGTTGCTGCTGGTCGGAACTCGGTGCTGAAAAGTGTCCCATGCTACAGCGCTTCTATAGTGTGACACCAACCAAAGTAGGCGACGACTATGTGCCACTATGTCGTAATGGGAAAAGATAAATTGGCTTATTATGTAAACAAACACCATCATACGGTGAATGGCTTTTAGCACCGCCAACAGTTTTCATTCCTGCTCCATACGTTTGATCCATCGCCAACAGTAGTGGCAGAAGAATAGCAACATTAACCATGAGCGTAGGGGAGGAAGTCAAACGACCTCAAAAGTTCATTCATAAATTAACCCCTCTACCGGCAGCTTCATTTTTTACCGCAAAATTCCAATTCAAATCGTTATAACTATTTTATTTTTCAATATTTTTGCACCATTTTTTCACAAGCTCTCAAAAAACTCTTCTTGTTTTAGGATCTGTGTCGATATTGATCATTGGTCATCTGGTTTTGAAGATATTCTAAAATTCATTGGGGGACCGACCCATAACTAGAACCTCCCGTTAATTTCTTAGGCTATAGAATTTTAATCGTATTGAGAGCATGATGTGAAAAAATAAAGAAATTTGGTGCAGCCGTCTTTAAGTAATGACCATTTAGGTTTCTGGAACCATGCTGGCCAAATAAAGATCTTAAAAACTTCAAAAAACATCATATCGTAATTTTCAGATATCTCCAAGAATACTGAACCGATTTGTATGATTTTTTCAGAGAAGCTCCATTTTACCTGGCATTATATAGCCCAGATTTTATTATTTTGATAAATTGATCACAAACAAAATGGCCGACAAAGACATTTTACATGGAAAATGTCGGTCCCCCAAGGAATATCGGAATATCTTCGAATCCAGATCACCAATAATTATTACCGACACAGATTCCTAAACTAGAAGACTTGTTTGAGAACTTGTGAAAAAATTGTGCAAAAATATTGAAAAACAAAAAAGTTATAACGATTTGAATATTTATTTTGCGGTAAAAAATGATGCTGCCGGTAGAGGGGTTAAACGCAAAAAGGATAATTGCTCTCGAATTTCTCCTTACGTATCCTTCTCCTATTTAAAAGTCCTTAAGTATTTTTCTAAGGAATTGCATTCTTCAACGATGTTTTTAAAGAAACTCCCTCTAGCATTCTTTTAGGAATTACAATCGGAAATCCTTTAAAGTTTGTTCCAGGGAAACTGCCAATGTTATTTTTCAGGATACAATTCAAGTTTTTTCAAAAATTTCTTCCTATCTAACTTTTTTTTTTTAATTTCTAAAGTTTTTTTTTCTGTAGACATTACTTCTGGGGATTTTCTGAGCTTTTGCAACAATTTTCCTTGAATTCCATGAGGAATTCTTCTAGTGATTCTGAATAAAATTCAATCAAGGATTTTCCTTATGTAATTTCAAATATATCTCTTGAATGATAAAAAAATCATGCAATAATTATTTTTATAGTACCTATGATCTTTCAAAATTAACACCAACAATTACTACAAGATTTTTTCCGCTCCAATTATGACAAATGCTTGCCATAAACTATGAGTTCCATGACAGATTTATGGAAGCTCCTTCGTATTATACATTGCAGACTGTTGATATAACCTCCGAATGATTTCTGTTTAGATCATAGCCAGAAGCCTAATTATATGGTTGACTTCGAAAATACTTCAAGATATACCATAACTCAACAGATGATTTTTTTTTTCATCGTACAGGAGAGCAACGGCCCCCTGCCCTCTGGCTACGCCCAGAACACCAACCGGAGGGGAAAACCGACAAAAGAGTTTTTTTTTCCTCTCGCAGCTGACTCTTTGGCAGCAAAGACGACATCGTATCGCAACAACGACGGCGACAGCAGAAGTCCAAATGACCAAAAATAAATAACTCTGCACTCGTTTTCCTTCCATCCAAACACACCTTCTCTGCGGAGATGCATCTTTTCCCCTAGTAGAAACGCCAGAGCCCTCAGAAGCATTCGCTGGGCGAAACAAAATAAAAATTTCGCTTCCTTTATCTCAGCTTGAAAGGAGCATTATGTGGACGAAATAAATATTGCCACTACGAAAATAAGCGCTTATTCATACTTTATAGCAGTGACATCAAATCTAATGGGCGTTGCACGTGACAGAGAACGGAGCTACCTATTTTTTGTTGGGATTTTTTGGGTTCTGAATTTATTATTTTGGAAAATTTAGTCTGAAAAAGTTGAAAATACATTGAAACAAAGTTTCAACATCCCAAGCTTTGGAATGATGTATAAAGTAGTATTAATAATGGAATTCATAACAAAGGCATATTTGTAAAATGAGGAAATGATTAAGCATAAAATAAAACCAATTACAGCATTGTTCTAATTCCCAATAAAAAAGTTAAATCCACTTATACAACAGCTCTTATGAATAAAATATTTCTAAAAAATAGTCAATATATTTTATATTATGAGCACGAGCAAGAGCATGAATGACCACTTCGTAGTTGCACTCCGTGATTGACCAGAACAAGCGAAATTGCAAAGAGATCTAATGAATGGGGCTTGGAATGTACTAACCATTCTGAAGGTGCACATATCGAGAGTTCAAACTTTAAAAGTCAATAACGGCGCCGGCCACGCCCAATGCTTTCATCAAGGAATGGAAGGAGTGTTAGTTAGGCAATCATTGTTACTAGAGACCGAATATACCTCTGCACCTCCAAAATTGTCATTAGTGGTATAAGGTGGGATCCATGATAAAATCACGCCTAACCGGATTCGAAATATTACTCGGACATACAATGCGTAGCCTAATGAGTGAGCTTCCGGTCCAGTCGCTCGCTCCCGCAGGAGCAAGCGACACAACTGATGGACCAATTCTATGACCATACTATGAATTTTAAATTACTCTGATGACAAGATTTACAATATCTATTAAATCTACTGGTGCTTTTTCTCACTTGTTTTCTATATATTTTACTACCAAGGCTCTAGATACATCTGTATAACTGGTATACGGATATTCAATGTAACCGTGAACCCCCAATTATTTCAACAATATCCCTTACAAACAAACCATCGGGGGTTATTTTTATTTTGAACTTCCAGCTACCCCAAAATTGTATAATTGTAGTACATCGATCATTGATTCGAAAATTATAGTTATTCCGGATTTATCACGGGGAGTACTGAGGTAGCCCAACTTAAAGAATCAGTAATCACTTTAATTTCATGTCTATGGCTTGCGACACATCAAAGTTCATGATTTAGCAAACTAAGTCTAAAGAAGAATTATTCCAGCGTTTTTGGATGACTTGGCAACATATTGTTCCAAATACCCGGTTCCCTGGTGGAAATGGTCATTATATTGGCGATTCTGAAACTTAGTTTGCGACAAATCAATCTTCATAAATTTGCAAACGTCTTTGGATGACTTGACCACATGACAGATTGTTCCGGATGACCGGACTGTTCCCTGAGGGAAAGAGCCACCAAATTGGTGGTTCTGAAACCTAACTGGCGAAATATTGAATATCGTGACTTCCAAAATCAAGGCTAAAGAAGGATGATTCATACGTTTTTGGATGATTTCATCACATGTCAGGTTGTTTTGGATATCCTGTTCCAAAGGGGAAGTGGCCATTATATTGGTGGTTCTGAGACATATCTTGCGACATATCAAACTTCATTAATTTGCAAATCAAGTATAAAGGCCACACACTGGGTTAATCCGGATAACTGTTTTGTGAAGAATGACCAGATCATGTGAAGATATGTGTCGTAAATTCGGGGTTAAATATCTACTCCGCAGAACAACCTTGAAATAGCAGATGAGTTTCTATCAGTCAATGGAAGTGTCAATATAGCAATTAATCACCTCTACGATATCATATTAACTTTCTAACTTACTAATCTACTCTTATAGAATGTTTCACGAGAATTTGATGAGTATAGTGTCTATACTATACTATACTTTACTATACTACACTATAGAATGTAATAGATTTTGTAGATCATGTGTCCTGAACTCTAGGACGATTTGGATGACATCTAATATCCAATATCTTGTTAAAATTTGTGGAAACGTCTGCTAAGGTCTAATGAGTGCTGTAATCCACTTAACGCAGACATCACTCGCTTAAAATAATTTATGGACCTGTGTAGATAATTGTCAGAACTTCGGTATGTTCTGGAGATCTTAACATTAATCTAGGTTAATTTTACATTTCAAAATCCCCTGGTGCATCGTAACTTGTTACAAATCTGGTCTGTATACTTTTGATATGAACACAGCCACTCCATGAAAAAAAAAAAACGATCTTGTGGGTCACCGAATTCCGTGAAAATTTGCTATTTCGTTCCTTATCCGAAATAAGGATACACGTGAATTTGGATTTTTTGATTAGGGGGAACTTTTCCAAAATAGGGTGACAACAAAAATCATGATTTTGCAAAATTTTATTTTTTTTCCATCATAACTTTTGAACCGCTTGACCGATTTTCAATTTTCTTGGGCGAAATTAAAGCCAAAGATTTAGACTTTTCAAGAGAAATATAAAATTTCACAAAAATTGTCTTTTTTTACATGAAATATATATCAAAAATTTCCGTTGGGACATTAGGGGATATTGCTGTTCTCATTTTTTCTTGAAAGTTCAGAACATTTTACGTTGATTGTCTAACTTTCAGCGATGTATGGTTTTTTAGTTTTTGAGATATATTTTTTTGTAAATAAAAAAACAGTCATTTTTCATCGGCACAAACTGTAGGTCTCAACGCATAAGATTTTTTATTTAAAAAAATCATAACTTTTGAACAGCTCAACCCATTTCCAATCTTTTTTTATGGAATGAAAGCTTAAGATTTCAACTTTCCAGAAGCTCGTGGGCAGTCCATAAGGTTCTCTAACGCACTTACCAAAATCTTAGGGGCAAAAACGCTGATTAACAACTGTTTAAAAGGTGAATCGAAGCCATGCCTGAAATTGACAAGTGCGCAAATCTGGAGAATCATCTTTTGATTTCATCTCCGCCTTCAGTTTTACAATTGTAAAATATAAACTAGTTTTAAATATGTCATGTTGATTATCAAACTTGGCCAACAAATTGATTGAATTTGTTGCTTTCATAGCAAATTCCTCCTTTTTTTTAAACGTTGACTGTTCTTCCTAGTTAAATTATGAATTTATGAACGACAATAACACTGGCAAAATCTTTTCGTCTCATATGATTTTCTTTAGAAAATAGCATAAGCATAATCATAAGCATTGATGACCATACAATTCGTAGTTACTACTCAGTTATTGACCAGAATAATCGTTGTTGCACAAGGAACCAAAAGATGTAGCTTGGGAGTAGCTTTCCATCTTCAGTGTTCACTTGTATGGTGTTTTTGATGTTAATGTACAAACGTCTATGCCGACATTTACAGTGACGAACTGTTCACATTTTGTAAAATCCATTTTGTAAACTTCATTTCCGATATAGACACTTTTTCAAAAACTGCACCAGCCAAATGTAATAATTTGCAGAGGCGATAGAAACGTGACAGATGAATTTTCAACACATCTGTTTGCGCGCGTTGCCGCGATCTTCCATATAATTTTCTTTAGAAATTGTACAATAAAGGCCGGTTTGCTACTGACAAGAAAAGGAATCGCCTATCTCGATGCGTGGAAAATTTCTCCCCAGAAATGGTCCAGAAAATCACATTTTTCTGATCGCAGTACGCAGTTGAGAAGAGATGTCATTTCAAAGGGGGCTCTCTGTAGAAAATTTCTTGACCCATTCAGTCAAGGAATTTCTTAACTTTTCTTGAGCGAAGCAGCATACTTAGTTTAAGTCGTAAATGCTTCAAAATATCGTAGTCTGTGTGCACAAGGGTGACCCATTTTGAACAGACTACGAAAATCTCAAGTTCTCGAACTAACATTCCAAAAATATAGGAAGAACGGGTCTAAGTACAAATCCGACGATAGGTGGAACCGAAGTCGATAAATTTGTCGAAGCTCCCGAAAAAATCCTTTTACAGAAGTGATCCGCTTTCTTTGAAATTTTGTAAATTGAATCATTATCCAAAAATATTTGACTCGTTTTTTTTTTTTTCAAATTTTGGCATACGTTATGGTTAGGGTGATCCAAAAAATGATTTTTTTTTGTTGCGGTCTGTTCTCTTTTGATTGTAGAACTTTCAAATCAATAATTTATGGTCAAAAATGTAATAAAATCTTTTTTTCCCATATATTTCGTCATACAAACTTTAAGCTCATTTAGCAAACATGTCCCTCCCTTAGTGTTAACGAATTCTACTCAAATTTTCACAGTATCTATTGGAGAACCAAATGAACCAATTTGAGGTATTAGTTGATTTTTTTCATAGAAAAATGAATCATTATTTTTAACATGTATTAATTTCAGTTAAATGTACACACTATCGATGTTCATTTACCCAAATTTTAGCAGCTTTTAATTCGTTTTTTTTTTCTGGGGAATGTTTTTTTTTTGAGAACGTCTCATACTGGATAATTGTATTTTCATTGATAACTTTATCGGCATTATAAACTATTCGCGATGTAAACACGCAAATATCGTTTTGTTTCCATTTATTTCGAATCTTTCTAGCAAAAAAAAAGCAATCAATAATGCTTCCATTTTTACAATTACACTGCGGAACACGTTTTTGTCTCAATCACCAAAATATCGTTATTCACTAGATTAAGGGAGGCTGAATCCAATGCCGCTTTCAAAAATTTCACGGCGCGTCTAGTTTTTGAGATATTGACAGTTGAAAATGTAAAATTTGATTATTTCAGCCAGCTTGCATGCAAGTTTCCCAGCTTGTATGGCAATTTATTCGCTTAAGTTGCCACCGAGTCACAACTTTATGTGTATAACAATTATTATCAACCAAGTTCATAATACTTGCGATGTTCAAAAGTTAGTTTTGGATGGTTTCGAAAAGTATTGTATTTTCCCATATAAGAGAAACGAAGAATTTTGTATGAAGACTGCAAGCATATTCGAAAAGTCGATACAATATAAATTGAATCTTGCGATTTCAACCAAATTATATCTGACAGGAAAGCTTAAGCATATTGCATGCTAAGTGTATTAGATCACAAAAGAAGTTTGATAAATCATACTTTAAATTTCATGTAAACATCAATAAAAACAGTGTTTTATACAACTTTGACGACCTGTACCCAAAAACTATGACGTGCTGGAGCATATCTGAGAACGACATCAGATACTGCAACCCCAAATCTACTGAAGAGACACACAATTTGATCCTTGAGACTCGCAAAAATGTCATTTTTGTTACGCTGTGTTATTGACGCGTTTTCTTTCTCCATTATATTTTTTAGACGTCCTAATTAAAGAAAATGTCCAACTTCCCAAAATATGGGAAGGGGTGGTAAAATGAACACCTTAAGGATATCATCTTGTTTCAGATAGAAAAACGAGGAATTTGTATAGTTCGACCGCACAGCATCAAAAATAAGAATGTTATCTATAGCAGCGACATGAATTGAGCCTAAAATAGCTAAATTTTTACATATATTTGTTGCTAGCAAAAAATGATTCAAATGTTCATTTTACCTGCACTATGTGGGTAAAATAAACAGCTGTTCATGGTAATATGAACATCATGCAAAAAAAACGTGAGCAAAACAAATATTTTTGAAAATTTTAATTGCCCCACCGAAAAAACATCCAATACTGATTGTAACCCATTCAAAAAGAAATCCAAAGGTTTCAGATTTAACATCAAATCATAACGATATTCACCTCACTGAAAAACCTAATGACCTCCGATCTAAAAGTTACGTCAGTTTCAATTTACAAACATGGTTTTCTAAAATCTTAGTTTTTTTGGTATTTCACTTCAATTGACTTCCGTATCAACCCAAATACTCCGATTTATGCTCTAAATCGCCTGTGCGTGATAAAAAATCAATCAAATTTGTTTTTTCTCGGTAAAGTGTACGTTATTCATTTTACCACCACTTCACCTAATACATATAAATCGTCCGGTCAGATCGGTAATATTGATTCCAAGTATCTTTTTGGTGATCATATACCCAACTTAACAGTAAAATCTCTTGCTCCAATTCTATTTTTCTCGTTCGGTTCACGTTCAATATCAAGGCAGATTGAGCGTTAATCCTTAGTTATGGATAAGATGTAGTAGGACTCACCTTACAAATGACGTGCAAATTGTACCTAAAGTCTTGGTGTATTATGCCAAACTCTAAAGTTAATCCAGTGCAGTGCGTCATCAAATTGCTGCTCGACAATCATAAAAGTAATACACCCAATGTCTAAGTTGTGCGCTTTTAAATTTATCTTCTTTCAGCATATACTACAAATATGCTAACAGTTCTGACTGTAGCTCTGCTTTATTCCTCATATCTGCATGGTTGACTTCTGACTTAGACTCTCACTTTTACGACTCTGCTGAGATGGTAAGGTTTAACGATTCGCTAAGGTACCTGTGAGCCGAACGCCAAAGTGAAAGGAAGGATAACTAAGAGGGTGTCGTTTCCTGTTGCATATTCGCTGTCGATGATAAGACACTGTCGGAGCACTTTTCTTCAGATGTTACGCTATACAAGCGAGCAAAAGGATATTTGTGCGTTGTACATCACCTGTAGAACTGAGAGCAAGGTGCTACTCCAAGTCCTCAGAATGGCATAATGTACCCAAAAGTAGGAATGTGCACGAAGCAACACAGCTGACAACATTAAACTTGTGTGTTAGGGCTACATGAACGAAATTTGATTTGATCTGAAAATTTGTACCACTTCCATGCGCTCACAGTGGAGCCATTTCGAGGTGTGTACGGAAGAGTTCAAGATGGGAAGTCTAACTTTTCACTACGGCCAGGAAAAGTGTTCCAGATGGAATGTCGCTTTGTTGAAGAAATTAGTGCCGTTTGAGTCTTTGTTCTTGCACCCATACGACCCGAGAGCACATCAGTTTAAGCTTCAAGCGGAAAATCATTGCTATCGTACTAAGCCGTGTAGCATCAACAGATGGTTCAAGGGGTTTCGGGATTAGCTACAATTGTGTGGCTTCATGCCTGAAACCGTTCGTTGCTTGTGGGAATTCAGAGCGAATGCTTTTCCGGGAGCAACTCATTTGAAGGATGTGGGGATAAATGGCGAGAAATGGGAAAAGCGACCATAGCGTAGAACGCTGTGAAAGTTTTTCTTTTGCTAAGCTGAAATGAGTTCCGTTCTAATTGTGAAATGTTTCTCAAGTTTTCCTGTTCAACTAGGCATGACTGCATGTCTCCAAGCATATCTTTCCATTAAAGCAAAAAGAGTATTACATTTTCAGTGCATTTGTGTCGTCTTATTGGTTTTATCTAAATGGGTACATGACTGAAACACAAGAAATCATGGGAAACCAACGATTAAAGCATATAATACATCTTTTTGACTGCAATGACGAACATGCACAAAAGTTCAAACACTCGGCTTTGAATAGTGATTTAAAGTGGAATAATATTATAATCAAAATTCAAACTTTTGTTCGAAACTAGAGAAATGTTGATAGAGTCAAACAAATATATACACTTCTACAAGATCCTAGGCAAATATTTGACACCGTGTACTAATAGTTTCCGAAACACGGCGGCCTCTGATCGCCGCTACAGTAAAATTTTTCGTTAATTTGTGGGATCATTCAGCTGAATTTCAAAAAAATAATTACAGAACTAGCTGTGTTTGATTCAAAACAATGTACTGAAAGAAGGAAAAATTTTTGATCAAAATTATAGCAGGGTCTACTTCAACGAAAGCTTCAGGGACTTCCTGCTTTCAAAAGAATTGATAATATTCCATACGAAAATATTAGTGATGAGCTTTTCCAACTATAACTCGAAAATACAGCCTTTTTAAGAACGGCAAATTTCTGATAACATGTTTGCAGCTAGGACGTAAACAATCACTATAAAAATGTCCTAGAATAATACAAGCTATGGCCATTAGAAAGGAAAATATATGATTAAAGAAAAATTGTAGTATGGTCACCACTAAGGTGGCTAAGCCGTATCTATATGAGGGATCCCAGTCCATATCGTATTATCATTTTGCATAACTCTCTACAGGTTTATTGCGAGAACGCAAAAATAACACAAAATAAACAAGCGCCTCACTTTTAGTTTTATCCCTTGTTGACAGGCTTCTTGAAAGTCTACCGAGAAGGCATATTTTTTACAATCAGATAAGTTTACTGTAGCAACGAACGAAGTAAAGTTGTTTCATTTTCTCCACCGAATACAAACTTTTCCCCAAGTTTCAAAGGAGTCTACTAGGTGGCGCGGAATAACTTCTTCCGCTTGATTCTATTGTGAAAACTGTGGAGCAGAGCAAACTTGAAAAGAAAGCTGACTCACTGAGCGATGTTATCCCACGGTTTAATCTGTTCTAGATTGACGTTAACTAGTTCAAAAAAAAACTTACACAGCACCCCCTCTCAGTAAAGAGTTGAATGTTTTTCTCGTCGTTAAAAACATCATTATCCTAGTCCGTTATCTGTTTTTGTTTGCATTCTTCGCGTGTAGGCTCATCATCGCGCAATTGAAATCATGGGTCAACTCATCATAAAGCCCACATTTTGGACGGTGTCCAACCATCGGTGCAATCACGCATCAATGTACCTGTAAAATCCACATCAAACTCATAAAACATGTGTTTATTTCACTTCCAATCATCGAACGAGGCCACCCCCTCGAATCAACATACGTGCGAACACATTCGTCTCGAGTTGAATTTACCGATGTAATAAGTCCTACTTAGGGGTATGCGATATTTCCAGCTCATTGACGGTTTGATTAGATGAAATTTACAAATCTATATTATTAAAAGCCCACTAGAGACTTTTCATAAAACTGTGCTGTTTTGAAAAAAAGTGTACAGGAATCTTTGAATTATTCGATGTGGAATTTCACTAACGATACTCACGAGTTTCCCACGAAATCGCATCAACAATATTTCTTCTTGAATTCCGTCAAAAATTACTACAAAGAAGCTACTAGTAGTTATCTTGAAATATTTGAAATATTTTAAGGGGTCTCTTTAGATTTTTTGTAGTTCTTTCTGACATTCTCTCCAAGAAGTTGGTATTTTCAAAGAGGACGTCTCTTAAATGTTAAATAAGTCGTTCCTAATCGATTTCTCACCCAATATCGTTGGAAGACCTACGAAATATTTGCTTTGCTATGGGAAAACGGCTGGCGTAGATAACGTTAATGCGAGAGTAATACAAGATTGCTTTGATGTCATCGGACACAATCTGCTGGACCTGATTAATGAATCGGTACAAACTGGGCACGTGCCACAAGTTTGGAAGGAATCACTTGTGATTCCTATTCAAAAAGTTGCTGGGACTTTAAGCTGCCTTCTGAACAGCTACTTGTTAACTTTTTTGTACTTGACTAATAATGTATCTTGACGTAGTTTTGACTAACGGATATTTTGTATTGACTATATTGTAAAATATGTTTAATAATTATTGGGGCACTAATAAACTACGATGTTCGCCTCGATGATGATGATGGATTTTTTATATATTGACGTAGGTTATTCCTTTTTATGTGTAGTCTACGGATATTTGAGTCCCGCGTGCGGTACATAGGTATAAACGACTGTTTGATTACTTATCATTTGAAGTGAGAATTTAGGCTGTTGGTGGATGCCATGCATTAGTAGTGAGTTGTCTGGTTGAATGTCAGAAATTTCTTGAAAATGCAAATATTTCCGATAGTTTTGACATCATTGGTGGGGTTATCAATTCTGGCAATTTTTTGGATTTTGTTGAACTTTCTTGATCACTAGTAAAACGTATGGTTGAGACAAACAGATTCTTACCATTTTTTTTGCTGTGTAGTATAGAAACTTGGATTGTTGTTTATTTCTGTTGAAATAATCAGACCGTTTATTGTTTGAAAATCTGGTTAGTATTGGTCATAATTAATTATATTAAAGATATATCGTCTTGCTCAAACCTTTGTAGGGGTATGTGGCGGGATTTATTTTTCATACAACCTCATCCATGAACTTTTCTACACTTCACTTGAGATACTATAACAGTTACTTCAAGTATTTATGTTGAGCATTTTTTCCAAAGTTTTTTTTTAAAGCTTTCTTGTTGAGAAAATAGAATTATATTTTCAAATTCTTTTGATTCCTCCTGTAAATCTTCAAAAGAGATTATTTCATCTTGGAGAAGTATCAAGATTATTAGAGTAGCTACAGGGTGTTAAGATATTTCGTGAAAATTGTGAAATATTATTTAAACTTCAAAATGCAATGAGCTGAGTTTATTAAGTGAGTTCTAAAGATTTCAAAAATATCTTCAAGAAATGGAATTCTCTTCCCAGTAACACTGTTAAATGTTGTTCTTTGTAATGATCATGGTTCAGCAATTCTCAGTATTCAGTAAATCTAATTTTATGGAAGTGATGGTGATCTCAAATATCAAAAAATAATAAATTTGTATTTTAATAAATATTTTGTATTGAATTTACCTATTTGTTTTTTTATTTTATCTCATATCACTGCACATCAGTTATATTTATGAATTTCAAATTTCACTCTGGAAAATATTCAATATATATGATGTAAAATTTAAAACAAAACCTTCAAGAATTCTTATACCTTACAAGGAATATTCCTTATTCTATGAATTATTCTAGGTATTTAATTATTTCCGTACTTATCCAGTGCTTTCTTCAAGTTCTTCTTTTCCAGTTTTCACAGAGTTCTTCTTGGGATTGCCGCCGAAAATCATTCAAACTTAACCCATAGTTGTTATTCAACTGATTTGTTTTTTAGTTTTGTTGATCTTAACAGAAAATTCCGCAAACAACTTCTATCAGATGGTTAGAAAAATCCCTTGAAGAATTCTGCCAGAGAATGCCTAAGATTTAAATCAAAACTATCTCCAGTAAGGTCCTCTAGGGATCATAATCCGGGGTATCATTGATCATCGGGGTAACATCAATCGGTATAGCCTATCTCGAAAAAGGTTGAAATAAACATTTTTGGTTTAAACATTTTGAAACCTGAATGATGCATCTCAATTCGATGTTGTTAGGCTTACTATAATTCTTTTTTACAAAAAATGAGCATTTAACTTTCAAAACACTGCATATCAGCAAAAGCGAAAAATCAATTAAATTCTTTTATAAACATGCTTGAAATTTTTCAAAAACAAAATGTTCTGGGTACCAGTACTTCCATTAAAAATATAAATTCAGCAAATAAATTTTCGAATGAAATTGCGCTGCGCTATCCATCAGTTACGGTACTTATTACATACAGATTTCAATAGTAATCTTAAATTGTCAACTAGTCGTTTTGAAAAAAAGAATTCAGCCAAAATAATCCAGTATTTCCTGCAAAAAAAAACATTAAATGATTCTCCCCACACACTTAAATTATTTTACGGATTCCTGTGAAATCTCAACAGCTGAACAGCACAGTATTCGGTAAAAATTCACCGGAATCCGTAAAATTGTGACGGAATTACGGTATTTTATTTCACCGAACTGTTCAGCTGTTGAGATTACATCTCGAAAAAGGTTGAATTTTAAGAATCCTCTAAAAATCATTATGATGTTGCTCTCTCGCATCCCTCCAAATCATTTCCGAAAAAAAAAAAATTTTAATCTAGATATATTCTATAAAATTTCAAGTGAAATGCTTTCAACAATTAATTCAAACACTTCCGTGAAAATACTTAAAAGCTATCATAGAAATTTGGTCGAACATGTATACAAAACTTTATATTATTGTTTCTCTTGGGATTATTTCCTGATATTTTTCAAGAAAATCTACCATAGATTCATCTAAGTATATTCAAGTTTTTTAAATAGTGCTTGCGCTTCTTTTAAGATTCTTATAAAAGAAATTTTTCAAATCTTCTCCAGGATTTCATCAGATATTTTTTAGGATCTACAAATTACTCCATATTTTGTCCGATTTTTTATCCCGGAATTTTTTCATGAATATCTTTTGAAAATCCACCCTGTCTCCATTTTTGTTTCAAAAATTTCTCCAGGAATAACTCCAAAGATTCCTCAGGCATTTTTTTACAGTTGATTCTACTAATCACTGCTTATATTCGTCCAAGTATTTAGAATTAATCAATCAATTAATTAATCAATCAATTAATCAATTTTGCGATTGACTGTATATCGACTTCAGTAAAGCATTTGACAGTGAACAAATTCAACAAGATGGGCCTGCCTGATTGGCTGACTCGATGGATACTCTCTAACCTCAATGAGCGGAGTGCCTATGTACGCATAAACGGAACTAGCTCAAACCCGTTTGAAATAACGTCTGGTGTGCCTCAAGAAAGTCACTTGGGCCCTTTATTTTTTCTGTTGTTCGTCAACGATCTTTGCGAATCGATCAAATCGCAAAAGCTTATGTTTGCAGACGATATGAAATTCTTTTGAGTTGTTTCATCGCTAGTGGAGTGTTGTGCTATCCAAACGGATATTGTCACGTTAATAAATTGGTGCCTGTTAAACGGAATGGAAGTCAACACCCGAAAATGCAGCATTATTACTTTCAGTTGAGTGAGAAACTCAGCCAACTTTGAGTATAAAATGTCATCAGAGATTGTCGCCAGAGTCACCACAGTGAAAGATTTAGGTGTGCTACTCGACAATAAGCTTAACTTTGCTCAACATATTGCTTCAACAACGACGAAGGCCTACGTGGTTTTGGGCTTCATTAAACGTAATGCCCAGCAGTTTGAAGACGTTCACTGTTTGAAAACACTCTACTGTGCTCTGGTACGCAGCATACTAGAATATGGTGTGCTGGTGTGGTGTGTATCACGCCACTCAATTCGGAATTTCCTGCGATTTGCGCTTAGACGGTTGCCATGGACTGATCCTATCCGACTTCCGCCGTACGAACATCGCTGTAACCTGGTGCACCTGACAACATTGGCTAGCAGGAGGGTTCTTTTGCAACGGCTTTTCGTTTTCGATATTTCAAAACACAATATTGACTGCTCAATGCTATTGTACAAAGTTAATTTTAATGTTCCAATCAGAATTACTCGACACACTGAATTTCTACGTTTACCTGTTCACTGTACGCTTTATGGTCAGAATAACCCGTTTGATGTTTGTTGTCGTCGTTTTAATGAAGTGTTTGTAAATTTTGATTTTAATGTGTCGAAACCCATGTTTAGAAGTAGAATTAGATATTAAGTGTATCTGTCTGTACGGTTAAAATCGAAGACAAGTAAATAAATAAATAAATAAATAAATAAATAAATAAATAAATAAATAAAAAATCGAATTTTATTTAAAAAGATCGTAAATCTGGTTTTTCGTATCAAGTTTCACGAATGATATTCATATTTTGTATCGTGTCGTCTTTGAGGCTGTTTAATGTTTCGTGTATTACACTGTTCGACAAAAAAAGTCGATCTGAATGCACAGAGACCGGACAACCCGGGCTTGACAGTATAAACATAAACAAAAATAATGGCGTTTTCAGAATGTTCGTGTCTGCCCCAGGTCATTTTTAAAATATACTTGAACTTTTTGCATTTTTTATTTAAAAATGTAATCTGATCAATAAACCGACACAGTGTTTTATATTCAGGACAGCGGAATTCATGTGCCATATAATGTTTAAAACGTGGCCACTGTAGTCAATTATCCACTTAAGGTCTACAATAGCCCTATTTAGCACGAGACATAAAAAATAAACCGTCGCACGATATGTATTGGAGTTCAATTTCAATTGTCCCTAATTACAGGTTCCCTCTGGAACATCCGGTGGTCCCGGAAGTAGTCACTGTAGTCAACTATCCGTTTTGAGTCTACAGTTGCCCTATTTACGACAAGACATGAAGAATGAGCCGTCGCATAATATGCTTTGGTGTCGAAATCGAAATGTCCCCTATGCAAGGTTCCCCCGGGGCACTTGGCGGCGCCATGAGTGGCCAAATCTGTACAAGACTCTTTCTCAATTTATAATAGGGTATTTTATGATAAGCTAGGGAGAAAACAATATTGCGCGACATATTTTGAGTGAATAAATTGTTTGACCCCAATTCGGATCCACTACCGGCACCGATTCCGGGGAAATGGCCATATCTTGGTTGTTTCTGGATCGATCTTAATACTTGGCGCACCAATCGCTTTAGAATTTGATCTTCTATCTTCATGTGTAGTAAAATTTTGAATTTTTAGCCGAGACCTTTACTAAAAACATGTCATAATTTTACTGCATAAGACATGCTTCCGGAAATCCGGATTATCACCGGTATCCGGTGGTCATAGTTCATCTCCGTGGATGCACCTCAAAACTAGATTAGTTGACCCGTCCATTACTTCTTAAAGAATTGAAATCGGTCGATTTTTGTCAAAGTTACAGCATTCCAAATTTGGCCCAATTTTTGCCTGTCCCAGTTATTTTGACAACCCCCTGTATATCAAATATTCCATCATTTGCGATACTTTAAAAATGGGGAGGGTGCAAAAAAAGGGGGAGGGCTTCCTGCAAATCTTATTACAACTCTTCATATTGGACTTAACGTTTTAAACATTATATGGCACATGAATTCCGCTGTCCTAAATATAAAACACTGTGTCGGTTTATTAATTAGATTAGATTTTTAAATAAAAAATGCAAAAAGTTCAAGTATATTTTAAAAATGACCTGGGGCAGACACGAACATTCTGAAAACGCCATTATTTTTGTTTATTTTTATACTTTCAAGCCCGGGTTGTCCGGTCTCTGTGCATTCAGATCGACTTTTTTTTGTCCAACAGTGTTATTTCGTTTCGTAACTTCCCAAAACTTAATTCATATCGCATATCCTTCGACTCCTGCATACATGCATCGGTGACGACGACGCCATGGCACACAAATGTGTGCTTTGGAAATCGATTGACAAATGGAACGAAATCCATCCCCAGCGTTGTTGGTGGACTGCCCTCATCATGTGATCGCCCGTATGTCATCAACGTGCAAGGGCCCAAGTGTTTGCCTTTCGCATCATTTATCTGGCACACAGTCGGATCGTGGATGCGTGGATGCCTCACTGGAGAAACCGTCTTCGCGAACATGACATGACGGGATGTAGATCTGCGCACTATCTTGTGGAACTTTGTTTGCATTTCGTTGGTGTACGTTGATGTACCAAAGTATGCTGAGAAGCATTGTACCAGCAATAAACTTAACAATAATTTTTATTAGACCTAAAATTATTGCACAATTATCTGCTGCATTTAAAAAAATATGTAGAGATCCTGATGCGAAAGATTATCTTCACCGGATATCTAACCAATATCATCGAGCTGTACATTAGATTTGCAAATCTGTATGGTTGCATGGTTATCTGGTATGGTTCAGAAGTTCCAGGAATGAAATTATGATGAGTACTACTCCTTTTCCCCGAAAGGAAATGCAATGTATATGATCATTGTCTCATCTCTTGTTTAAACTTTCTCATCGATATTGAATTCAAACATATTAAAGCACACCAAATTTGACCCCCACAAGCCATCATGCTGTTTTAACTTTTATGAAAAGTTGTCAAAACTAAACAAAAGTGCCCACGTCACTTTTGGAAATTTGATCGTCTCAAAATTATTCAGTGCAAACCAGAGCCAGGGAGATGAAAGTTCCCCATAGCATCCATTCAGTGGCAGATGGAGCATTCCTCAAGGTTATGATAGACGTCGTCAACATTCTCGGATTCCTTTCGAGAGATACCTGTTCCATGGCACCTCCATCCCCTTCCATTCTGTTTGTTCCACCCAACAAAAGTAAATGGATAGGATTCGACATAGGGTTTTTACTCCCCAACATCATCAGGATCGGTAAGCCTCCTTCGGAACGGAACTGTACCTGTAATGGGATGAATGGAAAAAAGAGTAGCATTAGACTTAATTGATTTTTAATTGGAATTTTCATGTTTGGGGAACGTGCAGGATGTGGCGATAGACAACCGGAAAATTTATTGCTCTGCAGCAGAGCCGGTTAAATTGAAAACTTTACGCTAGGGCGTCTTGATAACGATGGGGTGGCATTTTGTTTGCCTCTTGCTCGGAAACAATAGGGTTTCATTTCATTTTTTCCACAAGAGATGTAGAGCAGAACATTTTTGAAGGTATATAGAAGCTTACAGAAGTCAGAAGTGCTATTTCACCTGGAAAATTGAGTGATGAAATTTCTGTGAGTTGAGCGGTCTGCTTTTCACAACATCAATATTTCTAGAAGCTTCTTGCAGCCACTTGGGAAAACATAAAAACAATTGTACTATATTTGTCTGCAGATTTTCTTGACCGCAAAAACCTTTGCCCAGCGAATCCGAACTCACGACCTCCAGTTTAGTCTTGCTGAATAGTTTTACTGTTACAGCTATCTGGTTACTTCTGGAGCGATCTGTACAATGTTATTCAAGAAAATCTCTGGGCTGCTGGTAAGGCGTTATATGCCCTATCTACATAAAGGGAGACAAAATTTAAAGTGAAAATTATCGTGAAATCACTATCCTGAACTAGTCTGTTCGGAATTTGAGACAAAATGGTTAAAGGAAATTATATTTTTTTTCGTCCACAACCAAGGGTCCATAAACCACGTGGCTATTTTTTTTTATTCTCAGACTTCCTCCTCACCCCTCGTGGTCTTTTGTCCATATAAAAATTTTAAAATTTGTGTGGAACGTGGTTATTGGAGTATTAAAGCCAACTTAAATCATTAATACATTACTCACAGTCTATATCCCAAAAAATGGACGTGCTATGATATTTTTGAAAATGACAATGGATTCATCAATCTAAAATTAAGGCGAAGTAGGCCGTCATTGAAATTTGTATGCGTCGTTGATGATTGTTGCTAATTCATCTCACGATTTCGAATTAAAGAAAATCAGTTGGTTTTGCACTGACACAGCAGAAAAAGGATCAGCTAACTTTATGCATGTTAGCGCGTACAGTGATACTTTTTCAAGTCAATATTAACTATCAAAACTGATTTTTATCACTTTGAAATGCATGTTGAAAAGTCATCATTGGTGCCAAAACGAATGACGGGCTACTTAGCCTTAAGATAACAGCGATATTCTGGTGCTTGAGACTAGCAAAAACAGTTTCGCAGTGTAAGTTACAATGTCTTTGGTTAATTGAAAACGATTCATTTCCCTATGTGCCTGTTAGTTTTAATGAAACAAATGTGTTTCAAAAAGATTTCAATAGTCTCATGATCTAGAGCTTTTAGCTTGCCTGTTTCACTCTATTTACTGTTGTGTCATCAACATCGCTTCCGATTGACAATTCCCGGCAGAGTTGCCTTCTCCGAAGGTTCTGAAGACATTTTTTTCAAATTCCATAAACCTTTCAGCCCCCGACTAAACTTGGCATGGTTCGGCATATACTAGATAAGTGAACTCAACACGAATTCCAACCGCAGCCGCTTGGCCCGGGTAATTGTGTTTATGCATGCTTATGAACCCTCGTCAACCGCAACATATGTTTGTTTTATGTTAATTCTGGCCAAACATGTTTGCCTCCTCGAAGGGCTCCTCAGTATCCAAGACGGCATCGATGTTGACGATGTAGTAGATTTGCTTGCACTATGTGCCATGTGCCAACAACGATCCACTCTCATGTTCAAACTGAAGATGGTTAATTTCATCATTTCATCGGAACGCACTGAAAGGTGGGAGCAGCAGCATCAGCATCATCATCGGGAGATGAACAATATCAAGAGGACAAACAGCAAACAATATGGTTAATAAACGCCAGAATCGAGTAATCGATGATAATACCATGCCACCACAAGGCAGCATCGTCTGAGAAGGATTAGTTTACTCTGTAAATTTTGGTCAAATAAGAGAATCGTGAATTGTGAGGGGCATGCCATAAAATTATCACTGCTTCAACGTGCTAATTGCAACTGATGAGCAAACCATTGCTATGAAGAGTAAAATTTCACAACTACACTATTGCCGTTATCAGGATAATTGTCTCATGTATATAAAAAACCACAAACAAAATTAAACAATTATGCGGGTCCTTGACCTTGAGGTTACGCTTTTGCTTCATAAGCGGAAGGTCATGGGTTCAATTCCCAGCCCCTCCCCTACGTGGTTATAATACACGCCTCTCACGCCAAGGACCTGGATTCTGATCCCATCCTTGATATTGTCACTTATGACAAACAAGATTATATAGACAACTTCCTTCAAAATAGAAGTAAAGCTGTTGATACCCAGATGAACTAGCCCAATGTTTAAAAATCTTACTAATAAGAAAAAACAACAATAATAAAAAGTATCATCATATCTGCCACACGATGTGTTAATACCAAAAATGCGTTGACGTTGACAAAGAAAACTCTCAGTTGATAACTGTGAAAGTGCTCATAAGAACACTTAGCTGATAGAAGACTCTGTTCCAGTGGAAACATAATCAAAAGAAGAAGAGGAAGAAGAAGATTGATTGGCTAAATCTGTCTTGAGCTCCAGAACTGAAATAATTAAATAACAAAACTAACATATTTACGTGTCTCAATAATAAGAAATCATGTTTTTAGAAAAAAAAATTGACAATATGTTGCCGCATTCAGTATATTCCAGCACGTTGCAATTTTGAACTAGAGGTCGTCAAAGGTTCATAAAATTCTGGTTTCTTCATGGTTCAAATATGTAGTTTTAAATCAATTAAATCAAGTTATCTTATTTTTAGTAATGTAATTCACCAGGCATGCACAATAGGACTTCAACTTCCTGTTATGATAAAATTTGGTTCTAATTTCATGATTAAATTTCGATTAAGTTGATTTTTTCAACATGCCTCCAGTCACCATACAAATTTCTTCGTGTTTTTATATGTAAGAAATCATACTTTTCTAAGGCATTGTATAACATAATTTTTGAGTATCGAAAGTGTTATAAACTTTGAAGATAAGCGTTCTTTGAAGCTTGAATATTGTAGTAAGTTAAGCAAATAAATCACCATACAAGCTGATAAACTTGCATGCAAGTTGTCTAAAACCAATAACCAACACATTTTCAACGAACAATATCTCAAAAACTAAACGTATTGTGATATTTTAAAAAAGGCTATGGATTTAGCAACCAGCTAGAACCCGTAATTAATTACATAGCTTTATTTTAAAATTCGAGGCAAAAAAAAGTTCCGTAATAATCAATGATCCTTTGAATGGTTACACATTTGGATGTATGCCAAAAGGGTCAGAGAAATATGTTGAAATAAGAAACATTTTTAAAGATTAAGGGTCGGTGTTCAAACATACCGGACTGGGTGATATTTTGGATTTCTCTGGTCTATTGAAGGCTTTGTACTTGTTGATCCCAATTATCACTTAGATCAGTCTTAATTGAAAGATCGACTAGATTTTCGAGAAGTCCAGTAGAAAAATATATTCTTATACGATTAGGTAAAAATATACGATGATTAATAGCCATTTTTAAAGAACCCCGGGTTTTCCACTCAAACAACATTATTCTGCAGACTATAAAAGCCCAGCAAGTTTTTAAAATATATTCAATAGTTTGTAAATTGCTGTTCGTTCTATATAAAGTTAATGTTACATACCTTTGACAATTAAATGAATGTTTCGTGTATTACGTATGGACCTAGTTTTCCGTCAGTTTTCCCGTAAAGTTATTCCCTAGTATCGTGTGTCCAACTTGTCCAACAGTTATGGTCAATTCACGGCACCAGTCTGACGTACGCTTGAATGTGCGATAGCAGTACTAAAGAAGGATATATAAACAAGGGTTAATAGCGTATAGACACACTGATATCGAGGAAGCCTTAACACTGAGCTATGCTATGGGTTGGACATAAGTAGTGATTTCATTCGTGTGATGTGTGCGGCTTATGTCCAATCACTAGCATAGCATAAGGACTGTTCATTTTATAAAGTGGACACCTTGTTTATGCTTTATCTTTTTTATTTATTGATGAAATCGTAAACGGTTTTCTGTGTATCGTTCAACTATTATTCTACAATGTTATGAATATACAGAAACTTACAAAATGCTTTCGGTTGAAGAACTAAATAGTTTTTGCAAAAACTCCTAAGAAAAACTGTTCGTCAAGTTCAAGCATTATTTTTCGCATGAAAAAAATCCTAAATTTAATGAACAAATTGTATGTTGGTATCCTTTACTATTCAACTTAAGGTAGAGCTTTTAAAAACATCAATAATATTCCATCAGTTCCTGACGCTGAGTCACTTTAGTGATCTATTCCTTATGGTCAAATTTGCTGATACACCATCTTTTTACTACCAGCAAAAAAGTAAAGTAATAAGCGTGTTCAAAACTGGTTTAGATTACTAAAGAAACTATATATGTATAAAAAAAAGTAAAATCTTGAGTTTAAACCGCATTCTTGGGTACCAAATTTACTCTTTATGGTCGTTTTATTGAAAAATCCCATACTTTTAAAATTATATACGCATGTTTATTGATCTAGAGCAAACTGTAAGCGTTTTTCTCAAAATATTTTGATAGGTAGTCTCAGAATAACACATTCTGAAAATAATACATGCAAAAAAAATTTGATTTAATTCAAGCAGTGTTCCCAATCTTGATGATTGTCATTGTGCTTTGAGTGGTCTTCTGAAAATAAATTATTTGTTTTTCTATTGTGCTTAAAATATGACGTGGGGACTAAATCAGCAACTCTATGAAGGCGTAAATTATTTTTATTATAAATACTCTATTATTACTTCCGTCTGGACGTGCTTTAAACCTTAAAATTCTACTCATATCAGTTCCATTTAAATTTAAGATATTTTTCTTAAAAAAAAATTGATAAAAAATGATTTTATGATATCTGCAAAATTGCTTCTCCAAAAATAACTTGATATTTTTTAGCAAGCTTCTAATTGATGATGCTTTCTAAGTACAACCATTTTTTGAAAATAAAAAACATAAATTATCGAATTTTCCTGCCGATTTTTAATAATCCTTGATTTTGATAACCTCCAAAAATCGACCGTTCTAAACGTTGTGCCTTATTAGTATGAAATCATATTATTTTGGTAACTTTTTTATTACCACAGCATTGTACAATATTAGTCGAACGATGTACAGAAAACCGATTTCGATTTCATTGATAAATTAAAAAGATATTGCATGTCCAAAGTGTCCACTTTATAAAATGAACAGTCCTTAGCATAGATTGACTGTGCATTAGAGTGATGCAAATTTTGAAATTTTAGCTCCCCTATGCTTAAACGACTTACATTATGATAAAAAGCATCCTCCCAAAGTTTGAAATGAATCGGAAGAAATTTGACTGGGCACAGGCCATTTGAAGCTTATATGGAGATTACTATGGAAAACGCCATCCTTTTGTCTTCAGCCCTCTATCTCTTCATTACAATGTTATATGAAAAAGTGAACACAATCTTCTTATGTGAAATACTTTGAGCTACAACTTTGCCGAAGACCACATTTTGATTGGACGTCAGGAAAAATTGCTATTCATAATCATAAAGTGGGTATGCATTTTGCATGCTGATCCAACTGCCCGGCAGGCAACAGTGGTGCTCCTGGTGGGTAGAATAGATCAAAGTAATCCAGGCTACTATGTTCTACAGCAAAAAAGCAGTGTTGCTCTGAAAGTAATTGAATGATCAGCTCAGCATGGTTTAGACTTTGTAATCAATAATAACAAATTATCCTTTGAGAGTTGTGTTTGATCTTCCGACCTTGGCGCTTGCTCCTGCGGGGATGGCAATGAGGGCAGGATCAAACATGTCGCGCGTCGGTCGAGGTAAGTGAAAAAGTGAAGTGATCGGTTAGTTGTGTTTGATCTTCCGACCTTGACGCTTGCTCCTGCGGGGGCGAGCGATGAGGGCAGGATCAAACATGTCGCGCGTCGGTCGAGACAAGTGAAAAAGTGAAGTGATCGATTAGTTGTGTTTGATCTTCCGACCTTCCCTTCCCCGATGACCGTAAGGACGTGGCCGGCGCCATTTTTGACTTTTAAATTTTGAGCCCTCGATTTGTGCACATTGAAGAATGGTAAGCTAATCCCAAGCCCCATTCATTAATTCCCTGTGCAACTTCGATTGTTCTGGTCAATCACGGAGTAGCAACTACGAATTGTATGGTCATTTATGCTCATGCTCATGCTCAATAATAACAAATTATCCTTTGATGGGACAAAATGTGGTCTTCGGCAAAGTTGCAGCTGGGAAGATTTCACATGAGAAGAGTTTGTTCACTTTTCCATAGATTATTATGACGAGCAGTTAGAGGACTGAACATAAAATCTTTGCCTTTCCCATAGTAATTTCCATTTAAACTTCAAATGGCGTGTACACAACCAAATTTCTTCCAAATCACTTCAAATTTTGGGAGAATGATTTTTATCATAATTGACACCGTTTAAGCATAGGGGAGCAACAATTTCAAAATTTGCATCAGTCTACTGTGCATGTTAATGCACGGTAAAAAATCAGCACGTTTGATTGAATAGATTGATCACTTGACTCAATTCAAAACACCAATCACCATGATTTGAAGAGTTTCAACTTTGGATTTGCTCTACTGTCTCTAGAACTAGACTTTGAAGTGAAAAGTTGTTGATTTTGAACATCATGTCTTTTGTATGAGAGCAATCATTGACAGCTCGTTGTAGAAAGTGATTGAGATCAATTCACTTCGTTGCATCAGATGCGAGTTGGTGTCGAGGTAAGACACTAGATTTGCACTCCGAAGGTTGGTGGTTCAAATCTGGGTCAGGCGGAAATGTTTATTTAAACTTTTTTTTATTTCAAATTAAAACATGCAACGTTGAATTCAAGTGCTGTTACCTTTATTTTGTCAAGATTCAACAGTAGTGCAAATCCAAGTGCAGAACTATTGATAGCATGGTGCCTATTTTTTACCGTGTGGTTGCCACTGCATGATTGATCGAGACTGGTATAAATTGTACTTCGATCCAAATGAAAGAGAAATGACTTTCCACTCGACATCAAAATGCAAGAAAGTTTTTTTTTCTTTTAACCCTTCAGTCGTCGTGCGGTTTGTCACCGTCAGAACCACCACGATGCTATGTACGATAAGCGAGGTTTTTTCACCACTGTTGTACAAAATACAACAGCGCGACGACTGAAGTGTTAAGGCACTCTGTGCTCGAGGCCACTGCTGTGCCGGAATCAGTTCATCTGTGTCTACTTTACCAATACAGATCTATTTTTAACTAATCTATATTTACATCTTTCACTCTCTTCTACTCTTTTACTCTCACACCGAGCAGGTAGAATAGAGTGCTCTGCTGTTAATCCAATCGATTTCCATAAGCCATAGTCCATTGCTCTTGCGGTGGTTCATTTTTGCCGTGCTCCTGAGTCGTTTTGAAGGGTCAGTTTAGGTCAGTCACCATCTGATACTGACGGAAGATGGATGTGCTCCCCAAAGCACGCTCCTCTGTGCGGTGTCTTCTGGTGGCTGGACGGTTTTTTTGTGGAGGGGCTGGGAATCGAACCCATGACCTTCCGCTTATGAAGCGAAAGCGTAACCTCAAGGCTACGGACCCCCCTGAAATGCAATGATGTTAGCAGATATCATACAACGGCGCCTGCCAAGTCCTTACAGCCAGTTGGGATAGGGAAGAAATGTAAGTGTAATAATTGTTGCTTCCAGAGACCGAGAATAACTTTGCTTAAGATGTAAGAGTCACTTTTGGTCGCTGATGCAATCCATGGAAAAGGAGGAAAAATGTTACTCTTACTTAAAACTAGTTTACGGTATTGCGGTGAAAAAATACAGGTAGAAAAAAAAATAAAAAAAATGATTTAAGTGAGGAATGTGTTCCTTTTTGAGATTTCTAGTTTTCTACCTCACGAAAAATATTGAAAATTACCTAAAATCCACATATTACCTTTAGTTTTAGGAAAATTTTCCTGATCGTGCGAAAAACGTCACTAAAATTTTACGTTTTAACTTAGTTTTGTGAAAAACTTCTCTTTTTGGGTATATCTCAGTAAACCCTGTTTTGAGTATTTTTTTTTATGGAAATGTAGTGTGTATTTTCCATCAAAAAAAGGTTTTGGGTGGTTTAAAGTATAAATTATCAATATTTTGTGTTTTACCCAGCGAACTTTTGCCCCACACTAGATTGCCCCACCGGTGAGGCAAAAGTTCGTTTAAGATAACCAATTTTAAAACTGTTTTAGCTAAAAATTGATAAATATTTTGAGACAAGTTTATTCAGCAAAACTGTAGCCTCTATGTTGAAGGTTTTATGTGTGGTTTTTATTTCTTTTCAACTACAGTGGAATTTCGTTCGTTGCACTATCTTTAAGTGGGCTACGTTTTAATTGGGCTCCCGTTAGTTGGGCTATAGTCCACTTAAAACGGAGGCAAACGTCATTTTCTGACATAAGACACAATTTATCAATGTTGGTAGCTCTGTTTTTCTCGACAGCTCGAAACTCAGCCCGATTAGTGAAAGTCTTTCACTAAGTGGGCTACTGGTTTAGTGCAACGAACGAAAGTTGACTGTACCATTGTTTTTTTTTTCTGGAAATATTGATTATTCCACTGAACTCGAGCTTTTGCCCCATCTTACTCTACGTCAGCATTCATAGTGTCGAACTATTCAAAGGTTGTTTTAGTACTTAGCTTAGCTTAGCTTAGCTTAGCTTAGACTGACTACACATATCAATGGTTGCTATTCCGTGATTGACCGAAGTCAGTGAAAATGCACAAAGAATCAACTAGAAGTTCAGCTGGGATTGGCCATAATCTTCTTCAGTGTGCATAATTCAGTGCTTCTATTTATACAAGGTCAATAACGGCGCCGGCCACGTCCTTGCAGTCAGGTGGGATTGAGGGAAGGAATGTTAGTGTGTAACCTTTGCTTTTTGGAGACCGTGTTTGCCTCTGCATCTCCACAAAGGTTACTGGGAGGGATGTTTGTTAATGGGGAGGATCGTTGGGTCAAAGGATTCACTTTGATAAGCGAATAGACCATGATAAACAATGATTTGTGAGATATATACATGCTTATACGTAAATATAATTGTTCATATAATTTCTATGTAGAGGAAAATTATGCCGACACTTGAGGTAACGAACCATTCAAAGTTTGTTGAACAAATACCTAAATGTAACATTCCTACAGCTGTCAGTACGAAAGCATGTGTTATTATATTTTACTCATTTGGAAAGAAACAAAAGACTCAATTGGTTGGGACATCATAGAACACTCTTTTTCTTATGCCGACACTTACAGTGGCGAACCATCCAAAGTTTGTTGAATAAAGTGAACCTTTTGCAAGTCTACACTTGTAGTGTCGAACCATTCAAAGTTTTTTTAATTACAAAAATAAAGGTATATAAGGGGTGTTCTGAAAAAAAAAAATGTTAAACATAAATAAATCATGAATCAGAGTTTGTGTCGACACTCACAGTGACGAACCATCCATAGTTTGTTGAAACATCATATTTACATCCCACCATTGTAACGATTAAATGTGCAGTCATACATATTTTATAGATTAGAAATAGTAGCATGAAACGAGCTCACCAATTGATCCGTTATCCTTGACTGAGCAGCCACAATTCACTTTCAGCTTCATTCGTTTGCTCGGCTAGCACTCAGAAAAAAAAAAATAGGCGCGCGACCCGAAAAAAAACACGGACGACAGCTCGGGCTTTCTTGACGCACTGCCCAGGAGCAAGCGTCAAGGTCGTCGAAAGATCAAAAAGTACGAACCGATCGCGGCACTTTTTAACTTACTCCAACCGAACTCCCCGATCACGCCACTTTTTCACTTACGAGATCGACGCGCGACATGTTTGATCCTGCCCTCGTCGCTCGCTCCGGCAAAAGCAAGCGTCAAGGTCGAAAGATCAAACAGAACTCTATTCAAAGGTTGTTTTAGTACTGACGAAAAAATAAAAGTATGTGTTTATTTGAATTATATGAAATAGGAACCAGGCTTCATGTCGACACTTTCAATGACGAACCATCCAAAGTTTGTTTAAAAATTACATAAACGCAATATTGCTTGTGTTATCATAAACATGAAACGAGCTCACCAGTTTGTAATCCATTCTTGACTGAAGACGAACATCTTTTCGCACTCACATTACGCAAACCCAACACCATTGATCTTGATTCCGTCGCTTGCCCGAAAAGAGCATGCCACAGAATCAAAAGACTACACACTACTCTGTGCGGCTAACAGTCAGGTCTTATATAAGACGCTGCCGCCCACATCTCTCCCACGGCAATTTCTAAGCAGTTTCTCAAGTGTATAACTGATATTTCATATGTAACTGAGGCACAGTATGAGCTTGTTATCTATCAATTTTCATCAGAATCTATAGGACAGAAGAGATAAATTGCGATGGGCGTAAAGTGGATTACAGCTTCTAATGGGAGACTTGACTGTATGTTCAATCCCTATTCGTTAAACACGTATACCTTCGTTATTGATCAGCCGGAAATCAATCTATGTATTTAAGAATATGATCACCAGGATACTGAACATATCGTATGGGGATGAGTTGAGAATGCATCGTAGCATCAAATCGGAACTGGCTAAAACTCCCCGCGTCCGAGTAAAGCAACAGAAACTTGTTGTAGAAGTGTCAGCGGGTCTTGATTTGGGATATATGAATTTGGTCTACTTGTTTTGGAGCGATTCAATGTTCGTTCTTCAAATTGTCATCGTATGTCTCTTGTTAAATCCTTTCCGTTTAATCTGAAGTGCAACTAAAATTTAAAAAAAAATCTTTCCTTTTCAATTAGCTGGCATTATTTCAAGGACTCTATCTTAAAATGATATCGATTCCATAATCGCCTATGGCGCCAGAGCCTACCAAATAAACGAAATAAGTAAAATATGCTTATTGATCACTGATATATGTGTCAAAGTAATATGTAATCCAAAAAAATGAAGTATTTTGAAAATATAAAATCTCACACAATACTTTATCTGGAAACCTTCAGATATTGTACATACATTTCTCGAAGCATCCTTCAAAGTGCAATGAAATGTCGTTGAAGGAAGGAATTGGGAGATCAAAAGTCAGATAATACCTAATGTATGTCAAAAATGTAGGGTGAGCGTAATTCAATGATAATGATCACGACTCAAACCATTGTTTTCCAGACTCATTGCTTTCCAAAACTTTCCCGCCATGACTATGAATTCTCACTCATTCACTCAACCATATAGAGACTCAGTAAATTTCCCGACTGCTGATTATAGACTGACTAACAATATTCTCCCGGTTTTCAGACAGTGGCATTTGCGGTGGTTGGACTAACTAGTTCCTCTTTCTCGGATAATTAAATTTGAACAGTCACTCTCCTTCGGACTCACAATTTAACGTTTTCTAGCTACTCAGCTAGGACCAGATACCGATATCTCTAGTTTAGTCAATGAATGGCAATCAATTGCACTCTCTGTAGATAAACGATTCCCACAACCCAACAGGAGCCAGAAGGATGGGGTTCAACGTTTTTAATTACAACAGCTGGCGGGATTGCTAATGGTATAAACTTTCCAGAGTCTATCTATACGATGCTCTCTACGGATGACTTTATCTCTTTGTTGGCTGTAGTAAAAGTGTAATAGCAAAAGTAGATACCTAACTGGAATCACATGATTCTTGGGATACTCCACTCGAGTATGGAAGGCACGATATTTCCAACTCTAGACCATTTGGAAGAGTTCCTTTTGCTGTCACACCATTAGGTGGTTACGTGAGATTTTCCAGTTTCCACAAGCAAGATTTCATATTGAGCACAGATAGAACGATAATCAACCACCTCGGCATGAGTAAACTTTTTGCCTTTATCTTACAGACTACCAACTTTTCTAATGCTTATTAAGATATGCTCAACCTACTCTATTTTTATCTTTTTTCGAATTGATAGGCCCAGTAATTTCATTAGTCAAAATAAAGAACAGAAACATGTCGGTCTCATTCACTTCCTTAGAAAGGACTAAATCAATCTTCAAGCAATCGTCTGGGAAAGCTTACTCACAGAAGGCCAACGCAATGTGAACCCTCCCTGGAGGCATGGGTAAGAATTCTCCAGTAAATTCCGTCTCAATAAACTCTCCAATAGGTACCGTTTATGGCAACGAACAAAGAATAATGAAATCGGTCGGTGTATTTTGCAGCAACACTCGTGCCCTAGCCTCCAGATACTGTGCAGACTACCGGAGAGACCAGGGGGGAAACTGATGGAGAAAAATCAGCTGACAAAATATATAATCACGAAAAGAGAGAAAGTAAGAATAAGAAAGCATTTAGTTTTCAATATGTTCCGTGAGCGATGGAAAAAGTTGCTCGTCGGAATCGTTGCCCAGAGTGACGAGAAGGGTTTTATTGCTTCGATGTTCTTGCGAGCGATGCCATCATGCGAGTAATGAGGCAGAAATGAAAGGAAAAACTTTTCCCATCAATCGGAGCTTTTAATTTTCTGCTTCGCTCGAAATTTGCTGCCAGCCGCAGGGTCTTCGCAACGATTCTTCGAGATGCATAATGCGTAATTTTATTGTTGGTCAATGTATTCAAATGCATAAGAAGCTCAATCAGAAGTAGCCTATATATGTAATGTAGATGCATTTCTTTGAGAATGGACTTCATTTCTCATGAGAAAAAGGCCATCTAGGTAAATGTTGCAAGATACGGAGATGTTAAGCTAAGGAAAATCTATCAGTTACGTTTCGCATTTTTGATTATATGTGAATATGCAACGCATTTTATATGAGATATTCAAATATGTTGTGTAAAAGATTCTATTTAAAAATGCACTCCTTCCTACCTTAACCCATTTCATGGGCACTCCTTCAATGATGACCATGATAAAGCATTTGAGTATTTATTTCTTGAGATTGTATTACCATAAACTTTCAATTTCTGGCACTTATATTAATATACTGAATATAACATGGAACGAGCTTACCATTATGTCCATTGAAATGGTGAGCTCGTTCCATGTTATATTTAGTCTATTCAATTTAAAATTCAATTAATCGTTCAATATTGCAGTATTCGGATTTCCATACAAAGTAGGCCAAAATCGTATGGAAACTAGTGCTAGGAACGAAAACTAGTGCTAGGAACGAAAACTAGTGCTAGGACGAATATTGGTGCTCTTCCTCCATACTTGAAAATATCCAATTCTCGCAAAATTTAGGCAAAACTTGAAATTGGAATGACTTTTTCCACGTTAGCAAGCACATTCCGCTAAGCTTAAAGGTAAGATCTACATTTTAGTCAATTTTCAAAACTGGTTCAAAACAACCATGTCAAAAACTCGTACACCTAGAAGTATCCTAACCAGTGCTGGGAATGGTAATAGTAGTAGGCTTGACTTTTCGCGAAAATCACGTAGCTCTCCGAGTACAGTAGTTCAAAAACGTGAATCTCATCAAGTAGCCTCTGTTGGGTGCACGAATTTTCTAAATCATGAGTGTCATTGAAGGCTCTAAATGCGGGAAATGCAGCGGGAAATAGAACATTTTTCTACAGTAATTTCGGGTTGCCCTTAGCAACGGGTGTTTTGCAATTTTCAAGGCATTTGCCTACAGCAGCGATGGGCGTGAGTTTCACTGGCTTCGCTGACTGTGATTGGCTTTGTTTGGCTACTGTAGAGTGAGTTTCAGATTTTTTCCCAACCCTGATCCTAACGATGAGCCTTACTATGCCCTAACATTAAAATTGAATAGCTCAAGGGCAGTCTAATGAAAGTTTTTTTTTTAATGTAGGTTTCATCCACTAGGCAGTGCCGAAAGTAACATTTGTACTCCTAACCCCCCTCAGAAAGTTGGAAGTGCAACTTTGACCATGCATATCTTTTTAGTTTTCGAAGCGATTAATGTTCATCTTCACGTTTTTGAAATAGATGCGTCTACCCAATGTTGTTGTTAAAAAGGCACTTTGTAGTTTATTGAAAATCGCGTTTTTTTCACAAATTCTATAATAAAGCAAAATTCAAAGCGATGACATATTATTTTTTCGACATTATTTACTTGAGTGTAGTGAACATGTTTGAATAGAATTGAAATTTTTGATTACACACAAAATTTCTTTAACCCAAAGCATTACGCTAAAAGCACTATTTTTCGGACCCGTTTGCCTGTAACTCAAAATTCAAAGCGATGACTTACAGTTTTTCATCATGAAATTGATTGTGAAAGTCAAGTGAACATGTTTTAGTAAAAAATGTAAGTTCCGATAACACTCAAAAAAAATTTTTTTACCCAGAAAACCACACAAAAAACGTATTTCATGAGCTTTTTTGTCTGTAAATCAAAATTAAAGGCTATGACATGTAGTTTTTTCGGCACTAAATTACCGTCAAGCTACCATTCACCGTGCATTTAAGAAAAATTTGCAATTCAATAAATTGTTTAACTTTGCCAAATAATTTGATGCGTACTAGAATACCACTACGTAGCGTGCAATTATATAATAATTCAGAAAAAATATAAAACTAGTGTTGGATAACAAAAAAATACTCTAAAAATATGTTTGAAAATGTAATGTTAAGGTCGCCTCGTACCGTGCTATGTCACCATTTACCGTGCACACTAGTGCACCATTCACCGTGCATATAGTTTTCGTCATGATTTAATTTTGTATCTTGAAGAAACGTTGGTAATGGAGCAACTATGTTGCTAGTAGTGTGCGCACTCATTTTTTAGAATATTAAAATCTTCATTTATAATAAAAACCATAAAACGTTTAAAAATTTACTAAATAAATAATTTTTCATTAAAATCGTTATAGGAGGTTTGACTGTATCCAAACCATTTCATATTCACTCAAACACTCAAAATGAAGTTTTTTAATCACGACATAACAATAAATCTAATATTACCGAATAATTTCAAGCTTTTTACAGTAATGCATGGTAATGGGAACCATACATATTGAAAAGGGTCCATTTACCGTGCATTTGGATTTTGACTGCAACACAATGAAAAATTATAAATTGCATAAAATTTCATTGCTCATACGATGAAATACATCTAACTAGTAGTATCCACAGTGTAAACTTGTTGAAATTTTGAAAAATTTCATACTCTAACGTTAAAATGAAAAATGGTAATTTTTGGCGTTTCTACTAAGAGTGTTGAAAAATCTCATTATCAAACAGAATTCACATGATTTTGACTACATAAACTAGGTTTTTCAAAATGCTTTGTGACAAAAACTACTTCATTTTATTAGTTTTATCTTATTTTGCTGACAAAAGAATAATTTGTGAAAATTGTATGAATATTTTGTAGGAATTTGTATATGTGCACGGTGAATGGAGCCCGCACGGTGACTGGTGACTTAACGGTACTTGCAGAGGTCAAGTGACTATTTTTAAGCAGAAATTGAAATTTTTATTTACACTTTTTTATCCAATTGCTGAAAAAAAAACTTAAAACTTTTTAAACTTCTTTTGGACCCTTAGTAGTTGGCGTAAGTTTTCACACCCTTGGTAGAAGAAGAGTTAATGTGAAGATGAGTCGAAGCCAAACCTCAAATTTTCAAGAGTACAAATCTGGAGAACTAAACACCCGTTCAAGCTGAAAACTTAATCGATTACAAGTGTTCAGTTCACCAGATTTGTTCTCTTTAAAATTTGAGGTTTGGCTCCGATTCATCTTCACCTTAAATATTTGATTTTTTGAGCTGTTATTTCAGCTGTCTTACCGGCATCATCTCGCTCGACTTATGTTGCAATAAACGTGCTGAATCTTGTGTGGATTCTGGTATTCCAGTGTGAATTCTGAGATTTTCGAATGCATACTAGGATTTCAGGATGGATACTGGGATCCAGCTCAGATCCTGGAATTCTGGTGTGGATTATGGGATAGTAGTGTGGATCGTAAGATTTTAGTGTGAACTTTGGGATTGAACGAATGTAGATCCTGGTATTCCAGTGTGGATTCTTGTTTTCTAGTATGGATTCCAGGATTCCAGTGAGGTCCCTATATTCCAGTGTGTATTCTGGTATTTTAAAATGGATCCTTAAATTTCTGTGTGGATCCTGGGATTCCAGTGTGGATCCTAGGATTTTAGTTAGCATCCTGGGACTCCAATTTGGATCCTGGGATTCCGGTGTGGGTTCTGGTGTTCCAGTGTGAATCCTGGTATTCCACTGTGGATCCTGGGATTTCAGTGAGGATCCTAGAAATCCAACGTGCACTCTGGGATTCATGTGTGGATTCTAATATTATAGCGTAGATCCTGGAATTCCAGTGTGAATCCTAGGATTTCAGTGTGAGTAGTAAACCAGTGGTCTGGGATTCCAGTGTAATTCCTGGGACTCCAGTGTGGATTCTGTTTTTTGAAGATCCTGGAATATCATGGCGGATCCTGAGATTCCAGTGTCAATATTTGGTTTCCAGTGTAGTTCCTTGGATTGTACAATTCCAGTGTGGAACCTGAGATACCAGTGACGATCTTGTGAATCCATTGTCGATCTTACGATTTTAGTGTGGAACCTGGGGTTGTAAAACGAATCCTTGGCTTCTAAGGTGAATCCTAGGATTACAGTGTAGATTCTGGGATTCCAGTGTAGATGTTGGGATTACAGTTTATGTCCTGGGTTGACGGCGTGGATCCTAGGATTTCATTGCGAATTCTGGTTTATCAGTGGGGATCTTTTGATTTCAATGTGGATCCTTGGATTATAGTATAGGTACTGGGAGATCAGTGTAGATATTGGATTTATAGTGTGGATCTTGATATGCCAGTGTAGATCTGAGGTTGTGGATTTTGGATATACACCCGATTCTGTTTTTGCACGAATTTTTTACACGGTCGTGCAAAAAAAGTTTCCATACATTTTTTTCCGCCAAAACCTTATTTTTGCATGAAACGTCGAGAAATAATGTTACTTTTTTGCACGGTTTTTGAAATTTTGAACTGAAAACTTTTTTTGCACGGAACGCATTCCCCGTGCAAAAACAGAATCGGGTGTACTGCGGAAACAGTGTGCATATCGTTTAAAAATACATTGATAATCTTACTGGAATCCTGGGTCTCTTGTGAATGTCCTTTGGAAATTTTGAGAATTTCCGGTTTAAGTTTTGTGAGAGTTATGTGGGAAACAATTAGAACTTCTGTGGAAATCATTTGAGAATCATGTTAGGGGTCGTCCATAAACCACGTCACCATTTCTGGGGGGAGTTTGGAGGTCTAACCGAAGACCACGGTCCATACGAAATTGTTGCATATGATTAAGACTACATTTTGACATTATGTGACATTAGGATGGCACAATAAAGTAGGGAAATATTTTTCTCAACTTGTAAGCTTTTCAAGTTAGCGATTGGAAGTGTTCAAGGCAGCTGATCTTTGTTAAATTTAAACATTTTTGCCAAAGACGACAAGATAGTTGTCTATAGTAGAACTTGTTATGGCGTTTTCAATTATATAGAACAGGTTGGTCAATGGGAAAAGATATTTTGTCCATATTTTTATTTAATTTCGAATAAAATTACCAAAATTACGTCTCCCACAAAATTTTATAAGTAGTTGATACGCGGTGAAAAAATTAAGTGATTTTGCACTGTAGAAAAGCAAGTACCAGCAGGAGGGACACGATGTCAAGCATACCAAAAATTTTGTATGTGCAAATCGTGAGGGCAACCATAAATCTAACCTAAACCCTTCACTTTTACGGCAAATGATATGTAATGTGTTGTTAACAAAATATCAATAACGGCTTAATAACGGTTTTTACAAATTTGGATAGTAGTGTTGCTTAAAAACGAACACTGTACTTAAAATATACAAATATAAAAACCTTCTTGGAATTTACAAGATGAATTCATCACAAACAGACTGCACATGACAAAATGTCTTTTTATTAACGGATTTTATTTTCAATGTCCCGATATAAGTTCGTAAATCGAAATTCCAGTGTATTAAAAAGAACAGTGCAATAACTTATGGTAGGTACTTCCAAGTTCGATTAGCTCTCACATCTTCCATATTTCTTCTGTAGTATTATTATTCATAGATAACTAACGCTCTGAAGACTTATTTCAAATTTATTTGCACATGAATGCGAATAATACATTCGCAGGAATCTCAAAAGAAGAAGAAATTCCATCAAGCCAGAAAACAAATTAATCCCCGCAGTTACCGCGGTGCTCGCAAACTGATTACATCACAGATTCTAGTGGAGAAAATTAGTACACAGTCACGCCAAACTCTGCAAATCATCTCTAGCAAACCTTATCTCTAGCCGGCACGACGTTCTCTGCGCAGTAATGTCACCCACAGCTGCGGCCACACAAAGTGCTATTCTGCTCTATGGCCAGCAAAAGCCAGGCACTTTTTCATACGTACGCCGACTCTCTCCATCATGCAGGTGCCAGCTTGCAAGATTACGCAAATTTCTCTGAAATTTTAATTTGAAAACTTTTCAAAGCGATAGCTGGTAGGTAAAATTTATGAGACCGAAGACGATATCGGCGCCGTTGGTTGCAGCAAAAGAATTTGCACGAGTTAAAGTCTTCCTGGCGGTGATGGCGGAAATAATGGTTAGAGTACCAGGAAACCACCATCGAGCACCTTTTTACGTCGAGAATTCAATTGGAGCAAAAAGTTTATATCCTTTCACTTTGTTTATATTCAAAGCATAAGCCATAAAGTAGTGAGCGGAAGATGACAGCGGAACTAACTTTTAGTCCAGCATTAGTTTTACTTATTTTTGGATCACTGGAGAACATCGGGTGATCAAGTTGAGTGAGTTGATAATTAATAATAGCGAAAAGTTTGAAAGGCAGTGGACCAGAGCCGGTTCTGGAAATTCTTGATCTAAAACTGCACAAAGCGATAAATTACTTGAAGCTCCATTTTGAAGTATGACGGGAAACATAGTACCCAGTGTCGCATATGAAAGGATATAAGAGTACAAATGTGGAGGCGATATACGTACATTTGGCATGCAGCCTTATGGTGCATGTACGTATATAGCCTCCACTTTTGTACACTTATGCGCTATCATATACGAGTTTGTGCTCACTGGGTGCCAATCGGTGCTTAGACTGAAAACTTGTTCGATCGTACTAAATTTCATGCAACACAAACGCGCTTATTTTTTTTAGCAGACCAGAAACTGTATTTGCGAGCACAAAATCTTTCGCTTTTTAATTATTACAGGATAAAAACACTATAAAATCTAGAACTCAAACCAGAAATCTTGAAGGAACCTTTTTTTTCCTTTAATTTTGGACAGCTATCAGAAATAAATCTAAACATTTCTGTACAAAAATTTGATGAATTTATCCAAATATAGATTCCCACCACTCCTTACTCGACCCACTCATTTTTTCTGGAAATTATTCATCAAAGTATTCTATCAGTAACTTCAACACAATCCCCTTTGGAATTGTTCTTTATATTTTTTCAAATAATTTTCAACAGTTTCAATCAAAATTCCATCAAATATTTCGTCAGAAAACTCACCGAATACCATCTAGAAATGTCTTAAAAAATACATTACAAATTGTTTCATAACAAGTTTATATTAGTATATTGGTATTCTAAAAAAATAATATCTAAATTTGTCCAATAAATTTTCTAGGAAGTCCTTCCAAATGTACACTGAAATTTACATAAAAATTTGAGCCAGTATTTTCTTTTCAAATTTCTTTATGAATTCGAATAAAAATCTCGCCTATAATAAGCCTTCTGACTTTCACTGAAAATCTAAAGGAACCAGTTGTTTAGGCCATAACAAATTGTTCGACGAACACCACTAGAAATTTTATAACTAATTTCAACAAATGATTAATAAAACACTATTTATGATTAACAAAGCTCTGATTTGTTTTGCAAGTTAAGGATATGTCAATAAAAAAATCATCAATCCAGCAAATAATTTGGCGTGCTTCGAAGTGTTATATAGACAATCAATGAATTATTCCTAGAAACATTCAAAATCATTACACGAAATTGAATAAAAATGAAATTCTGCTTCAAATGATTAACGGAAATTACCGAAGTCAATACTTTTGATAGAAATCATGCTTCATTTCCTTGACAAAATTCCAAAAAGAATTTCCAGCAAAGTTCCATAATTTAGAAGTTTATGGAGAGAATTTCTCGGCAAAGTTCATGAAATAATATAAGAAATTTCAAACAGAATTTGTTGAAACTGTGTACCTATTCCATAAGTTCGTGAAAAGTATAATAATTTGTTATAAGAGTTTTATGAAAATTCAGTTAGAGTCCATAAAGAAACACTTATTTGGACACTCTAAGGAATCTTTATATTAATATTGAAAAAAAAAAAAAAATACTCGGGAAGTATGTTAGCTAAGCCATTTTCCAAAATGGTCAAGTTTTGATGGAGACTTATATCTCGGTTCTTAGATTTTCGATTAATTTAAAATCGTAACTTGATAATATTTTTAAATTTACTAGGCTAGAAATTAAAATCTTTCCATAGACAAACATCGGAGTTATCGCAAATCTTAAATTTTGACAAAATTGACAAAAGTTTGAATTACAATATTATTTTAAAATGAAAGTATTAAGTACTGCAAAAATGTGCAATTTTATCAGACACACAAGTTTGCAGAACAACATTTTTCGGCAAAACAGGTTGTTTCAAAATAAATTTTTACCATTTCTAATAACTCTTTGTGATTGTGTTTCAAATATTATGATTTTCTACTTGAGTAAAATCCGAGTTGTAATGAAAGTTTGAGATCAATCGGACCACTAGAAGCAGAGATATAGGCCTCCAAACTTGACAATTTTGTATGGAAAAGTGCCGATGCGTACTTCATTCTGTCCAGTACTGTATGTTACAATCAAACTACACTAAGCAACAAAGTAATTTGATCGCTTATACAGTGCAATGGTGAGGTAGTTTTTCGAAGAGCTGGTGGAGTAGTGAGTAGAGGAGAAGATTTATTATCTAGAAGCCAGTAGTTCAATTCTCGTTTATATTTTTGTTTTCATTTTTTCCTTTTCCTCTAAACGTCATTTTCTAGAACTTCGCTCATATAAAAGTTTGATTGTTATAGCCTTAGCTAACATTTTGATGGTCGTCCGATAGATTTTACTCACAATTTCGCGCGTTTTCGTCGCCGGAGAATTTGTTTTTTTTTTTTTTTTGTTTTTTTTTTTTTTTTCTGTTTTGGAGCGTCTTGCTGGGTAGTGCTTCGTGAGGCCCAAGCAGGACAGTTCGGTTTTGCGTCGTCCGATAGATTTTACTCACGATTTCGCGCGTTTTCGTCGCCGGAGAATTTTTTTATTTCCTGTTTTGGAGCGTCTTGCTGGGTAGTGCTTCGTGAGGCCCAAGCAGGACAGTTCGGTTTTGCGTCGTCCGATAAATTTTGCTCATAATTTCGCGCGCTTTCGTCGCCGGAGATTTTTTTGTTTTCCTTGATTTGGAGCGTCTTGCTGGGTAGGTATTTGAGAAGGCCCAAGCAAGACGGTTTGTTTTCGGTACGCCAAGAAGTTTTGCTGTTAGTGTCAGTTTTGTGTTCAGTCGAGAATGGATTACCAACTGGTGAGTTCGTTTCATGCTTCTGATAACACATTTTTTCTTGAAAGCGTAACTTTTATGTAATATTAAATCAAACTTTGTATGGTTCGTCACTATAAGTGTCGGCATTATGCTTTTTTCTTATACAATTTCAATATACATATATTTTTCTCTTTTTGACATTAATAAAAATTATCTTTTGAATTGTTCGACATTGTGAATGTTGACGTATTTTTTAAAACTTCTACCATATCGAGACAAAATGCACAGTAATACTCATATGTCATTTTCAAACAAACTATGTATGGTTCGTCACTACAAGTGTCGGCATTATTCCTGTTTCATATAATTTAAAATTTATACATGTAATTTTCAGTTTTCGTCATTATTAAAAACGTCTTTTGAATTGTTCGACATTATAGATGTTGACGTATTTTTAAAAGCTTCTACCAAAAACTTCTCGAGACAAAAATACAAAACTAGCTTTAAATATAAGTCGTATATTTCCCCCTTGTCCATGGATCGCATCACCGACCAGAGGTGACTCCCAGATCTTTTCCTCCCTCACTAATAAACACCCTTCCCGTGGTGATTGTGGAGATGCAGAGGTATTCTCGGTCTCTAGAAGCAACAATCATTACACCCTAACATTCCTTCCCCATCCCAACTGACTGTAAGGACTTGGCCGGCGCCGTTATTGATCAATAATATTAGATCTGCTAAAATTGCACTTCGAGAGTAAGCGGAAACTCCCATCCCTTATTCATTTGGATCGTAGTGCAATTCTTACCAGTTCCGATCAATCACGGAGTAGCAACCATTGACATGTACAGTCAGTCTATGCTATGCTATGCTATGCTATAGCCTTAGCTAACATTTTGAGGTTCCCGACTAGAGGCTTGTTACAAAAATATTATAAAATTTTAACAGAATATTATATGCATATCATATTATGATATAATTTTGTAAGGCTCCGTTATCCACAGAACACATGAAGACAAAAATAAAACATAATGTGTTTTTGATGGTGGTAGGTCATTTGGCATAAAGTCGTTTGGCATAATGGTCATTTGACATAAAGTCGTTTGGCATAACGGTTGTTTGGCATAAAGGTCGTTTGGCATAATAGTCGTTTGGCATAATGAGTCTGAAACCAAGAGTTTTTAAGATGAAATTCGTTTTTAAGTTTCTATTAAATCTTTCTGACGATATCAGGCTTGTTTTGGAGTCTATTGACACAAAATGACACAATCATATTCTCTTGAATAAACTAAGCATATTTGGGAAGTTATTGCCAACAGAATTTTAATATTTATCCGGAAATTACCCTTCCTTCAAATATTTATTTTTCTTTTGAGTTAAGCTATTGGAATAATTTTTTACCCTGAAGTTCTTGATATAGTTAGCACAAATTTACCCTTCTTTTGAACGTTCTATGTTTTTTTTTTCTAAATATGATGTATTCATTATTATAGGTGTGAAAACTGATGGTTTAAAATTTAAATAACTTTCACCTTCTTTTTTACATAGGCTGTTCTTTGGAGCTATATTTTTTGAATATTTTATTGTTTCCAACTGACAAGGACGGCATTCGATAACATTGATCTGTTTAAGTTATCAACGAAAAGAGAATTCGATTACTGTAGTTACTTCGATTGGTTGTGCAACTTTTCCCCCGATTAGCAATTTCCCCGAAAAGTTTTTAGCACTCATAATTAACGTAACTTTATACATTTCAGGGTGGTGAACAAACTGACCATCTAATATGCAACCTTCTTTATTAAATTGGCGGTTCTTTAAAGTTTTACCGTCCTCTGCATTTTTGCCAACATGTGTATAGCCGAGAATGACAGAATATCTCCTCCTTTTGATAGCTTCTCGTTCTTTCTCGTTCACTATCCAGCCACTGAAGACTATTATAGCACCTATCAGAGTTGCTCGCTATCAATATCAGCTGGCAAGTGATATTGATAGTTTCAGTCCATTAGCTATCAGCTGATCTGACTGATATTATTGCAAAACTGGCATCCATTCAAAATGCACCACTTTTCAGGGAAAACGGTCATTCGGGGAAATGGCACTCGGGGAACCGATATTCGGAGAAATGACATTCGGGAAAAATGGATGATAATATTTAGCGTCCAATATTCTATTGGTTTAATCATAAATTTTGCCTTCTTTTAAAAATAGTCTGTTCTTTATATTTATACTGTTTTAAATTTTATTATTAAGTAAAGCTAAATAATAAACATTTTTATATTTTGCTGTTTTATAAATTTTTGCAAGACGTGCTGTTATAATGATGATTACTTTAGAACCTGCAAATATGAAACATATTTTTTTCTGCAAAAACAGGCCTTTTGCGATATGCTAGAAAAAAAAAACATTATCTCAATCACAAATTTTTCCTTCTTTCGATAATATACGGTGTTTTTGATGAACACTCCCAAAATTAAAATTTTTATTGACTCGTTGAAAAGATTTGCCACAAATATTTTCTTTTAAAAATGTGTTGTTCATTTGAACAGCATAACTGAGAAGATTTTTTTGCGTTAAAGCCTTAAATACTTTATACGAAAAATAATCTGCCTTCGTATATAGCCTATTTTTGCAGTAATAGATCGTTCGGTTAGAGCTTTTAATATTTTGCAAAGAAATTTTCCCTTCTTTTATCAAGTAATTTTCATCAAGTGTTACGTCCAAACTGAAACAAAGCTTGATCTGCAGCGAAATATTCCATGAGCGATCCCTTTATTAATAACTGTGAATTTTCTTTGCCAATTTGCTATTTTCAAATATGTATATCGCAACGAGCTCAAAGATATTCTATGTTCTGGAATGTAGAGAAAATTATTATTCCGAAAAGATCTTCCACCAGGCCCGTCACATGTTTTATTTAGTAATGCAATTTTTTTTTACATTCATAGCTTGAAAAATCTCTGAACGAACACTATGCTTGTTGAGAATCTACCAAAATGTTTTGCTATGTGCTCGGTGGTGTTGATCTCGGTAAAAGCTTCAAAAATGAGGATATACATTCTAAGTCCATCATTTGCCAAATGGCCATTATACCTTATGACCATTATGCCAAACGGTCACTATGCCAAACGACCATTATGCCAAATGATTTTATGCCAAACGGCTTTATGCCAAACGACCTTATGCCAAACGACTTTATGCCAAACGGGATACAATCGTTTTAGATATAATTAAAACACATTTTGTTATGTTTATGTCACTATTCATACACTTTTTGTTATAATTCTGGTTATTTTAATTACTAGACTTTAATCTAAACATAGTTGAAAACATGTTACAGAGAACACGATGGAACAAAAATCTGCTTTTCACGTGTCTCAAAGATCAAATTATGTGTCTCCACTAAATTTGGAGTTGCTGAATCCATTGCGGCTTTCTGATATGCTCAAGCACGTCAATTGTTTTGCTGCAGGTCGTCAAAATTGTGTAAAATATTAATTTTATTGATGTATTTTTTTTATAATTATATATGTAATGTTTTGGTTAATCAATCCCCGAGCATGTAAAATATAATTTGATTGAAAACTCTCGATTTCATATCGATTTAATCGAACTTTTGAACATACTTGCAGCAGCCTTCACACAAAATCCGTCGTTTCTTTTATATGGCCAAATACAATACTTTTCCAAATCATCATAACAGCACGATTTCAGTCCAGAATATATTTCAACTTCATTTATGTATGTTCTTCAATACCTAAACACTGATTTCTGTAGTAAATTTAAAATAAAAATAAGCATGCAAGTTGACTGAAATTGATAAATAGAGCATTTTAAAAAATCAATATGTCAAAAACTAGTGCTATGACACTTTTTTCGGGGGTTTGTGCTAACGTAAGAACTTCATGTACACTCACGGAACAACATGTACACTTACGGAACAATATTTGTCTCGTGTCGCGTTCCGTGAGTGTAGTGCTACACGCAAACAAATTTTGTTGTATAATCTACCGAATCCATGGTAGAATTAAGAACTGCACCAACGATTTTCAACCGACTACATTAATCTGTTAACTCTACCAAAACATAGTCAACATCACTGCACAAAAAAATTTCTTCTGTTGATTTAACCAAAGTTGTAGTAGTCAAAAATAAAAACATTCCAGATTTGAGAAGTTTAGCATCATACTTTTGACCACACTGTGTTGTACGGTGGGTGTCACGGATTGAAATACAATGCTTTGTAGTGGATGCTACTATGGACATTGTCAAATTTACTGCACTGCTCAGTGATTTTCACCAGATTATAGTAAACTTAACAGATTTTTGTAGTCGGTTGAAAATCGTTGGTGCAGCTCTTAATTCTACCATAGATTCAGTAGATTATACAACAAAATTTGTTTGCGTGTATGACATTTTTGAAAACGGTTTAGCGGCCTCAATAAAGCAAATAATCAATTAAGCAGTGTAATCAAAAGAAAAAAAAAGAAGAAAAATTTTTGATGGAAAACATAAAAAGCCGTAATAAACATATTTCACTCCGTTATCATGTTATCTACCTGAAAAATTCCAGTGTATTGTTAAAAGATAAAGAATATTCTACAACAAGTCATAAATGGCATTGAATTATAAACAGGTTTTGGTAGAACGCTATTTTTCCAACAGTGGTCTTATTTTAGAAATTTCTCCATGTTCATACGTTTCCACTAACTATTTTTTCACAGACAAACAGACGTAACACTTAGAACAAATTTCTTCAAAATCCATCACCCAGTTTACACTTTCATCATCTGGAAAGCTATTTTTTATTGTTAAATAGAAACTATTTCGTGCAACTGCAGGTCTTGATGACGGTAGTGTGAAACATCAAATGCGAAGAAAAACGACACACGTGCCTCTGATTGTGAGATTTGTAACATAGCGAATTTTAAATGATCGTTAAAAGAGTGGTCGATAGAAATTTCGTCAGTGTTACGTCTGTTTGTCTGTGATATTATGTTCTGCAGATGTGTTGATCGTTAAATAAAATTTTTAAATAAATTTATAAATGCAAAATCATAATAACATTTGTTAAGAATATAGAAATTCAGCAATAATGAAATTTTTCAGTGAGGCGGTCTCAAAGTTTCCACCATTACTGTATATTATTTAGTGTCTTGGAGCCAGAAATGAACCTAATTTTGACTTATTTTGACTCAATTCTGCTCTTCTGTGGGATAACCCAAATTTAGGTTAACTGAGCGTTATCAGTAAGTAGTTTTTGTTTGACAACAGTGGAAAAAACAATTCAGTGCTGTTAGCTTTCGAACAATCAACAACTTAAAACAAATTAAAGGTAGGTAAACTCGAATGAACCTAAATTTGACTTTTTCCACGGACATTCGACGCTGGGTCAGGGCGTCTCTTCCTGACAATATTACTGTTGTGAGAGAAGCAAAACAACCCAACTGCGGGTGAAAATTAAATGCAGTTTACTCAAATTGAAACAGCGTGTCACCTCATTTACAGAAATTAAATTCCCTGAGATTTCCAGTTTTTTTATAAATGCTTGAAAAACAATAAATTTTCAAGTAGGGAGACTTACGGCTTCGGCACCATTCGACTATTATCGGCAACCAAATTTCAAACGCCAAATACACAGTATTTTTCTATCAAAACACATCAGTGGAAACATTCAGATGATTCTTTGTTCTGCCCGCTTCCCGCTGGCGAGATTTCCGAGGCTAAACAAATGATATCGCCAGTGATACCATCAATTCAAATGAGCACGCCTCAAAATGCGACTGATTTGGAGCTGCCGAAGTGATTCACCAGCAGTTGTTATGGGAAAGTTGCCGAAGAGAATGAGGCTGCCGACAATAGTCACACTGACAAGGGATGTTCGCAGCGTTGTAAAAACGTTTTCAAAAGCTTTTTGACAAGTCTGTCGGTGTGAATCGATAGAGGATTGAGCAACGCATAAATGTAAATAGACAAACACGGAATTTATCTGCTGATGTCCGAGAAAATTACAAAAGAAGCACGGCATCGGCTTAAGCTGCCGAGAATACGTAAGTTCCCCTATGTATGATTTTAATAAACATTAATATTTTATTATCAATTTGTTCTAAACGTCAAATGATCTAGAAGTGCCTTTAATCATCAAAATTAGATATGAAGAAAATAATCTATTCTAACTGAAGTAAAAAAATAACATTTCTCCTCAAATGGTATTCTGAATTATGGTTGATACACCCACAAAATTTCTCTAGAGGGCGTTTTGTATTTTTTCCAAGATGATATCTTGGGACAATCGGGTCTGGTAGAGTTTGTTCGCCTTGGACATAAGAATTTTAGATACCTCTTGCCAGAAAAAAAAACAAACATGAATCAAAAAGAGAAAATAGGGTTTTGTTCTTCTTCGTCGTAAGCGCTACGATTCGTCGTATCAAACTTTAAATGTTCCACTACGGCGGATATTCAAACTTACCTGCAACATAGATTCATTATCCAAGTGTAATTTTGTGAAAGCTGTTATGGTTTGAACACTTGTACACCAAAAATGCAATGAAACTACTGTATTTCGGTAAATAACTTCAGTTCAATTATCCACTTTGCACTTTTTCACCGAAATTGCATGGACGAACACGATTTGAGAGAAATGCTTAGCGATCGACTGAGCCACACCACTTTCCAACACAAGTTTCTTCCCGCCCCCGTGGGTGTCTTACTTCACCGGGCACTTATTTTCACTATGGAAAACCTTCGTACTTCTTCACTGAAGGATTTCATTCCAATTACACGCCGTAAAACTTCAATAAATCATCAAATTTTACGAAATTTCCTCAACCGCCGCGTATAATTGAGAATGTAAACAAAGTTTAATCCGTCGTACTGAGAAAAAAGAGCTTGTGCGCATCAATGTGTGCGCGACGCTCGATGTAAAAAAAACGGTTTCTTTGATTGTGTTGTTTTCGCTGTACTGTGAGCAAATGCCATAATTGTACGGTCAAAAGGAATTGTGTTCATATGTTCGGGATGAATTTTGATAATGAACAATTAATTTTAAAGGAAATTAGTATATTCCATCATGCTTAAGGAATGGAGGGAGATGCCAGTAGATCTATATATTGTAGTAAAACATTTTATTATAGCGTTTATATGTTGTGTTTTAACCATTCAATACACACAGTGAGCCGTAAGTTGTGAGACGAATCTGGAAACTGATTGCGACGGAGTTGAAAACGATACGACGGACTGAGAATACGGTAAGATGCATTTTCTTTGCATTATTTCCAAAAAGAGATCAAGATTTATCAAAATCTTACTGTACAATGCTAAAGCCGTTTTGAGAAAGAATTGTTTGGCATTGGTTTGTGTCAGCATAATTCACTGCAATTCTGGGAAATTTGCAGTACTCACTGATCAATGCTTAATACGATGGATACTAGCACATCACCCTACATGAATTATGAATACGAAAAGAAACCACACATGAACCATGTCATGAGATTTTGGTTCCTCATTCTAAAACTGCTTTGGAGTCCCTTGACAAGTATTACTGCTCGTTTTACTGGGGATTACTTTCACATATTGCTCCAACGATCTTTTCAGGAATTTGTTTTGTAATGTTTAAAGAACTTTGTAAAAAAATCTCCCAAGAATTCTAGTTTTGGGTACCCTTAAAAATTCAATCTAGAGTTTTTCTGAGGATAACCACTCGGAGATTCCGTCAGGAATCCCTCAAGTCTCATGTTCTCAAGAAATATTTTAATTTCCCAAAGAAATCTAAAACAAATCTAATCATTCTTTCGGAGATGTCTCGGAGAATTTCGTAAGAAAATTTTTGTGTGAGTTCTTAGTATGCCTTGGTGAATTCTGACAAGGATCTCTGAAAGAACTCCTGTATTATTGGTGAAATTCTTCTTAAGATTTTCGTGATAAAGTGTTAATATAACCCTTAAAAACCATCGAACCTCTGAATAATGTCCTACAAGACTTTTTTCAAGAAATTCGACGAGACTCCCTGAATGAATTTAGGTATGAAAGACTAAAAAAATACCTGTAAGAATGGCTGTAGAAAAACACCTGATTGGTAATGACTGATGTAGAACTTTGAATGAAGTTATGACAAATCCACAGAGTTTGGAAATAGTAATTGAAAAATTATAAGAAAAATGTTTGAACCACAGCAATAATATGTTGATGGAATTCTGGAGAAATTCTGAGAGAAATTTCTGAAGGAACTTAATGAGGAATTCTTGAAAAAGTCTATAAAATATATCCCAATGACATTTTCGGAGCAATTCCTTAAAGTATTTGTGGATGATTTTATTATAGAGACCAAATGAAAAATGAAGAAATCGGCTAATTATTGTAGAGTTTCTTGGAAAAATATCGTTCCAAAAATGAACCGTTGCATAAAAACTTCTCCATGATATGTGGTAAATCTCCTAGAAATGAAAATCTCCTAGAAAACAACTGAAAAAAACGGTGAATAAACCAGTCCGAAAACATCTGGAAGAAATCCTGGGATAATCGCTATCACTTTTTTTAGTGTAATCTATGTGAAAATTCTTCTACTTCTTCTTTCTGGCGTTACGTCCCAACTGGGACAAAGCCTGCTTCTCAGGTTAGTTTTCCTATGAGCACTTCCACAGTTATTAACTGAAAGCTTTCTTTGCCGATTGACCATTTTTGCATGTGTATATCGTGTGGCAGGTACGAAGATACTCTATGCCCTGGGAATCGAGAAAATTTCCATTACGAAAAGATCCTCGACCAGCGGAATTTGAACCCACAACCCTCAGCATGGTCATGCTGAATAGCTGCGCGTTTACCGCTACGGCTATCTGGGCCCCAAAGGAAAATTAAAGGATGTAATAATGCAGTGCTCTACGACAAAATTTGCGAAGGAATTCATCCCTTGAAAGATAGCTGGTAGCACCCCTGGAGAATTTCATAAAGGTATTCCAAATAGAATCACTATAATACTTGAAGCATTCCTTGAAATTTACCCCAGAACTTCTGCGATGTTTTCAATCAAGTTTCACATGCTCTTGAACGACACTCAACTATAAATAGGAACTGTATTTGCCTCTACCAACCTTTCAATCTGAAGCTTTGAATCGTTATTTAAATATATTTTATGTTGGATAAATAAAAATAGTAAAAAAAAAAGAACTGAACATGTATAATAGTGTCTTGAAAGCGGCGCAGCCAATAATTTTCATGATTTAAAAGATTATCTGTCACAAGAAGGACATGTTCTACCATGTTTTACTGATTCCAAACAATTTCCCGGATTATGTCCGAAATTCCCGAAGAATTCCAGGTTTTTCTAGGTTGAATAAAATCAGGTAAAACATCTTAGTTTTTGGGCAGTCGGATAATTTATTATTTGTTTTTCTCGCTAGAATTTAATATTTGGGTTATATTTTAATAATAAGAAAGTTTAAGAATATTGCATCTATAAAATTTTGATTTTTTCCACTTTTTAGCTATTTTTCATACTAAATTCCATGAAAATCTTGTTTTGACGCATCTAGGCCCATACAAAATATATGGAAAAAAAATCACCGATAGTATATTTTCAAACCTTCCAATTATGAAAATATAGACCAAATAATGATCTCTTGCGAGAAAAAAATCCGATGTAAATTCGATGTTTACAATCATCTGGTTCAGACATAGCGTGAACTGTCTTCTTTTTATGTCGAATTCGGTTTTTGAACCCAGGTTAGAATTGGCGCTACCCGTTCTGAATCTAGTTTCAACCCCAACCCGATTCAGATTTGACCGAACTACAATTTGCTTGACGTTGGTATGTTTATGTGTTGATCACCGACCCAATTCCTAAAAACTAAAACGACATTACTTTTCTTCTACTCTTTTATGTTGTCAGAAATCTGGTGCACATCGATGAAAATTGGAAAAAAAGCAGAACACGGAAGGTGACGTTGTTACCGTACCATAATCATTCATGACAACGCTGTTTTGCGGGCCAAATAGTTTGATCTGATTTCACTTGTAATGCGAATTATTTCTCGCTTTTTGTTGATTTAAATATCTCTACGGTCACAATACTGCCCACCGATTCAAGCACTCTGGCATGTTTGATTGACTCCGATAGTTCTATCCGCAAGACTGTGAATAGAGTGACTGTTGACAGTTAGAAATCAATCTACACCGATTATAACACACGTAATACCAAGAAGAAGAAGAAGAAGAAGAAGAAAATAACGCAAATGTTGCACTGTGCCACCACATATCAAAACTGAGATCATTTTTTCAAAAGAAAACCAAAACTTTACAATTTGCCTCAGTCTAATTCAGTATCAAGTAGGTCGCCATGTCGTTATCAGAATGAAACGATATTCAACAGCTTATGCCTATAGGCACCGATAACCATAAAAGCTCATGTCATTTGTAAACAATCATTTCGAGCCCTACAGAATACCCCAGAGCTGTACTAAATTGCATACTGCCTATTCAATAAACGATGACATCTAAGAAACTGAAGAGAAGCGGTATGGAAATTGTACCTCTGTGTTTCTAAATGGACGTTGTATACTTGTAGTTCTGTTGGTCTGGCGATGGTAATATTACTTGGTAACTGTCGTTGAGCATTGCTTTTATGTTGGGTTCTCCCACATTCATAAGCCATGACGACGACGACGACGATGATGCTGGACCTACACCAAAGAGCATATACAATCCTATCGTGTTTGCGGTATTGTCGCCTTGATGCTGCTGACCGAGCTGAAACTTTGCAACATTCGGCAATGGACATTTCTTGGCCAATTTTCACAAACCATCTGAGCTTTAGCAGAAGTGACTACCCGGATGAAGCCATAGAACAGAAACAACCCGCACAGAAAGGAGGAAGCAAACACTAAACCAAAAGACATAAAGAAGTTTTGAACCAGGACAAGGATGTGCACTTTTATAACCTTTTGCTGCCAGTGTTGGTCAGTGACGGTCAATAGGTTCTTTCCCGTAAATCTCTGAATCACCGAAACCCATTACATACTCGTACTATGGGTCAGAAATGAAATTTTCGTGACAAAAGTCAAGCAACTGTTATAATAGAACGAAAAATATGAGATGAATATCTCATTATTGAAAATATGTATTATTGTATGCTAATCATTTGATTCGATTTATAACAGAATTTGTTTCCACTTTATAGTGTAAAACTTTGTTCAACCCGAAAAACATTTTCAGTCCATTCTAATAAAATATTGTTTGTGGTTGATTATGGAAAGCAAAGATAAAGTTTGTAATTTTTTTGCAAAGCAATCTGATGGTCATTGTTCATGGATCATCAGTATTATACTTACAATTCATAAAAAAATCAAATTTCAGAGAAGTAAAGTTGATAAATCCAAACGTCCTAAGTTCAAAGTAGAATAAAAAACTACTTATTTAAAATTTGTTCCATAGATTATAACTTAATTCTTACGTTGAAAATATAAGAACATAATTGGGTTTGTATTTTTGAAAACGTCATTACCGTTTTATTCACATAAAGGACACAGCAGTTCTCAATAACGTTTACACATCAAATATCATACGGACTTAACCATTTTGTATGGTTCCTCAGCGTTATTAAGCTTGGTAAACACTTAACTTTCAAAGGGTGAGTAAAGATTGTGAAACCGCAAAAAGAATCAGAAGCCCAGCAATTTTAATATCTAGCCCATAGTGTCCTGGCAAACTCGTCTATACAAACTATGCGAGGATGTGGAGACGGAACAGAAAATCAGAGATTCCAAAGAACAAGTTGAAATTGCACATGTTCTGCGTGGATTTCTGCTTTTACATTTTGAATTACATGCACTTCTTCGATGTTATTACCGCATCATCCCGAAATGTGCCATTCGCCATCCCTATTGGATATGTTCCAACATCTGGCGCCCTCTGGTTTAAATTGTCGCCCGATTATTAGTCGAGAATTTGTGCTTGAAACCCATTTCTATAACACACACCAATGCAAGACAGGAAGAAATGAGAGTGCTTCAACGGACAAACGTACTTTGAATCAGAGATTTTAATTGCAGCGTAATTTATTGACACAGCCGTGCACTAGGTTGTAAAGTAACATCATTGCACCACACGATATCAGAAACGCCTCCGAAAACGGCTCTCGTGTAATAGGATGAAGACAATCTAAATTAGCATAATGGGGTCACGAATTTTCCATCCCGCTGAAGATAGAATGCCACGGAATACGTAATGCTGCTGACCGCACAAACTCTGGAGGAATGCAAATACTGGTGAAACTGTGTCACCACACAAAAAAGAATGCGAAGTTGGGGCTTAGCTTTTCGATGAGCCCTCGTGAGGGAAAATTCACAATAAATGTTCTTGGGGTCTTCCATAGCCGAGCGGTTACAGTCCGTGGCTACAAAGTAAAGCAAAGGTGTTGTCCACGCAAGGGAACCCTCTTCGACAGGTCCTTTGCCTACAACGGCGGAGCGGAACAATCCGGGTTCGGTCACTGGTTCACGGGGGGGAGAATCACTGCACCACTGCAATCACTGGTTTTTCGGTCGGGGGAAAATTGAACTACACTTCGTCACTTTACTACAACGGTGTATTTTGACTGGACGGGGGGAGAAAGTGCGATAATAACTAATTACTGACTGAGTGAGATATACCGGGGTGCAATCCTACGATCGGATGGGATGCTGGGGAGTACATTTAGTAAGAGATTGAGTGCAAATGTTGAGTATGAGATCTGACGCGAGTGATCGTAACAAATTTTGTTTTGGGGTCTTCTCGCGCATTCTATTGCGGTGGAAGCAACAGGTGTCTTGTTGGATTCCCGGTTGGTCCAGGATCTTTTTGTAACGGAAATTTTCTTGACTTCCCTGGGCATAGAATATCATCGTATCTACCACACGGTATACAAATGCGAAAATGGTCATTGGCATAGTAAGCTCTCAGTTAATAACTGTGGAAGTGCTCATAAGAACACTAAGCTGAGAAGCAGGCTAGCGTTAGCGTAGTTACGGTACCGGTGCCGTAGATTGGATACTAACAACATTCATGTGTCATTTGATAATCTCATCCAGACTGCTTTCACGAACAAGGTTAGGGAGTAAACCTTGGCCCAACCATTAACAGTATCACCAAAAACATGGATATTGCTATTCCTGGCCACGTCCATCTTTACCGTAACTTGGGATAGAGGAAGGAAATGTAGATGTAGCACTTACTCAATGAGAGGCCACCGACTCAGCGACACCCTCATAAGTTTTTTTTTCGAACTCCTCCTCCATCCCATACGCTTTTTGCAAAGGGAAGGCTTACAAGACTTGGTTTATCAATTTGACATTTTATTCGTAGTGTCCTCATGTGTCATCATCTTCTATCCGTTTTCTTTTATTCGTCTGCTCCCGCGTATGTCCGTCGTCTTGTTTTCTAAGTTACCATCAGATTTTTTATTAATGGTTTACATTTCCGCTTGAATCGATTCTCATTGGTCTCATACTTTACTTCATCTGGAAGTGAATTGAAAAGTCTAAATCCTTTGAAAAATAATGAATTTTGTGTTCCCGTCATTGTCAAATTTGGTAGTCGAAAGTCATTTGCTCTTCGTGTCGCATATCGATGCACGTCTGATCCGTATTGCACGTTCTCTGTCAAATATTTCGGTGTCAATCCATTTCTTATCTTAAAAACAAGTGTGAGTGTTCGAAAGGTTATTCTCTCTGATACTGACATCCATTGTGGAACTTGTCTCATTAGTCGACTTGTAGTCATTCGCTCACATCCTAATATTAATCTCATTGTCCGGTTCTGCACAGTTTGCATCCTTCTCATTTGTCGATTTGACGCCAGAAACAGTATCGAAGCGCAGTATTCGAAATGTGGGGCAATTAAAGTTTTATATAGCATTATTTTGTAATCGAATGTCAGATGTTTGTTGATTTTACATAACATTCCATACTTTGATGCTGCTTTACGTATTATGTAGTCAATATGTTCGTTGAAATTAAGTTTCTCGTCAAATATAACTCCTAAGTATTTCACCAGTTTTACTTGCTCCACAACCTCATCATCGATAGACAATGTATCCAAATATCCGTTCCTAGATTTGTTTGTTATTACCATATACTTAGTTTTTGTTACATTTAACTTCAACTTCTTGATCTTCAACCATTTCGTTAACTTATTTAGTTCAACCCTCATTACCGCATATGCTGCTTCAATGCTGTCTGCAATAACAAACAATACTGTGTCATTAGCAAACAAATTTAAATTACCCAACGTTACTACACCCTTGACATCGTTTATGTATAAAATAAAAAGAATTGGCCCTAGCACGCTACCTTGTGGAACCCCTAGGAAAACTCTTCTGCACTCCGATTCTTGTCCTCAATATAAAGTACACTGCATTCTCATAGTCAAATAACTTCTAAACCATTCAATAACCTTTCCACCAATTCCTAGTATTCCTAGAGTATTGATCATTGTTTTGCTGTCAATTGTTTCAAAGGCTCTTTTTAAATTGTTTTCTGAAACCTGATTGCTCTGGCAACAAAATGTCATATTTGTTCACAAAACCCATCAAATCTTCCTTCACTAACACCTCCAACACCTTTTCAAATACTGGTAACATGTTTATTGGTCTTCTGTTCTTGGGTATTTGAGAATTGGGAACTTTTGGCAGTGGTACAACTAATGATTTTTTCCATCCAGATGGGATGGGCTAAGGGATTTGTTAATGAGCACGAGAAACTCATGTTTGATTGCTTCGAATGCATCAATTAATACTGATGTACTGACGTTATTGATTCCACCACATTTTTTCAGATTTAGTACTGCGTTTCTCAGTCGTGACATATCGATCGGTTTAAAGGTAGACCACCTATAATTTGGATTTAGACTAACGTTTCCAGTATCATTTGATCCACACTGTCGTGAATCTTCTTGACACTATCAATAAAGTATGCATTTAATTTATCAGCTTTTGCTATGTCACCAAGATCTTCATCAATATCTGAAAATTTTACACCATTATGCCTTTAGCTAGATTTATTACCTTTTTCAAAGATTTCCTTAATTTTTTAGAGTCACTTTGACTTGCTCTTAGCTCCTGTTGTATAGCCGTCTTCTTAGCATCACGAATTGCATTGACATAATTATTTCTTTTTCTCTGGTATTCTTTCCATGTCTGATGTGTCTTTTTATGTCTGATTGGGCACGTCAGGAGTTAATCATCAATGTTAACTTCCTTTTTCCGATCAGCCTAGATAGCCGCGTAGTGTCGGTAGCGGTTGTTTCAATTGGCTAAGAATTAACACTACGGACTGCCTGTTCCGGTGGTAAAAGTCCACCTAACAGGTGACCCCTAATTCATGCGGTTTTAAGCTTACCGTGCATAAGAATGAATGGTTAGGGGGGTCTAAATAAAACCTAACCGCAAACGGAGCCTGTGGAGTACCAGGGCGTCCTCTACAGTATTATGCCCTTTCTGTGCTACCCGGAGCAATGGTGCAGGTGACCTTGTGTTTCTCCGAGATAATCGACTGCCCTTCTTAAGTCTCAAGCCTGAGGCTAAATAAGGGGGGGATTATTAATACGTTGTAACTTAGTTTAAATTTTCACCTCTATAGTTTCGCATTATGCGTATTACACAGTGTGTTCTGTGCTTTTCGCCTTTGTCGATTTTTAAGAGATATCGATATGGTTTTTCCGCTGCTGATCTTTTTCGTTCTGAGATTGCGAAAAGCTTAATGTTGCCTAGTTTGGGTAGTGACTACGGTTAGGATAGCTTTGTTTGACCAATCTTTAGCATAAAATATCAGCAATGATCAATCTTTGTAGACTCATGCAAATGCTACAGCTCAAATGGCGCTAGTTCAAAAACCTTACTTTTGTGAACTTTTATCTAGGTAACCTTGTGGGCCCAGGTTTTGCTACTTTCAGAATCATGAAATGGCAAACTCACGTGCCTCGTGCATGCGTGAGAAGAAGTGTTAGACATAATGCTCTGCTCGAACAGAATCAGTCACAAGTTGACGAATTGGTATGTATCAGATGATGAATCATTATCTGATCATCGCTACATATACTGGGAATTGGTTGTGACCAAATTCCATGAATTCTCTCCGTCCATTGGAAATCCTAGTGATTCGGATGTTTCCACTTCCGGTGAGTTGGGACACAATTGTCCTTGCTTCGAGTGATCTCACAATTGCTTGTAACTTTGCTTATAGGAAATTTTCTACACAACTCCCTTTACAGGAGAAGTGGACGTCTGGCTGTTTGTAAAGTATGTCAGATAGTCAGGCTGCTATAAAAGCTCTTGCTTCGGCCAACTCAAGGTCGAAGCTTGTTATCGCATGTCGAACTCAAATTGAGGAACTGAATTCAGTCAACTCTGTAAACCTTGTATGGGTACCTGGCCATTCTTCCATCGCTGGAAATGAATTGGCTGATGAGCTAGCTCGCGATGGAGCATCGCATGACTCCATTGGCCCTGAGCCGGCTATTCCAATTCCGAAGTGCTGGATGAAGCTTCAGATAAACTCTTGGGCGGCAACTCAGCACAAGCAATATTGGAATAGTTTGGAGTCGTGTCGTCAAACAAAATTGTACATTACTGAGCCATCCTCAAGGGTGGCGAAGTATTTAACAAATCTGTCAAAGCAGAATTGCAGTCTCTTGGTCAGAGCGTTGACAGGCCACTGCCGACTCAACTATCACATGGCAAATATTCAGCGTGCTGACTCATTTGTGTGTGATAGTTGTGACTCCGATTATGGAACTTCGTATCACCTGATATGTAACTGTCCAGTTTTTTCGCAAATGCGATTCCAATTACTTGGTAAACACTTATTGAGTGAAACTGAATTCCGAAGCCTGAATCTTCAGGATATTCTGTTATTCTTAACCCGCTGTGGTAATGAGCTATATGCTCTCTTTACGCTCTTGCGTTTTGCAGTGCCCTTTTTAGGGCGCTGTTCGAACCCATTGTGGTATGGAGCTACATGCTCTCAATTCGCTTTTCTCTGGTATTCTTTTCAATCTTCTTGACTACGCGATGTTCTAAATTTAAAATGAGCTTCGTCCCTACACAATTTCATCCCATGTAAGGAACTCGTGTACCACGGTGCTGTCTCAGTAACAGTAATCTCTTTCAGCTCTACCATATTATTTACAGTAACTTCTAACGCTTCAGCCAACATGTTTGCAGACTCGTCAACACTACTACATTGATGAAAATCTCTCAATTTCCAACGGAGTTCGGATTGCATACGTACTTTAGAATATGTTTTCCAACTTCTGATTTTAGTTCAAAAAGGTATCGATTTGTCAGCTATGCTACTAGCTAAAACACTTATTGTTGCATGGTCAGATATTTTGTCTGACGGTAATTCCGTCACTTGTGGTATATCGTAATTACTAAACAAAAGGTCAATCATTGTATTACTTCTATGATTTACTCTTGTAGGAAAACTTATAAACTGATGCAGTGATAATGAGTCCATTAGATTTTTAAGTTCTCTTCTATCTATATTTTCTAACCAGTTGATGTTAAAGTCACCAATGACTGTGATTCTTCCATTATGTTCAAGTACCCTGGGCAACCATTCCTCTTCAAGGTACATGAGAAACGTTGCATCATTAGCATTGGGTGAATGATATAAACCACCATACATACCTTGCATAACTCCAACAGATACCTAAATGGACAAAAACCAATTTCCACTACATGATTCATTAGAATGCACAACCCATTTAATGATAGTTTTTACATAAAATGTCACTCCACCAGTATGGCTCGAATTACACAAGCAATTGATCATATCATATCCCTTTACCACTACCAATAGCACAATTTGCATACAAAATATCACTTTTTGATTGCTATGCTTCAAAATCTATCTTTTCTTTCTTTTAATCTTTCATTCTTCGATACACTGGACATTGCTCACTCCAGACAACATGATCCACACAGATACCCTGCCTGCCTGATTTCAACATTCTGATACAGTTAGCACATTTATACTCTACAGAATCACATTGTTGAATTGAATGAGAACCAGCACATCGGGGACATGTTATCCCTCTAGCACTACAATCAGCTCCTTTATGATTAAATGCACAACACTTATAACACCTAAGCACATCGATGCCATCGACAACACGACAACGAACCCATTCACAGATTGATTTTCCGCGCTCCATAAGTTTACCATATGTATGAGCATCAACTTCGATAATAGCATTGAACAGCCCATTGACTGAATAAATTTTCAACACTTTTAGGTGCTTCACATCATTCAATATTTCGTTATGATCCAAGAGAGATCTCTTAAGTTCATCTTTATTAAGCTCTTCAGTTATACCTAGTAATTTTACCATAGGTCTAAATAGCTGAGACATTTCTACCTCATATCCGTCTCCCAATTTTACAGAACACTATTTTTATCGCAAGCATAAAGAGAAAGATATGAAAGATTTGATTATGAAACTTTTTGTTAACTGAACCGAAAAGAACCCAGATAATAAATAAAGGAGAGAAGATGTTTAAAATGCGAGAGAAAGACAAGCAATTTTGCACAATGAAAATCGTATACAAGTTCATAGTTTGGGAGTTACTGTATTTAACAAATCTGTCGAAACGGAATTTCCAGTCTCCTGGTCAGAGCGTTGACTGACCACTATCGCATTGCAATTATTCAGCATGCCGACTCATCTGTGTTGTGACGAATATTTTTGCATGAAACAGTTGAATAACTGTTATCTGTTTACTTTTCAACTGAATAAATATTAATTTTAAACCAATATACGATGCTTTCACCTTTGGATGCCTGGGAAGAGTACAGGAAATACATACCGTTTAAAAAGAGGAACATTTGGTCGCATATGTTATCTTTGGTCATTATTTACCTGTAAGAAATATGAGAAAAAATGAATCATTAGTTGTAATCGAGTTTCGTGTTTCTATTTACTAACTACTTTACATCAAAGTTCTCATAACAGTTAGGTGTTAATAAAACAATGACGTAGTTCTATAGTTTTATTTATCGAACGAAAAAAAATGTTTTTCAATGCTGGTTCATGATGCTTCCAATACACGATTTTGTCAGTTAAAAGTCACTCCAAGTGCTGACATTGACTAAACATTGTTCACTGAACATCACAAGTTGACAAATTGTTAAAACTTATACAGTTTCTCAATTTTCGTTCGTATGTCTGTTATATGAAAGACCAAATATCAGAGTGAATGTTTGATAATAAAAAAAAAGGTAAACCAAAAATACAGAGAGAAAGATAATCAAGGTAGTTGCTACTACTTTTATGAAAATCTTGAATAAATCTCGAAATCGTTTATCGAACAATATAACAAAAATATTACAAATAAATTCACAGGATGTACCATCGTACTCCTCGAGTGAAAACATTTACCCTCCGATGCGACAGTAGTGGAAGCAAACTCTTAAGCTACGCATCATTCAATTCATCGGAAAAATGAATCACACTTGACGGTATTTGTCAGCGAGATGCACTTAGCTCAGGGTTGCCCAGTAAATCCAACGAAATGTGTCATCTTCCATAGTATCGTGAAGCGAGGTGGATTTGATATTTTTTGGGAGAAAATCCGAATATTTCCGTATTCGGTTTTGAAAAATTTATATAAGATTTTTAAAACAAGTACTGGCATCTTACTTATCGATGCAGTTGAAAGCTTACCTAAGTGAATGTACACATTTTTTTTTTTATTTTCGGGTTTAGGGTAACGATAATGGATATGTTAACACATTAAAATTCACAACTAAACAAATCTTAGGCATTATTGCCTTATCCGAACTGGATTGGAGAGTGTTAATAGATAAACATATCTGGCCGTTAAATTTGTGTGGAGATCAAAAGTTTGTTCTAAAGGCCAAGCTTTGATTTTCTGGTAATAAGTGGATACAGATATTTTATTGAAGCGAATCAAATTTGTTTCACGAAAAAGTTGATTAGTGCTCGAATATTTAAGTTTACTGATGTAAGAAACCAAGCTATTCGCAAAACCTTGGCATTTTTCCATTTTTTAGGAAAATATGCCAACATATGTTAAATATATCTGCCAAGTTCGTTAGTACGTTGACAAAGTTACCCGCACTATCAAAGTTTCTCGTATTATCAAAGATACCCCGCTTTACGGTACATACAGTATCAAGTGTGATGATGAAAAGCACCAGGAAACCTGAGCTTCGATAGACGCTAGCAAAAAGAAAGACAACTACCGAACGAACGACCGAACAATGGAAGTTCTTGTGATGTAGCAGAACATGACGCTTTGCATATATGGGACATTAGCCCAGACGACAATGGCATCAGAGCGCTGTTCATCCACGCTTTCTTGCTGGGAGGAATCTGCTTATGCATGCAAGTGGGAGCACAATCTCGATTGACAACAAGCGCGATCAAGTGCGATTTCGGGGGCGAGTGATGTTGCTTTTTCGTCATTTCACTTGACCTCCCTCTCTCTCTCTGTTGGTTGGGTGCTTGTTTAGTCGGGAAAGCTATCCTTGTTTCAGTTTTCGAGAGTTGCAATACCTCACGTCGCGATGATGAATGATTATCTCGGCTTGTTTTGTACTATCAGTGCAGTCTTCCTGCTTTACCTATTGCGACTTTCAAACGTTTGCTCTGAGTAACAATTGTTCCATGTCATTGCAATTAGATAAAACTTGTGGGTTGGCGCTTTTTTACGAGGAATTGAAGTGGTTCTTGAAAAGTATTTAAGGTGAAGATAAATCGAAGCCAAAGCTCAAATTTTCAAGAGCACGGATCTGGAGAACCAAACATCCGTTTGAGCTGAAAACTTAATCGATTGGTCACTAGCTGGTGGTGACCAATCGATTAGGTTTACAGCTCAAACGGGTGTTTGGTTCTCCAGATCCGTGCTCTTGAAAATTTGAGCTTTGGCTTCGATTCATCTTCACCTTAAATAACCAATAAATGTATTTTGGGGTTTGATAAATGAGTGAATTTTCTAGGGAACGCCTAAAAAAAGTAATCGAAATATATGCAGACAAATTCATTTAGGTACAGTTAATGGAATTGAGAGACAAAAACATAGAGGATTACGTTAAACATATCCCAGTATGTTTCCAGCAAAACATATACATATTTTTTACATTCGAGTTAGTTTTGTTTTCAGCAAATGCTGTTTGTTATGCAAAATACCACCACCTTGAGAAAACATTCATGTTTTGTTATTAATGTATCCACTAGACGTACAAAAATGTATAAATGTGGCATTTATTTTGGTGTTACTTCAGTTTACCTCTTAATAGTACACATAACACCAGTAATTCAAACCTTATCTAGACATAAGTGCCATAATGTGTCTGTCCACATTGATCAAATCCTCATCAGCTCTTTTTTCGCTTCCAATCATCATCTTTTCTACAATAAGTTACACAAAAGGTTCACTATTCGCAATTTCCAACGACGAAACCTGTGCTGGTGTTTTCCCGAGAAGAAAACTTCGATTCATACGTGAAAAGAACAAAAAATGTCCCTCCCGAGCAGAAAAAAATCTTTTCTGGGATGTCTTACCGAATTACCATTATTTTCGATTTGACTGACTTCTCCTCCTCCTCCTCCTCCTCCTCCTCCTCCGACTGTTCCAGAACTATCCTTACGATATGTTCAACATTCTTTCCGGATTCGTTGGATGTGCGTTGGCAGTGTCACAGTGAGATAAAATCAAATCAGTAGAGATAATGGTCTTTTCCCCGGAATTCTCCGATGGCAAGCAAACACATTTCACATTACCTCAAATATCCTCATCCTCACATTACACGAACCTTACTAGTAGAATAGACTCGCAAACAGGGTCGTACTATTCTGGATCCAATGTAGGGTTTACGCCAATGTCGACAGCTGTACGACATGAAGTTAGAGGAAAAGAGTTTTAGACAAATGGAAGGAGGAGTATTTCGGTAGATACGTGATTGGACTCCGACTCCCTTCATCGCTAGCTCCGGGAAAAAGGTAGCCTCGAACAGTTTTCCGCAGTTCATTTTGATATGAATTCCAAATGAACTGTACGTACAAGTTGCTTCCAAGAAATCTCCGGTGCAATCATTGAGGGTTAGAAGCTAAGACGATTCGCATAATCAATATGATAAGCAGGTGTTGATAAGTATGTCTTACGTAGTGGATATATTCGTAGGAGATTTACTGCTGGTTTGATCATCAATTCCTTTTGTCCAAAGACGTAGTCTAGAGAATAGTCAGGTTCTCCATCAGGAAAAAAGGGGGACGTTTGATCTCAACGGCATTATTCAGATATTTTAAACAAAATAACTGTGACACTATGAAAAATGATTATGCTGAATTTAGAATTTAACGTAACACTTTCAAGCACATCCACCCGAATGGGAGAATTGCAGTTCTACAGTATTGGACAAAACATTTGCAACTTTTTCGATTTTCCATACAAAATGGCCAACTTTGGTAAGCTAGATCTCAGTTATTTATGGACCGATTTGGATGAAATTTCCACGGAACATCAGATATAACTTGAAGTTTAACATTTATTTTTCAATCATTTTTCCAATCACGAGTTTATGAGTAATAACGGTTTAACTAAAGTGCAATTTTCGACGAAAAATTCAAAACTATTTATCTCAAAATCTAATAGCCCTACACAAAAACTGTATTCAGCAAACTTATTCATCTCGTTAAATCCTACAACTTTGCTGAAGATACCATGAAGCTATTCCTTCAATATGTTAAATTATGTTATTTATAAAAAATCGTCAAAAAATTCACTTTAGTCAAGCCGTTACTGCTTTTGAACTTGTGATTGGAAAAATCATTCAAAAATATAGGTTAAAATTCAAGTTATGTCTGAAGTTCTGCCAAAATTTCATCCAAATCGGTCTATAAACAACCGAGATAAAGTTTACCAAAGTTGGTCATTTTGTATGGAAAATCGAAAAAGTTGCAAATGTTTTGTCCAATATTGTATATGATTAAATCTCTCAGCTAGGTAAATCAATGGTACATTCTCAATTGTAAATAGTGTGCTGATGTATAAAGTAGAGGGTCTTGTTTCCCGGACTCGAAAAAATCCCGGGATTCGGGATTTAATTTTAAAACATCCCGGGATTTCCCGGGATCCCGGGACAAAAATCAAATTCTTCCAAAACGATTATAGAACAGTTAGAGCGGGTTTTGAAGCAATGTTTAGTTTTATAGAGAAGTTTCATAATGACCTAACCCGTTTTTGAAGGTTAAGGTGAATTCTTTAAAAAAAAAAATGCAACCTTAGATTTTATTCATCAAAGTTTCATATATCTGCAATCGAATTTATTGATCATTTATTAAACTTAATTTGAAACGAAAATCAATCATGATGCGTAAGATATAGGTGTAATATCAATCACTCTCAAATTTTATCAAAAAATCTTTTAAAATCTACTCTCATGATTATGCAACTTACTTAGATTGTTGTGTCATATGAAATCTTCATGCTTTTAAATGATTTGCATAACAGCTAACGTCTAACGTTAGGTTATAGCCACGATAGACCTAAGACAAGACAAGTCAGGTCAGAGTGCAAAAACGAAACCAATTGCCTGTCAAAAAAGACCACTTCTCATTGGTCGTTTTGGCAAAGGCCTACTTTCACATCGTTGAGTTGGATTGCAACAGGGCACTTTGTTGCTAGCCTGGCCGTGTTGCTAGTTCATAAATTAGAGTTTTAATAAAAAGTTTCAAATTTTTCATGAAATCATTTTGCTACAAATTCATTTATATTCGATTTGATGTTTGAATTTGTTCACAAGGTTTGCTTTAAAAGGATTCTGGTTGCACTGGCTTCTGTATCGTCAAGGTTATCGACTGAAAAACAACAGGGCAGTCTTGGTTGAGCTGTCACATCCTATCCTAGCGTTAGACCAGGAAAAGTACTAGGTACACCGGGCAAATTGAAATGGTTACGGGAAGATAAAGAAAAATCAACCATCAAATCAATATTTAGCAAATATACCAAACCGTAGAGAAGCCTGTAATAGTTTATTGAATATTACGTAACTAACATGCCAGAAAAAATACAAGTTTAAGCATAAGTGCCCTTAAATCTGAATAAAAACTCTTAGAGAGTAAGCTGAATGCAATTACTAAAATACATTCTTGCATCAACAGTTGAAAATAAAACATGTCGCTTGTTTTGTGCCTTTATTTGAAAAAATACATCAGCATTTTCTAGTTAAACATGCAATTTCGGGAAATCCCGGGATTTTCGAAGATATCCCGGGATTCGGGATTTTTTAGATCCCGGGATTTCCCGGGATTTTTGTCCCGGGATTCCCGGGACAAGACCCTCTAGTATAAAGCGTTTACTTTGGAAATTTTTGGGATTCTTCAAGCGAAATTTCCTGAAATTTTTCATGTATGAATACCTTTTAACAAAACTTTAAGGATTCCTCTTAAAATTTCACTACAATAAATTCAACTCTTGTGCAAAGTAGTTCCTGGAAGCAATTTTCAAAAAAAAAAAAGTTTTGAAAAAATGTCATTGAAAGTTTTTTTTTATGTTTTACAAGGTGAGTCACAATAATTTGTTCATTTTTCGTTATTTTTGCACATTTTTTTTTATTTCGGCGTTTACTTCCAACACTCACTTCTCCATATAAGGTTTCTTCGACAGCCATTTTAATTCAAAACAATTAAAGATTACAGATGTACTTCCTGGGATATTTTCAAAAAATCAACAAAGATTTCCTTCGCAAGCAATTTTCAAAATGGTCCAACAACATTGTTTTGGTTCTCCCATGGATCTCACAATGATTTTTTTTCCAGATTCCAGATGTTTTTTTCCAGGGCTCTTTCTATGAGTTTATCCATAGATAACTACAGTTGTTTTTTCTTAATTAATGTTGGAGTGATTCCTCTAGAAATTTTAATGAATTTTCCGGAGATTGTTTTATAGGGATTCGATCAGTAGCATTCAAAGGATAACTTCAAGGATCAACAAATCCTCAAAGATTTATAAGATCCTACAGAGAGCATTCCAGGATAATTGATCAGATGTTTCATCTATAAATACTTTAGACGTTGATTAACATAACCCAAGCATATCCTCATAGATTTGAACTGAATCCGTTCAAGCTTGAATAAATCAGTTTTGGCAGTCATATGTAAAATGAAACAATCATATTCAATAACTGATAGGATAGTCGTCATGTTGAATTTTATCATATCCGATGGATCAGCTCCCCACCACGTCCCTGCTATGGTGCGTAAAAAGTTTATTCTTTGTTGACATTTTCTAATAACATATTGGACATGAATTTTTCAAGTACATTTTGAATCTAACCATAAACCGAGGTATTTGTAAGAGAGGCTTTGAATTATTTGAAGATCATACAGTTGCAAATGTATTGGCGACAATGCTCGTTTATTGAGAATACTACGATTTCCGTTTTTTAAGCAGAGATTTCCATGCCAATATTGTGTGCCCACATTGCGAGGTTATCTAAAGAGGTCTGGAGAGTTATTTCCACAGACAAACAGACGTAACACTTAGAACAAATTTCGATCAAAATCATAGTCACGAGTACATGTATGCCCAATGCTAAAATTGGTGTGTTTGGCCGACGGGCCAACAGATGGCGGTAGTGTGTAAACGTCAAACGTGAACAAAAACGATGCAAGCGCTGCAGGTGGTGGATTGGCCACCTACCATATTTTTGAATCGACCGTTAAAAAGGTGGTTGATGGACAATCATGAGAGTGTGACGTCTGTTTGTCTGTGTTATTTCTAAAAATTAATATCTTTAGTAGTAGCCCACAAACGTGCATCATCAACGTATTGTATTAATACACGATCTATACCACTAGTTTAGAGATTGTAAAGCAGAGGCCTTAGGGACGACCCTTGTCTTAATCCTAAACATGAGTTGCGAACTTGTTTAACTTCAAAGTTATGATAGAAATGCAGAGCTTTCAGCGACAACAGGTTAAACAAATATTCAGCTAACTGAACTGGAATTCCAAGCGTGCATAACTTATGGCATAGATTGTCAACTAGCACTGAATTGTAAGCACCTTTTACATCAAGGAAAACTGCAGTAAATGCTTGTTTCAATATTGATGAGGAATTCCAGTTACAATTCGTACGAAATATTCCGGAAAAATTCTAATATTATAAGGGATCGCTGCCGGGGATTATTCTGAACAGTCATCGATATGGGAATGGCTATGGTATTTTCTTAAACGATTCTTTCTAGAATCTTTTGTGGTTCTAGAGGAAACCATAATTTTCTTCTTCAAAAAATTTTTCAGGTATGTATGGGTTACACTAAGGATTCCACTAGAAATTCTTCGTGGGATTCTACCAGGAATTTTATCAATAATTCCTCTATCAAAAGATTCAACTAGAAATTCCCTTGGGGAAAATCCTTAAGGCATACCTTCAGGTGACATTCATCCAGAGATTCCTTTAAAGATTCCTCTACCAAATTTCCTCAATTTATTCCTTCAAAGATCAATCCAAAGTGATTGATAACTTTGGATTGATCTTCAAGTGATTTCTTCAATAATTCTTCAGAGAATACTCCAAGACTGCCTCCAAGAATTCTTCCAACGATGGCTATAACAATTTCTTCAAGGATTCCTTCAGGAATTATTCTAGAAGTTAGTTCCAATGATTTGATCATGACTTAACATAACGATTTTTTTAGATGCTTCACAAGGTGTTCCTCAAGAAATCCATCACCAGAAATTCCTTCAAGGATTTCAATAGGACATTTTTCAGGAGTTCCTCCTAGGAACCCTCCTTAAATTTCACCAGGAGATGCGTCAGGAATACCAAAAGGAATTCAGCGATTCTTTCTTGTAATTTTTCTACAGATTCCTCCAGGGATTTGTCCAACAAATTCTATAAGGGTTTTCTGTAGTGATTCATCCAATGCTTTCTTGATGAATCCCACAGAAAAATCATCCAAAGATTTATTCAGAAATTCCTCAAGCTTCTCTTCCTCGAGAAACTTCTGGAGTTTCTAAACAGATTCTATAAGGATTATTTTCCTGCGTTTCTTTTCAGTCATTGTTCTAGTGATTTCCTTAGGAATACCTCCAGAAAATCCTACAGATTTCCTACATAAATACATGCAGGGATTTACTCCATGAACTCTTACAGTGATTCTACCCAGAAGTTCTCCAAGGATTCATCAAGGAGTTCTTCCTGGGATTCCACCAAGAAACCTACATGGTTTCCACAAGAAACACTGCAAAAGAGTTTACAAAACTCCCTACAAAGAATTCCACCAGGAATTCCTTTAAAGATACCGCTTGCAAACCCCGGAGCACCTCCTGATAAAATCCCTAGCAGGACTCCTGATGGAATCCCTGCAGGAATTACCGGTGGAATCGCTAATGGAACTCCTGGTGGAATCCTTGGAGAAACTTCTTATTGAATTGCTAGAGGAACCCCTGATGGAATTCCCCGAGAAGTTCCAAGTGGAATTCCTGAAGGAACCTGATGGAATCCCTGAATGGATTACATATGTAATCCGTAGAGAAACTTCCTATGGAATCCCTAGAGGAACTTCCTATACAATCTACAGGAGAACTTACGATGGAATGTACAAAGGAGCTTCCGATGGAATCCCTAGAAGAGAAATTTCTAATGGTAACCTAGACGAAATTCCTGATGAAATTCTTGGAGGAAATTTTGATGAGGTTCCTGATGGAATCTCTGAAGGAATTCCTGGTATAATCCTTACAGTAACTGCTGATGGAAACTCTTCTCATAGAATCCCTAGAAGAACTTTGAAAGGAATCTCATTACCTGGTTGGATTCCTGGTGAAATTCATGACAGTTTCCTTGTAGGAATTCCTGGTACAATCCCTTCCGTATTGAACTTTAGATGAAATCACCGGTAGAACTGCTGATGTATTTGCTACGGAAATACAGGCTGGCGGGTTACAAATTCCTGCGCCACATTGGTCCAGTTTTGAAAAATCATGGCAGAAATTGCGCATTATCAATATATCACTATTTTTAGCCATTAGGCAAAAAGAATCTTTTTCTATCGATTTCTTAGTATTAAACGCACGTTCGAGCAAGATATCTCCGCGGGGGGTGGCTGGGAGCGATTTTTACGGTATAAAAAAGCTCTTCTTCAAATATTTGAGGTATCTACGACAATAAGCAATATGCATGCTCTGAAGAACAGTCTATTTAAAAAAGAAAGGTGATTTTTTTATGAAAAGGATAGCTATAATATGCACAAAATTAGGATGTAGTAAAGTCTCTTATCAGACGTCGGTACCCACTTCCTTCACTCAGTTTTGTAGGTGTCGAGCTACTAGCATTAAGATCTTCTTAAAGATCTAATTCCGTAAATGATTGTAATGGAAGATCGCCCTGAGATAGAAGACCAACCTGAGAGACAACCGTTCCGCTTTAGCAAAGAAACGTTAATACACTTGTACATGTTAAGAAATCGGCGACCTCTGATTGCCACTACAGAAAAAACTTTCGATGGTTTGTGGGATCATTAATTTGAATTTCTATGAGGTAATCACAAAAAAAAAATTTGATTCAAGATAATGAAGAAATGATGGTTTCAGAAAAGTTGTGAGCAAATCCATAAGAGCCCTGTCTATTTTAATACAAGAAGATAAAAGAAAGGGAATATTTCCGATTAGAATTATAGCAGGATTCACTATAGTGAATGCCTACATGGTATATTCCTTTAAAAAACTGTTCTATATAGAAACATTAGTGACTAGCTTATCCAATGAAAACTTCAAAGAACAGCCTGTTTAAGAAAGAAGGGCAAATTTCTGGTGGAATGTTTGCAGCTATGACGTCAATGATCACTGTAACAACGGGATGCTATGGTACAACCTATATTCATAAGAAACAGTGGCGCAACCAGGGGGGGATTTGGGGGTCAAACCACCCCCCCCCCCCAGAGCCGAAAAAATAAGAATTACCAAGTATATTTTTCGAATTTATCACTTCCTACAAATACGGACTCACTACTTAGTTTGGTTCATATTTACATTGTGAGTTTCAGTGGTTTTACAGTTACATGATCAAACTCGTTTTTTTTTTCAATAGGGCGATATTCAAAACTGAAAAGGCAATAGATGGCTCTTTTTCATTGGTAGTAAAATTGAAATCCTGAAGCAAAGAAAGCACCATGGCAGATGAACTAAACACAAAAAGTTATCTATTCACATTACGCTTGATTTCTAATCACTACTTTTTCGATCCAGTTTCCTGATTGCTAGTAATCTACGTTTTTCATTATTTTCCATACGTTTTGACAGTTCTCCGACTACCATTCTTCCATGCGCTTGTGTTGGAAGGTTGAGAAATTTGAGAATCCAGCGTAGAGCGATCAGTGGGTGAAATACAAACAACAGTGTCGTCACTTGGCGGCCAGTGGAAGAAACTGAATGTTCGAAAGGTTGTTGTCTGTACTTTTTGCCGCTGGCGCCAACTGTTAGCGATCAAGAACGAAATAAACAGTCGTTACCCTATTCATAGACCCCTGTCGTGTTGAATAAATACAAAGCTAACTGCAAATTGTTACTTATGCTTGTTATAAAGCTACTAAATAAAGATTTTTTTTTGCCTTTGCTGAATAATAAACTGAGTGTTTTGTGAAAAAAGTTTTTCGAATATTCAAATTTTTTAGGAACTTTTGAAAACTTTAGTAGTAGCGCTGTTGTATTTTGTACAACACAAGTACAAAAACCTCGCTTTCCGTATTCAGCATTAGCGAGGTACTTCTGGAGATGGTCAACGAGAGGTTAATATAAAATGCAATATCCGAAGCATTAAAATATTTTAGCCAGCTCAGTATTAAGCCAAATTTTTCAACTATTTTTCAGAGCATATGAATTTTCTGAGAAGCCATTCTTCGGGTTTTAAATATTGCGGAGAAAAAACCAGGGCAGGCAATCGTCAGATTCGTCACAGTGCGATGACGAAATAAAAAAAATACATCGTCATCCAGCATAATAACTCTGGCAGGTCGTCGTCCCGTCATCGACGAAAGAATGCACGACGAACGTCGATTCAAAATCGTCAACGAACAACTTTGTCTTCATTCCGTTCGCTCCCCTTTCTCAAACGAAGGAGGCGTTTATTGTATATTCGCTTGCTATGCACAAAACGGCAAATGCCAACCCAGAATTGCTTGTATTGGCGATTTAACCCGTACTCCTCAAGCTTCAAAAATAGCTCTGTTGGTAAGCGCGCGACGTTGACGATTCAGAGATCATTTGTTCAACTCCGGGCACGTTTTATTTTTTTCAAAAGGCTCATAATCTATCGATGCCGCGGTTCATATTTTTAGTCGGCTTAGAGCTCCCAAACGAAGATTCCACCATAACGAAGGAGGCTTATTTGTTCGTCATGACGCCGAGCCTTTGCGGCGGACCACTGCAGCAAATCGTCATCCAACGCTGGTTGAGTGACGATGACGATTCTTTTTTTAGTTCCGTCGACGATTTTTTCCATTTGACGATGACGATTGTCTACCCTGGAAAAAAAACCATAGAATGTTATCGAAACATTTGGCTGCCGATCTCTATAAGTCATTTTACGAGACGTTCGAATGACGTTTTCTGGCGGGCCGCTCATTGTTGTTGTTCAAAAAACTAGCATGATATGTGAATGGTGCTGGTCACATTTTTGTTGGCAATGACGTCCCCGTCTCTTTCAGCGCATGTTTCTACCAGGTTTACATGAATTTCAGGTAACGTAGATGAAAAATATCTTCCCTGCCTACTGATTTAAATTTTACATGCGAAAATCAAAAACTTTGTTTCATTGCCACCAGCGCCATTGATGAATATGCTCCTTCCAAATGTAGCGCTAGAAGAAACGTAAATAAATCGGCCCGCCAGAAACTTTCAAAGCTGGTAACATATTCCAGGCTTCATTAGCATTCATTTAATCCGAGATTGAAATCCACACAGTAAAAGCCAAACTTGGTTTTGGCATTTAGATTATATTCTCCCGATTGTTAACTTTTTAAAATAAGCCAATAATGCTTCAACTTGCAGTTAAGTATTAAAATTCTGGTCTGCTTCCGATAAACTGCAACAATATAGTAGCAATGATTTCTATCTTCAAGTTTCTGCATTCTCATCGTTAAAAACTTTAAAAAACATTTAAAGAACAATACAGATGAACGATTACACGGTGTCACGTTCTTCAAGTCGCTTTTTTCTCCTAAAAATGCCTTCTCAAATAGCATTACTTTGGAGTTTACAACCCCAAGAGAGCCAAATCCTGGTTGCGCTACTGATAAGAAAGGAAAATATTAGTTTAAAAGCAAAATTGAAATATGAACACCACCAAGAAGTCAAAATACTGGTGATCACGCAGCTGTTCAGCAAGACCATATTGACGTTTATGGCGTCTAATTCCTCCGGTGGGCATTGAACTTTTCTTTGCGGTCCCTGGGCATAGAGGCACATGTACAAGAATGGTAAATTGACTAGGAAAGCTCTCGGTCAATTAAAGGCTTATTTTGTTAAAAGCCCATTCACAAATTTCGTAACGCTGAAGGGAGAAAAAAGTTTTGTGGGTGGTTGTCCTCAAAATGTTACAGCCCATACACAATATGTAGAATTTCCATACAAAAAATGGTACGAGGGGGTGGATAGGTGGCAATTTTTGGCGTTATGAAATTGGTGAATGAACAATCGCGAAAATGCCCACTGAGCTGATAAACAGGCACTGTCTCAGATAGAATGAGAAGAAAATAGTTGCCAACAAGATATTTCGAAAGAATAGCTGACAAATTAAAGAAGGAAAAATATATGATGAACATTTTACCGACGAATTTTACGCACCTTTAATTACCAGTTTTCATTAGAGACGTATTTTATCCCGCAAAACAAGATACTAAACTGTATCTCATATTATTCGGGGTAATGGCTCATTCGGGGTAATGGCTTTCGGAGTAGTGACCCATTCGGGGTAGTGGCGTTCGGGGTAGTGGCTTTCGGGGTAATGGGATGGAGCCATTGATTTAATAAGGTTAACGACACTTGAATATAAATTGGCATCTGAAGATGTTGAATCTATATGAGAATGAGTTATCGACCAGAAAAATATATACTGAAACCAAAATTTGGACGGGTTTTGTGGAAAATTGATTAGTAGAGTTTTGAAGCAAAAATTTAGGTTTTTTGGGCATGTGCAGCTATTTAACGTCTGAACATGTAGAACAACATGCTTATTTTTAACTTCTCGTACGTATTCTCAACTACCGTCAAGCTACCATTCACCGTGCATTTAAAAAAAATTGCACTTCAAATAATTATATAACTTTTCCAAATAATTTGAAGCGTACTAGAATACCACTACTTGGCGTGAAATTATATAATAATCCAGGGAAAAATCTAAAACTAGTGATGCATAACAAAAAAATACTCAAAAATTATGTTTGAAAATGTCATGTTAAGGTCGTCTCGTACCGGTACGTACCGTTCAATGTCACCATTTACCGTGCACACTAGTGCACCATTCACCGTGCGTATAGTTTTCGTCATGATTTAATTTTGTATCTTGAAGAAACGTTGTTGATGGAGAAACTATGTTGCTAGTAGTGTGTGCACTTATTTTTAAGAGTACTCAAATCCTCATTTATAATAAAAACCATAAAAAGTTTAAAAATTGGCTAAATAATTATTTTTTCATTAAAATCGTTATAGGAGGTTTGACTGTATTGTCCAAACCATTCCTTATTCACTCAAAACTAAATATGAAGTAGTTTAATGACATAACAATAAATCTAATATAACCGAATAATGTCATGCCTTTTACACTAATGCACGGTAATAGGAACCATATACATTGAAAAGGATCCATTCACCGTGCATGTGGGTTTCGACTGAAACACAATAAAAAATTCTAATTTGCAGAAAATCTCATTACTCATACGATGAAATACATCTTACTAATAGTATCTACAGTGAAAACTTGTTGGAATTTTGAAAAAAAAATCATACTCTGTCGTTAAAATGAAAAATGTGAATTTTTGGCGTTTCTACTAAGAGTGTTAAAAAATCTCACTATCAAATAGAATTCACATGATTTTGACTACATAAACATGGTTTTTCTTTGTAACAAAAACTACTACATTTCATCAATTTTATCTTATTTTGCTGAGAAAGAATAATTTGGGAAAATTGTATGAATATTCTGTAGGAATTTGTATATGTGCACGGTGAATGGAGGCCGCACGGTGACTGGTGACTAAACGGTATCTGATATAGTAGATGAATGTTTGACTTTGTTTTTCAACTTAATACTAAGTTAGGAAATGGGGGTTTTGCCAGCTTTTTGAAAATGTGGACCAATGTGGCTGCGGGATTTTTTGAAGTTATCTGGTTGATATCCTAGAGAAAACTTTGAAAAATTTGATAAAAGATTTTCGGGATTTTTTTTGTAAGAATGCCTGGAAAAATTTGTAGATGAAGTTATGAAGAAACAATAAAGAAACCAATACAAGAAGAAGCGAGGACCATGTTGAGGGTGAAGAATTTAAATCCCACTGGTCTTTTCGGATTGGGAGTTTATTTGGCTCCAGAGAGCATAGCATCCTTATTCTCGCCACGCGATCAACATATGCCAAAATGGTCAAAATGGTCAATCAGCAAAGAACGCCCTTAGTTCTTCTTCTTTCTGGTGTTACGTCCCAACTGGGACAAAGCCTGCTTCTCAGATTAGTGTTCTTATGAGCACTTTCACAGTTGTTAACTGAGAGCTTTCTTTGCCGATTGACCATTTGTGCATGTGTATATCGTGTGGCAGGTGCGAAGATACTTTATGCCCTGGGAATCGAGAAAATTTCCTTTACGAAAAGATCCTCGACCAGCGGGATTCGAACCCACGACCCTCAGCATGGTCAAGCTGAATAGCTGCGCGTTTACCGCTACGACTATCTGAACCCCTAATTTAATAACTATGAAAGTGCTGGCCTTAGTTAATAACTATGAAAGTGCTCATAGGATACGAAGCTGAGAAGTATAATGTCTAGGTAAAAACGCATTGCCAGAGTGAATAAGTTGCTTAGAGAAATCTCTGAATCAATTTTAGATACAGTTCGTGGAGAATAGGATTGGAAGTTGTTGGGTTTCCTTAAGACATTCGTCCAAGAATTTATGTGTGAATCAATAAAGATATTTCTGTTGAAATTCTGAAGGAAAATCTGAAGGGATATTAAGAGTATTTTTGGAATATTAACTTTGTAGATACTGTTGAAAGTCAATTTGAAGAAATGCTAGAGTAAGCCTTCCATATTCCAATACATTTGTATGAAAATCTCTAGAGGTATCGCTTTGAGGATTGTGGAGATAATTGATCACAAATTTGTATTTTAATTTCATGAATCTGTGTCAAAAAGTTTAATGAAATTTGTAAGGTAAAAATTAAGATTATAAAATGTTACGTAATTTGTCAATTAATGCAATTTCGTCACAATATCAATATACTCGAAAGTACTAATTACTAACTACTGTTTTATAAAACATCAACATTAACAAATCCATATAAGACTGGTACCTCTTCCTTAGCCGAGTGGTTAGAGTCCGCAGCTACAAAGCAAAGCCATGCTGAAGATGTCTGGGTTCGATTCCCGGTCGGCCCAGGATCTTTTCGTCATGGAAATTTCCTTGACTTTCCTGGTCATAGAGTATCATTGTACCTGCCACACAGATGTTGATGAAGCCCTCTCGTCTATGGTTGGTGATAGAATAGCGGTTCGCCCACTTAATTATCGATTGATAGATTTTCCTGGTCTATCTGATCATCTCAACCAGCCCTGTCGTCGTAAAATTTGAGCTTCTTAGTCATTTCCTTTTGAGGGGGGCGTTGCTATAGCCCAGAGGGCGGTTGTACTCCCAGGCGTTAATGAGGGAGTCTCACTCGAAAATTGTATCAAATTAATATATATTCCAAACACATGAGAACTTATATGCATTTGCACGTGTTTAGTTTGTGTTCAATGCTCATTCCAATTCAAATGTGAAACGGAGAAACACCTATACATTTAAAAAAAATAAATGGATTTTTTCGAGCCCTCTAGAAACATCGGAATATCTTCAAAACCAGGGACAAATGATCAAAATTCACACAGTTTTTCAAAATGGAGAGTATTTGCTTCAACTCAATTTTTATTTCATTTCAACATGATGAGTATCATCATACTAAGTAACTCATACTTTTGCTTAAAATTAAGACGGCCGCCAGACGTTTTACCCAAAATTGAATCCCATTTTACAGTTTACTCGAGGAAAGAACCAGCGATTAAATACTTTTTACTTTGTTGTACGAAATATGTTGTTTCCATAAATTTAGAAAATCGTTCATTTCAAACGGCTAATACCATTGCTCACCTAGTTTTCGCAGCTGTTCTAACTCAGTTTTTTCTTAGGGAAGTTTCAAATATGACGTCCATCATTTTTCGGGATTTCTAGACCCCCCTACCCCCCTTCTATCATGCATTTTAATACCTAATAAAAGCACTGTCACACTTTCGTAGACCATCGCCCTCCCTTAAATGATGACTGTCATTTTTGGGTGACCCCTTACCCGAGCAAAGGCGGATAACTGGATGATATCAAAATGATAGCAACCTTCATTATCACTGTTATCAATTTGATATTCTGTTATCAATGATAACCGAATGATAACAAAATTGATTATAATTGTATCCGTAACAGACATTATTGATAACAGATTAATATATGTTATCACAATTCTTTCCAATAACATTTTAACAAAGTGTGTGTTGATAAACAAAGTTGACTTTTCGCCATACACAATTTTGTAAAATTATTTGAAGCATAAGTTTAATCCAAATCACTCACTTCCCAAAACTTGTCCGTGATTTATGACCACAAACTTCATAAAAATATGATACTGTAAATTTAGTTATTAACATAAACTCAAAGATAACATAAATTACTATTACTTTGTTATTTGACGAACAAATTTGAGTTCTCAATTTTATTATGTTGGTTGTTAATTCAGCCAAGATCATAACAAAATCAGTTATCAAATGATGATAACCAGGTAACAAGATTTATTATCATTTTGCTATTCAACTTTGCTCGGGTAGTTAGCTTTTTGATGGTGACCACAAAATTAAAAACAAATGGTGCACTAATGGTGATTTTTTTCTGATAAAATTCAAGATGACCAAGTTTAAAATAACCAACATTATTGCATATGAAAGCTACATACTTTCTCAGTTTGATTTGTGTTTAAGGATAGGGTAACGGTCGTATCTTGGACCTCCTAAGGAAGTAATTTCAGTTTTTTGTCCCAATTGATTAATTGCACAGCGTAACCAATTCAAACAACATGCCAAAATGGAGAGAAAAACTTCCTTTACGAGATAAAAATGCCCATACGGTCATGTAGGATCCAAAAAACGTCGAAAATAATTGAATTGGGAATCCCTGTTTTTCATTATTTTGGACACACCAATACATTTTGGTCCCTCAAAGTATATATTTTGGACCCCCGGCATTTTTATCGTTTGGCGACAAAGTCCACGACACTGGTTGTATAATATGCTTGCCCATAGTCTAATCAATCGATTGACAATGGAGAATCGAAGAAATTCTACGCTTTTAGTTCAGAAATTTGAAAAAAGTTTTTGTTTACATTTGGAAAATTTCTGACGGCTTCAATTTCTGTGTGTAACGTGTTGTAACGGTTGCATGGATGAACCGATTAAATTAAATTAATTTCAGAGAAAATAAACACATTTTCTATGTACAAACGGTTGATGCAAGTGCGGATTGGTCCTATCTTTCCAAATGGCATGTGAATTGAGTTGGTGTTTCGATTTAAACTGGGAAATTTTTAGGAAAATGGCTCAGGGGGTCCAAATATATAGGGTCCAAAATATTGGTTACCCTACATGAAAAGAAAAATACGTGAAGAAATAACTGAAATGTATCAAAAAATTAGCTTCTCTTCAAACTGCTAGCTAGCGTTAGAGGGATCCACTAATAAGCTTGCTTCCCCCTGACGAGATTTCCGAACAAACAATTTCGCAAGAGATGTCATTGATTGAAATAAATACGCCTCAAAATGTGGCTTATGTGGAATTGCCGAACAGATTTACCTGTAGTTCTTATGGGAAAGGCTGCTTAAAAAAAAGGATGCCGGCAATAGTCACAATTACATGAGGTATTTGAAGTATTGTAAAAACGTTTCTAAAAAGTTTTCAACAAGCCTGCCTGTGTGATCCAAGACAGGATTGAGAAGCACATAAACGTAACAAAAATTTGTCTGCGTATGTCCGAGAAAATTACAAATGAATCACGGCATTGGCTTAGAATGCTGAAAATGCGTAAATTCCCTTATATTATTTATATAAAAATAGAATCGAAAAATTAAGTTCACGATCAAATGCTCAAGGTTTCTTAAAGCGGGACATCTAGAAAGTTTGGATTAAACAAGAGGTTCGAACTTCTGCCAAATATATCGCTTAATTTTAAAATGAAATGTCGCTCTTGAAGTGATATTAAAGTACAAAAAATTTGACAATTGCCCTGGATTTCAAAATATTACGCGTTTATAATAGTAGTTTGGTGTTGGATCTATTAGTGGATTTTAGACATGTTAATTATTCATTACAGCAGGTTTTCAAACTCATTTCAGAAAATACCGTTTTTACGTTGCGTACTTGATAATGAATTTTCGTCACTATCACATGAAAACTATTGGCCCAAAATGAACAAGAATACGAACTGATTGTCTTTAGAACATATTAGGTACATTATTTTTTTCTGCTTAAAAAAATCATGTATCTCATCAAACTTCAAGAGTTACTTCAGATGATTCTGAGTTACTGAGACAATATCAAATTACTCCAGTGCGTTAATACAGCTCGGGTTAATTTAATTTCGATTGTTGTCATAGAGGGCGTTAAGATGCAGCTGATCTAAAATTTACTCCAAGGGATTTATACAGCTTGACAATTTTGATTCATACCATACAGAGCGTTGATATGCATATGATCTACATGGAATTAGGTCAATATACTTCAGAGCGTTGATAAAGTTTGAAATATTTAATTGATGCCCTACAGGGCGACGAGATGCAGCCGATATACATATAATAAAGTCAAATTACTCCAGAACGTTGACACTGCTTTGAATTTTCAGCTTATGTCCTCAGGTCTGACCTAAATGAGACATGGTCAAACTTCATGACTTTAATGAAGCTTAACAATTTTAATTGATGCCATAAAGGGCGTTAATATGCAGCTGATCTATGTAGGGTAAGGTCACATAAATCCAGTGCCTTGATACAGCTTGAAATTTTCAAATGATACAGAGTGTTAAGATACAAATGATCTACATTAGACAATGTCAGATTACTCTAATGTGTTTTAGAAGCATGTATTTTACAATTGATATCCTTCAGGGCGTTAAGATGCACCTAATCTTCTTGAATTAAGGTCAAATTACTCCAGGGCGTCGATACTGCTTGGAATTTTTAATTGATTTAGGGCGTCAAGGCGCACTTTATCTACATAGGATAAGGTCAAATTTGTCGTATGTACCGATTAGAATTTGCAATTGATCTTAATCAGGACGTTAAAATGCATTTGATTCACATAACACAAGATAAAAAATTCAGTGTGTTGAAGCAGCATGAAAAATTTCGATTGATTTTCCAAAGGGGTTTTTAGATCATTCAGATCTTGCAAAGATATAGGTGAGATAAAGTCAAATTACTCAAGGGCGTTGATATAGCTTACCAATTTTAATTGATGTTGGACTAATTTTAATTTGATACAGGACGTTCAAATACACCTGATTTATTTGGAGTACTGTCAAATTTATCCTGGGTGTTGATACATCCTGTAATTTACAATTGAAGTTCTACAGGGCGTTAAAATGCACTTAGTCGACAAAGGATAAGGACAAATTACTGCAGGGCGTTGATACAGCAATGAATTTATGATGATGCGTTTAGATACAGCTGATCTATTTGAGACAAAATCAAATTACCCCAGAGGGTTGATACAGCTTGACAATCTCGATTGATGTTATACAGGGCTATGAGGTGCGCATGATCTACATAGGATAAAGTCAAATAACCGTAGGGGTTAGATACAGCAAGAAAAATTCGATTGATTTGCAATAGGGCGTAAAGATGCTTCAGATCTCGCCAAGATCTTTGTGGACTCTTACTTCAGGGCGTTGATACAGCTTGGAATTATCAAATTAAACCCTAAAGGGCGGTCACATTCACCTGATCTACATGGGAAAATGTCAAATTAATTCAGAACGATGATCCAGCTTAGAGTTTACAATAAATGTATCTGATATACATGAAATAAGCTCAAATTACTCCAACGCCCTGGAGTGTTTGGATTTATTTTCTACAGAGCGTTCAGATGCTATAGATCTCGCAAAGAGCTTGTAGAATAGAGCCAGGGCGTTGATGAAGATAGGAATTTACAATTGATGTCCTACAGAGCGTCAAGATGCACCAGATTTACATGGAATAAGGTCAAATTACTCCATGACGTTAATACAGCATGAAAATTTCGATTGATTTTCTACAGGGCGTTGAGATGTTCCAGATCTCGCAAAGATCTATGTGGAATAACGTCAAGCTACTCCAGGGCGTCGACACAGATGGCTCGATTTATTTCATACAGGGAGTTAAGATGCATCTGATCTACGTGAAACAATATCAAATTACTGCACGGCGTTGATAAAACTTGGAATTTTCAATTGTTGTCCAACAGAGCGTTGAGTTGAACCTGATCTACATAGGGCAAAGTCAAAATACTCCAGGGCGTTTATACAGCTCGGAAAAATAGATCGATTTTCTACAAGGCGTAAAGATGCTCCAGATCTCGCAAATTAGTCTAGGGTGTTGAAACAACTTGAAAATTTCGATTGATGTCCTACAGAGCGTCAAGATGCAGCTGATATACATAATAAGGTCAAATAACTACAGGGCGTTGATACAGAGACATTTCAATTGATTTTCTACAGGGCATAAAGATGCTCCCGATTTCGAAAAGATCTGTGTATTACACAGGGCGTTTAGTTGCACCTGATCTACATGCAACAAAGTTAAATTAATTCAGGTCGATGATACAGCTTGAATGAACTGATGTCCCAAAGGGCGTTAATAAAAAGTCTGAGAAAAGCTTCTTAGTCGTCGACTAAGCGCGACTAAGCAGGACGACAGGGCTGATCTCAACAATATTGACTGGGCATCATTGTTTGCATCGAAGGAAGTTGACGATATGGCGGAATGTTTTTGTGGCGAAATCAATCGGTGGCTTGAAACGAATGTACCCCGTGTAAGACCATCCTTCACTCCAGCATGGAGCTCTTCACGGCTTCGCCAGTTGAAACGGGAACGAAACGCATGTCAACGTAAACTGCAACGGCGGCGAACCAATGCCAATGCTCGTATCTTCCATCGCGCTGTTAATGCATATCGTCATCTAAATGCTAGCCTATACAAATCGTATGTGCTCAGAATGCAATCCAGTCTACGCAGCAATCCCCGAGGTTTTTGGAATTTCTTTAATTCAAAACGGAAAACGTCATCGATACCATCAAACGTATATTTTGGTAATGCGACCGCTTCGTCGTCTTTGGAGTCTGGCGAGCTATTTGCGAGGCACTTTGCAAGCGTTTTTTCGAGCCATGTCACTTCGCAACAAGAGGCGGAGAATGTAGCGTCAAACGTACCCTGTGATTTGGTTGATTTCGGTATTTTCATCATCACTCCGGAAATGGTCGTAAGAGCGGCAAAGAAATTAAAGAGTACTTTTTCTCCTGGACCTGACGGATTGCCTGCAGTTGTCATTCACCGTTGCATCACTGTTTCGGCAAGACCGTTGAGTGATATTTTTAATCGATCGTTTGAACAAGCTAAGTTTCCAGACATATGGAAGCAATCATTTATGTGTCCCATCTTCAAGAATGGTGATCGACGAAACGTAGTAAACTACCGTGGCATAACCAGTTTGTCAGCTTCTTCGAAGGTGTTTGAGATAATCGTTAGCGGCGCAATGTTGGAACGCACCAAGAACTATATCTCCTTTTACCAGCATGGGTTTATACCAGGGAGATCCGTCACAACGAACTTGCTGAGCTTCACATCCAAATGCATAGCAAGAGCGCAAATGGATGTAATATATACGGATCTCAAAGCTGCGTTCGACAAAATTGATCATACTATCCTTCTATGCAAGTTATCTCGTCTCGGCTTTTCGTCGCAACTGGTATGCTGCTTGAACTCATATCTTTTTGGGAGAGTTCTACGAGTGAAACTTGATAACGCCGTGTCGACACCGTTCTCGAATAAATCGGGTGTTCCGCAAGGAAGTAATTTGGGACCCTACTATTCACACTATTTTTCAATGACGTTGCACTGTTTTTTGAAGATGGCAGCAAGCTAGGTTATGCGGACGATTTCAAATTGTTCCTCGAGGTACGATCTATCGATGACTGTTTGCAACTGCAAAGTGAACTGCAAGTTTTTGTTGCATGGTGTACGAAAAACAAACTCGTCATCAGTGTTGCAAAATGCTACGTAATCACGTTCCATCGTACGCAACGTCCTATTGTATTTGACTACAATATTGGCGGAACTATTCTGACAAGAGTCAGTGAAGTGCACGATTTGGGCGTCCAGTTGGATGCGAAACTCATGTTTGATTGCCAACGATCGATGGTAATCTCTAAAGCTACGGAACGGTTGGGATTCATCTTTAAGTTAGCCAAGGACTTCAATGATCCACATTGCCTGAAGGCATTATATTGTTCACTCGTCCGTCCGATTCTCGAGAATGCTTCGGTGGTATGGTGTCCGCATCAGGTCTCATGGTGTTTGAGAATCGAACGAGTGCAGAAACGTTTTGTCCGCATGGCGTTACGGAATTTACCGTGGCGAGATCCAGTTAACCTGCCACCATATCCGGAGAGGTGTCAATTGTTATGATTGGACACGTTGCAACGTCGACGGACAATTCAACAAGCGTTGATAATTTCAAAACTCATCAATGGAGAAATTGATTCCCCAGAGCTGCGTGGAATGCTCAACTTCCGTGTCCCGAGCAGATTGCTGCGGAATACAACCCTGCTCGAACAAAGATTTCACAGAACCCTGTTTGGTTACAATGAACCGATAGCAGCATGTATTCGAACGTTTAGCATAGTGGAAGATCTATTCGATTTCAATGAGAATATTGATAAATTTGCTGGAAAAATCAACCGCTCAAGACTCTTTTGACTCTTTGTAATAGTTTATTTTATTATTTGACATGTTTTGTAATGTTTTATGATGAGATGTATTGTGATATGATGTAGGCTGACCATATGCTAACAGAGCAAAAACGGGACACATGGCGAACAAAAAACGGGACATAGGCTTATAAAAAAAGGTACATAATCTTCATCCATATTTTAAATTCTTCTACTACAATCTTAATAACGATTTCTATTCACTCGTAATTGTTTATTTTTGTTGTGTTACAAATCACAGTGTCAGTGTGATGTCTAGTGTTGATGAGATTTGTCGCGTTCAGTTTCGTAGAGGTATTGTAAAGAAAAAGAAAACGTTTGTAGATAGGTAGTAGTAGTGTTAGTCACCACCAGGGCTGCGCTAAACCACACGAATGGGCGGCCATGAGGGTGACCATAATGAGACGGATCGATGACGTAGATGGACATGGGTCAACGGCCAAAGGTTCGAGGTCAACGTTCACCAGCAAGACACTTCATAAGTCTGGTGATCTTCAACGAGAACAGTCGCGCTTTACAGCAGTTGCATAAAATTCAAGTAGTGAAAATCGTAAGAGGAAAGATAGTTCAAAAGGAAGAAGAGGAAGTGAGTGAGAATCTGGACATCCAGGTAAATCCCGTCTCAAAATAACCCTGAACCTAGTTCGACCGTATCGTGCGAAACCCACCATTTTGAAATCGCCATCGCGGTTTTTATTCAGAATCGCCTTTGAAGAACCTACTCGCCAGTAGTGTGTCCCTAAAGCCCTGAACCGAGTTCGAACTTCAAGTGCGCCACAAAAACCAGGTTTTCCAGTGAATCCACGGATCACTGAAGCCTCGAGTTTGTCACCACACTCGAGGGGCGCACGGGGCAGGCAGGAGTTTCACGAGAGGCTGCAGCCGAAGAAGAAGAGAGAAGGAAGCATCGTCGCCCTTGGCCAGAAGAGAAGGACAAGTCTGAGCGGTCGGTGAAGGAGCAACGGAGGAGGAGCAGCGGAAAAGGTGCTGCAGTGAAAGGGGCCCGAAGAAGTGAAGGAATTGTAAGGTAGGAGTAGGATAAGAAAGTGGGAGGCGTCGTCCGGTGTTGAGGACGGACGCAAGGATAGAGAAGGGAAAGTCAGGAGTAGAACAGGGAGTAGAACGTCAAGGAAGTGTGAATACAAGTGTGCACCGAGACCGAAAATAGAGGGAATTTTATTTGAGCTATCTTTAAGTGTTTTCTTTCGCGGAGTGGCACGAGCGTAGCGCCGACCCTGAGGCTTGGAGACGGGGGTCTCTCTCATTTTATATTCTGCTATTTACGTTCTTAAGCGTAAAAATATAAGTTGATTTTTTTCATATGCCTTATATTTTGATCGCATGTATTGTTACAAAGGCGTTACAGTTGGCACGCACGTTTTCCACAGATATGATTTTTTAATGAAACGCCACTTAATGCATATCGTTAGAAATCAAGGTCAAAAACATGTAAGTAACCTTTAAATATTCAGGGCAGATGTTAAAGTTGTTCAAAACTGAAAGTACATTAGAAATTGAATTCATTCAAGCATATATTTTCTATGATCATTAATTTTACTAACAGGAAAAAATTATCACCCTTTAAAGCCTTAAGAAAATGAGTTACAACTCTCGAATTTTAAATAAACAAAAATTGCTTCTGGTTTGCATGAAGAGCAGGGCCGATTCATAAAAAAATTAGACAATTTAATAATGATTTTGACTGAAAATTGTAGAAGAAACTTAATCGTTTCATGGTCCTAACAATTTATTTTTCAGAATTTATTTTTATGAATGATGAATCAGTGATGAAAGTAGATTTGTTGTTTAAAATAACCTTAAGAATTTATTAGATAATTTCTCTTTCATATGAAAGATTTTTTTTGACCGCGTCATTCTCCATTCAATTTTTATTCTCTAAGGACTGTTTGAAACCCAATAAATTATTTTTGTTTTGGTGATACCGCCAAGCTACCATTCACCGTGCATTTAAGAAAAATTTGTACTTCAACGAATTGTATAACTTTGCCAAATAATTTGATGCGTGCTAGAATACCACTACGTAGCGTGCAATTATATAATAATTCAGGAAAAAATATAAAACTAGTGTTGGATAACAAAATAATACTCTAAAATATGTTTGAAAATGTCATGTTAAGGTCGCCTCGTACCGTTCTATGTCACCATTTACCGTGCACACTAGTGCACCATTCACCGTTCATATAGTTTTCGTCATGATTTAATTTTGTATCTTGAAGAAACGTTGGTAATGGAGCAAATATGTTGCTATTAGTGTGCGCACTCATTTTTAAGAGTATTAGAATCTTCATTTATAATAAAAACCATAAAAAGTTTAAAAATTTACTAAATAAATAATTTTACATTAAAATCGTTATAGGAGGTTTGACTGTATTGTCCAAACCATTTTATATTCACTGAAACACTCAATATAAAGTTTTTTTCAATCACGACATAACAATAAATCTAATATTACCGAATAATTTCAAGCTTTTTACAGTAATGCACGGTAATGGGAACCATACATATTGAAAAGAGTCCATTTACCGTGCATTTGGGTTTTGACTGAAACACAATAAAAAATTATAAATTGCATAAAATTTCATTGCTCATACGATGAAATACATCTAACTAGTAGTATCCACAGTGTAGACTTGTTGAAATTTTGAAAAATTTCATACTCTAACGTTAAAATGAAAAATGGTTATTTTTGGCGTTTCTACTAAGAGTGTTGAAAAACCTCATTATCAAACAGATTTCACATGATTTTGACTACATAAACTATGTTTTTCAAAATGCTTCGTGACAAAAACTATTTCATTTTATCAGTTTTATCTTATTTTGCTGACAAAAGAATAATTTGTGAAAATTGTATGAATATTCTGTAGGAATTTGTATATGTGCACGGTGAATGGAGCCCGCACGGTGACGGGTGATTTAACGGTACATCAATTCTGAGTTTGTGAATTTCTGAAATTCTGAAAACGCAGAAACAAGTTTGTTTAGGGTCAAGTTTTGTAATAAACACATCTAAGAAAATGATATACTCAAGTTTTAGGAAACTAACTTCAAACCTTAGGTCTAATTTAGGAAATTTTTGTATCTTCTTGTTGAATTATTATAAGACCCAAATTTTATTGAAAATGTCATAAATATGAGCACAGAAGATAATGGGGCACTCGCCAAAGACGAAAAACCACTTAGAAAAAGCAAAAAAAAATAATGAACATGAAATTGTCATGTTAACAGGGATTACCTACACGACATTTTAATAAAATATTTGTGTTCGATACTACTGAAATATGGCTCTGATTGACAAAATGAAAACTATTGAAAACAAAGATAAGTAGCTTATTAGTATTTTAAAAATAGTTAAATTATGTTATAAGGAATGTACCTATTTCCAGAAAAACGGGACAAATTTGGCATTTTCAATAATATGACGGGACAGCCCGATAAGGTCGTGAAAACGGTACTGTCCCGTTAAATACGGTACGTATGGTAAGCCTAGATATGATGTCTAATTGTGTTTGTATTTAATTTTGTAAGTTTAACCAGTTAAGTTTATGTAGACTATAAAGTCCGATAAACAGAATACCTAATGATAAAATTGAAGAATAAATTGATGAAATTGATGAACGATAAACGAATGCAAAAATGGCAACTTTGGCAAAGAAAGCTCTCAGTTGATAACTGTGGAAGTGCTGATAAGAAAACTAAACTAAGAAGCAGGCTCTGTCCCAGTGAGGACGTTTATGCCAAGAAGAAGTAGAAGACTGGTTCCTTCCGTTATAGTTTTGTCACTTTCGACCAGTCAGGGTCACATGCCAAGTAAAAACCATAAATTTCAAGAATGTAACACGAAACTACTTGATTTTATTGCTTTTGGTGTACCATTTTGTCTTTTTGAAGAATTGATTATCCTGTGACGAAATTTGAGTAATTTTCTAGAAAAATCACTACGAAAAGTCGATTGTTTGGAATAACAATCATGTTAGAAATTTGAGACAAGTCGGCACAGTAAATATATGACGAAAACTGAATTTTTCTCAAACGAAACACAAGTACCTCAAAATAAAACTGTTATTTCCAAACATTTTGCACTAGGTATAACGTGACAGGTTTATTTCAACTTAAAAAAAACCATCCGGGACAAAAATTCCCTAACTTGAAAACTGCACGTTCAGTCGCATACAAAAGCCAACCTTGTACTACTGTGTCATCTTCAAAGAAACTAGCAATTACCTTGTTCGCAGAAAAAAAGTATGAACGAAAAACTTGAATCAAGGACGTATGCAAGCGATGCTGAGAAATAGCTTATTCCATTTCCATACGCTGCTCTCACATTCTTTCGGGTGGTGTGAATTCATTGCACATGCACCCTGAAAATGTATATCACCCGCTGTTGTGGATTAATTAGCTGAATATGAACAATTAAAATTTGAGATTATTAATGAAAAAAATGTTAGATAAATCTTGGAACAAAATAAAAAATGTTCCAATGACAAATAAATTGAATTTGAATTTCAGATTTTAACTTTGGTGTTCCAGAACGAAGAAACCTAAAATTTACAGAACGATGTGCACACTCCGAAAAAAAACATACGATTTTACGTCTTTTGGATGCACATAAAAGAAGCGAGCCAAATAACGTGAATTTGTGTCACATTTTGAATACGATGGTGTCTGATTCGGGAAATGTCAATCATAGCGGCATCGTTTTCATGTTCTTCATCATGTTAAATTACATTTTTCTTCCAATACATCTTTCAGAACCCATGTTTACGTCATTTCATCACTTACATCATGTGTCATTCAGTCATAATGTGAATTATGTCCGGAGTGATTTTCATTATTTTTGAGAGTGTGTCATTCCTACATTCCATGAAACAAAGTATTTAATTGATACAAGAAACAAGAAGTATAATACAATACTTTTAATAGTATTTGCTCCTACACGTAACATTAAGGTGATTCAAAATAGAGCATTGACTCTATTTCCAGCTAGATCAAACGATGCGAACAATACAATAAAAAGTGCATCATTCCATGAGCGGATAACAACGTATTACGCCACTGAAAAAAGGAGAAAAGTCTAACGTATAGCGTAGTGCACACATCCCTAGCAAAGGAAATGCCAGCACTTGAAAATTCTTGGTCGTTTCATTTATTCACAACAATATCCATTTAGCATGGAGGTGTTGGTAGTTTTTTCTGTATGACAAAGCGAATACGACTGCTATATAAGTTGACGTTAGCTACATATGTACCAAACATGTTAGTAAATTTTATGAACATCGAAATTATTCTAACTAGGTTGGTAAGTTTTTTGCCAGCTGAAAGTTTCCCCAAAATATGTATGTTCATTTATGGCTCAAAAACTTTTCCCTCGGCAAATGACGAATACAGAGTAAAGCTCTCCAGCAGCCGTAATTGCACCCATTCACTCTAACGAGTTGCTTCATCTGAATCTCAATGAATGGCTGCTGTCGAGGGAAAGCTCAGCTCAGGACTAGGAGAAAAGTGGGCACTGTTGACTCACCCCGTTTGAAACAAAAAGTAGCAGTATTTACCAGTGGAATAATCATTAAAATGACGCTACTCGACCCCAGACCGAGATACGGTCTATGATGTTTTATTCCGCATAAGTCACAGAGACAAACAGCCAATGAGGGGTGGTTGCATGCAAACCAGCCATAAATGCGCTAACAAAAGGAAAAGCCATAACAAAGATTCTTTTAATCTTCTTTAATTAAAAGTTCCATCTTTACTGAATGTGTCATTTGCTCGGGTTGGGGCTTGTAGTACTTGTATCAGATTGGTCGAACTGGTAAACGAGTTGAGTAATCATCAGGAATCGAATCACAATACTGGAAGGAAGAGTTCAATTTTCGATTTAATTAACGGACTTACAAACAAATTTACAAAACTTTTAACGAAATTAGTCATGGCAAACTATAGTTCAACGTGAAATGGCAGAAACACAAACTACATGTTATTGGATTGACCAAATACTTTTGTTACGTTTCCTGTTTTATTCCTTGTTGGTAAAGTCTGGGCTGGCGTGGAATTAAATGGACCCACCAAAGTTGTCCTTAGTCTCTTGCCCAGAAGCTTCTATCCATACCACTACGTAGGTCGCTGTAGAGATATCAGGTGCGTTATCTGACTCATTTGAAAAACGCAAAGGACTTGGACAAGGCGATGGCCTTTCCTGCCTCCTGTTCAATATTGCGCTAGAAGTTGTTATGATATGGGCGAGCTTCACCTAGCGGGGCAAGATCTTCAATAAATCCAGCCAGTTCATCTGTTTCGCAGACGACACGAAAATTGTCGGAATAACGTTTCAGGTTCAGTTGCTGAACAGTCTTCCAGGCTAAAACGTGAAGCAGAACGGGTTGGATTGAAGGCAAATACGTCTTCTATTTATTATTAGGTCTTTTGCAGTCAGCTATTTTCACTTCCAAGGAATTCAATATCGGCAGATTTAGATATGTTTGTCAAACTAAGTGAAATTGTTACATAATGCTAAAAGATTACGTAGCCGGCAGGACTTGAATCCACAATTTCCATTCTGAACGCGCATAACCAATTATACTACAGCAGCACTACAATAAACTGAAGTATTTGACTAATGACCAATGTAGCATCCCCAAGCCCCATAATCACTCTAGTCCATATACCACACTTATCCCTCACCGTATTTCTATATCTATTGAATACAGTCGATGTGAGAGAACGCAACACTGTAGTACCTACATCCCCATATGATCACACGGATTGTCGATTCGTCTGAAATACGTCGAAGACGAAATATTTGCTTGCTTGAGGAACCAAGCGCGATATAGCTTGCATTGGCAGTGGAGCAGGATCTTGGCGGTGTGTGACGATCAAGAACTAGAGGCCAGCAGCAGTGGACCGAGTTTGTTGGCGTTACATTGTGGCGCAGATCATGTCTTGAAGGACGTAGTACGGATGAACATGATGTTATTGAAAGTAGAAGCAGCACGCTGCAAACACCTGAATGGCGTAAAGGCAGAACACCAAAGTGATAGGAGACAAAGGCTTTGTAAATGTACGTTGTGGTTTTGGATATCCGAGTGACAGTTAGAAGTAAGTCGTCAGCATTCTTATTTAGTCTTTTGGTGATGCAAAAGATTTGCCTTTGATGAACTTTTATTGGCTATATTTCAGTACCCTATAGGGACATCGATAACCTACAGCGTCAGTTTCGTTAGCTCAATGCGACGTGGGGCCCAGATGGCCGTAGTGGTAAACGCGCAGCTATTCAGCAAGACCAAGCTGAGGGTTCGAATCCCACCGGTCGAGGATCTTTTCGGGTAGGAAATTTTCTCGACTTCCCAGGGCATAGAGTATCTTCGTACCTGCCACCTGATATACGCATGCAAAAATGGTCTTTGGCATAGTAAGCTTTCAGTTTATAACTGTGGAAGTGCTCATAAGAACACTAAGCTGAGAAGCAGGCTCTGCCCCAGTGGGGACGTAACGCCAGAAAGAAGAAGAAGAAGCTCAATGCGACGAAAAAAAAATATAAATTGAAAATTCTGTACATGGCTCTGTGAACTTTCACGCATTGGAAGCACCCACATACTTTCCGATGCAAGATAACTACAATCTGGCTCGACACGACACTGAAGACTGCCTCACAGTTGAGGTCGAAATACGCGTATTTCTAGTGGAATTAAACAGGATAGTACTTGTTACGGCGCGTGAACAAACACGGAATTTTCGGACACCTATTTAGCACTCCGTTATTTGCTTGGAGAATGCTTTAAGCTGCGGAAGTTTATTTACAATTAGTTTTACAAATTTTTACTGAAGTTTTTATTTGCTTACGTATTTAGTCCTTCTTTTAATTTGTGCGTTCACTGTCCGCAACTGTCTTCAATAGTTTATGTGTTTCTGTATAGAACAATTCAAGTAAATTATAAGTATTATGTATTTCAGTGTAATTCAGTGTACTTACGAGTTCGATTCAACTAGAAATTAAGTTTATTGTAAGTTTTTAATGTGTTTTAATGTAACTAATCAAGGAATCCAACAACGTTTTAATCTAATTCTGATGTCTGTTTTGATTATTCTTGCTGTTACCACCGGTGACAGCTATGCGATCACGGTAGGGTATGCAAGGTAGCCAAGGTATCTCCCAAAGTAGTGGTAGTGCGCACAGTGGGTCTACTCATCCACAGTACTAAACAGTAGCGTAGCTAGGGGAGTGTGGTGGGTGCGGTCCGCACCGGGCCCCGACTTCATAGGGGCCCCGAAATCATGATGAATATTTCTCATAGTAGTAGAAATTCAGTTTTTGAAAACTATAATGTATACACGAATGGAAACTGAAATGTTAATGAGTAGGGGCCCCTGTAACATCTAGTTATATTGAGAAATGTAGCGTACATTTATATCTTATGGAACAGTAATGATTATCAGAGCATCGTGTTTAAGGATTCAAAAATACATTATCTGTATATCATAAAATATCTGGTATCGTTTGATGCGGTATCACTGTTGACCAATGTCACGAAGGAGGTGGTAACACATGACATCATCATGATGTGGGATGAAATTAGGAAGAACACAGAAATCAATCTAGATTTCTTCCTTGAAATTGTAAATTTCTGTTTTGATACGAGTTTCTTTTGTTTTCGTGAGAAATACTACCACCAAATATCGGGAACTGCAATGGGGAGTCCGTTATCGCCGATCCTCGCGGATATTTTTATGGACAATTTGATCACCAGAGCAATCAATCTTGCAGCGATCCCTCCACAACTCATACGAAAATATGTGGATGATCTATTTTTAGTCATACACAAAGACATACTAGATCAAACACTGTCAATTTTCAATGCACAAAACGAGAAAATAAAATTCACGTCCGAAATCGAAGACAACGGAAAGCTTCCTTTCCTGGACCTTCTGGTAATCAGGCAAGAGGATGGAAGTGTAAAAACAGATTGGTATTCCAAGCCGATTGCTTCCTGTAGGATTCTGAACTTCTTTTCCTTCCATTCATCTGAACAAAAATTGTCAGTCATTAACAATTTCATTGATCGAGTTCGATCTTTGAGCACAACCAGAACCAGAGAAAAGCAAGACGAACTTGTACACAGTCATCTACGCAAGAATGACTACCCACGTACGTTGATCAACAGAATGCTGCGCAAAACACCTGTAACCAATAGCATGGAAAAACCAGCAACCTTTAGATCGATACCGTATATTCGCCAATTGACTCCCTCCAATAAGAAAATATTACAAAATAGTAACACAGCTATGGGCATCTCATACAGCAACCAAAATACAGTCGGACGTCTATACAAAACAGCAAAAGATCCTGTTCCAAATCTGAATAAAAGTAACGTGATATACAAGATAGACTGTAGAGACTGCCACTACAAATATATAGGGATGACAACAAACAAACTCCGAACCCGTATGTATGGTCATCAATCACACATCAACGTTCTGGATGAGAAGCTGAGAGAAGGAAACTGCTACACCGATCCAGCAATACAGCAACTGAAGGAAAAGACAGCACTAATAGAACACTGTATCACTCATCAACATCGCTTCAATATCAACAACCCATCCATCATAGATATCACCTACAAACGACAAGCTTTGCAAGTGTTGGAGATGTGCCACATCGCTACTACATCCAACACCGTCAACCGTCGGACAGATACCGACGATCTCAGCTGTGCGTATGCGAACCTCCTCGATACAGTCAAACGACAGAGAGAAGAGAATATCGCATCGTCAAACCGTCACCGTAGTAGAACACAACAACCCAATACTCTTGAACACGCTCCACTAACCACCCACCCAGTTACCACCCATAATGCTCGACCCACAGTAAAATTCCCTTCTCCGGCTGTGAAACATCCGTGCGCGAGACGTGTGTACAAACCTGGCAATTACCCGTTATGACCAGTGAGGGTACCGCATTTGAAAATGAGGAAACTAACCCGACATATCTCCGTGTAAAGCTACGGTACTTAACAAGTTGGTTAACTTCGAGTGAGTAATTTTGTCAAATTTGTATCAATGTTAAGTTAGACCAGAATGTAATTGTATGTTGTATGTTTCGTGAAATATTTTAATAAACACAGGCCCTGAAGAAGATCCAAACCATAGGATCGAAACGTCGGCGATGAATTAAAATAATCAACGCTTTTGATTGTGACTGCAAGCCGAAATCCAAAATTAAGTTCATAAAATATCTGGGGTCTCTCAAAAACTTGGGCCTGAGGCAGCCAGGAACTCCTTTGGAAACATTTTGATCATGAACGAACTATATTCCAATCCAAGCCGGTCTCCAAACCTTTCAAAATGAATGTGTGTTCTCCAAAGATAACTACGCGACTATTCCATAGGTTTACACATTTATCATGGGAAAGCTTCAGGAATTCTAGAACTTTCTTCAAGAATACATACAAAGACTCCTCCATAGATCCTTCCAAAAATTATCATAAAGATTCTTCTAGTGATTCTCTTGGGAATTTTGTTTGTAAATCTTTGAATAATTTCTCAAGGTTCGGTTTTTCGCAAATTTCTCCAGTATTATCTACAGGGACCCAGATAGCCGTAGCGGTAAACGCGCAGCTATTCAGCATGACCAAGCTGAGGGTCGTGGGTTCGAATCCCACCGGTCGAGGATCTTTTCGGGTTGGAAATTTTCTCGACTTCCCAGGTCATAGAGTATCTTCGTACCTGCCACACGATATACACATGCAAAAATGGTCATCGGCATAGTAAGCTCTCAGTTAATAACTGTGGAAGTGCTCATAAGAACACTAAGCTGATAAGCAGGCTCTGTCCCAGTGGGGACGTAAACGCCAGAAAGAAGAAGATCTACAGGAAATCGTTCACTAATTCATAAATAGGATTACTCCACTAATTCTTCTAGATAGTAATTACTATCGCAGAGCAGTAACTAGAGAAAAATTTTAACAGTAATACTTCCGAGAAATTATACATAGGTTTATTCTAGTGTTGAAACAAATCGTGTAGCAATTTTCTTTAAGCTCTCACACACTTAGAATTTATCACAGATTTCTGTGAAATTTCACCGAATTCTCAACAGCAGATATTTCGGTGAACCGTTCGGTGATTTTTTATTTCACTGAACGATCTGTAAACCTTGAAGAAGTCCATCTGTCAAAAGTACCGAAGTGTTCGGTGATTTTGTACAAATGTTCTGTGAAAGTGTTGTTTACTTTTTGATGTTTCACCGAACAATTCGGCATTGTTCCACAAATTTACGGTGATTTACTGGTTATTCAATTGGCATTTCACCGGATGATTTGTTGTATGTTTACTGGGGTCCTGTGAAAATATGAAAGGTTTTCTTTCTGATTTTCTGTGATCTGCCCTTTTTTCCTATAATTTCGAAGCAGCACCATCATTCGAAATTATGAATGACGCGCATGTAGTAGAATGCCCCATCGCGATAACGGGGTTTTAAAATTAAAACAACTCTATTTTCTACTGTTCATTTTTATTCGAATTCAAAAAATATGAAGTTCGTAATTACGACAATACTAACCTCTTCGTCAGACTTGTTTTGGAAGTACTAACCCTTAACTACCTTTATTTAAAACAATAACACTGTTTTCCACTGAATTAAACATGTATTAATTCTCGATCAGCACTGCAGCTGTCAATATGGCCGATTATTGATTTCACAGATTTTTGGTGAAGCTTAACCGAACTACATACACTACTTTCACAGAATTTTGTGACTCATCCGCCTTTACAGAACATTCGGTGATTTTTTGACAGTGACAGTTCAGTTGAAAACATTTGCATTTCGCAGAAAAATCCGTAAAATAATTTTTCACAGCTTAGAATCTGTGAATTATTTCACCGAATTCTGCGATTGATTCTAAGTGTGCATGTTATTTTTTTTTCAGAATTACTTTCTGTGATTTTAGAACTACTCCTTCAGGAATTGTCCCACCGATTGCCACTGAAATTATTCCATAAATATTACAACGAATTGTTTCGCAAAACCTTTAAGGACTTTTTCCAGAATTTGTACCTTGAATTCAACCAGAATTCTTTTGAACATTTCTCAATTAGTTCGTGAAGTAAATGTTAAATGGATTCTACAGTTTAATTGTTTATTAAGATCACAAAATGCTACAGCAGTTATTCCTATAGTTCCCTCAATTAAAATCTCCAATAATTACTTTATCAGTTTTGCGGGATACTTATCCGAGACTTTTTGAAGAGTCTGAAAGAAATCCGGAGATTTGTAAAAGACTTCTCTCTTGTAGGAATTCATTATACATTTCACCAGAATTAGTGATATCTTTACGATTTAGTTTAGAAATATCCACCGGATTTTTTTTGTGTGAATTCTTCCCAATTATTTTTAGAAAATTTACTACCCTTGAAGACGTTCTTAGAGAAATCCTGGATAAATTCATTGAGAACTTCTTTGAGAAACTATTGGAAAACCCTGTTGAAAAAATTCGAAAGGAAGCTTAGGCAAAATCTCCCAAGGCATTTTCAGATGAATTTCTGAATTCTATAGAAGAATCGCTGGATGTGTTCCGAGAAAGATCATCTCCTTGAGAAATTATTGTTTGAAGAAATTCCTGGAGTAATTTCGGAGGGTCTGTTTGTAAAAATGATTTCCTCAAGGTACCTCGTACAAAAAGTCTGGAGGCAATTCGTTGTGAAATTTGTGAAGGAATCACTCAATGAACTCCAGAGGAAATCTTTTAATTTTTAACTAAAGTAAACTTTAAGCAAACACCTGAATTTCATTTTAAGAAAAACATTAAATACATACAGTAATCTTAGGCGTAACGTAACGAGAAATCCTAACAGAAATTTTGTAAAATATTCTTTGAGATCACCGGTTGGAATTTTCGAGGAATCTTTATAGAAACGTATTTACTGATCAGTCTTTTTTTTTTATCACTTCTTTGAGTCATGAGGTCTCTAAGTTCATATTTTAAGATATTTAGCTGCTAATAGCCTAGTTGACTAAATTCATTTTAAAGGGCCCCGAATTTGACTCCGCACTGGGCCCCGAAAATCCTAGCTACGCCACTGGTACTAAATTCGAGTTTCAGGATAAATAATTCAGACCGACGATTGGAAAGTTCAACACCCACCGACTGATTGATTCCGCAAAACAGCAACAGCATGACTAGGTCCAGCAGCACCGAATCAGAGAAACGACTGGTACGACGGCGAATGCGAGCAGTTGAAGAATGAGAAGAATGCAGCATGGGCGAGAATGCTGCAACACTGCACGAGAGCGAATGAGGCACGGTATAAACAGGCACGGAACAGACAAAACTCGATCTTCCGGAGAAAGAAGTTCCATCAAGAAGAACGAGATCGCGAAGCGATGGAAGAGTTGTTCCGCACTAAGGACACACGGAAGTTTTACGAGAAGCTTAACCGTTCGCGCAAAGGCTTTGTGCCACAAGCCGATATGTGCAGAGACTGTGACGGAAATCACGAACGAACGTGAGGTGGCGGCAGCACTACGACGAGCACCTTAATGGTGATGGGGCCAGTAGCGAAGGTGTCACGAAAATAACTTTGGGAGCACGCGCGGACGACAAAAGACTTCCGTTTCCAGATCTCCAAGAGGTAGAAACCGAGATTAGATGGTTGAAAACAACAAAGCCGCTGGAGTGGACCAACTACCGAGCGAGCTGCTAAAATACGGTGGTGATGCACTGGGATATTTCCAAGATTTGGGAGGAGGAAGTATTGCCGGAGAAAAGGATGGAAGGTGTCGTGTGTCCCATCTACAAAAGGGCGACAAGTTGAATTGCGCCAATTATCGTGCGATCACAATTCGTTGGGCAATATCAGGCAGGATTTATGGGCGAACGAGCAACAACGGACCAGATATTCGCCATCCGCCAGTTGTTGCAGAAATGCCGCGAATACAATGTACCCACACATAATTTATTCATCAATTTTAAATCGGCCAAGTGATGGCCTTTCGTGTTTACTGTTCAACATTGCGATAGAGGGTGTGATAAGAAGAGCGAGGATAGGCACGAGTGGCACTATCTTCAGAAAGCCCGTTCAGTTACTTGGTTTCGCCGACGACATTGGTATTGTTGCACGCAACTTTGAGACGATGGCGGATACGTATATCCGACTAAGGGCCGAAGCTAGGCGAATCGGACTGAACATCAATGTGTCGAAGACGAAGCACATGATAGCGAGGGGCTCAAGAGAAGACACGGCACGCCCCCCACCAAGTTGAAGACGATCTGCGGATCCTTCGCAGAATGCGTGACTGGCGACGGGCACACTATGGGCGGTTTCCATACAGACTGGCGGCCAAAAATATTTTTTCCATCTCATGTCGTATTTATGAGTTTTATGATATAAATTTGATGTTTTATTTTCAAAAACAAGTTTTCGAGACTAACTTTTGAATAGGGCCTATAGCGAAATATTAAACTTTGTTACTTATAATGCATATACGCCATTTATGCGATTAACGTTGTGCAAACCAGTATATATATTAAAACTTACATAGAAATGATGATATGAATGATTTAGCGAAATTCAGTTATTTTCTGAATTAGTTTTTAGCTGTTTTCAATAGAAAATGGTTAAAAATATTGGAAAAATTCAAAAAGCCTTAAATTAAAAAAGTGCAAATTTGTGCAGCTAAATTCTTTACGATCCTTTAGTTTACATCTCAAAGTACCCTTGGAACTGAATTTAAGCCTGGGACAACTTGGGACAAAAAAGTACTCGATGTGTTAACAATAAGCTTATTCGATTTTTTAACCGCTTTATAAAAAAACATCATTAAAGCCACTATTTTAAAGCTTTTTTATTTTGTTTATTGTTTCTAGGAAGCTCTTATTGTAAGCTTTCAAATGGTGTAAAAACAATTTACGTAAGTATTATAGAAGAAAAGTTATATTCATTTGAGTAAACCATAGTTTTTGTTTATAAAAACAAGTTTTTCTCCATAGGCTCAACTTTGGCACCTCATATCTGAGTGTGCAATGCAAATCATGCCCTAATATTTTGGGGATTTCTTAGCAGACATGTTTACAATGAAATGGCGAACAATAATTGAAATTTGGGGCACATCACTTTTTTGATTATTGGCCACCTGATAAGCCATAGTGGGGCAGCCATGGACCGAGTCGAATGGAGACGTCTCCTACGTACAGCAGAGGCCACCCAGGCCTTAGCCTAACTGGTAAGGTAAGTAGCACCTACTTGCAACGGGGCCTCTCATAAAGATAGACCTGGAGATTACCATAGCCAAGTTTTGGTCGATAGACGGCACTATTCCGATATTATTGACATTAGGATTTATTGTGGCGTTAACATCTACTTTGACAATTACCAGACAGCATCAGACTGATTTTTGTGTTTGCCTACATCGCTAGCAAATGATTTGATATAAATTCGGATTTTTGCGTAAAGATCAGATAGATTTAATGACACTTTTTATTCTTGAAGGATTACAAAAAGAATGAATTTGTTTATTTAAAAATACGAATGAAACTGATGTGCCGCGAAATGAAACAAAATCACAAATTTTTAAAATCCATTCAAATTTGTTAAAGTACGAAATTTGTGAAAATCGTGATTATTACGACCGACATTACATCTGTTAATTGGAGATGAATCAGCCGTGGGCTGAAAATCTCCCTAATAGAGATAATAATAATAATATATCTGTAAAAACAGGAATATGCTAGCCCCCCCCCCCCCCCCCCCCTAGGTCCCCTCCAGAAAAAAAAAATCCTAGCTACACCAATACGTATCCCTCGGATATAAGATGCTGAGGAGTACAACGGGTTCATCAAGAATATTGCTTATAAATAGGTCAATGCATCGATGATACAGAAAAAAAGGAAAATCCAAGCTATTATCAACCCAATAGCACTATAAATTATAACATGCTAACACAGCCGCACCAAAAAGTGACCGCATTATGCACGGAAGAATACTTCACTCATGCCCATGAAACGATGTATTTAGCCGTTCTGTGTCGTTGCATGAGCAACGCCAGATAACATCTAATTCCATTGATTGCAGCGTCGTCCATGAAGGAGCAACAGCAACAATAACCGCAAACCCCGTGGGGTTTCCCTTAGTGTTGTATAGTGGGAAAGTAGTGCCGGAATGAGCGCCCATCAGATAAATTCTTCACACTTTATCCGGGCCCTTTTCGGGGGCTTTCCGTATCCTACTGCGATGATGATGATGATGATATTTCAGCAAACGCTTATCTAGCGGAACGGCAGCAAAACACATTGTTGTCGTCGATATTATGCACAGCTGACGGCGCTTAACTTAATAAACTGCTACCGGCTGTACTCGCCAAATTTGGCGTGAAAATTGCATTTAAAATGACTCCGGTTGGCTATCCTTGTTGAAGCAGCACCAATTGCAATGGCGGCGGCCGCCATCATTCCAACGCATGGACGATGTTCTGTCGTCGGGATAAACGGTCGCATGCCATATGAACTTACGGGACAAGGATAAATGGTAGCACTGAGATTTGAATTTGTCAAAGTTAGAGGTGGCGAACGACATAATATTTTTTGTACGAAAAGTTTTTAGGACTGAAGCGGAAATCAAACCCACACTCCTTGACACGATGCGGCTAAATGCTTGGTAACACTAACCGCACGGCCACGAAGCCCACAAGGTTTTGCTTCACTTTTCACAACAGAGGAACAGTGAGCTTCGCTAACGTAAGTGTTCACCGTTCGGTTTAATTTTTAATAAGACTCTCTATGAACGTTGTTCCGCAATCTGTGAACGCGCCACCGCTACCAATGACCCCCCATCGGGACTCGCCGCCACTGGTACAACACGACACAGTTTTTTTTAGTAGGCAAACGTCAAACAAGACGAAATAGATAGAAGAAGGTGACAGAACAAGGAAAAACTAAAATAAACACATTGATTTGTGAACATCATTGTGAACGTATTGTTGCCGATTTCTGTAACAAACGTATTATAAGCCTTAACTTCAATAACTATAAAAAATATTCAAATAGGAAGGAATGAATTAAGGAATGAAGGAAAAAAAGGAAAAATTTGATGAAAATGTGCCTCAGCACGTGGGTGAAAAATTGTTCGGTTACTTATACAAATGGACAGTTCACCAAGGTTATGGTCACAGATGGGAATGAGCATGAGCATGAGCATGAGCATAAATGACCGTACAATTCGTAGTTGCTACTCCATGATTGACCAGAGCAATCGAAGTTGCACAGGGATTTAGTGAATGGGGCTTGGGATTAGCTTACCATTCTTCAATGTGCACAAATCGAGAGCTCAAACTTTAGAAGTCAATAACGGCGCCGGCCACGTCCTTACGGTCATCGGGGAAGGGAAGGAATGTTAGTTAGACAACCATTGGTTTTAGAGACCGAAGAATCTTCTGCATCTCCATAGTTGTCATGGAAAGGATATTGGGTTAGTGGGATAAGGTAAGGATCTGGGAGTCATCTTTAGTTGATGATGCGATCCTTGATATATTCACGCCTGACCGGATTCGCGATATTATTCGATAAATGAATTGTATGCCGAACAAGTGTTCATCGTTCGCCCTCGCAGGAGCAAGCAACGCGATTTTGATACTTTGAAAAACTACTAACACTAATCACGCGATCCGCGACTCTTATATACTATCGTGCCGCGCGAGCGACGCGCAACACGATTGATCCTGTCCGCATCACCCGCCCCCGCAAGAGCAAGCAATGCGGCCAAAGGATCAAACACTACTAACCGGTTATGGTCACAGATGGGAATGAAGAGTTAAAATATGTGAGGCTGTTTGATCTGCCTTCGGAGGTACCGGATCGACAAGTCGTGAAATTTTTCAAGAAGTTTGGAGTAGTGAAAAATGTTGTGCATGCGAAACGTTCATTAGCATCGGGATTTAATTGTTTCTCCTGTACGAATTGTAAATTTCAATGACCTAGACATTGTATTTTTTTCAAGAGATGGACATAACATAGTCGTTGTTTTTACCGAATCATGAAGTCATTTTGAGTTACATATAAATCGATCAACAGCAGTAGCTATACGAAAAATCTTTGCGTTCACAGACTTGCTAGTAGACCCAACTGGAAGAATTATATTATTTATGCTAAAAGATAACAAGTGTATCAACATATACGCACAATCAGGATCACTGTACAAGAAAAAAAGGAATGAGTTTTTAACTGATAGTTTAGCATAGCATTTAAATTCGAATTTCGATGGCTTAGTGATTGGAGGAGATTTTAACTGTGGTTTGTACGAGGAAGAAAGTAAAGAATCTAATAACTTCTGTCAGGGTTAGCAATATTTAGTTGACTAGCTGAAACTTAAAGACGTGAATAGATCATTTTTAAAAATACTAGATTTACTTTTTTCAGATGCATCCCGATTAGATTCTATTGTTAAAAAGAATTTTTAAATAGCACGCTGGGTGTTGAAGCAGTACCCCTTGCGTTTTCAGATCATCACTCGGTAATAATGAAAATCGAAATTAACCTTTCAGTCGTCGCGCGGTTTGACACCTTCAGAACCACCGCGCTGCGGTTGTGAACGAAAAGCGAGGTTTTTTCAGCGGTGTTGTACAAAATACAACAGCGCGACGACTGAAGTGTTAATAAGGTTCCCAAATCAGGATAGACAAAACCGGCTTATTGGTAGCTTGATTCGGTTATACTCAAAAATGAACAGTTGTTCATCGATTACAGGACTGAATTGAACCATTGCACACAGGTCGGAAAAAATGATGTCTGGCCAAAACTAATGTTATCACATTAGTTGATGAAATATGTAATCTGAATATGTTATTTGGCGTTTTTATTGTTTCAGAAGGGGCTATTCACATATTACGTAACTATTTTTTTAAAAAGGTTTTATTATTGGAAATGCAATCAAATTTGGCAGAAAGTACAAATTTTGTTTGTATTTGACCGAGTTTGATCAAAATGTGTATAAAGAGTGGTTCAATATATTTTAAATGAACTTTTTATGGGAAATATAATCAAAATATATGTAAAATATTAAATTATTCAAAAAGCTCTAACTTGAATATCAGCAAAAAAAATAAATAAACGTTTTTTGTAAGATCTAAGGATGCATTTTAATGTGCAATATTCGAAATGGTGGCGACATGATGCGACAAGAGTTGTTTTTCATGTTCAAAATCATCAACATTACAAAAGTGTAATATTGAATAGTATTAAAATTTCAACCAAGTTTTATTTTCCATCCTCATACTCGATAAAAGTGTTGATTCATAAGCTTTCAGGTAGTGCGTTACTTTGGGGAAATATTGCATTCCTAAAATATGAATTTTGTACATTTTTTTAAAATAACATTTTCAAACTTTTTGATTTCAGCCAATTTGACGTCATAAAAGTCAAAGAAATGTAAGTTTTTGTTCAATTTCAATCAAGGATCATAATAATATAAAATTATAGAAAACATAAAAATCTCATACTAGTTTTTGGTAGTTTTGGCCACCCCTTTATATGGAGCCCGACCATTGTGCATTGCAAGGGAAGAGCTAAATACCAAACCGATTTAAACGCGTGGTGGAATGTGGATTTCAAATGTATCACCAAACATTTTTTCAAAAGCTTCCCGATTAACCATTATCTTGCCATTATGAATGAAAAGAGCATGCTTCATCTAGCGTTACAATAATTTTCAACTAGGAATGGAGGGAAAGATGTATTTTTTTGAAATTAACTTTATCAAAAAAAAAAAAATAGTAGAAATAGAAAACAAAAAACTTTTGGAATTTTCCCATATTTTTCTGCGAAACTCGTTGATTGAGAAAGAGAAAATGGGATTTTTTCAAATAGCATAACATCACGAAAAAAAAACTAACAACGTCAAAGTTAAAAATCAACGGCGAAATAACAACAGATAGCAGTCGAATCAAAGCTAAATTCATCAAATACCACACCTCTGTGTTCCAGGATAATATTCCATCAGATGTTTCCAATTTTCAATCATTAGACAAGGTACCAAATCAATTGAATAATGAGCAAAAAGAAGGTTTAACAAAAGCGATAGAAAACCAAGAGTTGTTAGAAGTCTTAACTAACGCATAAAAAAAAAGTCGCCTGGACTGGACGGTCTATCGTATGAGTTTTATTTGAAAAATTTCGATTTAATGAAAGGTGATCTTTTGAAACTATTCAATGATAATCTTCTACGTGGCGTCAAACCACCCACAAGCTTTAAGGAAGGTGTCATTACTTGCATACCTCCAACTAGCAATCCAACTGTTCAAGATTTTAGACCCATATCTCGTTTGAATACAGATTTTAAGTTGTACTCAAAAATTTTAGCCAACCGCATTCAATCAGTCCTATCTTCCATAATTGGACCATATCAGACAGAATGTCATACAGAAAAGTCATGTGTTGATAATTTGAAAATTCTGAGAAATTTATTAGCGTCGTCCAATAAGAAAACATCTTTTAAAATTGCTTTCCTTAGTCTTGATCTTCAAAAGGCTTTCGATCAAGTCAACAGAACCTTTCTATGGACATTACTTGCAAAATTTGGTTTTCCAGCTGATTTTATTTACGCAATAAAAAAGATGTATGAAGGAGCCTTTTCGAAGCTTCTAGTATCAGGTAAACTTACCGAGGTATAAAAATAAAACGATAAGTGCGGCAAGAATGCTCACTACGTATGGCGCTTTTCGCTTTATATTTGGAACCTTTAGTTGCAATGCTGGCTGAGGCTATTCCAGGTATTTTGGTAGACAACACTTAACAAAATAGTAATCTGTGTGGATAACATTTGAATAATAATTGAAAACCAACAAGAATTTTTGAAAATATTCGAGGTCGTCAAAATATTTTCGAAAGACGCAAGAATAAGTTTAAACTACGGAATGTCTCTTCTATGTGTTTGAATGGATTATAAATCTCGAGCGATAGAATCAAAAAGGCTAATGAATTAAAAATTTTGGGCGTTCTTTTCATGAAAACTTAGGAAGAAACGGTTTCAAGTGTTTATGATAACCAGTTGAAAAGCATCGAAAGGTCCCTGTTTGTAGCGAAATTTTGGAATTTGAATTTGATTCAGAAAGATTGGATTCTGAATAATTTTATTTTATGTAGGTTGTGGTATGTGGGACACATCATTCCGGCTCGCAACAAATTTATAGCAGAATTAACAAAAACAGGGAAATTTGTATGGCTCACATTGGCTCAAAATCAATAGATCTCAACTATATCTAGACCATGAAAAAGGAGGATTAGGTTTGATTGATGCTGGAAACAAAATCAAAGCCCCTTTTATTCGTAATATACTGTACAGTTCAGCTAAAAATGGTTCAGTTCATAAACCTAAACTAGAAAGAACCTATAATCTATATAAATAAAAATTGAATGGTGTTTGTATGTCACGAAATGGCTTACGAAGGGGTCAACGGATTTGGATGACTCCTTCTCCGTTTTGTTCGTCAAGGGTCCCGACGTGCCTCCCTCCCAGGGACGATTCATAGCGTTTTTCAACAGCCTACTTGATGGCAAGACGAAGTTTGCCGGGATCACTAGTACATACATAAAAGATGCAGAAAAGAGGTTCCCCTTTCTAAATTGTACAAAACAAATTTACTGGCATTTAATTGATTCCATGCAAATTCACCTAGTCATAGACCTTAAGAATACTAACATAGTATGGCAAAACATTTGGATTACTCTGAGAATGAAGTTCATTGATTCTTACCTTAAAACAGTGCTTTAATATTATGTAAATGGAATTGTTCCATCGCTAGCAAGCTATTTAAAAATATCGTGGAACAGAGGATAACACTTGTAAAATTTGTGGTAAAGTTGATGATACAGAACACCGTCTGAAAACATGTAAAACTTCAATGTATGTAATTTTGTACACGAAGTAATTAAAAATAAATTACGCATCCCTGTTGCAAACTCAACAGAATTGCTAGATGATGCAATAAGAAGTTAGGTCTTTGGATTGTTGTAAACGCAATTAGTTATAATTTGAAACATTTCACATGTAGCAATGTAATGGATAGTTAACGGAAGATTATGTCAAAAACACAACATTTTGAAAAAGGAATTGGTAATTATGTAACCTTATTTAAATAAGTTGTAATATTGATGTAGTAAAAAAAAAAACATTAATTGGACCACTATGTAGCGGCTTACACGATGAAAAGCTCCAAGACCAAGCAGAGAGTTATGGGTTCGAATCCCATCAGTCGAAGATCTTTTTGTTCTTGTCACAAATATATAAAAATTCACTGATGGCTAATTGGTAAAAAAAGATCTCAGTTAAATAAATAGAAACACTAATAAAAACACTAATCTGAAAAGTAGATTCTGTTTCAGTTGGGACTTAACGCCAGAAAGCAGAAGAAGAAGAAATTGTCTTAAATATGTTGCACTAATTTCATTGGAATTTTTTATTCTAAGGGATCCTCCAAATATTAAAATAGGCAACCATTGAAAATTATTTCAGAGCGGGGGACGGACCTGGTGTAGTGATTAGCACACTCGCCTCTCACGCTGAGGACCTGGGATCGAATCCCATTCCCGACATAGTCACTTATGACGTAAAAAGTTGTAGTGACGACTTCCTTCAGAAGGGAAGTAAAGCCGTTGGTCCCGAGATGAACTAGCCCAGGGCTTAAAGTGTCGTTAATAAAGATAGAAAAAAAATATTTCAGAGATTTTCCCAGGATCTCATCCAATGGTTTCTTAAAGTGGTAATATTTGAAATAATCCATGAATGAACACCAGCAAAATTCGTCAACGGGTTCTCAAGAAAATTCAAAGCTTCTTGGGTTCCTAACTAATAACGGCAAGAAATGTTTTTATATAATTTCATGAACAAACCCTTGGAGGAATTTCTCAAAGATTTCTGGAACAGTTTTAAAAAAATGCGAAAAAAATTGTAGACAAATTCTTTTAAAATATGTTGGTTAAATTTCCGGAGCAATTTTTTCAGTCATTGCTTTAAAAAATCCAAGAAGAATTCTTAAGGAAATAACAGTTTATACTTTGATGCAGTTTCTTGGAAGTTTCTAAGTTGACGGAGTATTGGTGATCTAGAAAAAAAATATAGATTCTTCTTGCTAGTTGCTGAAGTTGATTCTGCTTCCTGATATTTGTAAAAAAAAAATGTCAGTATCCCTGATGCAATCGTTTTTGATTGCAATTCCTGACGCAAATCAAAGCAAGAGGGAAAATAAAAAAAAAACCTGTAGAGAAATTCCAGGTTGGTTGATCATTGAAAAAATATTTGAAGCAGATAGTGAAGGAATCTTCGAAAAAAAATCTAGCTAAATCTCATGAAGTCCTGTGTTTTCAAGCAATAACTTTAATGAGATACCGTAATTTCGGGTGAAATTGATCATTTTCCACGGTTTTTTTAGTCTGTTTTCTATAATGTTAACAATGCCAAACAACTAAATGCAGGAAAACAAGTACGAAGGTGAACCTCATCGACTAATGTACCGAAATTTTCTAACGAATGTCATTTTAGTGTTAACTTTGGCATGAAGTGTCATACTAATACTCTTTACTTTTGCAGTCGTTTTTCTTAACTGATTGACAGAAACTTCGTTATTTCGTTTAATATGTTGGGGGTCTTGCACTATCAAAGTTACCCGCATTATCAAAGTTACCCCGTTTTACGGTAGTCAAATTTCAAGAATTACGCGGAAAACACCTAAATGTATGCAATTTCCTAAGGAATTCAACGATATCTAACAGAAATTCAATTATTTCAACCATATGAGTTAATCGGTACGAGTTTTGGTGATGAAATCTGGTTTGTGGATATATCTCAAGTATTCTCTCAAACTTTCAGGTTTATACCATGTTCAAATCCTTGCTTAGAAATAGAAGTTCATAGGTGTTTATGAATACTGCAACGTGCATGATTTTGAAATTTTACATTATTTTCATAGTAATAAACATTCTTTAACACAAAAAACTTCATAACACACAATGCGACACTAGTTATGACAAACAACGTTCAATTACTGCAGCTTACATTGATATTTGTGCTCCATTATGCATAAATAAAATCGTGTGATACGATGATCAATTTCACCCTTCTGATCAATTACACCCGATTTTACGGTACTTTAAAAAAGTTTTAACAATTCAAAAAAGCATTTACCCCGAGAAAATCCTAAAGGAATCTACAGGAATCCCTGTATAAATTCCTGAGGCAATTTATGTCATATTCTTTGGAGGTATTATCAAAAAACAGTTGAGGCGATGGTTGCAGAAGTTTTAAGTTGTATCGCATCATTTTTGTTCGTGTTTGACGTTTACTCACTACCGCCATCTGTTGACTCATCGGCCAAACACACCGATTTTAGCATTGGGCGTGACTGTGATTTTGATCGCTATTTGTTCTAAGTGTTACGTCTGTTTGTCTGTGAAAGTGTTGAGCACAACACTGTGAAATTTTGACACATTATCTTTGTAACAATATTTAAGAGTGTGCTTGCTAGTGTCCTACATATGAACCCATGACCACAGACGGCAATGAAAAAGGAGCGACACTACTTCACGATGGAAGAGGCGCGGGCCTAACTGTGAAACCTAATTTATAGCACATTCATCTCGCATGGTTTCTCGTTGACTTCCTGCAAGCTTGCTTTTTCCTACAACCGAGGACATAATCCCAGATACGCCTTCTACTAATAAGGCTGTTCTGTGGATACAATCTCTGTGAATCCAGAATGAAATTGATGGTGGGAAGATATGGCACAAACAGCATCGGATGTCACACAGAATAACACCTCCATTGAATCACAAGCTCACTATGGATATGACACTCTTTTTTGTGAGAAAAATGGGTGGGCAGACATATTACTCCGTTAAATGGCTCTTCCAAGCCACAATGATGTCATTCTGCTTGACTGGAGCTGTTGGGTTAGTAGAGCAAAATATTTGTCACTGTTTGATCAGCTATTTGGCAATGAAGTACAAAATGTTATTTAGTTATCTAAAAGAAGAAGGCAATCTTTGATATAGGGTACAATTCCTAATAGGGTTTTGGTACCGGGAGTACCGGTACCGAAAGTACCGGTAATACCGACCAATATTTGGTACCGAAATACCGGTACTGGAAAGCATTGAGTACCGGTATTTTCGGTACTGATGAAAAATCTAACAATCGTTTGAATCAATTAATTTCTTCTCAAAAGAGAGCATGTAAGTTTAATAAATTTTGATGATTTCAAAATTCTCAAGTCCATCAAGAAACGTATTACGTAAAGACTCATTTCAATTGTAATATTTTCAGCACTAAAGATAATTTATCTCGTTAGAAGCACGCTCATTACGTGCATCTTGTTTCTGTTAAAAATATATTTCGGAACATTTAAAGAACCTGAGGGTGAAGTTGTTGAACGGAACCAACAGGATTATTGAATTATTAATTATTGATTATCGAATACAAATGAAGCTGCTGACGGTGAATGTCAAGCTTTCTAGACAACTAGGTTTAAATATAAAGAACGGATTCAAGATATCGAAAAACTTAAAGGTGTTTCAATTATGGCACAAAGATTGATAGAAATAGTTCGGAATAATTCGTGTATTACGAGTTTTCCAAGTTAAAAGCTAAATATTTCCAACAATTCGAGCAACATCTGGATGAATCCAGAAAAAGCTTTCTCTGTATCTTTAGTTGTTTTGTTACAAGAATACGCACACGTATGACAGTTGAACATTAAACTTTGAACATGCTTTGTATTTTCAAATCGTACTTTATGAATGAAAAACAAGATGGTAACATGAAAATAGTGCATAAATTATTCATTTTGAACGATATCCGCACCACATACAATATTACATAATACTTCTGAACAGTTTTTCAAATTTTCAATAAAACGATTAACTAAAGATAGTTATCGGACAGATTTGAATGGATTTAGTTTTGAATGAAACCACGTCAGAAAAAAAAACTTTCAACGAAGTACGTATTTCATGAGTTATAAAACTAGAACGGCTTACCCATTATTTTTTTAGGACCAGTTGTTAGTGTTATAATTTATAAAGTAATGAATAAGCTTCACCAAACCTGTATTATTCGACGATTTTGAAAAAAAAAATATCAATTTTTTTCCATAATTTTCTTTTTTATATTTATTGCAAAACATGTTCCAGTACCGGTATTTTGCCGGTACTACCGGTACTGTGAGTTACAGTACCGTAGAACCGGTACTAGTAAAAAAGGGTCGGTACTAGGAACCCTAATTCCTAATATTGCATTATTCCTATTAAAGCAGTAATGTGTAAAACTCAGGATAGGGTATAGCTACTGCAATAATCATGAAATATACGTCGAATCAGGATAAAATGTCGAATACCAAAACGTCGAAAGAGACAAAACGTCGAGAGGAGAAAACGTGGTATTATTCATTCCTTCGTAAAAGAATCATACTTAATTCACTGTCTTCTTCGTCATTTTGTCCTCTCTACGTTTTGATATTCGACGTTTAGGAATTTGACGTTATGTATTTTCAACCGTTAAATCATGTGAAACTTACTTGAATTTTGATAAACTAACTACTCTCTTTAAATCCCTGATTTCTTCTTCTCCTTTCTGGTGTTACGTTCCAACTGAGATAGAGCCTGCTACTCAGTTTCTCGTTGTTTTTATGACCACTTCCACAATTATTAACTGTGAGCTTTCTTTGTCGATTAACCATTTTGCATGTGTATGTTGTGAGGGAGAAACGAAGATACTTTATGCCCAGGGAAGTTGAGAAAATTTCCTTTACGAAAAACAACCTGTACCGATGGGAATCGAACCCTCCACCCTCAGCTTGTTCTTGCTTATTAGCTGCGCGTTTATCACTACGGCTATCTGAACCATCCCTGATTTATGTGTTATATTATTGTGGTAGTACAATAGGGTAAGTGTTCCCTTAGTTGTGGGTGTTCCTATAGTTGCGGTAGTGCCGTTCTTCTGATTGTATCACTTTAGCCACAGAAACGACACTGCCAATCGACGTATTGGCTTGTTGATACCGTAATCCGGGGTAACATTGATCATTTTTTTGAGTTTTTCTTAAATTTTTCATTTCGCAATACTAATGTTACAAGTTTTATATTTTTAAAACAAGTACTGGCACCCACCGCTCCTAACTTTATACTTTATTTTGTTTTTCGAACGATTTAAACATATTTAAAAAAAATGTTTCAAGTGATTTTTTGATTTAGCTGATATGGGGTAACATTGATCACCCAAGTAAACAACGTTCGGTAATATTGGAAATATCGTTACTTAATAAAATCATGGCTCCTGAAGCCGAATATGAAGACCATACTCTTACAAGTCATTTACTTTTTTAGTTATTTCAAAATTAAAAACACCTTAAATCGCGGAATACGCCTAAAAGTAAGGAAATTTCCTAAGGAAAATCTACATTCTTGATTGTAATTAGTTAATGTTGCCTAATTTTATAAACTTATAAAAGATTTGGCAACGGAATCGTTTTCGGCGGTGCCATATTTAGTAACAACTGCATTTTTCTCGATCACATCGTCCGCAGAACTCATGTGAGACATGAATTTTCGATAGTGTCAGTGAAAATGATTGAAATCTTTGTTTCAAGAAGTTGACGAATTTACGCATGAAGTAAACGCAATTTTGGCAAAAACCTTAATTTTCATTAGCTTATGAATATAAGAAAGAGAGCCACCATTCATGATTCGAACATGTTTCTTCAATGAATCTTTATTTGAATTTTTAACGAGATGAGTTATTCCGATCAATGTTACCCCGCTGATCAATGTTATCCCGGATTACGGTACATCGAATAGTTAAAAAGAGCGTTCAAATTGCTTTAAAACTGATGAAATATTACTAAAATTGCTAAAACTGTTCTTACTTGTACCAATAGTTGCGGTAAAGTGTTCCTATAGTGGAGGATCCCATAAGAAAACAACGGATACCGCAACTATAGGAACACAAATTAAAAATATACCGCAACTAAAGGAACAGTGTACCAATAGTGGAGGTATTATTTTTCACTGACATGCCGTGGATTACTGCGATGAAATCATTTTTCTCATTAAGTCAATGGTCGTTACTTCTCGTTACATCATTAACATGTACATTAATTGCGCTTCTTGAATTTACACTATTGGTACATCTACCCTATACAATTTTGTTACGATACCGATATAAACTCTTGATTTGTCACGTTATGATGTGTCATTGTCCATCACACTCTTTAATTAAAGATGAGCATTTGACACTTTACATATTGATTGACAAATATCAATATGCTAAACATGTTAATCGTTCCAACACGACCAGAAAATGTACTTCATTTCAGACCAGCTTTCATACATATATCGTTGCTTACAAGGCTATTTCGACCTTGTGAGTTATACATGCTTCATGACGAAAAAAATTGAAATTCTCTCATCGTCGCCCGGCTTTTCGTTGCGATCACCCATTGCACACTGGGGTAGGAACAGAATTTAGTCAAAGTTTCTCTCACTAAAATAATTTTTTCGAGTATGTGTTTTCAGAAACCTATATTAGTTTTATTTGCTCCATAATTTGATGAAAGAAAATAGTTGAAAATTTCGCTAAATGTGATGCTGCGAAGTAAACTTTTTAGTTTTAAGTCCCAAGGCTTTCGCGTAAAGGCAAAGTTTGAGAACGTTTAACGTTTAGATGTTTAATTACCAAGTTATGGTAAAAACTTTTAAATTTCAAGTGTTTTACTATTTAAGTCAAAATCGTAAGAAGTTTCAAATTTAAACTTCATTCATCACTTTAACTCCTTAACTTGCACGTGAAGTACGAAAGATTTCGTATGTGTAATATAATAATAATAGAATACATTATATGTAATTGTATTTGCAATTGTAAATTTACTGTATCTTATTATTATATTATTTTTCTGAAACTGTTATGACTAAGACAAGACTGTTTTCTCTGATTGGCAAATCACAAAAAAAAAAACAAAGCTTACAATTAATTGATTATTTTTACAATGCAAAATTTGATATATATATATATATATATATATATATATATATATATATATATATATATATATATATATAGATATATATATATATATAGATATATATATATATATATATATATATATATATATATATATATATATATATATATATATATATATATATATATATATATATATATATATATATATATATATATATATATACTTTCTGCCTTTCAAGTAGTGGTAATACATAAATGTTTTACAATAATTTGATTTTTTTATTGAAACTAAATTTTTTGTGCTGTGTCATGTAAATTTTAGAATTTGAGTAACGCATGGCGCATACAATGAAACACCTTACGATTTTGACGTAGGTAGTAGAAAAATGTGAAATATAAGTATTTTTTGCATTCTATTATCCATAACTTTGTTATTTGAAGTTCTAAAACTTTGAATGTAGAACTTTGACGAAGTCGAAAAAGCTCTAGCACGCGAAATATCAAATTAAATTCTATTATCAAACAAAAGAGCAAGTAAATTCAAAAAAAAAATGTACTTTAAACCGCTAGAAATTTTGTCTGCGAAATTCTCATCCTGACCCACTGTGCAATGCACATACGAGGCAGATACCGCAACCACAGCAAATTCCATAAAAAATGCCACACCAGAAGTAAAACTGGAATTTGCTCCCGAGAGAAGGGAAAGAACAAGGCAGTAGAAAAATCGACCGGCAAATATTTGCCATAGTGACATTTATTGGGAAGCACTTATTGAAAAGCAAAAGATAAATGACGCACTTCACGCCATGCCACAGAATGCAGAGCTATTTGTTGGTTCAGTAAAAGATTCCGGGGATACCGGCCAGTGGCCTCCATCAGTGTGGGGACGGTAAACTTGTGTTCAACCGGAGAGAGCACACCGCTCCGGATATATACCGCTGATGTTTGCTTTGGCCGCCCACAAAAAAATGTTATCGCGGGAGCCCAACACGGAAAGACGCAACGGAAGGACAGTGATAACATTTATGGGCGAAATTAAAAATTTAATATCAGTTTGGGCTGAATGAAATCCCTGCGCTGCAGTAACTGACAATAGTGGCCGGATAAAGTTACGCTGGAGAATGCTTTCGGGTGTTTTGTGGGTGAATGAATTGTCAGAGCTTACAAGGAATAGAAAATCAGAACTCCAATTCGTTGATCATACCTGTAAAGAAACAGAGAAAATGAAAGGAATTAATGGAAATCTTAAGACAATATAATGAAAATTTGATATGTCGAAAGTAATAAAAGCTGACTCTAATAATCCAAAGTCTTGATTCTTAGATAATTAGATAGGTGGTAATTCGGACCTCCAGAGACAACTGTGAAAGTTTTAAAAAAATAAATTAAGGCTTAGTCAATGCTACGTGAGGCAGTTTAAATATTTTTCTTTAAACTAGATCCATGGCATAACTGTTTGTTAGCATAGCATAGCCTAGCACAGCATAGGTTTCGATCCAAATCAATAAGGAACAGGAATTTCCACTTACTCGCGAAGTGTACATTTTAGCAGATCTCATATTATTGATCAATAACGGCGCCGGCCAAGTGCTTACAGTCAGTTGGGATGAGGATGGAATGATAGTGTGTAATGATTGTTGCTTCTAGCGAACGTGAATACCTCTGCATCTCACAATCACCATGGGAAAGATGATGATTAGTAAGGGAGGAAAAAGATCTGTGAGTCTCCTTTGATCGGTGATGCGGTCGATAGATAAAGAGGATAAACTCTGACTTAAAACTAGTTTTATTTTTATCTCGTGGTGAAAGGATATTGGTAGCAGATTAAAAAAGTACATAGACTATAACAATGTCGAACTATTCAAAGGCTATTTTTAGTAATGACGATATGTGTATAATTAAATTATATGGAAAACAGGAATAAAAGTTTATGTCAACACTTGGAGTGACGAATCATCCACGGTTTGTTTAAAATAACACAAAAATGTATTATTATGAGCATGAAACAAGCTCACCAGTTGGCAATCCATTCTCGACTGAACGAGAATATCTTTTCGCAATCGCACATCGCGAACCGGACACGATTGAACTTGATTCCGTCGCTCACCTCACAGTTATTTTTCATCCTATATGAAGCAATTTTTGTATGAATGTCGATTTTCAAATAAAAATGTCATATTTAGAATCCTGAATTCCTGTTTGTAACAATCCAAATGGTATGAAATATAGGCAGAGCACTAAAAATATCGCCAATTTTTAAAAATTTCATGTTGATGAATGTTTACTCTCTGAATTTATAATCAGCCACAGTCTTAACACAATCAAGTATCAGGTGATTTTGTAGAATATTTTCGTTCGCATTTGTATAAAAATGTGAAAATCCAAAAACTCGATTTTATACTTATGTAACTTAATTATCACACAGAACGGTGCAAAAAAATAGTGTCTCTATATAAATTTCAGGAAATTACAAGTTCTGAAAGAAAAAAAAAGTGTCATACCAGCGTCCAAACGTCGGGTTAAATAATAAAACTCGTTTTTAACAAAAAAAAAAGACTGCTTTGCCGATATTTCATCAATCATTGAGAATAATCACTCTTAAAAGAGCATTGTTAACTCCGGGTTATACGTCCCACCCAAACCAAAGTACCTAAACACACAGGTACTGGATTCCCGCAAATGTTTATGAATCACTGAGAAAGGAAAAAAGTAAAATATAGTAATGAAGTTTGCTTCATATTGTATGGGAGTATAACTTCTTCAATTAATTTTCAAGGAATTTGGACTTCACACAAGTATGTAGTTTAACATAGTTATAGTATAATTACATTATTCTCTTACACCATAAAAATAATTTTGGATTAATGTTCACGTGAGGTGGTTTTTGATTCAAACCAGTTCCAAACGTAAAAGAATAGTTGAACTGAGCAAATTTTGCTGAAATGTCGGACTACAGAATAAAAATAAAAATATTTCATTACCTTCGCGATATTTGTGAGTCAATTTTCAGGATTTCAGTACCTATGTATTAAATTACTTTAGTCCCAAACAGAACTGACAAGCGTGTTCAAACGCAAAACGAGAATGACTCGCCCGACCGTGTGCACAGTCGGACGGCAAAAAAAACAATGAGCGAAGAAGCAGGAATCGGTTTGCTTTTATAGTGCGAACTTAAGGGGCCTTAAAATGTCAATGAATTTCAATTCAATTGACGTTTGAAAATTGTGAATTTCATCGTCCCCTGAAAAAAAAAGTTGATGTTCGATTACTGTACTTGGTAATGCACTCCAAAGTATAATCTTCAATATAAAATGTAAAAATCAATTTTCTTTTTTGACATATTCCGAGTCTGGTGCGAAGTGGAACGTAAAAGAAGCGTGGAAAACTCCTTGAACATAAGTGGTTGGGTAAGAAAGGGGTCGACATTTTCCCAATTTTCAATGTTGCCGATAATCAATAGCTTTCACCATTCGAGTAAGATGGTGTTCAAATTTTCGATAGATTAGTTATTAGGTTATGTTATTAGCGTTCAAAACCTAACATAATCGCCTTGCGTCAACTTCCGTGGAACGACCTTGTAAATTTACCGGACTAAATATCAAATACGTTGCAGGCTTATTGGGCATGAGACTTTGTCAGATCGACGGAAAAATAGCCAACGATTGTTCGTTTTTGACGTTCTTGAGGGAAACATCGATTGTCCAGAGCTTTTGAAACAAACAAGCTTCCAAGTTCCATCACGAAACCATTCCATGGAACTAAATATGGACAACACAGTAGCTACAGTTCTTGTTTAAGAGCATACAATGAAGTAAGCAGATTACATGGCTTTGGTATTTTAAATCTAGAATAAGGAGAATAGAACAGTCTGTACAATTTTTATAATCGAAGACGAAGTACAAATACAAATAATTTCGTGACGGTCGCAAAGTTTTAAATTTTCAATTGACACCCAGTCTATTGACGTAGTTAACGTCAAAATAATAGGAGGATATCTCCCAGTACTTAACATCACCCAATTCTGGACAATGTTTCTTCTTCTAGTAACAGCAACAATCTTCTATTTATAACAGCAAATAACATACATACAGAGCCATAGCGTTGCCTCATGGCGCCTTTGGCAAATCTCCATTTGTGTGCCCCTAGTCTTATGATTAAACAAACTTGCGTTAAACATATCATTAACATTCCTACAGTGCTGTGCGTACACTAATTCTCTCTGCTCTTGGAAGTTTTTTAAAAACTACCTAAAGCAATAAAACAGTACTTTTTAGTGCTACAAAAACAGTACTTTTCAGTGCTAAAATTAAAAACGGTACTTTTCAGTGCTACTTAAACAGTACTTTTCAGTACTACTTTTTCTACTATTGATCATTGTTTGGACCCGTGCCTTCAATTTTTCGTTGGACCCGTTGGCGAAAGCTATCGGTGGTAATCCTTCTTGGACACCGTCTTGGAAAAAAAACTCTTAGGAGGTCTCGTCTTCTTTCGTTTATTCATTAAACATTGTTGCAACTACAAACAAAAGGAAGGGTGAATCTCTGAATTCACAACTTCCTTCAAAAAAGCGGGATTTAAAACTGTCACTAAACGTGGCAAATATGGAAGAAAGGACGTTTCTCCGGAATGCGAACTTTCTTCCAAGGGTGAAATGGATAATGTTGATAATTGCATCGAAATGAGCAATCAGTTCGATGCTCTAGACAAATTTTCCGAACACCAAATCGAAGGCTCTTTGATTCAAGTGAGGAAGCAAAGAGTGCCGCCTATCGTGGTCAGTTGTTCCAAATTTGGGGGATTTAGGCAGGAGATCTTGAACTCTATTAGGGGAATCAAGGTCTCCTTCCAAATCGCAAAGAAAGTAGACTGTCGCATTTTGCCGGAAACTCTTAAAGATCGCAAACTTCTTCTCAGACATCTTGAAGAGAAGAAGCACATTTTTTTTACTTATGACGACAAAACTGAACGTTTGTTCAAAGTAGTCTTGGAAGGTCTCTCAGGTGACTATAAGTCACCTGAAGAGATCCAAAATAGAATAAATGATTTACTTGGATTTTCCCCAGTCCAAGTAATCATTATGAAAAAGAGAACCCAATCTGGAATTGTTTGGAAAGGGCTTTCTGAAGAATATTATTTAGTTCACTTTAAATAATATTAAAGCTTTAGAAAAAGCTAGACTTATATTTGATGTCCGTTTGACATGGGAACATTTCCAGAAACCTGGAGGAAATTTGCAGAACCCCACTCAGTATCGTCGGTGTCAAAAGTGGGGTCAGGGAACAAAAAATTGCCGCATAGATGCTAAATGCATAATTTGCGTAGTTTCTTCTCACGCTAAGGACGTCTGTGAAGGAAGATAATGATAAGTTCATATGCTTCAATTGCGGGGGCAATCATAAGTCAAATTTTTGGGCACTCGCATAGGCGAGTCGTCGAAGCTCGTGCCAGTCAAATGAAAGATACTATCCTTTGCCTTATTTATTTATTTATTTTACTCATCCATAAACTTAAGACCATGTCTTTTATGTTTCAGTTTGTCTAAGGTAACATGAAATGCGCCATAAACAAAAATCAAACTATTAGAAACAGATCAAATGCAATTTTTAATTGACTTGCTGTAAAACTGATTTCTTGAAATGCGATGAGGAAACATTTGACTGAAATTCAGCCGGCAAAGAATTCCAATTGTATATACTTCTAACAAGAAGGGAACTAGCATAATATGAAGTTATGGATCGCGGCATTGAAAATTTAATACCTCTAGGGCTTCTTAATCGAATAAGTTTACGATGCAAGTATGCAGGACATTTTTTGGTTACAATTGTGTGCAGTAAAAACACGGATCTAACTAAGGGAAAATTGTTGAATGAACAACCAATCAACGATTTGTGTAGGTGAATAACAGAAGGATATCATGTTTTTCCTCTTCTAGAAACCCATCTACGATTGATTTGGTCTTAACTGACTCTAGTCATATTTGTAGCCAACTGGTTACTCATTTTGGTTTTGATTCTGATCATTACCATGTTACATTTCAAATATCCCATGAAGCGATTCTCAATCCTATCAGCTCCACTTTCAATTATTTTCGAGCAAGCTGGAACACATATGAAACATATATCGATAGTTATCTTGATTTTAACATTTCTTAAAAACAAAACTTGATATTGACAATGTTCTTGAAAATTTAACAAATTCCATTGTTGGAGCCAGGGCATTGCAATACCTAAATGTGAAGTAAAGTTCGAATCCGTGATTATAGACGATGATCTTAAACTCTTGATCCGTATTAAAAACGTGAGGAGAAGGCAATTTCAACGCACTCGCGATCCTGCTATGAAAATTATATGGCAGGATTTGCAGAAGGAAATCAAGAAACATTTTTCACAATTAAGAAACAAAAATTTTGAAAAAAAAATTTCTCAATTGGACCCTGGCACTAAGCCCTTTTGAAAAGTATCCAAAATCTTGAAAAAACCTCAGTAGCCAATACCGGAATTGAAAGAGTAAAACAAATTATTACTAAATTATTGCGAAAAAGCTCAAAAACTTACTATGTAGTTTGAGAGCGCGCACAATTTAAAATTATGACTTACTAGTCCAATTGAAAATCAAGTTACTCAGGACTTCGAAAATATTCTCAATCACGAGAACGTTTTCGAAAATTCATGGGAGACTGATTTGGAAGAAGTGAGAACTATTATTAAAAAATTCAAAAACATGAAAGCTCCTGGCGATGATGGAATTTTCTACATCCTCATCAAAAAACTTCCAGAAAGTAGCCTATCATTTTTAGTTTATATATTTAACAAATGTTTTCAATTAGCATATTTTCCTGACAAACGGAAAAATGCTAAGGTTGTTCCAATTTTAAAACCAGACAAAAATCCAGCAGAAGCTTCTAGTTATCGTCCAATCAGTTTGCTTTCCTCCATCAGTAAACTTTTTAAAAAGGTCATTTTGAAACAGAACGAAAATTCAATTTTTGCGAATGAACAGTTCGGATTCCGCCATGAACATTCGACCACTCATCAATTTCTACGTGTAACAAATTTGATCCGTTCATAGTAAAGCTAGGTAGAATACAGGACGCTTCGAAGCTTACTGACTTTAAAATGACTTGCTCAATGTTCACCACCTAATAAAATTTCAATCTTGTCACTCCCTTGCGACGCCTATCCACCCATTCATTTCCATCATTTGCAAAAATCTTCTATAGACTGACTCCATTTACCCTTGAGTCGCATGACCGCTATAGCCATAACAAATATAGTATAAAACAATCACGGTGGATACCTTCTCCTACATAGTAAGTGCATTTGACAGTGTTTGCATGAATGCTCGATTGTAAAATTAAAAAATTTTAATTTTCCAACATACATTGTTAGAATAATTCAAAGTTATCTGTCAAATCGTACACTTCAGGTTAGAGTGTCCATCCCGGGACAAAAAATCCCGGGATTTGACAAATTTCGGGATTTCCCGTTTCCCGGGAATTTAATTCTGTCATCCCGGAAAACCCGGGATTCCCGAAATATACGTAGAATTTGATGAAAACCACTAAATTTAAAAAAAAAAAAAAAACAATGACATTTTTCCTTACCACCTGCTGAGATAACAAATTTGAAAGTACACCTAAACTGCCGCAAATCGCAATTCAGTACCATCTGTGAAAAGGGTTTATTCACAAATTTCATAACGCCAAAAATAACCATTTTCGACACCCACCCACACCCTTGTAACGCATTCTGTATGAATGTTTTCCAAATTTTGTATGAGCTGTAACATTTCAAGAACACCCACCCACCCCCTTAAGCGTTATGAAATTTGTGAATGGGCCCAAAGTAGGCAATGAGAAAATTGACTGAGAAGTTTTCAATCTCGTTTTCCATACAAATTTTTAAAACAATTGGAACGTGTTTCGATCTCAATGAAACTTTCACAATTTGCTTTTCACTCTGTTACCTTTCCAAGAAAAATATAAGGATGGCCAAATAACGATTAATTTCTGTGTTACACGGTGCAAAATCTGCAGAGGTACTGACATTCTTCTACTTTTCATTATAAGACGATTCGATTTGGTGTTTTTTTCCTAATTTTACTGAACAAAAAATTATTTCTCGTTAGCGCAGCTAGAAGATCTTATGAAAACTGGTATGAACTCAATTTTAACCAAATTCCAGTCAATAATTTTCAGTAATTAACTTTTAGCATGATCTACAATACCTTCAATGATCTTTAATCGTTTCTTTTGTTCTAAAGTATTTACAGTGTTACAGAGAATTTAAAAAAAAAATCCGTAGCAAACCCGTAATAAGTCAAGCTAAGTTTTGATTTGTGTTAGGTTACTTCACCAGAATAAGAAAGTCTTATATAAAATGTGATTTGCTATAATTAACATACTATTTAAAAAAGTTACATTATCTGTTTGATTGATTGAAAAAAATGTATTGTTAAATTTGTACTTCCATTTCAACCGAAATGCTAGTTTTATTGAAAATTTGATAAATCCCGGGATCCCGGGATTTCCCGGGACAAGCATAGATTTTTGTCCCGAGTCCCGGGACGAGCAAAATGGCCGGGAAATGGACACTCTACTGGTGTTCCCCAAGGCAGGATTTTGGGACCAATATTATACAATGTTTTCAGGGATGTAAAAAATCTTTGTTTGCTGATGACTCAAGGCTCTTCGCCAAAGGACGAAGCCTGCGTGTCATCTGTAGGTGATTACAATAGGGTTTGGATATTTTTTCTTCATGCTTGCAAAAATGGAAAATTTCTCCTATAGCTTCCAAAACTCAGCTAATAATATTCCCACATAAACCAAAAGCTCTTTATTTGAAACCTTTAAGTAGACATGTTGTCACGATGAGAGGGGTTCCAATAAATTGGTCAGATGAAATTAAGTATCTAGGGCTCATGCTAGATAAGAATTTAACTTTCAAAAATCACATTTAGGGCATACAAATCAAATGTAACAAATATATAAAATTCCTGTATCCACTTATTAACAGAAAATCGAAGCTTTGTCTTAAGAACAATCTCTTGATCTTCCAACATATCTTCAGGCCGGCTACACTGTATGCTGTACCAATATGGACAAGCTGTTGTAATACCAGGAAGAAAGCTCTGCAGAGGATTCAAAATAAAACTTTGAAAATGATTCTGAAACTCCCACCCCGGTATAGTACTAATGAGTCACATAAAATATCTAATATTGAAATATTAGAACAAACGTCGAAAAACTATTAATAATTGTAGATAGGAATCGTTACAATCTTCTATTGCAACGATTAACCCTCTAATACCCAACCCCGCCTTTAGACGGGGTACACTTTGGAATTTTGTGTATATTTTCGTAGCTCGAAAATCAAAATGATTTTATTTTTGGCTTATACCTTGACTCATAACACGCATATAAGAAAAGTTTTTTATGACTTTTGAAACTTTTTTGTATTTTTAGAAATTGTTTGAAAAATTGCATTCTTATATAACCTACAAATGCCTGGGCTTCATTAAACGTGTAATATAAAAAATCGTACCTTTTATATTTTTCTACGATTAACCTATCACACACGAAGAGCCTGGTGGTATTAAAATCATTTCAAACCTGTTTTTCCGTTAGTTACACGGAAAATAAAATACGCTCCGAAAAAAAATTAAAAATTTAATATTTTTCAAAATACCGTAACAATTAAAATTTTTATTATTGCCAAAAATCAACAACTAGAAAAGGCTTCAAGAAAAAATGAAAAAAGCTAGGGATGTTCAAAAATAAAAATTATAAAAATCAAAAACCAAAATTTCAAAATTTGCGAATAAAAATAAATAAATGCCCAAAACGTGTTTAGAACGATTTTAGATAACGAAAAATAATACTTAAATCGAAAATAAAAATTTGGGTATTAGAGGGTTAAGGCTGATACAAATATTAATTTTCTTTTATGTCACCCCCCCCCCCCTTCAAAAATCCGAAAATTTTGAAGGGGAGAAAAAAAAAGATTCATCATTTTTTGACATCATTTAGGTTTTTTTCAATTTTCAAAGTAAAAAACAAGTAAAATAATGATCCAGAGGACGATTAAAAAAGTTTAACAACTATCATTAAAAATAAAAATTTCGAAAAAATAACTTTTTTTTCATTTTAATTTTTTTGTTCCTTATTTATTTTTATCCCCCCCCCCTCGTACCTTGCAAGTGGTCTCGGACATAAAAGAAATTTAATATTTGTATCAGCCTAATGCGTTAAATATTTAGATTAATTTTGTTAGGTTAAAATTTTTCTCCTATAAGCAGGTGAAATCTACTCTCCTGTGAAAATTCTGGACTGGTACGGCAAATGAAATATAATATGTTGTTAACAAAATAGAAATAAAACCATAATTACGTTTTACCATACAAGAATGATAGTGTTGCCTAACACAGAACACCTAAATATATGAAATAAATGAAATGTTTGAAATAATACTAATAGAGGAAATTCAAACATAGATACAGGCTACATACGTAAAAAGAATGTGAACAAAAGTGTTCGGATTCTTACCTGACTGGAGATATTGAATGATAGTTTGTGTTTCAAGTGCAAGATATGGAGTAAAGCAGTGAAAGTTCACAAATAGTCCTTCTATGACATCATAATAAAAAGTGGTGAGAAAGAATATCATCTGCCAAACATGCCATTTTACATTATTAGTACTGAAACCATAATGGTCAGTTACCGATTCTACCCCATTACCCCGATTGCCATTTCCCCGATTGCCATCACCCCGAATTCCATTACCCCGAATGTACCATTACCCCGAATTCCATCACCCCGAATGCAATTTCCCCGAATTTACAATTATCATGACATGATGATATTGATGACATTTCCCCGCGATATTGAAATTCGGGGTAATGTCATTCGGGGTGATGGGACGTTCGGGGTTTTGGAATTCTGGGTAGTGGCGTTCAGGTTAATGGCATTCGGGGTAATGGGATTCGGGGTAATGGGGTAGAATCGTTACCGATTCTACCCCATTACCCCGATTGCCATTTCCCCGATTGCCATCACCCCGAATTCCATTACCCCGAATGTACCATTACCCCGAATTCCATCACCCCGAATGCAATTTCCCCGAATTTACAATTATCATGACATGATGATATTGATGACATTTCCCCGCGATATTGAAATTCGGGGTAATGTCATTCGGGGTGATGGGACGTTCGGGGTTTTGGAATTCTGGGTAGTAGCGTTCAGGTTAATGGCATTCGGGGAAATGGGATTCGGGGTAATGGGGTAGAATCGTTACCGATTCTACCCCATTACCCCGATTGCCATTTCCCCGATTGCCATCACCCCGAATTCCATTACCCCGAATGTACCATTACCCCGAATTCCATCACCCCGAATGCAATTTCCCCGAATTTACAATTATCATGACATGATGATATTGATGACATTTCCCCGCGATATTGAAATTCGGGGTAATGTCATTCGGGGTGATGGGACGTTCGGGGTTTTGGAATTCTGGGTAGTGGCGTTCAGGTTAATGGCATTCGGGGTAATGGGATTCGGGGTAATGGGGTAGAATCCAGTTACCACCTATTGAATCCATTAGAACTCATAGTTTTCCAAACATCGGACCATTTTTCTGCAATTTCCATACATTTACATCATAAAATCCGCTGCCATGGCCAGAATCAGCACCCAAAGGCCTCCGGGAGGAAGCTGTAGTAAGCAGTAAAAGGCAAATTGGGAAACTATACCTACGGCTTAAGCGATTGTTGGTTCTGATACCCGCGGGAATATCCAAAAAAGGCAACATACAAGCTCAGCAAAATAGCGGCGGAAGCGAATTGATTGAACAGGAAATTCGTGTTTGATGCAAAATAGATTCAAAAAGTGTTGTTACACACGAAATTGCTTGTGCTATGTGTAGGTAGCAGTTGTTGCCTGCCTCAAAACGGACTTCCATCTAATAGCACGGTACACACACATACATGACGATGGCTAACGAGTCTCTGTTCTGGAAAGGATAAAAACGCGTTCGCAAGTTCGTGAAATGGTTCTCCCTTTTGTAGTTGGCCGGTGCCTTACTCGAGCGTTTGTATATATCCGAGTTCCGGTTTTGGATAGAATCGAAAAAAATGGCACCGACAAATCCAGCCGAACCAAGCGAATAGAAAAAAAAAATGAAGAAGGTCAACGACGCTTGCCACCCTCTTCAAACATTATTGATGGCGGTTCGTGCTAAATGGGTTCACCTCGCTCGTTAGCATTGAGCCTAGTTCGCAAATCGAGATCGACCAGAGGGCAATGGAAACACATCAGAAAAATGTGATGGCCGCAAAAAAACCCGTCAAGGAATCTGGTCGAGCCCGGAAAAAACAATACATACTAATGTGAATCGTGGTCGAGCGAGCACACGTCACGTCCGGTGCCACAGAGACCAGCGATTCATCGACCGGAGAACAATAAATAAACGAGATAAAATGGCAACATGGTTCCTTTTGAGTGGAGTGTTGCAAGGATGAAAAATTGATACCGCCTAAATGGTTTTTGTTGTTCGTGAAAGGGCCCAAGCAAGCAATGCATAGATATATTGCTAAAGACAATCGATTGATTGAATTTCCCTGAAAAGAAAAACTATCTATTTGAGTTGGTCAGAAATTGTATCCCATGTTATTGCAACCAAATGAATTCCGATATTGAAAATATGAAGAACCATCATTTCACGCAGCCATATGCCACGTGAATATCTTAAGTTAAAGAATTTTTTGCTGAGGGTCTGTTGAAAATAATGAAGTAAATTGATGCAATCATTTTGAGTAAAGCATCGATGTCTCTAGCATCAATTTGGTCGTAAGACCTGGAAAAACCAGCTCATCTCGTTTGCATGTTTTAGAGAAGCTTTTTATTACCTGACATTGGACTATACTTCTTCTTCTTCTTCTTCTTCTTCTTGGAATTACGTTCTCACTGGGACAGCTCAGTTTAGTGTTAAATGAGCACTTGCACAGTTGTTAATTGTGAGATTTCTTCGCCAAAGTTGCCATTTTCGCATTCGTTTATCGTGTGGCAGGTACGATGATGCTTTATGCTCAGGGAAGTCAAGGAAATTTCCTTTACGAAAAGATCCTGGAAGCTCCACATATCGCTTTAACCGCGAGCTGAAATGTACAGGGATAAGGATGGGAGCATCTTGACGTACAGGCGTGAGGTGATCGAAAAGTGTAAGCCGGTATTCTCTGAGCCATTCATGTGTTTATCGTACTGCTCTACAATAAACACCAGAATGGCTCAGAGAAGACCGGCGTAAAAGGTCAGGACAGCGGAGCTTATGGCTACGTCAGCACAGCGGACAGTGGAAACTAACCAAGTTCCACAATGGGAGAAGTTCAGGATGTCGTCAACAACTCAAGAAGAAGAAAGATGTTGGCAAGGATAAGCCCGGATAGGTTGCACTATGGGCGGTTTCCATACAGACTGGCGGCCAAAAATAGTTTTTCCTTCTCATGACGTGTATACGAGTTTTGTGATACAAATTAGATGTTTTATTTTCAAAATCAAGTTTTCGAGACAAACTGTTGAACGAAATAATAAGTTTCATTACTTATGATGCATATAAGCCATTTATGCGATTAACGTAGCGCAAACCATTATAAATATTATAACTTACAAAGAAATGATGATATGAATTATTAAGCGATATTCAGCCATCCTCTGAATTATTTTTTAGCAGTTTTTAATAGAAAATGGTTAAACATATTGGAAAAATTCAAAAAGCCCTAATTCAAAAGAGTGCAAATTTGTGCTACTAAATTCTTCATGATCCTTTAGTTTACATCTCGAAGTACCCTTGGAAATAAATTTTAGCCTGGGACAAATCCAGACCACTCCCTCAGGTGAATTGCGAAAAAGCTGGGAATCGACTTGGTAAAATCATTCAAGCATACCCAGAAGACCCAGCGACAAACTGGAAGCGAAAGAAAAACGAAGATATGCGACCCCGTAACGGCAAAGAAGACAAAAAGATCACTTCAAGCGTAATCTGAACCTTTCGATTCAGGACGTGGTCAAGAAGATCAATTATTCTGATTCAACTGATTCTACTAGCAGACAATGAAGCGGACAGAACTTTATGATTTCAAGGTAAAAAAGGCGCCTAACCGAACCAATAAACAGAATACGATGATAAATCCTGCGCTAGGAAGCTGTAGTGCAGTGGTTCGTGCAGTCTCAATGCATCGTAATAGACGACGAGATCTATAATAAAGAAGACGCCAAGCAGATATCCGGTTTAGAGATTTTAACCAGCTAGGTCCGACTGGATATTCCGAAGAAATTTTGGAAGAAGAGGGTCGACAGATTTGCCAAGAAGTACATGTTGTGGTAGACGCACAACTGCGACAAACTCTACAAGTCGTACATAACGACCAAAACCAAACTCACCAGAGCTTTGTCAAAACCGTCTAGAGGAAGAAATCGACAATGTTTAAATGTGATTTTGACTTATTTTGAGGAATAGAAATATTAGTAGTAGAACGCTAGTGGCGCTGTTGTCACAAAAATTATTCTAATTATTATTACCTTAAATTATGGTTTTTCTAGTTTGTTCAATACAATGTCGTTGTTTTGGTTTTTTAAATTATTTTGACACTATGAGGCCCGGTACTCACGCTGTCTGTTCGTGGCAAACTAGGTGTTGGTCAGGCAAACTAGATGTTAGTCAGTTTATTCTGCACGCGTTCTACTTGGTAGTGCTTCGTCAAAGCCTAAGCAGAAGCTGAAGATGCAACGAAGCCAAACCACAGATTATCGGGAGAACGGATCTGGAGAGTTGGACAGCGGATCGGGCTGAGGGCTTGATCGATTGGTCCTTCGCTAGTGGTGACATTACTTTAGGTTTTCAGCTTGAGCTGCTGTCTGGTTTTCTATGTTTGTGCTCTTGAAAGTTTGAGTTTTGGCTTCGAATCTTCTTTACCAGAAAAATCGTCTTTTTTTTCTCGTGTGAGTTTGCACGCCTTCTGTGTGCAACCGAGTTCAGGTTTTCGCGTTGCCGGAGTGATATTTTGCTTTTGTGAAATGAACACGCCGATTAAAGTAGCTGAGTGCTTCGCGGAAGCTCGAGCAAACGAGTTCGTTCTCTCGCGTCTCGGTGTTTAGCGCGTGGTTTGTCTCGGTGGGAATCTGGCTAGCGCTCATTGAGAGACGAACGATGGGTTACTGAGGTGTTCCGAAGGAGAAATTCGGTGAGTTTGTTCCGATCTTCAGTTAATATTATACACATGCTTGTCAGAACTGTGGTATAGAAGTGAAGTAATCAGCATTATGATCAATTATGAAGATAAATGAGCCAGTTCCGAGCTGCAAATCTCTTAAATAAAGATACCTATCTTATAATTATGAATAAAACATTATAATATGTTGAGCTATATTAACGGAGCGTTAATAATGTCATCATTTATGAATAGTACCTTTCGAAATGTTAGGCTTTATAACGAAATATTAGGGAAGCGGTATTGTAGAAAAAAATACTCTCTTACTCGTTGTGGAAAGTTTCTCTCTAGTGAGAGGTAAAAGGGTCTTGGCAAAAGCAGACGGAAAACTCATGGAAGTCTTTCGAATATAGTCGACGAGAACGGACGTGAGATGTCAGAGGACTCCAATTCCGCAGACGTTGTTCCAGCCGGCACATTTGTGAGTTTGGCCGGTTGCGACAAGAACGTCTACCGAACGTATCCCATAGCCTTATCCTTTCCATTAACACTCCACAATATCCCATATCACATATAAGAGGTCGTAGAGTTATCTGCATCTTTCTTAAGTAGGCGTTCAATTAACCACTCCTTCCCACTCCCTAGCATTTGCAAGGACGTGGCCAGGGCAGCTCTCGACTGTTGGAGGATGCATCAGTCTAAAAGTCAGAGATTAGTCCAAATATCTGACTTTGGTAACGGACGGGAAGGAGGCAACCCTTATACAATGGTCTAGGACTGTACTACCTACGAATTTGTGCGAATTGCTTAATACTAAAGCTAATGAAGTTTAATATTGCGCATAAAGGAGCCATACAGTGAACCGGACTTAACATTCGAAGCAAGATTTTCGTGAGATCCGGACAATTTGTCGGTTGACAACAACTTTAGTAATGAAATAAGAAGACTCATCATCTGTGGAAGTCGTGCCAGAAGAAACTGCGATCGAGAAAGATTCACTCCACATTAAATCCATGGGCATGAAACGTGGACAGTGCTCGAGGAGGATTTGCAAGCTTTTGGGGTTTTCGACAAGTACTTTCTTTGGGGCAGTAAAATGGTGTGTGGTGGCGAAGAATGAACCACGAGCACGGTCAGCTCTACGAAGAACACAGCATCCAGAAGTTGGACAAAGCTGGAAGTATACTATGGGCAGGACATGTTGTGAGAATGCCGAATAACAGCCCTGTAAAGATGGTGTTCGCTTCAAATCCGGTCGAAATGAGAAGGCGTGGGGCGCTGCGAGCTAGGTGGATTGTCCAGGTGCACCAGGACCTAGAGAGAGTGGGTCGCAGTCGATTGGTAAAATATTGTTGGCGAGATATTATCAAATAAATTGATATAATACCAAATAAATAAATAAATTAAGGAATCATTACCAGAAACCTACATTCACTCACAAGATTAAGGAACAACCCTATTCTTGTAATTTCGTTTCATACAAATTAAACCTTCATTTTCACATTTCGCAGATTCTAAATGAAACATTCTCCTGCGACTTTGAAACTTTCCAGGCAACTAACAAGAAGCCGCTTTGTGGAGGCCTGCACTTCCTGTTACAATTACCACGTCGGGTATTCATTATCATTATGGCACCACATTTCACACCGGTTACCCTTGGCTGTCGTGGTGCGATGTCCGTGTGATGCTGAGCAAAATGCTTCCCACCGTAAACTGGCTGCTCATTAAGGGATTTGCGTTTGGGATCTTTGACCCGTTAGACCTAATATTTCACAACCGCCCGTTAATTAAGGAAAGCACTCCGACGAGACTTGCGAGTAGAGACAAACATTATCTCATGGTTTTTGGACAGGTGACTGAGCACCCATTTCTGAAACGTATGTAGGTACATATTGAAAGAGACGCTTGGTCTAATACACGAGAATGTGATAAATGTTGAGTAAAGTAGTGCAACATATGTCTTCTTCTTCTTGGCATTACGTCCCCACTGAGACAGCGCTTGCTTCTCAGCTTAGTGTTCTTATAAATACTTCCACAGTTATACTTTATGCCCAGGGAAGTCAAGGAAATTTCCATTACGAAAACATCCTGCACCGACAGGGAACCCAGACACCTTGAGCATGGCTTTGCTTTGTAGCCGCGGACTCTAACCACTCGGCTAAGGAAGGTCCCAATATACGTATTAAACTAGTAAATAAATATATACAGATTCAATATGGTGTGATGACCCTTGGCAAATTAAAGCATAACAATAAGGACGTAAGTCATATGATCGATTTCTCTTCATCGATTCTCTCTTCTGTGAATAAAAATCACAATATGCAAGTGTGTTGGCCCTCAGAACGCTAAATAGCACTGCAATTTTACGTCCTAGGGAGGGAATGCCAACAAACTTGCATCTTGTCATCTTTATTCACAGAATAGTGAATCGATGCAGAGATATCGGTCATGTTACATACGCCCTTATTCTATCACACGCTTTGTTGGCCGCAGCGATACATGGGCGTAGCCAGGACTTCCTATAGAAAGGGGAGGGGCTAAACGATCTAATTGGTATCATTTATCAATTTCGCTCAAAATAAAAACTTTCGATACTTTCCTCATACACTTTGTGTAATTACACTGCGGACCACGTTTTGTCACAAGCACCAAATTACCGATGCTTATATAATAAGAAATTGCCGAATCCATTGCCATTTTCAAAAAAATCATAGCACGTTTAGTTTTTGAGATATTGGCTGTTGAGACCGCAAAATTCGACTTTTTCAGTCGACTTGCATGCAAGTTTACCAGCTAGTATGGCAATTTATTTGCTTAGTTTGCCAAAGAGTAAAAACTTCATTTGTATAACATTTGTATTTGTATAGTTGCATACATCAATGAAACCAGTGTTTGATGTAACTTTGGCTACCCGACCAGGAGATTGCATCAAAATTGTAGCACAATTATGTCATGATTTGGTACAAGTAACAAATTTTGTTTTCTTTTTGTTAGAAGCAAACATATTAGTTTCAAATTTTAACATAATTATAACACAACTTGTTATAAAAACATTGAGATCAATTGCTTATAACAAATTTTGTTATAATTCTGTTATGCGAAATAACAAAATGAGTTATATTTTTGTTTGATTTAAAACATAATAAATTACGTTTTTGATGCAATTATAACTTATTTTGTTTCTATTGTGTTTCGTGTAGATGAAATTGTTGTAATTTATGTTATTTTAACTACTAACCAGCCAAAATTATAACATATTTTGTTAGAAAAAACACGCTAACTGAGTAACAAAATCTGTTACAACTCTGTTGTAATACACTGGTCGGGTACCAGTAGCTAAAAATTGTGACGTGCTGGAACATTTCTGAGAACGGCAGTACTGTTTTGATTCATATTACGGACACTTAAGGCTTCAGTGAAGTACAATTAACCACTACACATATAAATTGAATCGTTCTATACAAAACTTTAGCGTAATCAGGCCTTGCAAACACTTAAATTTCGAATGGTGGGCGAAGATTCGGATTCCACATCTTTAATTCACTTTAATCGATAAAAATGTTCGGCCTCTTCATGATTTTTATTCCGGACACAATCACACTATCGCTTCATATTCCGGACACTTTGTTCCGAATTCCGGACAGCTCTTGAAAAACGCAATCAGAATAATCGAATCATTAATTAAACGCACTAAGCCGTAAGAAAAACGTCAAAACTAGTTGAAGATTGTAAATTTTCATGGATTGCTATGTAAAATGTTTATAAAAATCATCATTCAAATTGGGAACTTTTTGACGGCGCATTTTGAAACATTTCGAGTGAAATCTTTCCCATACAAAGATGAGTGTCCGGAATTTGAAGCTGTCCGGGTTTCGAATCTTAGTTAGGTTCAAGCTCTCGCTGTGACCAGACGTATATCAGATTTACTCCTTATCGCTTTGCTCTTTTTCATCGGTGTATCTCGCACCGCCGTGTGCAAAATATAAATCGCGTCAGTTAATTTTTATCTGACGACTGTCATCATCTGTGCTATCGATACGTAGCAACCATGAATACCGTGCGTGCTCGAGAGAACACATTCAAAGTGGACTTGTCCAACTTTCCAAAAAGACCTTCTTTCGAGGAAATCCACTCCTTCGTCCATGAAACAGTGGGTCTCAGCGTCGACCAAGTGCTGCGTCTGCAGATGAATCACGCCCAAAACTGCGCGCATGTGAAATGCCGTGACTTGAAAACTGCACAGGATGCTGTCGACCAACACAACGGTCGTCACGAGATGGAGATCAACAACACGAAAATCAAAGTGCGCCTATTGATGGACGACGGAGGCGTCGAAGTAAAAATTCACGATCTGTCCGAGAATGTTCGGAACGAGGACATCACTACGTTTCTCAGACAGTACGGCGAAGTAATCTCTATCAAGGAGATGGTGTGGGGAGATAACTTCGCATTCAAAGGAGTATCATCCGGAGTACGCGTCGCCAAGATGATCTTGCATCGCCACATCAAATCATTTGTGACGATTCTTGGAGAAGAGACCCTGGTATCTTATCGGAACCAGCCTCAATATTGCAAGCACTGTACCAACCCGTCACACCCGGGTCTAACATGTGTCGAAAACAAAAAGTTGATGGGACAAAAGGTAGATCTCAACAACAGACTAAAAGCAGCTCAGAAAAAAACAAGCTACGCCAGTGTGCTGGACCAGAGTACGGTTGTGGCTTCACTCATGCCTGAGTTTGTCGGCACGAATCTAAACAGATTGAATGCGAACGCCCGATCATCTCCATCAAATGCTGCTGTTGGAGAAAGGGGAGCTCTTGGCGCCTCATCTACCCCGTCAGCTACGGTCGATGACGAACGAATGGACAGAGGCGAAGAACAGAAAAATACCACGGATGATGCTATTACGGTTGCTGCTGCTGATGTTGTTGCTGCTGATGTTGCTGCTTCTGATGCCGATCTGCCCCCGCTCACTACTACTCCTGCCCCGTTTACTGCTGTTGCTGCTACTGCTGCTGTAGATGACACCATCTCGATGGAACTGTCGAGCGGTTTGGCTGATTGTTCCACCCACCAGGCTATGGAGGCTCAACACAAGGACATTGTACCCTGCCATGTGAGTGCTTTCAAAATTCCCCTCAACATCAATTCCCTCCCTTCCAATCCCTTATCCATGGAGATTTCCGAGACGGAGAGCAACGAGTCGTCAACAGAAGGCGGTCCGTTTTTGAAAGTTAAGCGTGCAAGAGGGCGGCCAAAGAAACTCAAAATTGGTTCCTCTCAATCGTAAATGTACTAAACCATACTAACAAATTTCTAAACACAATCCGCACTACCAATCACAAAAACTAAAATTGATTGCCCAATTCCTTTCCCAAAAAATAATCTCGAGTAAGCCGCGAGTACTTCGGCTCAAATCCCATAACCACGCACAATGAACCACAATACTACGCTAAGCTACAATATTGGATCTATTAACACCAGTGCCGTTTCAAGTGACAATAAACTATCAGCGCTTCGTTCGTTTGTCCGTCTTTTGGAATTTGATATTATTCTCTTGCAAGAAGTTGAATGCGCAAATTTGTATATCCCTGGCTACAATGTTATTTCTAATGTAGATGACGCTAAGCGCGGAACTGCTATTGCGCTAAAGTCCCACATCCCTTATTCAAACGTGCAACGAAGTTTGAATAGTCGAATTCTTTCAATGAAAATTGGTGATTCTATTACAATTTGCAATGTGTATGCACATTCTGGCTCTCAAAATTTTTCTGCGCGTGAGAAACTTTTTAAAGAACAGTTACCCTTCTACCTACAAGCAGCCTCTGAACATCTAATTCTAGGTGGTGATTTTAATTGTGTTATCGCTTCTAAAGATGCTACAGGCTCCAATAGCCACAGTCCTTCTCTCAAGCAATTCATAGAAAATATGCAACTTCATGATTCATGGGACTGCCTGAACAGAAATGCCATTGATTATAGTTTTGTTCGACAAAATTCTGCATCTCGTTTGGATCGTATTTATGTTTCAAGGTCGCTTGTTCCGCATCTCCGCACATCTGAATTGTTCCCTACTGCTTTTTCCGATCACAAAGCATACAAAGTTCGGTGTTGCTTACCTAGCTTTGGTAAACCACATGGTCGTGGTTTTTGGTCTATCCGTGCACATGTTCTAAACGAAGAGAATATAGAAGAGTTTGAGCATAAATGGACACGTTGGTTGCGCGAGCGACGAAACTACAACAGTTGGATAGCTTGGTGGATTGAATTCGCAAAGCCGAGAATTAGAAACTTTTTCAAATGGAAAACGAACGAATCTTTTCGCCGTTTCCATGCTAAAAATGAATTGCTATATCGTCAACTGAGAGATGCATATGGACGTATGTACCAGAATCCCAATGGCACAACGGAAGTGAATAAGATAAAAGCTCAAATGCTTAAAGATCAGAGCGACTTTGCGAAAGCATACCAACGTTTGAATGACAGATATGTGTCTGGGGAGAAAGTCTCATCATTTCAGTTAGGAGATCGTTACCGACGAAAAACAGTTATCAGCTCTATCCACCATGAAGATCGATATCTTACCGATACAGATGAGGTTGAACGCCATGTACTCAACTTTTTTAAAGATCTGTATACGTTAGAAGAATTAACAAATAACGGAAATTTTCCAACCAATCGTGTTATACCACAAGATTCGAATTCCAACAACACTATGATGGATGAAATCACAACCTCTGAGATATTTTTTGCAATAAAGGATAGTGCCTCACGAAAATCGCCTGGTAACGACGGATTACCTAAAGAATTTTACGAAAAAACGTTCGATATTATCCATCCACAGTTGAATCTTATCATCAATGAGGCATTGCAAGGCAATGTTCCAGAAAAATTTGTTGAAGGTGTCATTGTATTAAGTAAAAAGAAAACGGAGGATCGCTCAATCAAATCATATCGACCCATAAGTTTGCTCAATTACGATTACAAACTCCTATCTAGAATACTTAAATCACGGCTCGAAAAAGTAATGATTGAAAACAATCTGTTGAATCCAAGTCAAAAATGTTCAAACTCGGATAGAAACATCTTCGAAGCCGTACTAGCAATTAAAGATCGAATTGCTGAACTAAACTGTAGAAAGAGACGAGGGAAACTTATCTCATTCGACTTCGATCATGCATTTGATCGTGTAAACACAAATTTCCTCATGGTCGTGATGCGGAACATTCGTTTGAACTCAAATTTCATCCGGCTTTTAGGGAAGATTATGTCCTCCTCACACTCTCGGTTGCTCATAAACGGAAATCTCACATCCAAATTCCCAATCCAGCGCTCAGTCAGACAGGGCGATCCCATAAGTATGCACCTATTTGTCCTCTACCTACATCCCCTCCTAGAAAAACTACGCACTATCTGTAATGATCCAATGGACTTAGTGGTGGCATATGCAGATGATATTTCGATTGTCATAATTGATGATCGTAAACTACCAGTCATCAAACAGGCATTCATAGACTTTGGAAGATGTTCCGGTTCATTATTAAATTTCAGCAAATCATTTGCTGTCAACATAGGACCTCAACGAAATGAAAATGGTCCCATTTGGCCAACTGTTCGAGATTCAGTAAAAATTTTGGGAGTTACATTTTTCAATTCTCAAAAAAAGACAATCGACTTCAACTGGGGCGACACTATAAGAAAAACATCCCGTTTGATGTGGATGTACAAACCAAGAAACCTGACGCTAAAACAGAAAGTGGTAGTGCTGAACACCTTCATTACGTCCAAATTATGGTTCTTAGCCTCTGTAATCAGTATTCCAAACCAAGCTGTTGGAAGACTGACTTCGTACATAGGAAGCTTTATCTGGGAACGTTTTCCAACAAGGGTTCCTATAGAACAACTAACCCAGCCTAAACAAATGGGTGGACTCAATCTTCATCTTCCAATGCATAAATGCAAAGCTCTGTTGGTTGCAAGATTTCTGAAAGAAATTGACCAAATGCCGTTTGCTAGTTCCTATACACAGTACCTGCAGAATCCACCAAATTTCGCTGCCATTCCTGCTCTGTACCCGTGTTTGAAAACAATAGCAAAGCTAGTGCCTTATATTCCTGGAAGACTTCAGGAAAATCCGTCAGCAGCATCACTCCATAGCTTCAACCGGGAACAATTGACAAAACCGAAGGTTATGCAAGAACATCCCAACAAAATTTGGCCCAGAGTTTGGAGTAACATCAGTTTACCAGGACTCACTTCGAGAGAACAATCAGTTTATTATCTGCTTGTGAATGAGAAAATCCCGCATGCTGCATTGCTTCATCGACAAAATAGGATTGCCAGCCCTGTTTGTGAACATTGTCCCAATGTCATCGAAGACTTAGAGCACAAATTCAGTACATGTCAAAAAACAAGGATTTTGTGGGATCATCTTCAAGCTAGATTGGTAGCAATCCAGGGACGAAGAATGACCTTTCATGAATTACGGATACCGGAATTGAAGAATATCAATAGGAGTAGAAGATACCAGGCTCTAAAGACATTTATAGTGTATATAAATTTTGTTTTAGATGCCAATGACCAATTAACGATAGGAGCGTTAGATTTCGTTTTAAACTGTTCGTTTATGTAATATCTGTATGTACCTAAGTGTGTGATTCCAAATAAATGTGTTAAAAAAAAAAAAAAAAAAATCAAAACGGTACATTCAGCGTTCCCAAATCTACTAGAGGCATACAGTTTGATCCTTGAGACAAAATAAAATGTCATTTTACTATAGGACAGGAACGCAATCTGGCGGGACAAAATTATTAACTTGGTAAAGAAGCATTTCTGCCGTTTAATGTCTTCGGTAAAGCTTTTTGTAACAACGAGGAATATCTACTGACATAAATGGATAGTTCGTAAATCGTCCGCATAGGTGGCGCCAGATTCTAATTTTGTTGTGACGTTCTAGAGACTTGGCATATTCGATAAAGTTGTTTATCATGATAAAATTAGTAACTCTCAAAGACTATTGAAAGCTGTGAGATTTTTCTGGAAAAAGAAAATAAAATACCAAGCTGTTTTGTTCCATTGCTAAATATAACCGCATAACAATCACATTGAGAATACATGTCATGTCATGGACCTCGCAATGAGATAATAATGAAATGTCTATTTGATTAATTTCCTGTCTATTCACATACTAGTACTCCATTAACTAAATGCCTACTTTTGTCGAATGTTACAAATATGCGGTCAATGGCAGTGTACGTCTATAAAAATTCTAGGAGATATCTTTAGCAAAACTCCCGATTAAATAATTCAAATATTATTTCATAAACACTTCAAAAACCTTGTACAATGCTTGATAGAATTTTCAAGCACATTTGAATAATTTCCTTATGATTGTTTTAAAGAATATTCTGGCATATCAAAAGTCGAAAGTACATTTGGTCGAAAGGATATTTGGTCGTGGGGACGGACCTGCTGTAGGGGTTAGAACGCACGCCTCTCACGCCGAGGACCTGGGATCGAATCCCATCCCCGAGATAGTCACTAAAAATTTCAGTAGTGACGACTTCCTTCGGAAGGGAACTAAAGCCGTTGGTCCCGAGATGAACTAGCCCAGGGCTAAAAATCTCGTTAATAAAAATTGAAAAAAAAAACATTTGGTCGAATGGCTTTAAAAAAATTATTTTAGTAGATTAGATCAAATGAAGTTTTTAGTAGCTTTTTTGTACATTGACTGAAATACTTGGATCTAGTGAGTTTATTATATTTTTAAAATATCGTCATTCTTTGGAAAACTGCTCAACATGTTATTTTATTACCCATGGTAGAAAAAATAACTCGCAATAACTTATGCATACCATAATTAGGTATTGTTCAGTTGTCAATACCTCATTTTGGTATTATAATGGTATTGGAAAAAAAATGTTAGTATTCGATAGCTATTAAGGACTGCTGAAGGTATTGAACTACTATTGAAAAATTTCACTTTTATATGAAAATCCATCACGTATTATTGAGGTATTACAATACCTGGTCTAATTATCAGTTGGGTATTTGTAGAATATGCAGAAGGTATTATCTGAGGCATATTACCTCATATGCAGGGCTCATTCATACCTCATTCAGGTTGTAAGTATTGGAAATTCTCTGGTATGGAACATAATGTTTTCTTCATTCATTATTCTTTTGAAATATCATCGTTCTTCGGAATGAAGATCAGCTCATCTGATAGAAGCATTCGGAGAGACTGCTCGGGATCTTTCTTTGAATTCCGGGTCTTGCAGCTCACGAACGTGGGTAAGATTTTTGAATGCGGAAATCAAAATTAAAACGGCAAGACAAATTTTCTTTAAGGAAAACCTTTATGGCGAAGTGAATGTTAGGTTTCAGTAACTTAACTTATGGCAAATTGGCTTATTGTGACTTCCAGATTAATAACATTCCTCAAGCAAATATATGTATTTGCTGACAGTGTTGATGTCCTCGGGTGAATAACAGAGTTTGCAGTAGAAGCTTTGGATTATTGAAAATGAAAATTGTGCTAATTCCATGTATCGGGTAAGGGAAGACGTGTTAACTGAGGTGAAAAAAGTTGGCTTGTTTCCATTTAAGATCTGCTTATCTCGAATCTCAGAACATGCCTGAACAAAAAAGCAGCATGAAACACTAAAAACGCAAGAGCTAGATCAATACCGTCGTTGGGGGTGAGAATGGGTCAAAAAGGGATATGTATAATTTATTTATTGAATAACTATCGCAATTTAACTCCAATAAACTTCAAATTTGGTGTGTATGTACTTTGATGGTATATTAACAACAGTTCAAAAAGTTAAAGAAAAATATTTATTCACAGCGGCATCACAAGTGAATGAAAAATGACCCAATATCACCCCATAGAGGGGGTGACATTGGATCACTGTAATTGAAATATCTTGTTTTTGAGAATATGATTGCAAAACTATTCACAGCTGAAAAACATTGATGTACTACGATGCAAACAAGACGAAAAGATATCTAAGATGTTTCAGAGGTATGATAAACCCACTTAAAATAATGATTATACCAAAATAATCAAGAGCTATGAGAAAAAATATGTAGACCCAACATTTATTAACATTAACATTTCAACATACAAGTTTATTGATATAGTAAACAAAAACTACTATTTCTAAAAATGTATATTGTGATGAATAACGTGTAATAATAATATGTTCCCTAACATATGAATTATTATTTTAGTAATATCAGCGTTATAAGCTGAAATATTTCATAAATTATAATTTTCCGTTTTGACCCAATCTCACCCCCTAGACCCATAGTCACCACCATCGACGGTACCTTGGAAGAGCATCCATTAAATTGAATATCAAAATTTTGCTAATCGCATATAGATTGTTGGAAAAATGGCTGTGTTAACGACATAATGCTACTCTCGAAGGTAGTCAGATTAATCGTAAACCTTTGTTTTCACATTATTCAGACTCGAGCACTATTCTTTCCACGAAATGTCGGCTCGATCAAATATCATGATTTCTGTTGCAACTAAACATTTTCGACCAAATGTCCGTTCGACCAAATGTACTTTCGACCAAACGTCATTCAACTAAATATCATTCGACCAAATGTCATAGATTCTTCCAAGCATTGAAAATCGAGCGAGTCGATTATCTGCATTCGATTTTTTGTATCGGATCAGAAGAGTAGCAATTGCCTGAACAGAAACTTGTTAAAAAAAACAAGTAGTTCTGCTGGCAAGATCCTTAAAAATATTGTTGAATTTAATTTAGTGGGCTTCGTTGCCGTGTGGTTAGTGTCACCAGACATTTCGCCTATATCGTGCTATGGAGTGTGGGATCGATTCCCGCCCCGGGCGGAAAATTTTTCGTGAGGAATGTTTTCCGACTGTGCCACTGGGCGTTGTATGCAAGTCCGTTGTCTAGTGGGGTGCTTCCTTCAAAGGGCAAAAAGCACACTGGAAGCATTAACGTGTCGGTGTCTTAATTTCCAAATAATTTTCGACCGATTTGGCATCAGCATCCTCCACATTCTTGACGTAACTATTTTATATTAAATTTTATTTTCATTAATCAGGATTCAAGGAAAAGGGCCCACATATTTTGCAAGAAAATGCTATACAAATTCTGGAATTGTGTTTGAAAATTCTGTCCAGAATTTTTCGTAGTTTTTGGAAGTATTCCTTCCTTCTACTCATGGAATGTCTGAAAACTGTCGTGATATTCGAAAATTGATTGTGGGTCTCCTATTCTTTGCGAGTAAACTCAAAGCAAGGTGCAGGAGACAATTTGTTTTTGTGCTAGACAAAGCAAAGCACAATCTCTACTCTTTCAGTCTCTTTTGTGAAAGCACAAAAACACACTCTAGAAAATTTTCAGCTTAGTATTCTTTTTAAGCGAACAAGCTTAATAAGTGCTTCGCAAAAACTCATACTTAGTTTGAGATCCTAATATACTTGGTAAAGTCAGAAATATAAGGTGATGATCAATTATGTTCATCATGTTTAAGAGTTTTGACAGTCACATATTAATGAAATAAACTCAAGTGGATTTTTTACGCGAGCGCGAAACGCAAAGAATGAAACTGAGACAACTCGATACCACGCAGCACAAAGCACATTGCGAGTCAGAAATTGTCAGGGTGCAGCTCAGAAAAAAATACTCGTGCACGTCTCCTTCGAATTTAGGGTGCTATCTCGTAGCAGCGCGTGTAGCACCGAAAGATATTTGAGTCACACCACATCCCTGCTCCAGGGATGCCTTTTGGCTTATTTTAGAAGAAGTTGATATAAATTTGTATTGTGTTTTCTCTTGAATGGTTTTCTATTTGATTTCTGGATTATTCCAGGATATGGGCATCCAAGAATTTCTTTAGGTGTTCCTGCAGGATTTTTTCCAGGACTAACTAAGTTTTTTCTTCATGCCTCCACCTCGCCCCCCTTTGTTTGGCTACAACCATGCAGCGATGTTAAATCTACAAGAATTGAATAAATTTGCAATGCACTAGCCAATTTTTTTTAACGTACGCTGCTTATCTTCACTTTACTTAGTCTTTTAAGGAATTCTTGATATGTTAAACTCAAACCTTTCGTTTTCTATAAGTTTTAATTGGCATTCCGTGTAATGTTTCATTTACGTTGCGTTTATGTTCGATTAAACGTTTTTATTTGTTGTTCATTTAGATCCACCCAGTCTTGGTGTGATTGGTAAAACAAATAGAATATTCATACATTTACAATTGACTAGATTTCCACCCAACAACAAATCAAAGCTGTCCCAAACGTATCCCCATTCCACTGATGAAACGAAGTTGTTGCTGACTGTGGTTGATTCCGAAATCATCCACTGCTCGACTGATTCCATTCTGTTCAAATCCCAAAAGTTCAATTTGCGGCATCAGCCACCAACGGAGACTGGATATACATATATGCTAGTTTTGCAGAATTGTGCAAACCATAACGGAAAAGATGGGGGGGATTGTGCGAAATAGCTCCAGCTGTTTAGGTTCAGATCCATCGCAGAAGCTCAGAGGAAAGAAAAACGCCATCGCCAGTGGCAAGTCATCTACATCCTACATGTCCGAGTGGCATATGGGACTGAAATTGGCATTCAAATGATCGAAAAAGGGAGCCACGAGTATTCGTTCGTTTCTTCTTGGTAGAAAAAAAAGAGATATTCTCTGCCTCTTTTTGATGATGATGATGAACCAATTAGTTTAGCTGGCTTAGAGTACGATACATTGATAGAGGCTGGAACTTGATACGGTATCAGGACTGCACCGTCCAGAGGGAATTCGTTGGCAATTCAACTCTATACCAATTTGGGGTAAAGTCAAATCAGTTCCGGGGAACAGAATAAATTGAATTAGTATGTAAATTTAGCCCTTTTTCGTAAGGGAAATGTTATTATAACGTTTTTCGGAAGAAATTCAATTATTTGTCGATTATGTGATGTTATCATTGTTAATGAAATTAGCGTTATGAAACACGACCAGTGAATTACAACAAAATATTGGATCACATCTAGGTATTTATTTTTTCAAGATTTGTTACAAATTATGAATTTTGTTTATTTTTTGTTATACGCACTTTAAGTTGGTGTAGGAAATTATAACATAACGAAAACAAAATCAGTTTCTAATTTGATTCAATTTAAAACGATTATAACACAATTTGTTATAGAAAATCTGAGAGAAATTGTTTATAGTTAACTGCCAAATCGTACACTTCAGGTCAATTATCAGAACTCCAAGTCTGAAGGACTTCCTGTAAGAGCTGGTGTGTCCCAAGGTAGTATTTTGGGGCCATTATTATACAATATTTTCACATCTGACTTACCTGAGATACCTGAGGGATGTCAAAAATCATTGCTTGCGTTTGATATAGTGGTTTCGGCCAAAGGACGAAGCCTACGTGTCATCTGTAGTAAATTGCAAAAAAGTTTGGATATTTTTTTTACACTTTGACAAAAATGAAAGATTTGTCCTATTGGTCATTGTAATGATGCTTCAAATATGTTTCTAAAATCATGCACACAATGATTATGCCGGAATGGTCACAAATTTACACTTCACATCGTGTTGTCATCACATTTTCTGTTACTGTGTATGATGATACTTTTATTAATTTTATTTTCAGAAATTTGTGCATTACCTGCACATATCGATATTTTCTTATATCATTTTTTTTCAAAATATAAATCTAGCACCTGGCCATCATTCGTGCGATCATTTAATTTCGAAGACTGCAGTTCGTCTGCACTTTATACTCAAACCATTAAAATGTTTCAGCCAGCGTATGCTACCAAAATCCTCGTCGCTCCGTTAAACCCAAACCATTATACTGCCACCACGTGCCCTTTCAGCATAGAGATTTAATATCCGAGATTAAAACTCGATTCTGGTGCAATTGAATTATTTTACGTTCTTTTTACCATGCAACTGTTGAAAAGTTGACCCACATCGTATGCTCTCGGTGCACCGTTCGGTTGGTCGGGGGCTGCCCCGATGGGGCACCGAAGACGAGATTGAACCCGATCCTGCTGGTAGGTACCGGATGACCACCCAACACCGCTGATATGTAGGTATGGCTTCGTTTGTGACTGTTTGAACATGAAAAAGCTATATGTACAGTCTGAGCTTAAATAGTGCGTTTTTTGAAAGTCTTCTTTAAAATTCGTTTAAAATCGTAGAACAGTTCACAAGTCATTGGTCATGTCATCAACTCAAGGAATCAGGACAGCTGATGAAATTTATTTGTTTGAAAAATAGAAGATGATAAGTAAATGAAAACCAAATATAGTACTATCCCATTTCCTTCCAACTAGAGTGTATATCCTTTGATAGATACACGTTGTTGCTACCAGCTCTGCCGTAAGATGTCACCGCGACTGGATGACAGCATTCAGGCAAAGGTTCAGTAATGTCATCGATAAGAGGATAATAATAATAACTCGGCTAGTTCGTTATCGGCTTATACTAAAGAGTAAAATAACAAGTTAAGTGTTGAATGATAGCCAAAATTAACATTATTACGCATTGCTGTTATAATCAATTAAACAAAAAAGAAACCTTCGGGAACCAAACTTAAACGTTATCACAGGTTATCACAGTAAGTTGTTATACCTTGAATCACAGTTGTACCTAGAATTTTTTAACCTAACCTAAAATTACTACACAAATTTTAAAACTTACACTACATGGACATTGAGGTAAAAGCTACTATTGGAATACGAATCCTACTGAAAAATGTAAGTTGGTACAAAAAATATATATGAAATATAATAAGTTGCCATTGTTCCATGTTGTGACAGAGGACCTGGCGACTAAAGCCTTACGGGCCTACAAGAAGGGCAACCTTACTGACAGGGGCCATTTGTGGGGAAATTACAAATGTTTTTTCAGTGTTTTTTGAAAAATGTCGCAACTTTAAGTTAAAATTTAGTATACAAAATTCAAAAACTGTTTTTGGAAAAAAAAAAAAAAAAAAACATACGAAGTAAGAATAACTCTTTGCCTTTCGAATGCGGCTTAGAGAGTTTCAATTGGACGTGTAATCGCAGAGATATGGACTGTACACTTTTGTATGTTTTTTAGGGGGTGAATCCAAACTTATGCACGGGAGTGTATATCGTCGAAGGCAACATGCGTGATCGCTGGGATGATCCCGATCTGCATCATCCTGTCGGAAGGCATTGACTGTTATCAGCTAAGAAAAAACAGGCAGGCGAGGAAGTTGACAAGAATTTGTTCGCTGTCTAAGTGGCAGCAAGAATGGGATGCCTCCGAGAAAGGAATGTGGACCTAAAGGCTTATCTCCAAACTATCGGCTTGGGTGAGCAGGGAGCACGGAAAAGTGAACTTCCACCTGACACAGTTCCTGTCAGGTCATGGCTGCCTCAAGCAGTATCTGTATCGATTCAGCCATTCGTCTTCACTATTCTGTCCTGAGTGTAGATTGAAGAAACGCCACAACATGTTGTCTTCGATTGCTCCAGGTTCAACATAGCACGAAACACGGTGGTGGCTGCTTTTGGTGAGTACCGTAAAACGGGGAAACTTTGATAGTTTTTTTGAATAAAACTTGAATATTTATGCATGCTGTTTCAAAGGATTATAGTTTATATTTTTAAAACAAGTACTGGCATCCTAGCTATCGATTGCAATTGATAGATTGCCAAAAGATTTATTTTGAGTGGATATATAATTTTTTATATAATCGAAAGTCGGGTTTCTGTTTTGGGGTAACTTTGATAGTGGAGTATAAATCGAACAAAATATAATGAATTACGTAACATTTGTAGGGGATTGCATACCTCTAGGCGTTTAATGTTATAAGGAAATTCCTGACTTATATTACAAAAATGGTCCCAGTTTGTGAAAATGCTTTTCCCTAAGAGATTTGAGACCATATTCAAGTTCTAAAATAACTAGGCTATCGAAGATAAGTGACCAACTATTTAAAACTACATCAAATAGTGATCGTAGAACAGATTGTTTGTAGGCGTTTCGAAAATGCTTAAATCGTATCAATTTTTAACATTCGTATATAAAGCCCCAAATGTTCTCGATTCAAATGAAAACAGCTCTTACGTGAATTTTCATTCTAATATTCTTTAGTTTTGAATTCGTTTTGCTTAACAGATTAACAGAAATTATGATATTTTGTTTAGTATGTGCTGGATCTCACACTATCAAAGTAACCCGCATTATCAAAGAAACCCCGTTTTACGGTACTTCAGCGTAGAAGTTGAGGTACACGATCTTTGGAATATGATGACCAACATGGTGATGCAAATAATGTCTGGCAGAGAGCATAGCTTGACGTCGAGTCATCAGGGCGCCGATGAACTGGAAGGCAACCTCCCACCGGAATCGTCGGACCGACTTCGGCACTCGACAAGCCAGCCTGTTGATAAAAGGAGACCATCGGGCGCGGCCGAAGTATGCTAGATCCTCCGTCGGGGACTAGACCGAGTAGAACGAGCGTCACGTAGTATCGGTAATAAGTCGTCGAAGCGCCTGTAAACCGGAAGTCACCTCCAGCCAGAATTGCAGAACCGACCCTGACACTTGGCCGACCATCATCGAGTCAGAGTAGGCTAGATCCTCCGCCGGGGATAAGCTGAGTAGATCGAGAAACAGCACCGGCAAATGGTCGTCGGGGCGCCTGTGAATCGGAAGCTTCCTTCTACCGAATCGCATCGACCCTGTACCATCGCTTCGGACGATTTTTCGCCGCCTGGCGAGGGGGGCTATTCTGAGTAGTACAAGCGTATCACCGGCTTGAGTCGTCGGAGCGCCAGTGAACCGGAAGCCATCCTCTACACGGAATCGCTGGGCCGACTTCGGCACTCTACCGATCAGTAACGCAGTATGAACAACACGTAACGTTATCAGTCTCGGGAGATATTCCTCCGTCGGGGTACTCTTACCGTCGAGAACTACGCCGGGTAATTTAAATCACTACGAACCACCGGTTTTGGGTCGTTATCACCTCATGAGCAGAGCGCACCAATAACGACAGTAGCATTTATCGAAAAAAGTCTCACATGGCCCAGGAGTGTGGCCAGCCTTAAAATGTGAGTGACGTTGAAGAGACCGATTGCAGCTAGATCGAGCCAGAGGTGACAAAAAGGCGTAGAGGCATCAACAAGACCTCCGCCCCCGAAATAATACCATGGGGTAGTTCCAGAGGGACATCGGACTTGTAGCCCAAGCCAAAGAAAGGTGGCGTGATACAGAGTTGTTTTATCTGTTACCGCACTCGAGACGTGCATCCGCAGAAGACCGTTGAGTAATAGACTGTAAATATATCGTTAAGTGAGAACCACTAAACCCCATGTGCTCCCCAGATAGCCGAAATAGATGAAAGTTTCTAGCTTTGCTAGAAGTGCAATTCTATAAAAAAAAAATCCCTTGGTTCCTCCTGGTGGCACAAGCTATCAGATACTGACTAGCCCACTTTATGCACAAGGCTTCGATCTTGGCAAAGGACCTGGAATATGTCAGTTCCGAAGGTGGACTGGAGTGTGAAGGAGCCACGTTGTGGATGAGCCCACCTTGAGCACTACCACTTCTCTGGTCACTAAAAGGGATTACCTTCCATACAAACTGCGACCTACGAAGCATTGAGTGAAGGTCGCACAAAACAAAAACAAAAACGATAGACAGATAACGGGAGTTAAAACGAAACGTGGTACAACAAATTATTCTCTTTAAAATCTCACTAAATTACTTAAATTAACTAATTGAATTCGACGATAATTGTAAGTACAAACACAATGTTATTAAAATTAAAATGAAATATAAATAATGAATACGTTAACACACAGATTAAAAGTCATATGAGCGTTGCGGTCAGATAGACAGGCAGGAAAACAGAATTAAAAGAGACTAGAAACGTAAGTAATAACAGACAACATTTATAAAATTATAAAACTAATCAAAATAAAAAATCCGCAGCTTAAAGCATTTCCCAGAAAAACCTGGTGTGCTAAAAAGGCGTCCGAAAAGTCTTGCCATCTAATCCACCGTAACAAACTTTAAGGTTTCTAACCTTACAAACGACCTTCGGAATGCTGGGCTCTAAGAAGGCAACAGATAGACGGTCTAGTGTCATTCGACAGCTGACGGAAGAGGAAAGTTCTACAGTCGGTTGCTGTCCTTCTTGTGACCGCCCAGATGTCGCCGACAAGTGGATGGTACAATGTGAGCTTTGCGAAAGGTGGTTCCACTTCTCTTGTGCGAAGGTGAACGAAAGCATAAAGGACCGTAGCTTTGCGTGCACTACATGCGCACTCCCTCCATGTCCGGAGTCCACCAGAACAGGTGCGTCAAGAACCAGTTCAACAAGAAGACGACTGGAACTTCTACGATTGGAGGAGGAGAAGGAGGTACAAGAGAGGATATTAAGGGAACACGCAGAAGAAGAAGCTGCCCAGCAGAAAAAGGCGCAGGAGGAGGAAAAGGATCGAAGGAAAAGGATTATGGAGGAAAAGCTGGAGATCGCGAGACGTTACATCACGAAAAAGTTCGAAGTGCTACAGGAAGAGGAGCAGTCGATCGACGGTAGAAGTCGAAAGAGTAATTTGAGCACACGCAGCAAACTCGACAACGTTCAAAAATGGGTTGAGGATCACGATTTAGCAGCGGCAACTGGGTCCGGGACGAACCATGTCCCCGCTGGTTCCACGCCAATCACTGAAGCTGGCCCCAATCGAGCATCGGTCGAGACTTCTGAAAGTGTTATACTTCCGACTTCTTCTGCTCATGCTCATGCCCCTCTCGCTCGTGTAGCGGCTACAGGACTGTACGATAAGGACGAAATCGCATCGTGGGGAATATTGGTGCCCCGTTTCGGCCAATACGCATCAAATCCAACTTCCGGATTGAACACACTACCTCGAACTACTCCTCAAACCACAGTGCAAGATGGGCAAACTTCTCATGCCGCCCCATTCTTCGCAGCAGCTGAAATTTCACCACCTGCATCGGTACAGCAAACTGGGCCGGGGGCGTTTTCCATGGAAATATCTCCACCACCCGCCAACGAGAAATCAAGAGCAGATCTGGAGCGAGACTTACATGAGCTACAACAGCAGTTAGCAAACCTGAAGCGAGCGTCGTCTACTCAGCACTATCCTGAACTGCGTCCGAACAACAGCAGTGAGCCAACGGCAGCTACCACCAGCCTAAGTAACACATTGGGTTCAGGTATGTCAAACTTGCATGCTTCGACACAGGCAGGTCACGTGGTAGACAGACAGGTGCATATTCCGATTAGTCGTTCAGTAAGTCAGGCTTCAGGTTTAGGTCAGGACACTGCTACATATGTGAATCCGATGGTTGTATCATTTCCTTCACAATCAAATCTATCAGGGATTCCCAATCTTTTATTTAATCATACCTATCAGGCTACCTCCGCCGATTGGTATAGACAATACCACGAAAGTGTCCCTAATTATCGAAGACAAAATCCGCTTCTTCCGGTTAGTACCGCCGCCGGTCGTGTGCCGCGACAATACGAGCAAAGTTTTCCGAATCCTCCGAATCAACATCCACCATTTCCGAGTGGCGTTCCTTCATATCCGTTCGTCGCGAGTGTACCAAGTGTTCCGAACCCGATCGTCACGCCATCAGTATCTCAAGAAGTTGTGCACCATCCTCCCGTCTCGGTTTGTGGTCCGAGCCCCCAGCAAATAGCCGCTAGGCATGTGGTTCCCAAGGAGCTACCGGAATTTTATGGCGATCCGATAGACTGGCCATTGTTCGTGAGCAGCTACAATAATTCGACGCGTATGTGTGGTTATAGCGATGATGAAAATCTCATGCGTCTTCAACGTTGCCTCAAGGGGAACGCTAAGGAGGCAGTGCGAGGGCACCTTTATCATCCGTCATCTGTACCCCAGATCATGGCAACCTTAGAGACACTTTACGGACGCTCGGAACTAATAGTGAGGTGCCTGATGAACAAAGTTCTTGCAACGCCAGCTCCCAAAGCGGACAAGCTGGAGAGCCTTATCAGCTTCGGACTCGTGGTTCAACCAACGACATGTTCCAGTGGTGGATTTGCGCGCTTTCAGTACGTATATGACCACGATTGTATCGGCAGCCAGCAACGTTACACTCTACGTAGAACCGTTGCGGAAAGTGGATAAACCTAAAGGCAAGGAGAAAGGATTCGTCAATGCACATTCATCGGAATCTGAACAGAAAGCCGATCGTAACGTCAGGAAGGAAAGCGGTGGCGCAAGTACAGTCTATCAACCGAAGCCGTGCCTAATGTGCAAGAAAGACGGACACAAAGTGAAGGACTGCATCAGTTTTAAAAAATTGTCGCTGGAAAATCGCTGGAAGACCGCTCAACAGTTGAGTCTTTGCCGTCGCTGCCTGATTCCGCATGGCAAGTGGCCATGCAAAGCCACAGAATGCGGTGAAAATGATTGTAAAGCGAGTCATCATCGGCTACTGCATCCTGGAAACCCTCAATCACCGACTTCCGAAGCGACAACGTCTACGAGAGGACAGACCACTTCCATTCCGTCAGCAACAGTAAACGTTCATCGACAGCTACCATGCCCGGTGCTTTTTCGCATACTTCCGGTAACCTTATACGGGAAAAAGGTATCGATCAACACGTTGGCATTTCTCGACGATGGATCATCGTACACGTTGATGGAGAAGTCCTTAGCGGACGAACTAGGTGTTGAAGGCGATACCGAGCCGCTGTGTTTGCAGTGGACCAGCAATATTAAGCGAACCGAATGGGATTCCCAAAACGTGCAGCTAGAAATCTCCGCCGTTGGTAAGAATCAAAAACATTCGCTGGAATTTGTACGAACAGTGGAGAGTTTGAACCTTCCACCGCAATCCTTGCAGTATGAAGAAATGGCACAGAAATTCGAATATCTCAAGGGGCTTCCGGTGGACAGTTATCCCAGTACCGCTCCACGCATTTTAATCGGTGCCGATAATGCAAAGCTATTATTAACCTTAAAGAAGCGTGAAGGGCGGTATAATGAGCCAGTGGCAGCGAAAACAAGGCTAGGTTGGACTATTTACGGAAAAATGCAAGGCCTCGACGGTAAACCAGACCATCATCTTCTTCACATATGTGAGAGATCGAACGATCAGCAGCTTCATGACGCAGTGAAGGACTTTTTCACCATCGAAAACGTCGGCGTCGCTTTAGCTCCGCTCGTGGAGAGCGAAGAAGATCGAAGATCGCGGGAGATACTAGAAGCGACAACCGTGCGGACACCATCTGGACGTTTCCAAACAGGTTTGTTATGGAAGTTCGACTACATCGAGTTTCCAGAAAACCGATTCATGGCAGAGAAGCGGTTGATGTGCCTGGAACGAAGTTTAGCCAAGAAACCGGAGCTGTACGTCAAAGTTCGTCAACAAATCCTGGATTATCAGACGAAAGGGTATGCTCACAAGCTTACCGAAGAAGAATCAAGTGACAGCGATCCAAGAAGAGTCTGGTATTTGCCGTTGGGGGTGGTGCAAACCCCAAGCAAGCCTGGAAAGGTCAGAGTAGTATGGGATGCCGCAGCAAAAACTGGCGGCGTCTCTTTGAACTCTATGCTACTGAAGGGCCCGGATTTACTCACATCTCTGCCATCCGTATTGTTCCGTTTCCGTGAGCGACAAGTTGCCATAACAGGCGACATTAAGGAAATGTTCCACCAGATCCTGATTCGGCCAGAGGACCGGCAATCTCAGCGCTTCTTGTGGCGGGAGAACTCAGAGGATCCTATACAGGAATTCGTTATGGATGTTGCAACGTTCGGGTCTACCTGTTCACCATGCTCAGCCCAATACATCAAAAATAAGAATGCCGAGGAATGGAAGAACGTATATCCGGAAGCTGCTGCAGCTATCGTGGAGAACACATACGTCGACGACTATGCGAACAGTTCCGACACGGTTGAGGAAGCGGTTCGCATAGCCCTAGAAGTGAAGGAGATCCATGCAAGTGCGGGTTTCGAGATTCGTAATTGGCTCTCGAACTCCCCTCAAGTTCTTCAACGGGTCGGGGAGCAAAGATTGCAAGTAACGAAATCCTTCATTGCGGAGAAGTCTACCGAATCGGAACGAATTCTAGGGATGGCATGGCAACCGGAAAGCGATGAGTTCACGTTCGCCTTAAGGTTGCGAACCGACGTGCAGCTACTGTTAGCGGAAGAGATTATTCCCACGAAACGTCAAGTCCTGCAAGTTGTAATGAGTATCTTCGATCCCCTGGGACTTGTAGCAGCATTCGTAATCCAAGGCAAGTGCTTAATCCAGGATATTTGGAGAGCCGGCGTGGGCTGGGATGACTATATTCCAAACGACTTGCTTCCTCACTGGCGGCGATGGGTTAATGTGCTTCAAAATTTGAACCAAGTGAGGATTCCTCGCTGCTACTTTCCTGGTTATGATCCTCGAAGCATAGGCAGCCTAGAACTCCACGTGTTTGTTGACGCGAGTGAAACCGCTTACGCTTGTGCTGCCTATTTTCGGATTGTCGACCGCGGGCAAGTGCGTTGCGCATTAGTGTCCGCAAAAACAAAAGTGGCACCCCTCAATCCAATGTCGGTCCGTCGACTAGAGCTGCAGGCCGCAGTCATCGGAGTTCGTCTGATGAAATCGGTTCAGTCGAACCATTCACTACCTATCAAACGTCGTGTCCTCTGGGGTGACTCTAAAACAGTCCAGTCCTGGATACGTTCAGATCAGCGAAAGTACCGTCAATTTGTGGCGTTCCGAGTCAGCGAGATTTTGAACGCAACGAGCCTGGAAGAGTGGAGATGGGTCCCCACACGGCTCAATGTCGCTGATGCAGCTACGAAGTGGGGCAAAGGACTAAGTTTCAACGCAGATTCTCGGTGGTTTCTCGGGCCTGAATTCCTTTACGAGAACGAGTCTAGATGGCCAAACCAAGAGTACTCCCCACCGAACACTTTGGAAGAAATTCGTTCAATTCACGCTCACCATCGTGTAACTTCGGATCCTTTGATCAACTACCAACGATTTTCGAATTATCAACGGTTGCTACGGACGGTCGGATACGTTCTCCGTTTCATTGATCGCTGCCGAAGAAGATCGATCACACTTTCTGATATGGACGTACTTTCGAGAGAGGAATTGTTGAACGCAGAAATTGTGCTGTGGAAGTTGGTTCAGCTTGAAGAATACCCTGATGAAGTAGCTACGATCCGCAGAAACAAATCTCTACGGCCGGAACAAGCGATACGATTGGAAAAGGGAAGCCCGTTGCGCAAACTGTCAGCATTTCTCGACGACCATGGAGTGCTGCGAATCGAAGGAAGAATTGATGCGGCCGAATTTGTCCCATACGGACCCAAGCATCCGGTAATTCTCCCTAAGGCGCACCGTTTTACTGAGTTGCTAGTTCTACGATTTCACCAGCGGTATGCGCACGGTTATGGAGAAACTGTGATCAATGAACTGAAACAGATCTACCACATCCCCAACTTGAGAACTGTAGTTCGAAAGGTTGCGAGAAGATGTTCTTGGTGCATTGTCTATCGAGCTGTTCCTAAGACACCGCGGATGGCACCGCTTCCAGCCGCTAGAGTAACACCGTATGTTCGGCCATTCACCTTCATCGGGATTGATTATTGTGGACCCTTCCTAATTCGCATTGGGCGGAGTAACGTGAAAAGATGGGTGGTACTTATCACCTGTTTGACCATACGGGCTGTACATTTGGAAGTAGCGTGCAGCTTGTCCACTGAATCGTGTAAATGGCGATAAGGCGGTTCATAGCTAGGAGAGGAGCTCCGCTGGAAATTTATAGTGACCAGGGCACGAACTTCGTAGGAGCTAGTAAGGAGTTGCGGACAGAATCAACGGCGGTAAATCGTGCCTTGGCTGAATCATTTACCAATCGTGAAACACAGTGGCGTTTCAACCCTCCTGCTGCCCCACATATGGGTGGCGTGTGGGAACGTATGGTGCGAACAGTGAAGAATTCGTTGGAGACATTATCGACCAACAGAACACCAGACGAGGAGACGTTCCAGACCCTTTTGATTGAAGTTGAAGGAATAATCAATTCTCGGCCGTTGACGTTTGTACCATTGGGAACTGAAGAAGAGGAAGCTCTTACGCCAAATCATTTCCTGATGCTCAGTTCCAGTAATGTAAATCAACCTCCCCAGGAGCCGGTGGCTGATACCGGGCGAACACTAAGGACTAATTGGGACCAAATACGGAGCCTGTTGGATCAGTTTTGGAAGAAGTGGATAAAAGGATACCTCCCAACTATCTGCCGCCGTACAAAATGGTTCGACGACACCAAACCGGTGAAGGTCGGAGATTTGGTGGTGGTGGTCGAAGAATCCGTGCGAAACAGTTGGATGCGCGGGAAGGTTGTGAAGGTGTCTCCCGGCAAAGATGGAAGAATACGAGAAGTAGAGGTGCAGACTACGAAAGGAGTATTTCGGCGTCCTGTTACTAAAGTGGCCGTGCTTGATGTGGCAGTCGATGGCATAGCTGAGGAACACCGAGCAGCAATACGGGTCGGGGAATGTGGATGAGCCCACCTTGAGCACTACCACTTCTCTGGTCACTAAAAGGGATTACCTTCCATACAAACTGCGACCTACGAAGCATTGAGTGAAGGTCGCACAAAACAAAAACAAAAACGATAGACAGATAACGGGAGTTAAAACGAAACGTGGTACAACAAATTATTCTCTTTAAAATCTCACTAAATTACTTAAATTAACTAATTGAATTCGACGATAATTGTAAGTACAAACACAATGTTATTGAAATTAAAATGAAATATAAATAATGAATACGTTAACACACAGATTAAAAGTCATATGAGCGTTGCGGTCAGATAGACAGGCAGGAAAACAGAATTAAAAGAGACTAGAAACGTAAGTAATAACAGACAACATTTATAAAATTATAAAACTAATCAAAATAAAAAATCCGCAGCTTAAAGCATTTCCCAGAAAAACCTGGTGTGCTAAAAAGGCGTCCGAAAAGTCTTGCCATCTAATCCACCGTAACACACGTAGTGCAAAAAATAATCCTACGTAGCCATGGCTGCATATGAAGAAGCTACGGTTCAGTATAGCGGAAGACCCTTCATCTTCCCTGATGGCTTGATGAGGTCGATTATAGTATGTCTGGAAGTTTGTAAACCACTGTGGCTGGCTACTCGGTCAATGTGGTATCTTTTAGTTGAGACCTACGCTCTGTTGCAAGCTAGCAAGCTCGCTAATGGGGTTCAATCTGTCGTATTTTCTGATTCCGCAAGTTGTCTGTTCACCATTGAACATGGATGGATTGGACACCCATGGTTGATAGTAGAGATAGTCGGGTCTCGGGTTTTCAAACCCGAAACCCGACCCGAACCCGAACCCGACGGGTTCAGGTTTGAAAATTTTTATTTTTTCGGGTTCGGGTTCGGGTCGGGTTTGAAGGCTAAAAAATTATCGGGTACGGGTCGGGTTCGGGCTTGAAAAAAGTCGGGTTTAGTCAGGTTTGGTTCGGGTTTGGTGAGAATTGTTCACAAAGTAACAACCTGAAAGCTTCCCTATGTATCAAAAACGAAGAATTTATCATCTTTTTGAACTCGGGTTCTTTTCGGGTTTTTCTTAGAAAACATTTTCGGGTTTCGGATCGGGTTTAAACAGAGAATATTTTTCGGGTTCGGGTTAGGTCCGGGTTCGAAGGAATAAAATAAGTCAGGTACGGGTCGGGTTCGGGTTTGAAAAATGTGAAACCCGACCATCTCTAGTTGATAGAAGTGGCTTCAGGACACTTCGGCGAATGACATTTGGTCGAATGACGTTTGGTCGAATGACATTTGGTCGAAAGTACATTTGGTCGAATTGCTTTGGCACATTTATTTTGGTAGAATTACGTTTAGTTGAACGGAAATTGGGTAGAAAGGTTATTTTCAAATGGTTTATTGAAAGATCGTTTGGTAAAATTGATTATTATTTTCTAAGTTTATAAAGTTTATTTAGCTCTAGTAAATTTATTATTCTTTGAAAATATCATCATTCTTTGAAAAACTGCTCATCAAGTTATTTTATTACTCAACGATGTGAACATAATGTTTTTATAATATGGCACGAGAGATGAAATACTCTACAAGACATTGAACAAGGCAAAACCAAACTTGGAGGTTGTACTCCAAGATAGTGGTCCGTTAGAAGGGTTGATGCTACAGCTCGTCGAGCTGCTGTGTATGACATGGCGTTGTAGATGAACTAGAAGGGAAATGAAAATTGGGTTCTGTCATAAGTTCAAAGCTTAACAGATTATTCCACTGGCAGAAGGCCACTGGCTTGGCTTCCTCGTCGGAAGTAGAATATCAGCTTGTCATTCAAGATTATCGAAATCAAGATGCATAAGAGGTATATGAATAGAACTAGAGTATAAAGAGAACAAGGAATAAAAGATATAAGCAGATGTGCTAGTGGTGTTTAAGTGCCATTAATAAACTGAAGCAGAGATCAAAATTATCACTGCTTAAAAACGGTTGCATCAATTTGCTTATTTTTTTCACAACCGATTCTTATAAAAATGCTGTTTCGGATGACAAGCCTAAATAATACTGGGAGAAAATTTGTAATTGTGTCAGAGTTGTTCACTCACCAGAAACGCGAAGCGTTAAAAATAAAGTACATGGTGGTAAACCGAAATGAGCGCGACAGAGCCCGCCTAGGAAGCAATGTCACGATATACGGGGATACTTTCGAGGTGGTGGACGAGTTCGTCTACCTCGGATCCTTGCTAGCGGCTGACAAAAAATGTTAGTCGAGAAATACGAAAGCGCATCATCTGTGGAAGTCGTGCCTACTATAGGCACTAAATGCACGATGTACAAGATGCTAATAAGACCGGTAATCCGCTACAGGAATGAAACGTGGACGAAGCTCAAAGAGGACTTGCTAGCAGTTTAAGTTTTCGAACGCCGAGTGCTTAGAACGATCTTCGGCGGCTTGCAGGTGAGCGGTTTGTGGCTGCGTAGGATGAACCACGAACTTGCGTAACTCTACGATGAACCCAATATCCTGAAGTTGGCTAAAGCTGGAAGGATACTCTGGACGAGGCATGTTGCAAGAATGCCGAACAACAGCCTTGTAAAGATGGTGTTCGCTTCAAATCGGGTCGGAACAAGAACGCAGCGTCGAGGATGGAAAGAAGCGGTGATGAACCAAGAGATTTGCGAAACTGTTGGCGAGGTTTTATTTTTTTTAAACACCGACACGTTAATGCTTCCAGTGGAAGATTTGCCCTTTGAAGGAAGCACCACATTAGACGGACTAGCATGCAACGCCCAGTGGCAAAGTCAAAATACATTTCTGACGAAAAGTTTTCCGGACTGAAGCGGGAATTGAACCCACACCACTTGACTCGATGTGGCTAAATGCTTGTTAACGCTAACCTCACGGTCACGAAGCCCAACCAGGTTTTATCAAGTTAGTTGATGTAGAACCAAATAAATAAAATAAAATGATTCTGATGACGATAACCAAATAGTAGAAAACTCTGTAGCCTTAGATATCTAAGTCACTTAAAGTGGGCTACATAAACGGATCTTTCCCACAAAGAAGTTAGAAATATCTACGGAACCAGATGGCCAATGATTGAAATCGCCACAAATTCTAAAAATACAAGATTCTTTTGAAAACTTGCAAAAAATATTATGTAATAGTGGTAAAATAGTAATGCAGACGGTAGAGGGGTTGAGCATGAAATCTGTTTCAAGTGTGCCCAATGCGCTTGTGAAAAATTCTGCCTTCATAGAATCTGTAAACTGCCATTTTATATAAAGATCTGCTTGAAACATTTTTTCCAGATTTACACTCTACATGGTTATGGCTAAATCCAATCAATCTTCAATTTCCCACAATATTCGAAGGAAAGCTTTTGCTACCTGCTCGTTGTTCTGGTTTCACCAGAATCAGGTCTCTTTCTCGGTTTTATTTCAAGCCATTTCCCTTGTTCTCCGTCCTGTGCCCCACCCCGCTTCGGAATCCGTTTGATAAAATGTACGATATAGCGTAACTATTATTACTAGTATTTCTCCTGGTGTGCACCTCTCAGCAGTGCTGGTGGTGCTCCAGTCTCCGAGATGTCGTTCTGTGTGTGTGCTTTTGAAAAAGGGTGCTTTTTACCTTTGCTTTCGCGATTCAATTGCTTCCCCCAGCACTCGACTGGTTGTCGTGCACTACTGTTCTTAGTAATAGCTAGTTCAAATGTTGGCTCCAATAGCGACGGGCGATGCCAAGTGGCCTATCTTTAGCAGGTATTGTGGTACACTTCGGTTTGAAAATATATTCGTTCACGTATACGTACATTTCTGGCTGATAAAAATACACATTAACTTTTAAATATATTTTATCGGTTGTTCTTGTTGCTATGTTTATCTGTAAATGCTTGCGATTAGAGCAAAGAACGTTTTTCGCATTTATACATTTGGAATGAGTTGGCTCCATATTTTTCTAGTGACAGTTGAAAAACGAAAATAAGAATAAAACATTTCGCTATTTTTGTACAAAACTAAACCCCTTCACGGAAAAGTTATGAAATACAGTATTAGTGCATTTCAGATGTACCGTAAAACGGGGTAACTTTGATAGTTTTTTCGAAGAAAACTTCAATATTTATGCATTCTGTATCAAAGAATAATATTTCATATTTTTAAAACAAGTACTGACATCCTAGCTATCGATTGCACTTGATAGATTGCCAAAAGATTTATTCTGAATGGATATATAATTTTTCATATAATCGAAAGTCGGTTTTCTGTTTTGGGGTAACTTTGATAATGGAGTATAAATCGAACAAGATTGAATGAATCACGGAACATTTATAGGGCATTGCATACCTCTAGGCGTTTAACGCTATATGGAAATTTCTGACTTAAATTACAAAAATGGTCCCAGTTTGTAAAAATGGTTTTCGCTAAGAGATTTGAGACCGTATTCATGTTCTACTATAACTAGGCTGTCATGGGTAAGTGACGAACTCATTATGACTTTATCAAATAGTGGTCGTAGAACAGATTGTTTGTAAGCGTTGCAAAAATGCTAAAATCTTGTAAATTTTTAATATTTGCATAAAAATCCTCAAATGCACTTGATTTCAACGAAAATAGCTTTGACATGAAGTGTTATACCAATACTTTTTACTTTTGCATTCGTTTTCCTTAACTGATTACAGAAACTTCGATATTTCGTTTACTATGTTGGGGGTCTCACACTATCAAAGTTACCCGCATTATCAAAGTTACCCCGTTTTACGGTACTATCGATTCGAAACTGCTAAAACTGACATAAATGGATCTAAGGCCAACTCAACATGCTTTTCCATGTTTTTACTTTCACTGATAGGATGATAGGGTTTCCTAACACAGAACACTAGCTTCGATTTAGGAATGAATGCATCTAATGTTTGATATGATACTAATAAAGGAATTTAAAAAAAACAGTCAAAACCTATCGGATTTTTTTTGGTAAATGCTATATTTAAAATTGGTTGACCGAGAAACTTGTGACATGGTAAATTTTACATTCATTGTCCTAATATTCATCGACAAACATGATGTCTCTAAACTAGTTAGTTTTAAACATAATTGCGATAACTTACTTCATGTGTGAAAAAACAATCTGACGGAATTGCGCATCTGCATATACGAAACGAATTTCAGCCGAAATGAACAACCAACAACCACGGCTCCTTAGGAGCGTGGCCCGTTCCTAGAAGAGAGCATTTCCGCAGCTGGCTAGACAGCATGGCATCTTCCACAGGAGGCAAGTGGCATCTGGGAACCCACGTTGGAACAAAGAGCCAAAACCAGAGCAAAAGATGATGACTTTTACATGGTGCCCCCTGCTAGACCATTATTATGAAAAAAATAAAAGTTCATCAAAACTAAAGCTCGGTTTCTTAGGTCGTTTGCACATCTGAGTCAATTTTGAAAAAAAAAATCTCACCGGGAATCTCTAGAAATCTTGATGAAAGTTTTTGACTATGAAGTTTAAATATAATAATTAATACTAGAATTTCTCTATAGGGGAAGTGGTGGCAAAATGAACAGGGGTGGTAAAATGAACACCGCGCTTCTTACGAAGTAAAAACACATTTCAATGAATTTTTGTCACGCAAGGATGAATTAGAGTATATATCGGAGTGTTTGGGTTAATACAGAGGTCAATTGAAGTAAAAATATCAACTAAAACTAAGATTTTAGAAAACCACGTTCGAAAATTAGAACTGACGTAACTTTTAGCTCGGAGGTCTTGAGGTTTTTCAGTGAGGTGAATAACGGTATGATATGATGTCAAATTTGATACTTTTAAATTTCTTTTTGAATGGGTTACAATCCTTAATGGATATATTTTCGAATATGCAATGAAAAATTACAAAAATATTTGTTTTACTCACGTGTTTGGCATAATGTTCATTTTACCACCAACAGCTGTTCATTTCACCCACATGTGAAAATTTAGCTTTTTTAGTCTGAATTCGTTTTACTGCTATAGATAACATCCCTATTTTTGATGTTGTGTGATATAACTGTACAAATTCCTCGTTTCTCTATCAGAAACAAAATGATATCCTTAAGGTGTTCCTTTTACCACCCCTTCCCCTAACATAAAAAGACGACAAAAATGCACCAAAGTTTTTTCAACTGTTGTTATAATTAGAATTGTTTAGCACTGACTAGACTTTCAAACCGGCTTAAGTATGATCTTTTGCTAACTTAACTACTTCAATGTTGTTTTCTTTGTTTGATGGAATAAAAGGTAAATAAAATTCAATTCATTGTTAGTATTTTTTTCTTAAAAAAAAAGTGTTCTTCTTTCTGGCGTTACGTCCCCACTGGGATAGAGCCTTCTTCTCAGCTAAGTGTTCTTACGAGCACTTCCACAGTTATTAACTGAGAGTTTACTATGCCAATGATTATTTTTGCATGCGTATATTGTGTGGCAGGTACGAAGATACTTTATGCCCTGGGAAGTCGAGAAAATTTCCAACCCGATTAGATCCTCGACCGGTGGGATTCGAACCCACGACCCTCAGCTTGGTCTTGCTGAATAGCTGCGCGTTTATCGCTACGGCTATCTGGGGTGTTATGAGAATAAATTGTAACACAACAATATTTAGAAGATGTGATTACTACTCTAGTCAATTACAACACTTATCAATCGTTCATTGTAAATTCTGGATAACTTGGTTGCTCTGGTACACCAGCGTAAATACGAGAATAGACAGAGACGCCTTCCAAATGCCTTCCAAATTTTGATTTTTTTTAGTCAAATTATGATTTCTTGAAATTCCTCCTAGGAATTTTTTTATTGTCCCAAAGGTGCATAATGGCCTCAGAAATCGAGCCCTATATCAAGTTTTGAATGACAATTTTTATTTTTCATTAAAATGGTCTACCAGGTCACCGTGAACTACCTACATATCCGCCAAGAAAGTGAAACAGGAACATCTTCGTCGTTGTCGTCATCGTCGTCTCCAGGCGGAATATCATTTCTTGTCTAGCTATAAGGAGACCAGTGCAGTGAAGCTTGAATCTGATACGAAAATAACGAGATGTTTTCTTTTTCTACATGTAGGATCTTTTCCTTCATTTTGTCGTTTTCGCGGTGGCACTTTCCGGTTCGGTACCTTGCAATTCCCCATTATGTCATGCAAAGTACGGCGAGAGTCCGCTCAACATCCGTAAAACAGATCCACCCTTGGACCAAACCGGCAAGGATAGCAACAACGGCAACGAGATGGCTTTCAATCTGCATTTGGAGTGGCGAAAAACGGTCGTAAAAAGTACGGTGCTTTCTTCATATTCTGCTGAAAATGGAAAGAAGTGAATCTGTTCTTATCACAACTACGATCGAATGAAAACCGTGTGGATGTTCTATTAACCGTGAAAAGACCTTCTCACTGTAAGCCATCGCGTGGTAGTTTCTGTTTACGTACAGAAAAAAGTACACGATTTTAAACTAGTTTTAACAGAAACATTACAATTTAACAGTATACTACAAGGCTTTCCAAGTTAAACAATTACGACGAGTGTTGCAAAAACAGAAATCTGTACCATATTGCGTAAACTGCTGTTTTGTAATTTCTCCAAAGCGTTTTATAATGAATCAATACGCTTTACAAATTTTAGCAGGCGACTCAAAGCTTATTAGAACTCTGAAAACCGTTATGTAATGTCCCATAGGACAATTTTTTTTATCTTTATTAACGAGATTCTTAGCCCTGGGCTATTTCATCTCGGGACCAACGACTTTAGTTCACTTCCGAAGGAAGGCGGCATTATAACCTTTTTGCCATAAGTGACTATCTCGGGGATGGGATTCAATCCCAGGTCCTCGGTGTTAGAGGCATGTGTTCCAAGCACTACACCAGGTCCGTCCCCGAACCATATGACAATCGATGATGGAAAGTAGGCCATTTCATAACGAATTTGCAACGGGAGTTATTTCAATTATTCTCAAATTTTCAATTATGTAGCTATTAAAAAATTACAAGCCACTCCTTAAAAGGTCCCCAAAATTGACCAAGGAGATACTAGAGATTTTTAGGAGTTTCGAAGATTTTCCAGGGATTTCCAATGATTGACGAGGGGACGGACCTGGTGTAGTGGTTAGAACACACGCCTCTTACGCCGAGGATCTTGGATCGAATCCCATCCCCGAGATAGTCACTAAAAATTTCAGTGACGACTTCCTTCGGAAGGGAAGTAAAGCCGTTGGTCCCGAGATGAACTAGCCCAGGGCTAAAAATCTCGTTAATAAAGATAGAAAAAAAAATGATTGACGAGAATGTCCTCTACAGACTTTTGTAGGTTTCCAAGGTGTGTACAGAGAGCCCCAGAGTCTTCAAAAGTATTATTAAGAAGTTCCTTAAAACTTCCCTATGGGCGCTCAGGAATTCTCAAGGAGTTATACAGTAGATCAAAGCAGGTCTATGAACTGATTTACAAATGATCAGGTTAGGGAACATTTCTAGAGGTTTCAAAAAGTGTTAACATAAGAGTTCTCAGAAAGTTCACTAAAGTTTTCGGTATTTTTTTCAATTGTTCCCCAGCGACTCTCGAGGTGTAATCGTGGGGCTTACAAGTGTAATACAGTAATGCATTTGAGACTGAGCACGAGCAAAAATTTAACTATTTAATTTAAAATTAATTTAACAATGATTTTTTGAGCAGGAGCATTTCGCTGCTCAATGCGGCGTTTGGTTCTCATTAGTGATCGAAGCTCATACAAACCAACACTTTTCCCGTAAATGCCAGGAATATTTCAACAAAATCCTTAAATCTTAAGCCTAGGTAGAGGAGGTCAACTCTATCTGTTGATGTTGAATGTTTTTGTGAATTCCATAGTTTTAATGCGCCAGGGGTAAACGGCAGAAACTTCGCAAAGGTTGTTCCGCCCTTTTCACATGTTAGTCTAGTCTAGACTTTACCGCAAATATTGACACAACCAAGGAACTTATGTTTTCCTCGGTTGTATTCATATTTGACTCTTTTTGTGGTATTTCATACGAACGTTACATAACTAAGCAGTTTTAAAGAAAAGTTTTAACAATTTGATTGATTCGATTTGATGAAAGTTTATCTGAGGTTTTTAAATGTTGTTATACTCAATAAGTTTTAAAATGATTCAATGAAATGGTGATTATAAAAAAATCCATTCCACCAGACGAGAAATGGAGTCTGCTGTCTTCGGTTTGTTAATGCTCATTAGGTTATTCGAAGCCCTACGTGCAAGTAATACAATCATACCTTCATATATTCAGCTGTCGACACGAGATTCTCATTTACATACCTGAAAAGATAAGAATAGAGAGAAAATTAGATATACCTAACAACGATTTTTTTAAATAAACTGTAGATTAAAAGATTATAGATTTTTTAATTCTTATCGCATTCACAATTTAAATAGCTTGTATTTTTTATTCTTAAAAGTTAATTTGTTAATTTGAAGCCCTCGCGGAGCGGTGCGTATTACTAGTAAAGTGTATGGTACAGTTTTCCTATCAAAGTGTTTGATTTCGGTGGAGTGAAAATTGGGAATTGTTTCGTGGAGGCTAGAAAAACGTTCTGTTTCGGTTTCAGCAAGATGGCAGATGCAGGTCCACCATGTAATCTTTTCCTTGATACCGAGCGTGATCTACGTAGAATGATGACTGCTAGTCGTTGGTTACCGTACGGCTTAACGATCAACGCTCCGTCATCGTAATCATCGTCATCGTCGAAACTTCAAAAGCAGTTTTTATGTTCAAAACAAAACATTATTCGATGAAAATGTGTTCACTGTGTTTCGGTTGGAGAACAGAGCACAGTGAACACATTTTCCTGTGTTTTTTTATTCTGAACGAAAAAACTGCTATTGAAAATTCAATGACGGAAACAATGACGGATCCTGCCCCCTTAACCGCCCGGAGTGAGGGTTTTGTGAAAAAGAAAACACGTGGACATTTGTGAATAAGTGAAGTGGATAATGAGCCTATACATGCTATAAAACGTTTGGCTTTTACTGTGCGCCCTGTTTTCAAGTTGCCCGTGAGAGAGAGCGAAAAAGTCAAAAGAACAAAAGAATGTATGGCACTGCAGAGGCTCATGGACAGTTCTGCGTGATGGTCCCACATATCGGTCGAAATCGGATTAGAAGAGTTGGTGAGTTTGTTCCGAATATTCACGTGATGAAAGTTTTTGTTTGTGTTGTGAAGTTTTTGAACATGGTACATTTGGTGCGGGTATGGATCTTTTTTGACCGCAGCTTCTTGTGGAGGCCATAGTAGGCCCGACTTCCACTGATGATATGCATTCGTATTTCACGGCGGTCATTGTCAGTCGTCAGCAAGGATCCAAGGAAGACGAACTCGTCGACCACCTCGAACGTATCCCCGTCTATCGTAACACTGCAGCCGCGCTCGGCTCCACTAGCTAGCATGTACTTTGTCTTGGTCGCATCCACCACCAGTCCAACTTTTGCTGCCTCGCGTTTCAGATGGGTGTACAGGTCTACCACCTTTTCAAATGTTCGGCCGACAATATCCATATCATCCACGAAGCAAACAAATTGACTGGATCTCGTAAAAATCGTACCCCGGCTGTTAAGCCCGGCTCTCCGCATAACACCTTCTAGCGCATATTGAACAACAGGCACGAAAGTCCATCACATTGTCGTAGTCCCCGGCGGGGTCCAAACGAACTTCACACAATTTTGCACACCTGCCATCGTCGCTCTTATCAGCCTCGTGAGCTTCCTGAGAAAGCTGCTCTCGTCGATGAAAAGGTGATGCGTTGGGACCTGGTATTCACGACAGTTTTGGAGGATTTGCCGTACAGTAAAGATCTGGTCTGTGTCGATCGGCCGTCAACGAAGCCGGCTTGATAACTTTCCACGAACTCGTTTACTACAAGTGACAGACGACGAAAGTTGATCTGGGATAATACTTTGTAGGCCGCATTTAGAATGGTGACCGCTCGAAAGTTCTCACCCCTTCCTTCTATTCTTGAGCTGGTGAATGGCATCCCAAGTAACAATTCCACAGCAATTAGGCATTCGTGTGGATTTATTGATGACAGTTACAATGCTAGAGGCGACATTTAACGTTGCTAGAAGATAATATTTTGTAGGTCAGCTCGTAGTTGTTTTCAAAACCTTTAAGAGACAAAATATAAGGTTGAAATTTTGTGACTACAAAACCAGCTTTATTGCAGCATATAATACCTCATTTAAACTGCTAGTGGTGGCTGCATGACACCTATTTATGACGGCTATGATAAAAGATTGAGATAATACACCTTGTTGTCATAAAAGCTGCTTTTAAACTGATTGACTTGCACTTTAATCTTGATAACTTACCTTATTTATACCTCTGAAGCATAACAGTGTGCCCTTATTTATGTATACATGATGACAAAAGAGCATTTGTCGATGGCAATCTATCAATTATGGTTCCGCCATATTAATTTCACTCCAGTTTCCACAATTTCATTTTTTCATATCATATTATCTCCATGATTACGCTTATAAGATGCTATGCTGTAATGATTAAACTGACTGAATATAATTTAAAGCACAATTACTGCCCAATCAAACCATTGAATTCTTCACCTGGCGATTTATTTTAGCAATTGTTTAATAACGAAAAATATGCCACTTTCAGAGGGGGCTCAGGCAAATTATCTTCTCTCTCATCACATTTCACAGTAAATCTCAGACGGCTCTAATGATTTGGCGGTCTTAAAATAGCTACTATTAATGCTATTTTGCTTCATTTGTGCAACATAAATATACACTTTATAGCCTCTTTCAGAGTGGGCCAACTAGTCACGTTCTAGTCTACAAGAGGTTTTGGGGGATGCAATGAAGGCAAAATTACCTTGATCGTGGTTTTATAGGCAATTATTTATAGCACCCTGTAAGTAATTCGTAAAACCAAAATTGTTACTTGGGATCCTTACCCTCCTCAAAGTGGGGGCTGGTTGGTTTCCATCGTCCGCAGTACTGGCATTTCCTTCGCTGTTCCGTCCTTCATTGGCTCTGCTCTCAGCGCCATTCAGGTGTTCGTCAAAGTGCTGCTTCCACCTTTCGATCACCTCACGCTCGTCCGTCGAAAGGCTCTCATCCTTATCCCTGCACATCTCGGCTCGCGGCACGAAGCTGTTGCAAGATGCGTTGAGCTTCTGATAGAACTTACGTGTTTCTTTAGACCGGCACAGCTGTTCCATCTCCTCGCACTCCGTCTCCTCCAGGGGGCGTTTTTTCACCCGAAAGTTCCACGTTTTGTCTGGTCCCTTGCTGCAGCATGACCACCCGCGCTGCATTCCTCTCCTCCAGAATCTGTCTGCATTGCTCGTTGAACCAATCGTTCCGTCGACTCCGTCCCACGTACTCAAGAGGGGCTTCATCCAGCTCACCCTCTTCCGGTAATGCAGGCTCGAGGTGCTGCGCGTACGCATTGGCGACATCCGGTTGCTTAAGCCGCTCTAGGTCATACCAGGGCGGCCGTCGGTACCGCACGTTGTTAACGTCGGAGAATTTTGGGCGCAGTTTAACCATCACCAGATAGTGGTCAGAGTCGATGTTAGCGCCACGATAGGTTTTGATAATTGTACTGTAGAGCACTTGAAAAAACAACCGAAAAAAAAATGTTGACCATTTTTCATTGTAATTCAGAAAAATAGTTTTCATCTAATTTTAAAAACTTCACAATAAAAAAGTAAATTTATGGCGTTTACTCGCAAGATTTTAAGGCAGAATGTTGCTTTTAATGAAAACGGGTTTTCAAACAAATTCTTAATAACTCATGACACGGATGAAAAAACTGGGGCCATGTGTGGATGTTTTGTTGTAACGGTTTTGAAATTTTTTACAGGATGCTCATATAAAAGATAAAACTGATCTAGATCAGTTACAACTTATCGATATTAAATTCGAAAGAATCAAAATTACAGCACAAATTATTCTAAAACAATATGCCAAAGACTCCAAACCTCTAGGACACATATCCAGGTTTAACCGTCTAAAACAGCGATCTACCCAAATGTACGAAGAAATTTTAAACAAGGAAATCCTTGAAAAAATCAAAGTGGATTATAAAGTAATCCCTGAATGATTTTTAGATTAGTTCTCGGATAAATTGTTGGGTAAATTTTTAATGGTTTCTCGACAAATTCTAGCATCCTTTTTTTCTACGCATCCCTGGAGCAATTTCGAGAATAATTTGTAAAAATATTTTGAATAAGTGTGAAGGAATCATGAATTGTTTTAAAATCATTGAGAAAAATTCTGAAACAGCGCTTTGAGAAATCCTGGGAAGCCATCCATGAAGAACTTGAGGAGTTCTTAAAGAAACATTTCGGAGAAATCCTTGAATCAATTTATTTGGAAAAGTTACAGGGTATACTTGATTAAAATTTTAGAGAAAATAGTTTTCAAAACTCGTTGAGATTTTTTTTATAAAATTTGAATGAAATCCTTGGGGAATCTGTGAGTGAATCACCTAAGGAATATCTGCAGGAATGCTTAGAAAAGCCCCCAGAGAAATTCCAGATGGAATTCCTGCAACTATTTCTGAGGAATTATCCAAGTATAGGGTGTCTTAGAAAGTATGGGGACAACTTAACCATACTGCCATTTCGAGATTAGTGCAGATAAAAATCTGATTTTCACACATTTTACTCTTGCACTTATCAATAGCAGATTTTTAATTTTCAGCGTTTTTTTTTATTGTAACCTGGTTTTTGATGGTGTTACATCCCAAGTAACCGATGAGCAGTTAAAATAGCATTCACGTTGCATTAAATGCGCCTACAAAGCAAGACATTTAATGCACATCAGACATATAGTGCAGGTTTTGGTGAAATATTGGGCCGTCTCAATGCTACACCTTCAGAAACATTTTATTTTACTGTCAAAATAAGCGTAACGCCTCGACGAAGAGCAAAACAAAAACAAAAATGTTTTCAATTCGCTCACTTTTTTATCCACCCTCTGATACTTTGCATATTATATTTTGCTGCATTCCTTATGATATGAATCCGAACACTAATAATCCAGCGATTGACGAACTATAATAGGATGATGTTCCGCCGCGCTCCAGGATGTGCCACAGGCAATTTGATAGTTAGCAGTGGTTTAATGAGCTATTTAAGGTACGTCTTCAATGGATTACATGACTGCTGAATAGGGCGATATCCAAAACTAAAAAGGCAATAGATGGCTCTTTTTCAATGGTAGTAAAAACGAAATCCTGAAGCAAAGAAAGCTCCACGGAAGATGAACTAAACACAAAACGTTATGTATTCACGTTACACTTGACTTCCAATCACTATTTTTTCGATCTAGTTTCCTAATTGCAAGTATTTTACGATTTTCATTATTTTCCATACGTTTTGACAGTTCTCCGACTACCATTCTTCCAGGCGCTTGTGTTGGAAGTTTGAGAAATTTGAGAACCGAGCGTAACGCGATCAGTAAGTACAATGCAAACATCAGTGTCGCCGCTCGACGGCCAGTAAAAGAAGATGAATGTTCGAAAGGTTGTTGTCTGTAATTTTTGCCGCTGGCGCCAACTGTTAGCGTTTGAGAACAAAATAAACAGTCATTACCCTATTGTTAAATAGAAATGTACAGTGATATCAACTAGATACAGTGGAAGATTTTTCTCTGCCTTGTCTTTTCATTGTATGCAATCGCAATATGTGAGACCCGACATCAATAAAAGATTTTTGGTAAAGAACAATTTTGCTGGCTGGGTAGCCAGAACCATATTCTCAACGATTTTGATTTATTGGATCCTAGAGAAAAGGCACAAGCGGGCTTAAATTACATACATGACTTCGAGATGGCTGATGTTTCTTTTGGTATTTCATGAGATAAATCGATGTTTCTTTTGGTATTTCATGAGATAAATCGAAATGATATTTCCTTTTTAATTCATGCACACATTGACAGTTCCATACGATATTTATTATGAGAGCGAGTGAGTTTAAAATCTCATTGCATGTGTGAGAGAGAAGGAATTCGATGTCAAATAGGTAACACATCACCTGCACTCTTCTGTCTTAGCAATTGTGTAGCCTCAAAGAAGCATTTTGTTTGCATCAGACCAAGGATAGCCTGTGCAGGTGAAATGTTTATTAACAGCCGACAATGCTGTAAGCAGTCTATTGCGCGGCTTATTCTAATGCTTATTGGTTACCTGGGATGTCTAGAAGCCGCTTTACAATATACATTAATATATAACATTACTCATTGCTGATAGGATTAATGATCAGACTATCACTTATTTCGATGAAAATTATACTCCTTATTATAAATTTGAATAGAAACTAAAAATACGATTTCAGCTGTGGTCGATTTGTAAAAGGGTCAGAACCAAGTCCTTATATGTAGGGAGTCGATGCCGGTTATGGACCCTTTGCGTATTATGGACCCCTACAGAAAAACATAAAATAACACTCAAAGCAACTTTATTCCTATGAAAATCCACCGGGGGAACTTCGATTACTTTGTTAGTCAGCAGTTTCAGGCAAAATATTTGGTTTGAGATGCATAAATACAGATATTGAAATAGTTTTGTAAATAAAACCACACAAGAGGGTCCATAATACGCATTTCCAGGTGGGTCCATAATAGGCTCGTCGGCAGCGAGCCGGATTACATGGGAAATCAAATGGAGGGTCCATAATACGCAACGTCAAATTTGTAAACAATCCTATTATGGACCCCGGAGGGTCCATTATAGGCATTCGGACAAACAGTTTTTCAAATGCATATTTCGCTGGAAAAATCGAATGATTTTGTATGTTTTCATAGACGTACTATGAAGTAGAGACATTGAATTTGTTGTTAGACTCCACAAAACGTATATGCGTCTGAGATATCATTGCGGAAAAGCGTCTAGAATAAATTTCAGCTACTAAGGGGTCCATTACTAGCATTTGAAACCCTACATGTTTTGATTCAATTTTGTATTGTTATGTTTGTAGGCTATTCAAAACTATATCTATTAGTGACATTAGTGAATAGAAACTGGAATGAAAATATTTTTTATTGACATTTAAAATAGCTGGAAAACTATGCCTAAGTAACCACTAGCTATTAAACGGCTAATATATTTATTTATTTATTATTTCTTACATCTTCAACTAGTGTTGCCAGATATTTACTTAAGCTAGATATTAATTCTATGCTTATACGCAGACTTACTCAATTGAAATCAAAGACGTCACATGTTTCGTTGAACAAACGGCAGCACATGCCATGGCTCGTTGTATCCATAGTGGTGCGATGAGCTGGTTGCCACAGAAGACTGAGTTGCGAAGGGTCTTTGGGGATGGAGAAATTGAGTTGTCCCAAAAGGAGTTGCAATCTACATCACCATTCAATAAGCCAAATACAACATTCGTTGCAATAGTTTTTCCCTAGTTGCTAGTGAGTCCAACTGATCAGCCTACATCGTTCTTCATAGGGCGGAAGTTCACGGTATCATTCCAGGGAAGAATTCTTAGAGCGTACTTGATGAAATTCCGTTGATTGCTTCTATTCTGTTCACCTGCACAGGTGGAAAGGAGCCCAAACTACAACTCCGTATTCCAGAAGGCTGCGAACAAGGGCACAGTACAGAGATTTGAGCGCATAGATATCCGGAGCGTTCGTGTTCCTTTTCAAAAATCCCAGCGTGCGAATGCTTTAGCAGTGATCGCGGCATTATGCTCATTAAACCGGACTTTGGAGTCCATAGTGATGCCAAGTCTTTAACTGCATATACACGGTGCAAGTTGGTTGTCCTATCGTGTAGTCGAACCGCAGAGGCTCGCGCAGACGGTTGAAAGATATAACAGAACATTTTGAATATTCATCTTATACATTCAATGTACACACCGCAAAAGACGATCAATATCCTCCTGGAGAGCACAACAATCAAGTTGAGACTCTATCACTCGATAAATTTCAAGTCGTCGGCAAACATTAACTTAAACGAAGACAGAAGGTTACACATGTCATCACAAACAAGATGAAAATCAAGGTCCTAAGTGGCTTCCTTGAGGACCCCCGATGGTATTTCGAGCTAGACGAATTGATCGTAATGTTGACAAAAGCGGTGCGGTCGGTTAAATAAGATCTCAGCCATTGCTTGTCCAATCAGGTAGACCCAAACTCGGCTAAGGAAGGCCCCAATATATGACATGTCAGCTATATAATAGCACTATTTTAGCAAGCAAGGCGAATTAGAGTGCTATTTGGTTACTTGGGTGGTTTCGTGACGTTATCTTGTGTGCAGAAAAAAAAGATTTTTTAAGAATTTTACCGTTTTGTCAAATGTTCCCTAGCAGAGCCAAGTAAAATTAAAAAAAAAATCTTGTGGGAGATCTTAGGTAAAATTTACTTGATTGAACTCACCACATCAGAGAATTTTGATAAAAGCATTTATAACTAGTTCAGTTCCAACAAAACACAAAAGTAGGGTCTGTACTGGCTAGATAAGAATTGATATTCTAAAATCAAAAATTTCAATGTAAAATGTTATTTTATCGAACAAAATTTTCACAGACAGCATTGAAAACAGGCCCCAAGGGCAAATACAAAATTATAAAAATATTTATTTGTTTGTAAAAATATTATGGTTTCATTATCAAAGTCATTCCCATACTTTCTAGGACATCCTATAACCAATTAGCACTTTAATTCACCCTCCTAATGCTTCCAAAACTCAACTAATAATATTCCCACATAAACCAAAAGCTCTTTATTTGAAACCTTCAAGTAGAAATGTTGTCACGATGAGAGGGGTTCCAATAAATTGGTCAGACGAAGTTAAGTAGCTAGGTCTCATGCTAGATAAGAATTTAACTTTCAAAAACCACATTGAGGGCATTCAAGCCAAATGTAACAAATATGTAAAATGTATCGATTCCCTTATGAATAGAAAATCAAAACTTTGTCTTAAGAACAAGCTTTTGATTTTCAAACAAATTTTCAGGCCAGCCATGTTGTATGCTTTACCAATATGGACTAGCTGTTGTAATACCAGGAAGAAAGCTCTGTAGAGAATTCAAAATAAAATTTTGAAAATGATTCTGAGGCTTCTTCCCTGGTATAGTACCAATGAGTTACATAGAATATCCAATGTTGAAACATTGGAACAAATGTCAAACAAAATAATTTCAGGCAAAAATCGTTACAATCTTCTATTGTTAATGTTGAATGAGCATGAGCATGAGCATAGATTACCGTACAATTCGTAGTTGCTACTCCGTGATTGACCAGAACAATCGAAGTTGCATAGGGAGTTTATGAATGGGGCTTGGGATTAGCTTACCATTCTTCAATGTGCACAAATCGAGAGCTCAAATGTTAAAAGTCAATAACGGCGCCGGCCACGTCCTTACGGTCATCGGGAAAGGGAAAGAATGTTAGTTAGACAACCGTTGTTACTAGAGACCGAGTATACCTCTGAATCTCCACAGTTGTCATGGAAAGGATGCTGGGTTAGTGGGATAAGGTAAAGATCTGGGAGTCACCAATGGTAGGTGATGCGATCAACGCGACACGATCCGCGGCGCTTTTTCATTTTACTACTCGACCTACGCTCGACATGTTTGATCCTGCCCTCGTCACCCGCCCCCGCAGGAGCAAGCGTCAAGGTCGAAAGATCAAACAGAACTAACCCATCGCGGCACTTTTTCACTTTACTCACCCGACGAGATCGCGCGTGTTATTGTCAATGTTAAATGTTAATAAAATCTTAAATTTGTTTTACCAAATTAGGATGATAACGTTGTGTAATAACACAGAACACCTAGATATAAGAAATGAATGTTATGTTTGGAATGATACTAATAAAGAAATTCAAAAAAAATCTTGCCATTATGCAACCTACATGCCATGTATTAGCCTGCTGATATATTGCTATTATTCAGCTAAAATACCTTATACTAGCCTATAGTTACCATATGAGTCCATAAAGGCGAATAAGCGAGATACTGGTTAATTATTCATATGAGTAAAAATAAAATACGCCACTTTGTGAAGAATTCAATTCATATAGGCTTCGTCTATCATTCTGCATCTTGTTGAGTAAACCATAGGGACTTATTAATTACACTTATTAATTAATTACAATTTCGCACCAAACTATACATATTCGTATAACATCTTTCAAAGTAAATTAGTTCTTAGAAAAATGTCAAGCTTTAAACATACTGAATTGATTTTTAAAAGTATCATTTTGTCTACACTGATTTTAGACACACTCTAAGGGACAGCTTTCCAAAGTAGTGTGTAGTTGTTGAAAAATATTGGTTGCAAACATATTGGCAGTCTAAAAATCCATCGCAGGGACACTACCGGTGATTTACCGAAATGAAAAATTCGAATTTCAAAAGAAAAGTTTTTTCCTGCAACATGGAAGATGGAATAAACTAAAACGTTAGTCAGCTGCAAACATTCACCATGTAACATTCATGCTGCCTTTCCATTTTTTATCATCTTGACTATTGTAATAATATATCCCTACTATCACCATACTAGGAAACTCATGCACCCGGGACCAGGAAGGAAAATTGGCTGAAGAAAAACTTCTTCTGCCCACTAACGATAACTCAAGTGGGAAGGGAAGAGATTGTGTTTATCGCTTCAATCATTAATCTTGGTCGGGAAAATATTCGCACTTAATCACGTTTCACCCATTTTCACGAGCTTGGCATAAATTTGCATGCCGGCCTCCAACTTTAACGAACGAACAATCACCTGGAGCTAATTCCGCCAAACTTCTGGGACCGATTGAAACTCCAATGAATGAATAATTACCAGCGGCCCTTAAATTCAGGGCTCGCACTTATCACGAACTGAAACTAAGTTTGCGTCGAAAAACTTTTTTTTATTCTTGTACCTCCCAGTAAACAAGCGAAGTATCGATCGCGAGAAGCCCAGCAGCTCTCAATGTTGTTTCTGTATTGAAAATCCAATTGCAGCTTTAGATGAACTTTACGAACACTGAAAATCTAGTGTAATAAATATTGTAAAGATGAGGTCGAGTGCAGCCTCTCCAAGCCTTATACGCAACAAAGCACAATAGACGGGGGGTACGAACAAAAGTTTAGTTTCCTACCCCCCAACAACTTCGCTGTAAATCCATTCGGCTCTCCGACTTGTACAGGATTACTCGTCATAATTTTATTGCTTGGCTTGGCATTCTCTTTTGAATAGTAATAGGATGGATGGCGAACAATGGGAACCGATTTCTTACACTCTTGTCCCAGGCTCTTCTTTGCTAACGAACAAGGTACAGACTTCTATCGCCCATCCCTCCATAGAGACATTTCTCTGCCAACTGCTGCTGACTCTAAGGGCAAACAATCGACTTGACACTGCATAGTAGTGTACGGGACTTGCTTCTTGGCTCCACCCCCAACCAGTCACTCAGCTCTGTCTGATGCTCCCAAGATGGAGCCATAAAAACCCGCACCCGCAATAGCTGTCATCTTGCCTTATTCACACGCAACCAACTTCTCTCTACGGGGCAGCGCATATGTAGGTACCAATAGCAACTGCAATGTTCGTGTGCACATATTTCGATCCTTTTGACCTCTCTCTCTCTGTCAGATTCAGATACTCGCTTTCAATGCAATGCAGCTACAATGGGGAATCTACGAATAGATATGGCACTAATTGTTTTAGGTGCGATTTTAAATTCAAATGCGACATGCAGTTCAAAATTTAAACATGTTTGGTAGCCAATGCCGAATCTGTTTCAATTTCAAGAAACCGACACGTTATAATGTTTCCATGCTTCTAGAAACATTCTACATTTTGGTGGAAGCAGGAAGCAAATCTCATATTTCAATTCGCGTCTACGAAGGTAATTACCACAGTTGACCCTATGCGTGAATCTCTGATTATTTTACATGGCAAAGCATAGGAAGTCAATTTTCAAATGCTTCTAAAAAATTCAAAACACTTTTTAATTAAATTCTGCTAAGTGTACGGGGTTAGACTATTGATCAACTATAGAATCAGCAGCATATTGAGAAAAAATATATAAAACTCAAAATTATATGCCTATAATGTAGCTCATCAAAAGTATATCAACATATACTGAAAAGATTTTAAATAACTATTGTAGTTAATTTTATATGAGCATTTGAAATTTCGCTTCCTATACCTTGCCGGGTAAAATTTTCGACGCTTCACGCATCGAGCAAACTTTTCCCAGATGGCAGCACCGTACCTTCGTACACTCGAATCGACGTAATTCAACAAATCAAAAACATGTCTGTCAAGAGTTTTAGGAGTAGGGCGTCAGTACCAGTGATAGAGGCAATAGCAACGGGGTGAGGAATACAAAATCACCAAAAATATCTATCTTCTACTATTCTACTAATTAAACATTCTACTATTTAAACATTAATATTATTTCGACAAGGGCCATGTTAGAAAAATAAACACGAAATAAAAATTGCCTATTACACGATTTAAACCACACTACCACTGGGTCAGCCACCCTATATGACGAGCACCATAGACCAACACTAAAATTGATCAAAACCTAATCATGCAGCACATCGCATTGCGTCTTTCTTAATAACACAACATGATAGAAAACCGGTAGTAGTCCGCCACCCGAAGAGGATAAATCGTCGCAGAATACCAAATTTGAGAATTTCACAGCAAGTTTATTAACTCCCTGAATAACGTATTAAAAAGTCCTGCATAAGAAGGAATTACCTAAAAATAATTGTTCGCGTATCAGGTTTTGCAATTAATGGTTTTCAAAAGCTCACCAATGTCCCAATGAGGCATTTTTGTTTACTTGAAACGATATGTATGTTTCAAAAAAATAGAAGTTACATACCTCGGTCAATGAACAATACTTAACTGTGGTATGAAACATAGAAATGATATGCAATAAACAGATACTACACATTCCCAAGAAATGAATTTTCATCCGTTGTACGCACATTAAAAAAGCGCTCTAAATCCAAAAACATGCAAAACAGGACTTTTATATAATATATACTTTGGTTTAAATTTCACGTATTTTCAACTTGCTTGCAGTCCCCATACAAAATTCTTCGTTCCTTTTTTAATACAGGATACAGTACATTGACAAAGCTCCAAAAATAACTTTTGAGCATCGAAAGTATAATTGGAAGACCCTATAAGTTATTTTTCTTTAGCACACAAAATTTAAAATATGTAGTAAATTAAGCAATAATTATACATTTTCAACAGTAAGGTACCGCGGGGCAAGTGAGAATACGGGGTAAGTGGGGCGTTTCGTCATAGCTCAACTAGGAAAAGTTTTTCATGGGGGTATTCTTCTAGAAAGTTGAAGATACAATGACAAGGAATGTATTTAGTACTGAACATATTGTTATTTTTATTACCATGTGGTTCATGTAACAGTTGTCAGTTCAGCGCCATTTTCAACTTGCATGACAAATTGTGACACGTTCCACGTCTTGCATTGACTCGCAAAAAATAAATGTGTTTTAAATCGAATTTCCATCAGTATGCTATAATTTTGGGTATTATTACAAGCTGCTAACGATAAACCAGTATTTTGTTTTCATTTCGTATGAAATTTTCGATGGTCTATCTTACCCCAGAATATATTTGTACCTGGGGTAAGTGGGACCTATCAAAACAAAAACCAGAATCAAAAGTTTTCGCACATGTTTCATACATTCTCCTAGAGAGTAACACTAAAACATTCAAACAAATGATTTTTTATCAAAAAAGATCAACCTCAAATTACGTAATTGCATAGGAGGGAGAAGAACAGTGTTATTATTCTTTATTTTTAAATATATTTTTAATTTTTGAAATACGACTTTAAAATTGAACAAACACACAGCTGAACTTTGAAATGCATCATGAGAATGATTACTTTTCTATTTTATTTGAACTTTATTTGTTATTTCTACCAAATTAAGTAGAGATGGAAAACAATTCCACCCCATAAGGTGGTTTTCTGCCATGCATATAAATAATAACAAAACATATTTATAATTTCGTCAATTGTTGATTGTTTATGTTCTACATTTTAATTAACACTTATAAATGAAATAAACATGTTTAATTCCTCTTTACGCTTTTATTGAGGAATTTTCAGTTAATATTAAATGTGAGGTGACATACTATTGAATAAAGGGTTTCTTTTTAAAACGTAACGTATTTTATGGTTGATCCCTTATGTACATCAAATATGTACTTAAAATTAAAAAATTATGAATTATCAATCCTATTATTGTAATGGTTGACTTACTGATGTGGATTGACGCATAAAACTGGATGTGTCCCACTTGCCCCGTTTAGTGAAGTAACTGCGTCCAATGGCTCATTCTAAAACTTTCTTCCAAGGTTTTCACAATTTTGAAATTATTCGATTAGTTTCATGCACACACCAGCAAATATGTTGCCAAAACGTGATTGTGTTGTTGGATTTGAAAAATATTGACATTTGAAAATTTGATTGAACAATTTGTTTGAACTATCGTTTTTTTCGTTCCCACTTGCCCCGCGGTACCTTAATTTTTTTAGAAACTTGATGTGCCAAGCTATTTTCGAAAATGGTAATGATTTCAGCAATCTTAATAAGGTATATAGCAGTATTTTCATATGAAATCGTTTTCATGTCATATCCAAAATTAATTATTTTGTTCAATACACCGTAAAGAAAACATTTTTTTAACATTTTATCGCTTACATTTATCATTCATTTGTATAGTGAATCACGTCCACAGTAATTTTCATTAATTGTGAGAATGTAGACATGCTTTACTGTTCGGGAAACAGTTCGGTCAAATTTGAAACTGAACCAAGGGTAAAGAACAGGACAATAGAAGCGATCGATTTTTTGACATGATTTGGTAACACTCCGATTTAAGATTTATTCTCGCAATAGTCGTACCGCTTTGATTCATATAACGGACACTTAAGGTCTCAGTCAGCTAACTAGTCAAAGAGCATATACATGAATCGCTCTATGATTCTGGACAAACCGTCACTTTTGGCTCATATTCCGGACAGCTCATGAAAATCATAATAACAAACATCATGTCATTGATTGAACTCACCAAACTGTTAGGGAGACGTCTAAACTATGCCACTATGGGCGGTTTCCATACAGACTGGCGGCCAAAAATATGTTTTCCATCTCATGTCGTATTTATGAGTTTTATAATACAAATTTGATGTTTTATTTTCAAAAACAAGTTTTCGAGACCAACTTTTAAATAGGGCCTATAGCGAAATATTAAACTTTTTTACTTATAATGCATATACGCCATTTATGCGATTAACGTTGTGCAAACCAGTATAAATATTAAAACTTACATAGAAATGATGATATGAATGATTTAGCGAAATTCAGTTATTTTCTGAAATAGTTTTTAGCTGTTTTCAATAGAAAATGGTTAAAAATATTGGAAAAATTCAAAAAGCCCTAAATTAAAAAAGTGCAAATTTGTGCAGCTAAATTCTTTACGATCCTTTAGTTTACATCTCAAAGTACCCTTGGAACTGAATTTAAGCCTGGGACAACTTGGGACAAAAAAGTACTCGATGTGTTAACTATAAGCTTATTCGATTTTTTAACCGCTTTATAAAAAAACATCATTAAACCCACTATTTTAAAGCTTTTTTTATTTTGTTCATTGTTTCTAGGAAGCTCTTATTGTAAGCTTTCAAATGGTGTAAAAACATTTTACGTAAGTATTATAGAAGAAAAGTTATATTCATTTGAGTAAACCATAGTTTTTGTTTATAAAAACAAGTTTTTCTCCATAGGCTCAACTTTGGCACCTCATATCTGAGTGTGCAATGCAAATCATGCCCTAATATTTTGGGGATTTCTTAGCAGACATGTTTACAATGAAATGGCGAACAAGAATTGAAATTTGGGGCACATCACTTTTTTGATTATTGGCCACCTGATAAGCCATAGTGCTATGTGGGCATTTATAACGAAAAAGCCCAAAGTGGGAACTTTTGGCCGGCAATCATTAAAACATTTTGTGCGAAATTTTTCCCATATAGAGTAGTGTCCGGAATGACCCATAGGGATGGTACACAAATTATGTCACGCTAAATTTCAACTTTTTTGACCCCCTCCTCCCCCCTTTGTCACACTTTTTGTATAAGTCCTTCGAACATTTTGTAAGGCTTGTCACGCTTGGCTCGACCCCTTCCCCCCCTTGGAGCGTGACGTAATTTGTGCATGACCCCATACTGTAAATCAAATTTCAACAATTACTAAATTATTCAGAAAGGAAGTGAAAATTTCGATTCTAGAGTACCGATTCCTCTCAAACTTCGAATATGGGAAGGTAAAATTAAATGTTTTCAAAATTTTTGAATATGGTGAACGTGTAATGTAAAACATATAATTATCCTGTGAAAAAAAAGATTTAATTGAGAAACCACTAGTACTACTACTACTACTTTATCCTGTTACTAGTTGAGCTCTGCCCAGTAGGCTTTATGGTATGCTTTGCGAAAAAGCCTCATACAAAACGTCAAATTTGTATTACTCTTTTATTCAATCTTCCCGGACCAAAAACGACAAAATTAGTTTCCCCCTGAAGAAGACACTAACCCCGTGTCGAAACGTTGGGCAAGTAATAAACCTCGTTTTATTCCCTCAAAGACTGCGTAGCCGTTAAATCAGAACGATTAAAAGTTACAGTCGAACTCCCGCCAGTTTTGTTTATATATTTATAACTAGTGGTCCCGGCAAACTTCGTCTTGCCATCAAGTAGGCTGTTGAAAAATGCTATGAATCGTCCTATACAAAATGACAGTTTCGTTCGCGCTCGTTTTTTTCAACTTTCCCGGTGACTATCCTGGGATTTTAATACACAAAAACACGTCGGAACCTTCGACGAACAAAAACTGAGAAAGAATCATTCAAATCCGTTGACCCGTTCGTAAGCCATTTCGTGACATACAAACACCATTCCATTTTTATTTATATAGATTTAAATATAGAAGAAGATCAGCAGAGTGGAATGGTACCTTCCACTTCCTAGGCAGTTGAAAATAATGGAATAACTGTTAAAACTATTGTATTTAAATAAACGAGTGCAACAAATATGGCCATTATTTTCATTGCTACAGACTAACGTTTTGTAATTGCCAATTTTGTTCAAAATGTATAATAACATTTTAAAAACGGTGAACATTCTAGTAGATATTCGTAGTTCCTATAAATCGATTTGGTGTCTTCTGCGCTATAGTTTTCAAGTGAATAAGAATTAATCACGCAGCAGATATCAATTCCGGACACTTTGATTTGATTTACGGACAGATCGTGGTTGTCATAATTAGATTTAACTTCGCAATACTAATCCTCAATTGAAATCACCCAACCACTAGAGAGACGTCCAAGCCAGGGCATTCTAGCTATTTATGAAAAACTAGTCTGCCCATAACTGCATAACAGTCACATTCGACATTTTTGACAAATTGGAGTTAATACCATGGAGAATCTTCGAATGATAAAAACTTTCGATCAACTTAATAAAATCTGTGAGATTGTTGTAGAAAATTCGAAAAAAAATACCAAGTTGTTTTGTCACATTGGTAATTATAACCGCATAACAGCACATTGAGATTATAAATGAGCCTCGTAATGTAATAGCAATGAAATATCTATCAGAATTATTTTCTGACTATTCACCTAGCATGCGATATGAGTTTTACAAAATATCAGCCTCAAATAAGCACTTTTTGGTAATTTTTTGAAACTTTAGTTTCCTCCCATACTGCCATGAAATGCACATTTGGTATTCAATTTACTCAATGTCTACTTTTGTCGAATGTTACAAATATGCAGTTATGGGCAGTAGTGGACCCGGAAAACTTCGTCTTGCCATCAAGTAGGCTGTTGAAAACTGCTATGAATCGTCCCATACAAAATGACAGTCCCGTTCATTCGCGTTTTTCCTACTTTCCCGGTGAACACCCTGGAACTTTTATACACACTAGCACGTCGGAACCCATGACGAACAAAATGGAGAAAGAATCATTCAAATCCGTTGCCCCGTTCATGAGCCATTTCGTGACATACAAACACTATTCCATTTTTAGTTATATAGAAGATAGAAGATAGGTGATTGTTAAAACGAGCCAAACAAAAATACATTTCGTGTGAAATATTTTCCATACAAGCTAGAGTGTCCGGAATCCGAAATTTGTCAGGAATTTGAATCAGCATGTTAGAAATCATGAAGACTTTTCATGTTCGAGCTCAGATTAAGTATCTTTTCATCTATTGCATCACATGTACATATCTATTCATCCAAAGTCATGCAAAATCATTGTTTCGAAATTATACAGAATTTACGCGTGAACAAAACCCAAATACAAAATTTACGTTTTTTTTTTCAATTTAAATAAAGGATACATACTTCGTTCTTCCTTAACCCCTCTACCGGCAGCTTCATTTTATACCGCTAAAAAAATATTGAAATAAAGATGCACCATAGAAATAAAGATGAAAACATAACCCTCAAAAACTGTTCTAGTTTAAGAAAATATGTCGATATTAATAATTGGTCATCTGGATCTGGAGAAATTCAAAAATTCCTTGGGGGACCAACGCGTAACCATAATCCACGTAAATATCTCAGTCTACAGAATTTTTATCGTATTCAAATATTCACTCCACGGAATCATACATTAATGCGAGTATTTTGCGAAAAAAAAAAATAAGCAATTTGGTGCAGCCGTCTTAGAGTAATGAGCATGTATGTGTCTGATACCTTCTTCTTCTTCTTTCTGGCGTTACGTCCCCACTGGGACAGAGCCTGTCTCTCAGCTTATTGTTCTAATGAGCACTTCCACAGTTATTAACTGAGAGCTTACTATGCCAATGACCATTTTTGCATGTGTATATCGTGTGGCAGGTACGAAGATACTCTATGCCCTGGGAAGTCGAGAAAATTTCCAACCCGAAAAGATCCTCGACCGGTGGGATTCGAACCCACGACCCTCAGCTTAGTCTTGCTGAATAGCTGCGCGTTTACCGCTACGGCTATCTGGGCCCTGATACCACGCTGGCCAAATAAAGATCTTGAAAACTTATAAAAACCTTATATCGTAATTTTCAGATTTCTTCAAGAATACTGAACCAATTTGTATGATTTTTTCAGAGTAACTCCTTATTACCTGGCATTTTATAGTATAGTAGTATTTATTTTTTATTTTTTTATAAATTGATCGAAAAGAAAATGGCCGCCAAAGACATTTTATACGTTTTTTTGGAATTCCAAGAAGAGTTTTTTGAGATATTGTGAAACAAAAAAGTTATCGCGATTATAATATTTATTAGCGTTAAAAAATGAAGTTTCCGGTAGAGGGGTTAATTACTATTTTTGCAACAGCCAGATTTCTTTGATTAAATTTCCTAATCAACCAATCTACAGTCAACAAATATTTAAACTATTTCCTCTTTTTAACTCTTTTTCATACAAAAAAACGGTTGTTTCATCTCAAATCCCTTATTCCCCTCTTAAAAACGAATAGGGACTGTCCTTCACCTACAACATTTAATGAGATTGCTCAAACAGTCAACCATAATTCCGCCTTATGTTCTTTTTTTTCTGTATTTTGCTTTTTAAATAGCCGAAATCTAAATCATTTACTTTTAATTTGCTATGAATAACATGACTACACAAATTCCATACTTTTTTGGCTTTTTTGCATGATTTCATGCGATGTAAATTGAATTCTATTTCTCCACATTTTACACAATCGGATGATGCGAGGTTCCGTAAATTGTATGCTTTTTAGTTTTTTTTTTCAGGATATTGTTAAAAAAAAAATACACATGATATATCTGCAAATTGTATAGGAACTTTTTACTAAGATGTTTCTAAATAACACTGTTCGACAAAATAAAATTGTTGGATGGATCAGAGATGCGTCTATGGGTCTTAAAGTGCAAGAAAAGTGTAGAAGGAGGCCGTTTTCAAATGATTTGCAGCACCCTTGGAATATTTTTGACAAAGTTTGAAAATTTTGCATTTTTAATTACAAAGTATATTAGGCTAAAAATATTATAATTTTTTAATTCAATTTTTCACCAATTGAATTTGTCAATCCAATATTTTCTACCGCAGGATGGTTATAGGGAAAAGTGCAATTATTCAAGAGAATATACGCGTTAATTTTATATTTGAATAAATAACGTTAACGATTATTAAATAAAACATAAGGATATGCTCCATATAAATAACATCATTGGGGACGGACCTGGTGTAGTGCTTAGAACACACGCCTCTCACGCCGAGGACCTGGGATCGAATCCCATCCCCGAGATAGTCACTAAAAATCCAGTGACGACTTCCTCCGGAAGGGAAGTAAAGCCGTTGGTCCCGAGATGAACTTGCCCAGGGCTAAAAATCTCGTTGATAAAGATAGAAATTATAGATTGTTTTTTATACACTGTATATATGCATCGATATTTTGAAAAGCATTCTGTGCTAAGTAACAAAAGTATACGACCACGGGGAAAATTTCGTGTTTATTGTCTTTAGTCTATTATGTATATAGACTGGTCCGTTTGTCTTACAAATCTAATGGTCCAAGATGGTATAGGTGTATATAGGTGTAGTTAAACTATTGCTTATCTAATACGCTTTCGAATTTAAATAGATTATCATCAGCTCAAACCTCTTTCGAAAAAGATTCTCAAAACTGTCAAGTATTGCTATTTCAAACTTAGTGCTTGAATAATTTAGACATACATCTTTGAGCCTTTTAAAACTATTCAAAAAATATTCAATCAACAATTCAAATGTCTTCAAACCTTTGTTTAAATCTTTACTCATATTATGAAATTTCGTTGACTCACCAGAACATAACAAACTACGTCTTCTCATGCAGAAAAATCTCCAAGAGACACAATATAAAAAAGAATCACTTGGACACTTATTTGGAAAATATTAGTTGATATAATATATAAGTATTCATATAGAATGATAGTTTCTTGTTCAATTGGGTGTTTTCTTCAATGGGTTAATTGTAAGCATATTGTAAACATGAATAAGTCGACCATTAAGGTTATTTTAAAATCGTTTATCATATGATGCCAAGCGTGTCTGTCCCAAATCTTCTAAACAAATAAAAATGCTTTTCGATTAAGTGAAGGAAAAATTTATCCATTAATTTATGATAAATAATTTTGCAAAACTTCACATAATGTCCGTTTTTCTTTCTTAAAACAGGAAGACATCGAAAAGCAAGTGTTTTACTCATTTAGATTATATCGCAATTTTTTTGTGAAATTGCACTCAAAACTCAAAACTGAATGTTTGATTGAAATTTGCGAAAAAAAAGAAGTGAAATGTAGCACCAAGAAATAAAAAATGAGATGGTTTAACCAGAAATTGTTTCATCTTGCACAAGTAATGCACAAGTAAGAAGCAGGCATGTTACCATTAAATCAGTTTTCAAAAATGATCAATATTGTGCACAAACTAAATCAAAAAGAGCTCATGTCTGCCTGAGGGGCCATCCATTAATTACGTAAGAAGTTATGAGGGGAAGGGGTTTTGAGGTTTCTTACGTGCCATACAATTCATTTTTGTTCATGTTGATTACTGATTTTTTTGTTGCTTTTTACGTGAATCTATAATTTTTCTAGGGATATTCTGATAAAAAATGGATCTCACGATAGGTAATCTGTTATTAATGACCAATCAAAATATTAAGAAATCGCAAATAACAATATTATCACTTTTTTACATATTTTGCCATCGTCTCTTAATGAACCAGCTAACTCATGTAAGACCACTTACATGCTAGTGTCTAATCTGTAGAAATTTTGTATAACTACATAGAGTTTTCCGATGACCCAGCCCATATAAACAGAACAGACACATCAATTTTCCGTAGTCGTATCCCTTGTCATTGAAAAATGTTGCTGGATTATATTGCTATTTGCTTATCTAATGGAGCAAAGAATCAAATCCTAATCAAGCGTTTTTCTCAAACCTATAGTAATTATTATACAATGAGGCGAATGAGAAATGCGAATGTAGCGAGCATCAAGAAAATTCAGTTTTTTTCGATAAAGTCCAATATGGCGGCCGAATCAAATACGGCCTCCAAATATTTTTTTTTTGCAAATGAAGCTCCTATGTTTTTTCCTTCCAAAACCATGTTATTGTGTATTGTTTGTTCAAGAAATTTCTGAGTTATGGCAGTTTGAGTGAGCCAAGAATTGTCAAAAATCAAGGGATCCTCAAAAAACTGTTTCAATTATAACTACCAAAGGGACCATCAAATTGACTAATAGAATGCATTTTCTTTACTTACTCGACAGAAGCTTTCGAATGAGCATACATTTGAACATTTGAAGAACCAAGTGTAAATAGTGGGCCGGTCTCAGCGAGAATTACTTAAATAGAAAAAAAGTATTATTTATATAATGCGCATACTCACATGTTTGTTTAATTTAATATTCCATTTTCATATATAAAATGATGCCAATATTCATATGAAATGATGTATGTTTCCCTGAAGTCATTCAGTGCTAAAAAATATTGATTTGACAAATTCAATTTAAAAGGTATCGATATTTTGCTTAATTTTGCAATTAAAAATGCAATAAATAATCCAAGGGTGCTGCAAATCAGATTCTTCAATCATTTGGTTCCCACATGAGCTTGATTCAATCGTAGAAAAAAAGATTCATCGTAAAATATTTTTATTTTTGCGAAAAAAAGAATTTTCAAAATTTTCAAATATACTAAATATTGAATCAAACTCCATATCATTCAGGATCAACAAAATATCGTCATTTGCAAAAGCTAGCATTAAAACGTTAAAATATTTATATGTTAACCAAAATTAAATATTTTTTATAAGCTTATAAACATACGAAAGAGAAGCACCATTCATGCATTGAAAATGTTTGAATGAAAAATGTATGTTCGAACATCTAATGAAGAGGGTCGTCTCAATCAATGTTACGTTTCACGGTACTAAAATATGAATTCGCTTAATTTGTCCATTATGCCCTCAATCACAATGAAGATACCACTTTTTCTAGTTTAACCAAATGTCTGATCAAAATTTAGAATGTATTGATGCAAACATCACCGTATAGCTGGTATAGCAATAATACATTTGTCTTGAAAGTTTCTCAAATATTTAAGAATCTTTGAAGTTAATGTTTAACCTTTTAAATGATCTCTGGATTATTTTGTTCATGATTTGTTCAAGAGATCTTCAAGATATGCTATAAACTTTTCACTATTTCGGATTCATGAAGTGTGAAGTGTGGATTCACATTATGTTTTGGAAACATGTGCAGTGATACGGATACGTATAATCTGTTAGGTTGAGGACCACTGGCATAGACGATCAGTATCACCCGCTGATAAATGATACCCCGTTTCACGGTGTCTATAGCCAAACCTCCATGAGTCGATGTCTAGAGGGACCATTGACTCATGGGAATATCGAGTATTCTTCTTCTTCTTATTGGCATTACGTCCTCACTGGGACAGAGCCTGTTTATTAGCTTAGTGTTCTTATGAGTATTTCAACAGTTTTTAACTGAGAGCTTTCTTTTCCAAACTTGCCATTTTCGCATTCGTATATCGTGTGGCAGATAAGATGATACTCTATGCCCAAGGAAGTCAAGGAAATTTCCATTACGAAAAGATCTTGGACCGACCGGGAATCGAACCCAGACACCTTCAGTATGACTTTGCTTTGTAGCCGTGGACTCTAACCATACGGCTAAGGAAGGCCCCAAATTATCCTGTATGTAGTTGATTTTTTTAATATTGTGCTACAAACATACAATGATTTCGGTGTATCTAGTTTAAAATAAAAATAAATAAATGACAAAACTCTCCTAAGAAAACAAAACCTCTTGGGCGTCCTAAAAATACAAACATTACCAAATCTCAAGCGGAACGAAGAAACAAAACGTACCTACTTAGAAGACATGCCACAACAGCGACCGAAAGGGTAAATCTCAGTCGAAAGAAGTCTTTCGGAATGGAAATTCTATCTGCCCCCAAAGTGCACTGAAATCCGAAAGCAGGAGACATATGTACGTACTTCGAACGGATTCAGCGTGTTCAGTCAAGCCAAACAGAGGGCAGAAGGTATGTTTACCTAATATTACGATGACAGCGCCAAAGGCCAGAACATCACATCCAACGGTCTCGTTACGTTGCGGTTCCACTGCATTTAGACACCCCTGGGTACAATTTTACAGCACAGCCCTGCCGACGAACGATGAGGGCACCATCGACATCCAAAACGTCCGTGCAAAACGGGATATCTCAAGTTGCAACTACATTCACCCGAATGCATCGGATGTTGTGTGAAAGCTTATTCTTTCCTCAGTTTCCACTACCAAAGCTGCTGCTCTATTTTCTTCTAAGAACGGTACTTCTGAGGTAGAAGTTGGGAAAACTTCTGAGGATGCTACGTACACTCCCGTGCAAAAGTTTCGACACATCCCCTAAAAAATATGCAAAAGTGTTTTGTCCACACGACACAGTTATTGGCACTCTCTATGGCTTATTCGAAAGGCAATGAGTAGATGTTCCTCATTTGTATTTTGACCAAAAAGGACTTTTCAATTTGTTTTACTATGTTTTCACGTGAAGTTGTGACATTTATCTAATATTACACTGAAAAAAACATAGCTCATTTTTTCAGCATAGGATCGACCAATGTTTAAAATTTATAGCGACATTAAACACATCATCTTATATTCTTTGAAAAGAACATGCAATATTTTGGGGCAAGGAGCTGAAAACTATTCAAAATCAATAAAGCCTTGTCATTGTTAACTTTGAATAGTTTTCAGATATTTTCACAAAATTTGTATACGTGTTCTTAAGGGGTGACCGCAAGCTTTTGCATCACACTGTATCTTAGGGTAATATTTATATTTTTATTTGCCTTCAGTGCACAGAGAACCACCATCCCAAGCATGGATTGTTGTTTATCGATTCAGGGAAGCTCCGGAGGAAATCCTTCGCATATTGGAACAAATTCTAGGAAATCACAAATGTGCGAAATGCGATGGTCTTTGCTCAAGTTCAATTGCACACACTCTGTTTTAATTGGGACTTTTCTCTTTCGTTCTTTTGACATGCACGTCACACTTTGCTAACTGCAGCAAATGATTGCTATTGCAGACCAAGTTCTAATTCGGTTAGTGGCAATTCGAGCTAACATCGCAAATCGGAAGTGCAGATGGAGATGGAGCTTGTGTTCCTCGCTCACCATTTGGGATTAATAGACTAATTCAGGAGCTAAGACAACAATTCCCAAAAATAGGACGTACTTTATCATCCGGTTTCCACGTAAGATAGTCTCAAATTTTATTTTTTTTATTAATATTATTTCAAACTATTACTATTACTACTATTACTGCTTTTCTTATTTTATGCAATTGTTCATGATTTTTCAAGAAATTTATTTAGTTAAGGGAACTTATTTCCGTCCGTACATTTCTTTCGTTCAATATCGTTGTCTTTATGTGCAAATAAAATGATTGTGTACGGTTGATAAGCACCGGCCAGCAGTTTGTATATCTCTGTACCATGCAATGATGAGTAATGGAAACTTTATCCCAAAGCAATGGTCGAATCAAATGGGAAATCGAGTAGAGGAATTAGCATTTAAATTACGTGCAAGCATGCTAGTATCTCAAAGCACACAATCAACACTCGGCAGAGGTGATACAATCACATTCTATTTGGTTGGTCTATTTGCTTTTGCATGGATCGATGTATAGATTGGATGCAACTATCCTTAGTCTCGCTTGTAAAAGGTTAAAGTACATCGAGGTGAGGTGAAACCACGTGAAATGGTTGAGAAAGAAATTATCCATTAGATTTAGCGATCGATCAAATCACTCGGCATCGATGGAACTGATAATGTACGAAATGCTTGACATTCAGACACACCACGCAAACCACTACGAGGAAATCCACATGTCCGGTCCGATGGGGTTCAAAATCAGTTTTCCCGTTGGTTTTTTCATTACTACATTATCCTGATGTTGCTGTTTGTGTCTTTGAACCACAGCCACAATGCCTGTCAAGGTTGCTAAATGTTATATTTCATTCCTATCACAGACATTGAATGTTTCCTAGTGTTTAAATGTCTAATGACGATTTTGACCAATTTTGTTTTTAAGGAAGGTTAGTTTGCATAAACTTACTTATAGTTATTAAAGGAGTAATCAACATTGTCGACAGAATCGGTACCGTAATTTTGGGTTAAATTGATATATTTTTATTGATTTAATAATCTGTTTTGTGTAACAGCTTAGCTTAGCTTAGACTGACAACACATATCAATGGTTGCTATTCCGTGATTGACCGAAGTCAGTGAAAATGCACAAACAATCAACTAAAAGTTCGGCTGGGAATGGCCATAATCTTCTTCAGTGTGCATAATACAGTGCCTCTATTTATACAGGGTTAATAACGGCGCCGGCCATGTCCTTGTAGTCAGGTGGGATTGGGGGAAGGAATGTTAGTGTGTAACCTTTGCTATTTGGAGACCGTGTTTGCCTCTGCATCTCCACAAAGGATGCTGGGAGGGATGTTTGTCAATGGGGAGGATCGTTGGGTCACAGGATTCACTTTGATAAGCGATTAGACCATGATAAATAGTGAGGGGCCCAGATAGCCGTAGCGGTAAACGCGCAGCTATTCAGCAAGACCAAGCTGAGGGTCGTGGGTTCGATTCCCACCGGTCTAGGATCTTTTCGGGTTGGAAATTTTCTCGACTTCCCTGGGCATAGAGTATCTTCGTACCTGCCACACGATATACATATGCAAAAATGGTCAATTGGCATAGAAAGCTCTCAGTTAACAACTATGGAAGTGCTCATAAGAACACTAAGCTGAGAAGCACGCTTTGTCCCAGTTGGGACGTAACGCCAGAAAGAAGAAGAAGAAATAGTTATTTCTGAGATATAAACATGCTTATATGTAAATATAATATTTTCATTTGATATGACAAATTCTATGTAGATGAAAATTATGCCGACACTTGAGGTGACGAACCATTCAAAGTTTGTTGAACAAATACCTAAATGTAACATTCCTAACACTCTTATTCTTATGCCGACACTTACAGTGATGAACCATCCAAAGTTTGTAGAATAAAGTGAACCATTTGCAAGTCTACACTTGTAGTGTCGAACCATTGAAAGTTGAAACCATTTTTTTAATTAAAAAAATAAAGCCTAAAAGAAAGGGGTTTTTTGAAAAACAAAAAATGTTAAACATAAATAATTCATGAATCAGAGTTTATGTCGATACTCACAGTAACGAACCATTCATAGTTTGTTTGAAAATCATATTTACAATTGAATGTGCAGTCATACATATCTTACCCAAGTAACACATTTTGTCATAAACGTGGTCAAAATACACCTTTCATACATCGCCGCTGTTTTAGTTCGAATGTGCAATACTAAATATCATACACCTTTATAACCGAAAAAGCGCAGACGGTGAATGATTTAAAACATCTTTCATAGTCCAATTAGATGTTTTAAAATACATACTTCATACTTCTCATAGCATTCTGAGAGTGTTATATCAAAGTTATATCATACATCATTAAAACCTATAAGTTATCAAGTTATTAAGACGTGATTATCCGTATAAGAAAATAAGTGCATTTGGGGTGTTAGGTGTTTGAAATGTTTTGACAGCTCAAAAAACAAAAACAAAAAAAATATCATTCATTGAATTCCAATGGTGCAAATAACGTGATGAAAAACAAGCATCTTGCTGCATGAGATTTACTTGGGATATTTGTTTTTTCAAGTTATGAGTTTGAAAATATAAAGTAATATTTGTGCATGTATGGTGTATGTTTTTTAAAGTGCCGTATTAGATTTTAGGTGAAACTGAGTGTTGTACTCCTTGTTTATTGATGCGCCACTTAAAACATGCGCAATTGCAACTTATGTTCAGTGAAATATATCCGATTGTGTGATTTTTTTCCTTTGGAGGAACAAGCGAGAAACATGGTGGATTCAACTAGATGCCTACAGGGTAGGTTAAAACTTTTTGTAATGGTTATTGGATTAGGTACCTAAAAATAGAATTGGTTGATGTGTTTTTTTTTTCAATAGAACGTAATATTTAAAAAATCAAACTTTTTAGCTGGGTCGAACATATTCCTGGCGTTTCGTGCTGATAACCGTAATTCAGCTAAATGTCAATTGCTTGCAATGAAAGCTCTACAGTTATTAATTTTTCTGATCGGTGCTGTAACATGACATTGCTTTAGAAGACACGGGTGTTGGAAGCAATTGTGTGTTTGAATGAAGTTATAACTACGTATTCAGTACGTGTTCAAAATAACAAATATATATGCTGCTCAATTCATTGAAAATGTCAAATTTCGTCGTTGAGATGAAATGCTCTTTGCCATTGAAAAAAAATCACATCTTAAGAACTTTCATTTGCGCACCATTTTCGTGTATATGTTCAGTCATTTTTCTTCTCCGCTTGCATTAACTATCATTTTACTAATTTGTTAGCTACAGATTTAGTTTTGCTACAAGTTTCTGCATCCATCTTCGGGGAGAAACTGAGATGTCATAGAGACACATGCTAAAAATGTTTTTCATTTGACAGAAAAAAACATAACTATAACATCTCTATCAAAACAATCAAACAAATATGTACGAAAGATGTATTCAAGAGCAACTTTATAACAAAATTGGCATAAACTGAAGTTTGGTTATGGGGAGTGCTTTAATTAAGTAATATATACGTTTGTCAATTAGGAATATAACATAAACATTGGATCTGAGTTTGCAGAATGGATATGTTCTTCTAAAACATCTGGGGAACGGTTTTAGAACAGAAGATGTATTGAATTTAATCTTTAACATCTGATTATAACATCATTTTCGGATAGCTCAACGAGAAGATGTTTTCTGTGTTGCTTGGGTATAGATTAGACATAGTGGGATGAAACGAGCTCACCAATTGATCCGTCATCCTTGACTGAGCAGCAACAATCCACTTTCAGCTTCACTAGTTTGCTCGGCAATATAAAAGCACTCAGAGAAAATAGGCGCACGAATTCTAACTTTTTCACTTCTAACAACCGACGCGCGACATGTTTGATCCTGCCCTCATTGCCCGCCCCCGCAGGAGCAAGCGTCAAGGTCGAAAGATCAAATACTACTCTTTAATAATCTGTTTTGTGTAACATTGATCAATTCTCACTGAAACCAGGCCGCCATCGGCACCCATCGTTAGAATTCCAATTTTATGTCACTGATCGCTAGTTTTCGATAAAACTTAAGGGTGGTCCTTTCTGTTTTCTCAAATTGGTGGACCCCTCGTACGCCAGATAGCTGAGCAGTTTGCGAAAAAAGCCCATTTTTCGATAAATCTTGGGTTTTTCTTCACGGGACATGTCTCATATTTCGCTTGGAACACATAGCAAACTTAGTGGCATCGTATAGAGAAAAGATATAGCTTTCATTTGAACTCGAAAAAATCCATCTTGAATTTTGTTAGAAAAATCGTTATTTCACCATAAGCGCACCGCTAGTTTTGAATTCTGAGATTACCATCAGAAAGCTGAGGAATAATTGCGTAAGATAGGCTACAAAAACTAGGTTAGCAATGGTATTTACCCTATGATATTAACGATTTTATAAATCATGTTCTACTATTTTGACGTATATGGCGAGTGCAATCAATGCAAACATCATTTTTTTGTACTACAAAGAAACAAGTTTTCAATCGTTGGTGAATTATTTGAGACAGAATAGGAGTATTATTTTGAGTGAAAAAATCTGGCGGCCATCTTGGATTTTGACGCCATCTTGTTTTTAAGTAGGAGAATGAGTTTTCACCTTGATAGCACTCAAGATGTTGAATTTTAATGCTACCGTTTCACTTATTCTTCTTCTTCTTTTTTCTGACGTTACGTTCCGACTGGAACAGAGCCAACCCCTCAGCTTAACTAGCTTTGAAAACAAATTATCAAATATGATTTTTTAACGCTTATTTGCTACCTGAATGATTCTTCTGCATATCTTCGAGTTGAAAATAGCATTATTTCTTTCATTTATTTGGTCTAAAACCATTAATAGAAATGAACAATCAGTTGAACAGCTGGGATAAGATAAGAAAAATAGAATCTTTTTTTTAACGGAGGCCTCATAATGAGCACTGAGATGGTAAGAAATCATTCAACTGCTAAAAACCAAAATGGCGTCGAAATCCAAGATGACCGCCAGATTTTACAACCTCGAAATAATACTCCTGCATTTCGGCATTACGTCCACATTAGAACAAAACCTGCTTCTCATTTTACATGCATGTTGGGCGGTACTTGAAACGATACTTTATGGCTCAGAAAATCAAGGATGTTTTTTTTGCTTTAAAATTTAAGATTTCCATTCTGAATTAATGCACTTTTGTCAATGTTTTACGTTAAAACTACAGATATTACCAAAAAGACTTACTAATGTCCCGACGCGCAATCTATAAACTTCATTCAATGAACAACAATGCATATGGTAGAAAAAAAGTTTGTTTAATACAATCAATGTTTTTGGACGGTTTTCATTTATTGAATTTATTTATTCATTATTATTGAATTCAAAGATATGTCGAAGAATTATTCTGTTGTCAGAAATCGCATTATAAAAGAAAAATTCCTATTTAATAACCTGGATTTATGACCAATACAGCTGAGTATCTGGCTCGGTTTAGGGACGTAACGTCAGGAAAATTAAGAATAAAAAGACGAAGAGTATACGTAACCTTTTTTTATTGATAACCTCTAATTTCAACATGCTGAGTGCTATCAAGGTGAAAACTCATTCATCTACCTAAAATCAAGATGGCGTCAAATCCAAGATGGCCGCCAGATTTTTTCACTCAAAATAATATTCTTATTCTTCACTCGACTCGAATAAAACACCAAAGGTTGAAAACTTGTTTCTTTGTAGTACAAAAAAAATATTTTTGTATTGATTGCACTCGCCATATACGTCAAAATCGTATAACATGATTTAGAAAATCGTTCATTTGATAGGGTAAATACCATTGCTCACCTAGTTTCTGTAGCCTATCTTACGCAATTTTTCCTCAGCTTTCTGATGGTAATCTCAGAATTCAAAACTAGCGGTGTGCTAATGGAGAAAAAACGATTTTTCTAACAAAATTCAAGATGGCGGCCAAATTCAAAATGACCGCCAATATTTTTTCGAGTTCAAATGAAAGCTATATCCTTTCTCTATACGATGCCACTAAGTTTGCTATTTGTTCCAAGCGCAATATGAGACATATCCTGTGAAGAAACACCCAAGATTTATCAAAAAATGGGCTTTTTCGCAAACTGTTCAGCTAGCTGGCGTACGAGGGGTCCACCAATTTGAGAAAACAGAAAGGACCACCCTTAAGTTTTATCGAGACCTAGCGATCAGTGACATAAATTGGAATTCTAACGATGGGTGCCGATGGCGGCCTGGTTTCAGCGAGAATTGCTTATTACAAAAACTTGAAAACTGAATGCAGGAAAATAAGTGCGACGGTGACTCATGTACCGTAATTCGGGGTAACATTGATCGGAATGACCTACCTCGTATAAAGTTTGAATCTACATTTTACCTTGAAACATTTAAAATGCATGCATAGTGCTTCTCATCAATGGCGCAGCTAGGGGGTGCGGTGGGTGCGGTCCGCACCGGCCCCCGGGTTCTTAGGGGCCCCGATATCATGGTGAAAATTTCTCATAGCATTAAGAAAGGTTTTTGACATTCTGAAATGTATCGGGGCAAGGAAAATCAGATTTGGAGAGGCTCTGAATTGGAAACGAGTAGGGGCCCCTACATCATCTAGTGTATTGAAAAAGGTAGCGTTAATTTTAACACTATAGAACGGTACTTTTGAACAGAACATAGTGGTTTTGGAATCAAAAATACATTTTTCTTAAAACCGTAGAATATCAGAAGGGGCCTCTATAACTTGAGCCTGAAAAAGCCAGGAATTGGGTCGGAAACATTTTGTTTAGAGCCATATCCTAAACCAAGCTGAAACGAATATTTGTTCACAATATTTTATATATTCTTGAAAAGTACCAACTCATATTTCGATAATGAGAATAAAGGTCTCTAAAGTCTCTTTTTTACGCAAAACATCTTACATATTTAAATTCTCTTTTTCTTATGATGATTCTTCTAGCAATTCTCCAAGGAATTTGTCCTAGAAATTCCCTAATGATTTCTTAAGATATTCTAAAAAGAATTCCTTTAAAAATTTGCTCCAGAAAATCCTTCAGCGGTCAAACAACGGAATTACAACGAAAATTCTTTCAGAAATTTCTATAACGATTTCTCCAGGTAACAGATTTTTGTCAGAAAAAAAATAACAAAGATTTGTTCTACAACTGGTGTAATTCGTGTAAAAAATATTTTGAGAAATCATACAAGAATTTCTCGAAAATATCTTATGGCAATTTTTCAGAAATACTTCCAGCTATTTTTTAGAATCAATGCTTCAATAGTTACTTTAATGATTATCTCACGAATTTATCCATCAATTCTTAAAAATAATATTCCACGAATTCTTTTAGGAATTTTCCCAATAATTTCACAATCAATTCAACCATTTTCTTCCTAAATGAGGATTCCTTTCAAAGATTTCTGGTTTTAATTTTCAAGTAAATTTTACTTGTATTTTTAAACTAACAAAAATATGTTGTGTTTAAAACCACAAAATCCTACAGCAATTATTCCTGTAGCTTCTCAAAGAGTTCCACTCGAGATTTTCAAGAAGTTTACTCTAGCAAATATTGGTTGGGTAATTTTCCAATTATTTCATTATTAGTTTCTCTGAGACTCATCCAAAACTTTTTCAAGAGTCCAGAAGAGATCCGGAGATCTTTGAATTAAATTTCTCTTGTAAGAATTTATCATGTTTTTTATTAGTGATATCATTACTTTCGTTTAGAAATATGGCCAAGTTTTTCTTCTTTCTGTAGGTTTCCTTGGGAAAAGTATTTGTCGAGATTTTCAAGGTATCTTGAAAAAAAATCTGGAATCATTCCTTGAAAATTCTGTGAAGAAATCGTTCAATATACTCCTGAAGAAATCTTCGACTTAATAGTAAAAGCAAACTTTTAACAAATACCTCAATTACATTCAGATGAAATTTCTGAAGAAAATCATTAAATCCCGCAGAAACTTTCAACAATCCTTATCAAAATGTAGTTCCTGTTCAGTCTCAATTTGGGTTCATTTTTCAGGCATGAGGTCTCTAAAGTTCCCTTTTAAGCACTTAACCGCTATTGGGCTTGAAGGTTATATCTGTATATTACTCTTCATTAATTGGCATTTTGATTTCTGAATAAAAATTAAAAACAACTCCAACAACAGATGAACACAAAGTCCATTATTTTCATTCCATAATATTAATGTCGATTGAAAGTATATTATTAATTTGATTTATTTTTGATATCAGTCAGGTTTTTTTAAATTGTTTAAGTAAAAACAGGTAAAATAATGATCCAGAAGACGTCTGAGAAAAGTTTAACAACTATCGTTAGAAAACAAAATTCGAAAAAAAAACTTTTATATTTTAATTTATTTGTTCCTTATTTATTTTTATCCCTCCTATCGTACCTTCCAAGGGTCTCGGACATAATAGAAAATAATATTTGTATCAGCCGAATTGGCACATATCTCTATCTGGAAGGGCCCCCGAATTCGACTCCGCACCAGGCCCCGAAAACCCTAGCTACGCCACTGCTTCTCATTCTTATGTTTATAAGCTTATGCAAAATGAGGATTTTACGAAAATTGAGTTTAGTTCATGCGTAAAATTTTCAGCTATTGTAAACTGTGATTTATTTGATTGTAGATGACACTATCGAATATTCATGTCTTACATCAGTTCTACAAACGATATGAGCAAGAAAAATGCTTTTGGTTCTAAAAACGGCATCACCGAAAACGATTCCATTGTCAAAACTTTCACAATTTTGTTCAATTAGACAAAACTAACGAATTGCTTCAAATAATGCAGAACTTCCTTAGGAAATTGCCTACATTTAGTCGTATTCAGCTAGAAGAGGTAATCTGAATTTGAAAATAACTCTGAAAGTACATGACTTGTAAGATTTTGGCTCTCGTATTCGGCTTCAGGAATTATGATTTTAGCAAGTACCGTAATTTCGGGTGAAATTGATCATTTTCCACGATTTTTCTAGTCTGTTTTCTATAATGTTAACAATGCCAAACATCTAAATGCAGGAAAACAAGTACGAAGGTGAGCCTCATCGACTTATGTATAGAAATTTTCTAACAAATGTCATTTTAGTGTTAACAAATATCTCTAAAATAAAAAAATCAGAGGATCTCATTTCGGGGTGAAATTGATCACTTGTCAATGCCATTATTGTTAGTTTTCAAAACAACTCTATATGATAAATTGGAGCTCCCTGAATCCGAATTTGCTTGTCAAATTCTTAACAATGCAATATTTATATAAATAACAAACAGTTAAATTTCAAGAATAGCGCGGAAAACGCCTAAATGTATGAAATTTCCTAAGGAATTCAATGATATCTAACAGAAATTCAATTACTTCAACCATATGAGCCAATTGGTACGAGTTTTGGTGATGAAATCTGGTTTAGGGATATATCTCAAGCATCCTCACAAACTTTCAGGTTTATACCATGTTCAAATCCTTGCTTATGAATAGAAGTTCATAGGTGTTTGTCAATACTGCACCGTGCATGATTTTGAAATTTTACATTATTTTCAAAGTTCATTTACTGCAGCGCACATTGATATTTGTGCTCCATTGCGAATAAATAAAATCGTGTGATACGATGATCAATTTCACCCTCCTGATCAATTACACCCGATTTTACGGTACCGTAATCCGGGGGGCAAATCGATCACTATTTTACAAGTTTTTGTTGTGTTGTCCTTCGGAATTCAAATATTGTCAAATAAATTTCGATAAAATCAGTACTCCATTGATCTTTATCAGTTTATGTAATCGGCTTTTAATGAAATAATATATAACATGTCATAAAATTTATTTTAATATCAAAAAAATTAAAATGACATACTGGGGCTAAATTGGTCACCATACAAAAAAAGCAGATTTAGGAATAAAAAATTTCCCTCTCTCCTAAATAAGGGTCTCCCGAATCTGAAAATAATGTCAAAATTGTTACAACTCGAGTATGTCATCATTTTATTGCAAAAATAAACTTTGAAACTTTGCCTAAGGTGAAGATAAATCGAAACCAAACTTCAAAATTTGGAGAACCGAGCACCCGTTTGAGCTGAAAACTTAATCGATTGGTCACCTTCAGCTAGTGACCAATCGATTAAGTGTTCAGCTTAAGCGGATGTTTGGTTCTCCAGATTTGTGCTCTTGAAAATTTGAGGTTTGGCTTCGTTTCATCTTCACTCTAAAACGCCGCAATTTCTCTTGAAATAAGCACATTATTTAGGAATAAACGGTTTATGAGCAAAAAACTATATTTATGATATCAAAAATGAGTTCAGTAGTTCATACTTAAGCTTACACATTTTTGCTGTGCGCGTTCGAAACGCAAATATCAAATGCGAAAACACCAAACGCGCTAAGATTTTCTACAGGCAATGCGATGTCAAAGTAAACTTTGCTATGCTAGGTTGGCGGTGATATGAGTAACCGTTGTTAGGTGTCCTTCGATTATTTTGTCTTACCGCATTTGAAGGACTTTAGTGAAGATTAGCACCTCAAAAACAAACAGCAATATTTCAAACACTCAAAGTTGACATATATTCATAGCACCAGAGGATTGTTTGGCATCGACATTTCCAACTGTGTTGCTTACATCTTCAAAATGCGTAAATATTTCTATGCAAAACTGATCCAACTAAAATGAAATAGTTAAAAATCATCATTAGACATCTATAAACTAGAAAACATGGAATCTCTGTGGTGCCAACGAAACCTTCAGCATCTTTGGGAGGAAAAGTCTTTTGGTATCGACCTGATCAAATTTGCCCAAGTGATCAATTTTCCCCCGGATTACGGTAACGACGTTGCAGATATTACCGAACATTGTTTACATATGTGATCAATTACCCCATATCACATAAATAAAAAAAAAATCACCTACTTACATATTTACATATTTTTAAACATGATTAAATATTTCAGAAAACAAAATCTAGTATATAGTCAAGAGCGATGGGTGCCAGTACTTGTGTTAAGAATATAAAACTTGCAACATTTGCATATTCAAATGAAATTTTTAAGAAATTTGTAGAAAAGTAATCAATGTTACCCCGGATTACGGTACCATGAAACGAGGCAACTTTGATACAGCGTTGTGAAAAACTCAATTTCTCATAACTCACGCTTGAGGTTTTTCATGCGTGGGTTGTCAATCACGTAACTCAGAAGTCAAAAAATCATCGATGAGTTGGCTCACCTTTTTGACTCATTTCCACAGTTTACTCACAAACGGCAATAATTTCTTGTTAGTCTGGTGAAATTATAGTAATCCTTTCTAACGTAAATAACAATATTCGGGTTTCACGAGGTTTTGACGGGTTTAACGATTAAATTATTTTTTACGGTTTGAGCTGATTGAGTGATTTTGCATCAAAATCTCGAACGTGAGATTTGCGAAGCATTCTTATGTTTTTAACGAAAGATAATTTCTGCATTATGTTATTGAGATTTCTGTTTGGTATTTTTATAACAAGTACTGATATCTTATTTATCAAATGCAGTTGAAATATTGCATACCGATTTTCCGTTTTGGGTAATTTTGATAATAAGTACACTGATAGGCAAAATAAAGTGCCCACCTTACCAGTTTTCGAATTTCTCTCATTGATTTGGTTCAAATTAAAGTTAACACACTTAAATCTTTTTTGATATTTTATTTTTGATTTTCTTTTAAAGTTGCACTTACGAAATTTTGATAAGAAAAAGAATTACACTCAAAGAAAAAGAAAATCAATTTGTATTGAAAAATAAACAGTGACAAAATAAAGTGCCCACTTCCTTCTTGGCCCCAGAAAAGATGATTTAAGAAAAATAAAAAGCAATTTAATAGTTAATGTGTCCTCCTTTGGCCTTAAGGACTTGCTGGGGGCGCTTCGGCATGCTTTTCACCAGGTTTTGTAGGTGTTGTGGTTCTAGTTCTTCCCAGGCGCGCTTCAAGGCTTCAAAATAATTATTTTTGTTGGTAACACCAGTTTCGTCAACCCTGGCATCGAGAATCTTCCACAAATTCTCGATGGGGTTGAGGTCTGGGCTTTGTGGAGGCCATTCCAGCGGTTTAATCCGACAAGACCTGAAGAAAGACTTGGTCTTCTTGCCAGTATGCTTTGGGTCGTTGTTCTAGAGAAATATGAAATTCTCTTCAAGGCCCGTCTGGATCAGCGAAACCTCCAGATTTTCCCGCAAGATGTTGATGTAGGAATCTGTCGTCATTATTCCGTCGGTTTTCACGAGGCTTCCTACTCCACTCCATGAAAAACACCCCCAGACCATCACATGTCATCACATCACACCTCCATGCGTCACCGTTCCTTGGATGTGGCGCTCCTGAAGCTCGAGCTGTTTAACCGAAAGCGGCGGGCTCGTGTATGGTGCAGAGCGCCACATCCAAGGAACGGTGAAGCATGGAGGAGGAAATGTGATGGTCTGGGGGTGTTTTTCATGGAGTGGAGTTGGAAGCCTCGTGAAAATCGACGGAATAATGACGACAGATTCCTACATCAACATTTTGCGGGAAAATCTGGGGGTTTCGCTGATCCACACGGGCCTTGAAGAGAAATTTATATATCTCTAGAACAACGACCCGAAGCATACTGCCAAGAAGGCCAAGTCTTTCTTCCGGTCTTGCCGGATTAAACCGCTGGAATGGCCTCCACAAAGCCCAGACCTGAACCCCGTCGAGAATTTGTGGGCGATTCTCGATGCCAGGGTTGACGAAACTGGTGTTACCAACAAAAATAATTATTTTGAAGCCTTGGAGCGCGCCTGGGAAGAACTAGAACCACAACATCTACAAAACCTGGTGAAAAGCATGCCGAAGCGCCTCCAGCAAGTCCTTAAGGCCAAAGGAGGACACATTAACTATTAAATTGCTTTTTATTTTTCTTGAATCATCTTTTCTGGGACCAAGAAGGAAGTGGGCACTTTATTTTGTCACTGTTTATTTTTCAATACAAATTGATTTTCTTTTTCTTTAAGTGAAATTATTTTTTTTATCAAAATTTCGTAAGTGCAACTTTAAAAGAATATCAAAAATAAAATATCAAAAAAGATTTAAGTGTGTTAACTTTAATTTGAACCAAATCAATGAGAGAAATTCGAAAACTGGTGAGGTGGGCACTTTATTTTGCCTATCAGTGTATGTGACACATGGGAATCCATAACCAAACTACTCTTTGCAACCATTGTAATTGGAATTCGATAAGTGAATGTTGAAAGTGAACGTGGGTTTGGACTGTATGCACTAAAAAACAGAATTTAGAGTAAAAATCGTTAATAAATATAATTTAAAATTGAAACAAACATGACAAACACAATAATAAGTTTATAACAATTCGACATTTAATTCAACACAAACAATCGTTTGTGTAAGAAAATGAAGAAGTCGAATGAATTATAAGAAGTACCGTAAATTCGTGTCAAATTTATCAGTAGGGTGAAATTGTTCACCGTTTCACACGGTTTTATTTCTTACTGATAGAGCACAAATATCCATGTAAACTGCAGTGAATGAACGTTGTTTTCCGTTACTATTGTCGAATTGTGTGTTGTTTTTTATGAAAATTACGTTAAAAAATCAAAATCATGTAGAGTGCAGTATTGACTAACATTCAAAAACTTCTTGTTATTTACAAGGATTTGAACATGATATCAACCTGAAAGTTTGTGAGGATGCCTAAAATATATCCACAAACCAGATTGTATCATCAAAACTAGTACCAATTTGATCACTCCGTTGAAATAATTTAATATCTCTTATGTATCAGTAAATTCCTTTGGAAATTTCCTACATTTAGGCGTTTCCGCGTAATTATTAAAATTTAACTATTCATTACTTCTGTATTATTCAATATTGCGTTGTTAAGAATTTGGCTAGCATATTCGAACTCAGGGCTTACACGCTCAAAAAAGAATTCAGGAAAACGTGAACTGTCAAAAATACACCGTGAACTACCGTCGCGTTATCATGAACGTTCTCGGAATCAGGCAACACATTCATCTAAACACAATCTAGTTCACGGTGTATTTTCGCTTGTTCACGTGTTCATGACAGCTGTTCACGGATGCGAGAATGGATTTTTTTTCCTTGTAGGGGCCTTCCTTAGCCGAGTGGTTAGAGTCCGCAGCTACAAAGCAAAGCCATGCTGAAGGTATCTGAGTTCAATTCCCGGTCGGTCCAGGATCTTTTCGTAATGGAAATTTCCTTAATTTATATTGGTTGAATTAATCACCGTGAACTTCTATTTGATATTATATATTGGCTTTTCTCGGTGTCATATAATATCAAATATTTCCTTAACTTCCCTGGGCATAGAGTATAATCGTACCTGCCACACGATATACGAATGAAAAAATGGCAACTTTGGCAATGAAGATGAAGATGATAAAATATAAGCAATTTCTAAAAGGATTTTTCAGCTAATCAAAATTCATTTTTTTTTTTAACAGAATGAGGAAATTCGTACGAGATGTGAGGATGTATTCGCTCTTGGGGTCATATACTTCCAGGCATTTAAATCTTCGATTACAAAAAGAAGCTTCTGAATGCCTGTCCTCAACATACCATTTGAATTGATTGAATAGATTTTCCATTGAATGTTTTTTTCATAATTTACCAAGTAATAAACAATAACAATACCAAAGAATTTCACAACACACAATTTGACAATATTTAAGATAAACACCGTACATTTACTGCATGTTACATTACTCTAAATGTATCATACGGATTTTCCAAAGTTTGTTTTAGAAATTACATAGAACAATTTAATAGTAGTAAAAGTTTCGACATCATTTTCAGATTAAAAGTTATTACATGTTTTTTTTTTCTTGAACATATTTAATTATATGGTGAATAGTTTTTTTTTATTTACTCATCTCGTTTATTTGGCATGCTCGGGCGTCGTAGGGCATAACAGAGCCGAAATCTTTTCTTTGTTTACATTATTTACATTTTTTTAAACTATGTTAGTTTGAGGAAGTTTTAAGGTCAGGGAAAACATTAATACAACAAGATGGTGAATAGTTTGAACATTTGAGGACTCGGAATGTGAATACGCTTGCTAAATCCTTTCCAATTCAACATTTATGAGGATAATGAATAATCAGCGGGGTGAAATTTATTTTTATTTTCGGGGCCACTCTAGAAAGAAGTTCGAATCAACATTTGTCTTTTGGACATTTTTAAAGCAATTAATGCTTCTCTCTCCTATTTGCATGAGCTTATAAAAACTAAGGTTTCATGCAAAAAAATCGTTCAGGTGAAAAGTTTTAATTTTTGAAGCTATTCTTAGCAGCACTAGCAAAGATTCGTGCCTCACATAAGCTCTGCAAATGATAAATGCAAGTAAATGCTGTTTTTTGCACACCCCAAAAACGAATCCGTTGGCATATTTTTTAAAAGTTTGTTCAATTAAGTTAAATTAATGAATTAATATAATACAGAATTTTGTTAGGAAATTGCCGATCCTTACGAATATTCAAGAGATAGACTATTTCTTCTCTTCGATTGCGAGGATTGTGAATTTATGTATTTTAACACGTTCATCTAAATCTACGTAAACCTAATAGAGACAAATAATATTTACTGAGATAAATTATATTTACTGAAATCAGTAGATTATTTTTTCGAATGGTGCTAGTATTAGTGATGCATTTTAAACTGAACGCGAGCCAAAAATGAACTGAACCCGTTCATATTTTGAACGTGAACATAGTAATCATTGAACTCGCTCGCAAAATTGTTACGCTTTTTTTTTTAATTTTTTTCATAACATTTAATTTTAGACATAACATGCATTTCATATATGATATAAGATATAAGTTATATCTAGGTGTTCTGACACTGTTATTAGACAACACTTTCATCCTAATTTGGTAAAACAAATTTAAGATTTTATTAACATTTTGTTAACAACATATCACATTTCATTTGCCGTAGCAGTTCAGATTTTTTACTGGTGAGTCGATTTCACCTGCTTATAAGAGAAAAAAAGCATGTTTTCAATTTACTTAACCTAAATAAATAACGCATTAATCACGGCAATAAGAGATTGTATCGATTTTTGCCGGAAATTATTAATTATTTTATTTGACATTTGTTCCAATGTTTCAACATTGGATATTCTATGTAACTCATTGGTACTTTATCAGAGAGGAAGCCTCAGAAACATTTTCAAAATTTTATTTTGAATTCTCTGCAGAGCTTTCTTCCTGGTATTACAATAGCTAGTCCATATTAATACAGCATACAACATGGTTGGCCTGAAAATTTGTTTGAATAGCTTGTTCTTAAGACAAAGTATTGATTTTCTGTTAATAAGGGGATAGAGACATTTCACATATTTGTTACATTTGGCTTGAAGGCCCTCAATGCGATTTTTGAAATTCTTATCTAGCATGAGCCTTAGATACTTAACTTCATCTGACCAATTTATTGGAACTCCTCTCATCGTGACAATATGACTACTTGAAGGTTTCAAATAAAGAGCTTTTGAGTTGCGTAATGAATCATAACACAACAATTTTTCAGAAATTGTAAAATTATGGTGAATGCATTCCTATATCATTAATGTTACCCTCAAGTGGTCTTCTACGAAATTGCAAAAAATATTGTACGTAACGCGTTGCAGAGCTCGATTTTTACAGCACTCCTCGTAATTATCTGTTCATCATCTTCTGCTACAGCTTCTTACGATGTGCTGCGCATCATGATTATTACAGAGAGTGATATTCCCTTACTGCATACAGTGGCCTTTAATTTTGATTAATTTGGGAGTTTGAGTTTGAGCTAATAAACTGTAGTGGAAAGTAGGAAGCCGGATCCTATTCTTGGCACATTTGATTTATTTAGGCAGTAGGGTTTTGAAAGCTACTGAGCTTATATTTGGCCATAATATGCGTCGTATTGGAGTGCTTCTTATTGCAAAGTTTCAAATGATTAGGCAGAGAAAACTCCTCATGCCAAAGTGCATGACGCAAGTGCTCAAGTAGCTCTATATCGCAGTATATCAGTTGGCTAATATTTACAAAAAAAAAACCTGTAACGTGAACGAGAAACTAATAATAATTCCAAAAATTTCTGACAACCCTTTAACTTTTTATTTTATTTTATATTTTGGTTTAAAAGACATTGCTCTGACGGGGCATTTGTCTCTGTATTTACACTTTAATATAATTAATTGTTCTCAATAAAATCTTAAAATTAGCTCAATAAATCTTAAAAAAATCTCTGAAACCTCCGAGAAATTTTAAGTTTTACGCGATAAACAAAATGAACATTTGAAACATTTTGTAAGCTTTATAGAGTCCTCAAAAAATAATGATTAACCAAAAACCATTCGAGGAATTCTCAAAAATAAAAAATGTTGGGTACAAACATTTCAAATTTCCCTCGATAGGGCAAAAAAATGCTTGAAATACTACAAATTTCAAAGAAAGTGTGGGTCTCTCCAAACTATCTCGGAAGGTATGAGAAATGTTTGTTGGATATTGAAACAAAAATAAAACCCTAACTTTGTTCTACAGACATATTTTAACTTGTTGTTACTCCATGGTGGGTCGCTAGTAATAAATCTGATTGCTAGGTGGGTCGCGCATCCGAAAAGATTGGGAACCTATGGGTTAGGTACTAGGTATAGTTGATCAAGGGAGTTATGATATCTTGAAAATTAGACGATTTCCTGTATTGTCGCATTATTTGATAGCTTTTCTTGATATTTCTACATGCAATATAATCAAGTTAACCACGGAAAAACTGCTTTTTTGGAAATATTTCATGAATTGTTGAAGAGTTCTTTTCCACACAATCAACTATTGCCAATCCCATGTAAAGACACGATTTAAACAAATTGTTTCATACATTCCATGTATATTTTCTGAACCTTGTTTTGAATTTCAATTTAGGGTGGAAATAAATTTACAGAAAAAAATGATCCTTTCCGTGAGTAGGGAAAAGGATAGATTTTGGCACGGTGCTATAATGAGTTTTGCCATAATCGAACGGGCACTGTACCAATTTTTATCGCTCTGCTTATCATGTCACTGATGTCACTTCTGATTGCACTAAATGTTAACTATTGAAACAATTTCAAAACAAGGCTATACAAATTATTTCAAAACGTTTTTCTGCCCCATAAAATTCAAACCTAAAGGCCGGTAAATCATTTTTTGATCAACCCGAAACACGTTTTGCCGATTCATCTTTGATGTGCTGTTTGACGAATATTTCTGCTGAAATCGAAATAATCCACTTCGAGGAAAAGAATGAATTTCGTTTTCGTTTTGCTTGCGAAACCCAGAACACTGACAAAACGCAAATACGCAAACAACCTCAGTTGGCTGAGTGGAACCCGAGCTTCGCCCACATGAGTTTGTGGTTTCCAGTATCCAATGTGCAAATTATATGTTAGGATTCGTCGCAGCCCAGAGGCAATATCTTTTCTACTCACCTCTTGAATCATAGTAGTCATCCTCGTCCTCTTCGTACTTGTCTCCTTTCACCTGGTTGCTGTGGAAACTGCTGCTAGCGACGAGCACCAGGAGTGCTAGATAAATCCCTTTTATCGGCACCATTTTCACTTCACTTCCAATTGTGATCTCTTTTTTCTTCTTCTTATTTAAATCTAGCTAGAAAAGCTAGGCGCTGTGAACACCGTTTCACTTCTCTGTGGTTTCGAACTTTTTCTCGCTTCTCACCTGAGAAAAAGCCGCCTAATCTTCGTACAAAAGAACTACACTTTCACCGCACGTTGGAAAATAAAATGAGTCGAGGAAAAACACTTCTTACGACGATCGAAATAATCCTGGAAAAGTAGAAAGAACAACACGCTGGCTTATGATTTTCTTTTTCTTTTCTCTCGTGAAACACCTTAAAAATGGGGAGAGTTGTTCATCGCACAGTGGAAGATATTTTTTTCTTATTTCCACCACCCCCGAAACATTCCCGACCAATAAAAAGTTTCTTCTTTCAGGTCTCCTACATGAGTTCTAGCAGCAGCAGCACTTTTCGTCCCCGCAAATGGACACTTTTCACACTTTTAATTAATAGTGCTCGACTTGGTGCAAGAAATTTAATTTCACTCATCGGACTTTTCTGAACGGGAAAACGGAAAGAACTCAAGAAGTGACACTCTCTGAAGTTTTATTTTCTCCACTTTTATTGATGGATTTTCTTTGCTGCATGGCCACAAAGTCGCACACGGGGACACGGCTCTTTCTTTGCACACTTCGTCGCTGCACAATCTTCACACACCAGTAGTCTGCTTGAGATCGGCAACGGCAGCAGTAGCAGAAGCAGCAGCGGCTATTCCTGTCCGACAGCTACGGGTTATGGCATTTCATCAGCTCTTCCACAAATGAAACCGGACGGACTTGGACAGCATCAGCACAGCATCGGAACGGATCGCCTCTTGTTTGCTCACTTGGCCCCAAACAAGTGAGTCGAAACCCCAAAGCGGGAGAAGAGCTCACAGTTCGGTTTACTACCACCATTAGCAGAGAGCGTAATGTAGCGCAGAACAGTATAACAACGTGTTCAACGACACTACCTACGACGACAACAGCCGCTCACTCTTGGTGGATACGCGCGGAATCGAGGAAAAAAGCGCTGCACATGCAAGTGTTGATGTAACCAGCGCTGAGGAAGCGTTCGAAAAACAACCCGTTCAGCTGGATTTTTGCTCCACAAAGGGGGAAAGAGCTCCCTTTACGGTGATGATAAAATGCGCTCTTGGAAGGATTACTTTCAGAAACGAACGCCAGTGTTGCTAGTTCTCATCAATTGTTGTATATACGGACGATGACGCTCCTGACACAGACTATTTGTGCTGTGTGACCTCATGCAGTAGTAGGCCTAGAATACATGTGATCTAACATGAGTTAGGATAAGTTCTCGCGTTCAGCATCATAAGGGCGTAACTGCAGTGATCGATTTCTCTTCATCGATTTTCTCTTTAGCTTATTGCATGGCCAGACGACTGTTTTTGACTGCTATTTTTAACTCAGCTGAAAGTACTCATCATCCTTCATCGTACTGCATCGTAAAATGTTTCGAAAAGCGATCGAATTTTCTGTAATAACGCAAAGAGAAAATCGACGAAGGGAAATCGATCATTGCAGATACGCCTGTATGATACTCAACGCGAGAGTTATGAGATTCACATCACAGATGCCATGCAAAGCAAATCACAGTCAGCGAATCCATTGCAGACGTTAGTAATGCATTTAAGGCTCAAGAATCCATTATTCAATCATCAGCAATCATCAAAAATTAAAAAAACAATTTGTTCGTTCAAATTTCTATAAATCCGCAATCATTACATTATAGGTAGCAAGTGTAATGCAATGATAGAATTTCTTCAACATTGCTTCAATATCGAGGTTTTGAAAATTTGTAAAACGATCATGGTTATTTTCCTCTTAAAGTAGTTGCAAAACAGGCGTAGCTAATAGAAACTCAAAACAACAGTAGAAAAATGCTCCATTTCCTGCATTTACAGCCTGTGATAACACTAGTTATTCAGAATATTCGTGCACCCAACCTAGGCAACTCGTTGAGTTTCACACTTTTAAAATATATTAGTGAGGAGAGCCACATGCGTTTCACCAAATTCAAGCTTATTGTCACTGTCAACTCTCCGTAACTCGATATTGAAGGGACCATCGAGTTACAGAACACAGAACCAATGCATGAACATGAACCACGAGACCATCACGGTAGCATAACCGATTTTACTATCGTTCCCTTGAACGATACGGAATAAGTGAGGAAGAGTTAATTGTCATTTCCAGCTCTGAATCTAATAAAATATCCATAAAGAGCAGGGTAATTGGGAAAATCTACCAGTTATGGCCATGATAGTTCCCTATTTCGCCATTCATGATAGTGTGATTGTTTAGTGATTTGATTGTGTTGATTGTTTAGTGATTTGATATGGAATACATCTTGAAGTTGAAACATTCAAAAAGATTCAGAATGTGAAAGTTTTCGAAATCTAACTTATGGCCAAATTAGGAACCATTGAACTATAACTAAAACACTTGTTTATTGACTATTCAGATCCGTTTTGAACAATTTTCAGCACATTGTTAACCTTCAGAATCATCCTACCGAGCAAGGATTACTTTTCCCGGTTGTTTGAATATCGAAGAAATGCTGTGCCAAGTAATTTTTTAAGATTCCCATTAAATGTGAATTGACGTAGGTGGAGGCAACACAAAACAAATAAAACTTGTCTGTGTTAAGAACACTACTCTGTAGAATAACAAAGTAAATAACCATTTCAACATTCGTGTTCAATTTAGTTAAGGGGGCTGGATCCGTCATTGATTTCGAAATTTCGCTCAACATCAAGAAGATTTACATGAAAATGTGATCACTGTACTCTATACTCCAACCGCAACACATTGAACGCATTTTCATCGAATAATGTTATGCTTTGATCAGAAAAACTGCTTTGAAGTTTCGATGATGACGATGATTACGATGACGGAGCGTTGAACGTTAAATTGAGCAAATTTTCATTATAAAAACCTATCAGAAATAGCGTCATCAAACTTATTTTTTCAGCAGTCATTACTCAGTGGTACAAAAGATCGAAGTTAATATCCTGCACTAAATGATTTGTTTTGTTGAATACGTTATGACCAAGATATTGGCAACTCTTTCGGTTTATCGCGCTCAGAGCAGATAACTGCTATGCCTGATGTCACAGTTTGCAAACTGACCGTACCTCAATTGTTAGAAAATCTTTACAAATACTATTGTAGTACAATATTCCACAACCAAACTTTTAGATCAGCAATGACAACAATCCTTCATAATCATTCAATACCACTTTACCTATACATATCCGACGGACTAAGCGCAAAGAGATTAGCCCAAACTAAATCAAAATAAACAACCCGATGAGCGAGCGCTGATCTCAATTTGTCAAAAAAAAAGATACACATAAAACTGGTACATTACTTGAAAACCAGTTTTCACGGCCCACACTCATCAGACGGTGTTCACAATTCACACACAAACTCGAACCACATCACGAGCTCGGAGCAAAAGGTGAAGCCAAAGCAATGCATGCAGCGGGTGAAACTGATGGCGATGAGTCACACCAACACTTGCTGCTGTCGTCGTCTGTTTGGTTCTCCCGCAATAGATATCTGACTCTGGCCACCACCAGTTTCTGTTTCTCTTGGTTTCTTCTTCCACTCACAGGCTTCGTTTGCTAGCTACTAGCCTTGCTGCTGTATTCGCCACTACGGGACGTCCTGGTGTTTGTGTGCGTGTAAAGCCACCTTTCGTCGTCTTTGGAAACTGCGGAAAAGGCACAAGTAGAATTTCTTGTTTCTCCCGACAAAATTCGGAAAATTGCACAATTTTCCTAAATTTTGCCCACTGCCGTCATCTTATTCTCTTCAATTAACATTATTTGCTTCCACGGCACTTTTTTATGCCATTTTAGGCCTGTTTCAACCAAATACACACCGATTTGTAAGGACTTTTGCCTCCTTCTGGCAAGCGAAAAACACGGAACAAACCGCACGGACAAACTCTTCGGAATCGATTGAAGAAAAGACAAGCATGCAGAGCCAAACGACGAGGGAGTAAAGTTGTGATGGCTGCTGCTCACATCTAGGATAACGAACCACTAGAGCGCTCCCACTTACTCCTCCGCATGCATGCAATTCCTATCTCACTCTCTCACTCTCAATTCGCACACATGGCTGTCGCTGTCATCTTCATTATCAACCGACAGGTAGAAAACGATAACTTTTTTTTATCGTTTTTGATATTTTTTCGGTAGTTTGTCAATGTTGTGTTGCCATCATTTAAGTAATTGGGATAAAAATATTTTATTGAAAAATACAGAATTCACAACAAGATCATATATTAGGGTAACCAATATATTTTGGAACCCCTTGGCCATTTTCCTACAAATTTCCAAGTTTAAATCGAAAGACCAACTCAATTTGCATGCCATTAAGGAAGATAGGACTATTCCGCACTTGCATTAACCGTTTGTTCAAAGAAAATGTGTTTATTTTATCTGTAACTAATTTAATTTAATCGGTGCATCCATGCGACCGTTACAACACGTTACACACAGAAATTGAAGCCGTCAGACATTTTTCAAATGTAAACCAAAACTTTTTTCTGGACAAAAAGCGTAGAATTTCTTCGGTCGATCGATTGATTAGACTATGGGCAAGCATATTATACATCCAGTGTCATGGACTTTGTCGCCAAACGATAAAACAAATGCCGGGGTCCAAATTATATACTTTGAGCGTCCAAAATGTATTGGTGTGTCCAAAATAATGAAAAACAGTGCTTCAAAATTCAATTATTTTCGACGTTTTTTGGATCCTACATTACTGTTTGGGCATTTTTATCTCATAGAGGGAGTTTTCTCTACATTTTGACATGTTCTTTGATTTGGTTACGCTGTGCAATTGATTAATTGGGACACAAAACTAAAATCACTTCCTTAGGGGGTCCAAAATACGACCGTTACCTTATGCAAATTAAGGTAAACGCCGTCTAAATGTAAGGCGCTAAATAGCTTTTGTAGAACTATGACTAAAGTGATGGAACTTATGTTGATATATTGTCGTAGTCGACAAAAATGTCAATTAATGAGCTTACAGTTCTTCTATTCCTAAATCTTATTCAGAAATACAGTATTTTACTGAACATTATCGAAAATCCATGCAGTGAATTGCCATGGAAGTGAATATAAGGTGGCGAAGTACCTCTGGAAAGCAATGACTCAAATACAGCTTTAATTTAGTATCCCAGGATAATTTGGAAATTTCCTAAACTTTGTGTTTTTGAGGTGGGATTGATTTTGAAATTCTTGATGAAAGAAATACCTTAAAAATCAATATATTTGCCGAAAGTTTACTTCAAATAAATTACAAAAAGGACTCCGAAGATTTGTTCAGTTGTTCATTTTGTGATTTTGACAAAGCTCCTTTTGGATACCCTCAAAAAATCAACGTAGAATTTTCATAAGAATATTCATTGAATTTAGATTAAAGATTCCTTAATAATTTTCAGGAATTTTTCAAGTTCCACGTAATAATATCTTCAAGATTGCAACTACACTAAACTCTCCCTTACTCGATATTCTGTATGTCGGTTTTCCTCTAACTCGATGAAATGCGCGGTTCTTTCAAAATATCATACTTTGATCCCTCTGTAAGTCCATACCTCTCTAACTCGATGCGGTCTGTTTCAGTTTGCTATGCAAGTTTACCTATCCAACTCAATATATCCATGAAAAATTTGAAGTATCCTCAAAATGTTAATTAATTTCATAAATTTGATAATTATGCAGCAGAGGCACGTCCACGTTCGAAACCATGGGTAGGGCAAATATTTTGAGCATAGTGAAATTAAAAAAATGTTAACCCTGGATTGTAAATTGAATGTTACTATATTATTATTTGTCTTTATTAGGAAGATTTTCAGCCCTTGGCTGGTTCATTTCCGAGTTACTATATTTAAAAGGCTCAAACGCAAAGAAGTGTCCACTGAAATGAATTTTATTATAGAAATTACTGAATGCATGGTAAAATTAAGAACTGCACCAACGATTTTCAACCGACTACATTAATCTGTTAATTCTACCGAAACATAGTCAACATCACTACACAAGAAAATATATTCTGTTACTTTAACCAGAGTTGTAGTTTATATGACTAGAAACATTCTAGATTTGAAAAGTTCGGTATTATATTCTTGACCACACTGTGTTGTACGGCGGGTGTCATGGATAGAAATACAATGTTTTGTAGTGGATGCTACTATGGACATAGTCACATTTACTGCACTGCTCAGTAATTTTTACCAGATTATAGTAACATGCCAGTCGTTACCACAAGCTACCGATTGCCTTAAAATAGTAAATTAGAGACCTATTGCCAGAAAAACGAGACATGGAAAAAACACAAAATGATTCAAAAACAGGCTGAAAAAAGACCAAACATGAACCAAAAAAAAAAAACAAAACGAAACCTTAGAGGAGCTATCATAGCTTCAGAGTAGATATTTCTTTAAGATCTTAGACTTTTTTTAGCATTCCTCGCCACATTACGACAAGTATCACTGTATGTGTTTTTCATAATTTTCTTTAGGAATTCTGGTATTTGCCCAAATGTGCAGGTATTACTCTGAAAAATGATTATTTCTCAAGGAATTTATATAAGATATCAACTAGGGATTAATATAGACACCTTCAGGAATTGTTCTATAGATTCCTTCTAAAATTTCTGCAGAAATTTCTCAAGTAATTCTTCAAAATTTTCAAAATTTCTAAAGAATTTTTCCAGAAGTGTCTCCAGGGAAATGTTTCTGCACAATAAATCCGTGAGGTATATCTGAATAAAATCCTAGTGTAATCTCTAATAAAACTTGTGTACGTTTTAAAATCACCATCATGAACAAGGATCTCTGAAATAATCCCTGGACTCTTGAGGAAGGTTTAAAAGATATTTTAGATAATATGGTAAGATAATCGAAAAACAAATAATCGAATCTTGGGAAAGAATTCCGCAGGATTGTCTGAAGATATTTCTCAAAAACACATTTGACTGAATCTATACAATTTTGTCTAGGAATGATGGAAGAAATTATTGAAAAAATGCTGTGGTGTAAACTAATGTGAAAACTAAAATAAACTTTTGAAGATGGTATGAATTTTTTTGGGACAGTTTTTAAGAAATGTTTGGTTAAACTGTAGAAGTAATACCTGGATGAAATGCTGGAAAAAATTCGAGTAAAAATTGATTTGTTCCAAGAACTCCTCAAAGAATTTTGTATTTTTGGGAAGAAACGTGGATAAATTCTTGAAGGGATTAACATGAACAGGCAGAGGAGTTCTTGCAGGATTTTTTGAAAAAAAAACTTAAGTTATTTTTCCAGATACTCTGGAATAAACCATTGTGAATTTCCTCGGAAGTAATTCTGTAGAAATCTATAGAAGATCTCCTAGATTAACAACTGTATTAGTGACAAAAAAATTCTGGAGGAAATTTCAAGGACAGTTTTGCAATACCTAAGGAAATTAGTAGAGGTGGTAGCTTTGGAGTTCTCAAGGATTTCCTGGAGCAAATTCTTAAGAAATAATTCTAAGCATTTTTTGAAAAATTCGGCGGCAGAATTTCTGGGAGAAATAATATAGAAATCTTAAGAAGAGTTTCTGGAGAGATCATGTAGGAGATCCTGAAAGTAAAATCACCATGATAATTCCTGAAGGTTTTCCTCGGGTAATCTAAGACGAAATTCTTAAAGAGTCTGTTGAACCCGTTACAGTCTCTGATGGTTTCTTTAGAGCCTTTACAATTTAGCATCAGGATTCAATACAAACATAATAAGGAAAAAATAGACTTTAGCGTCAATTTTGGTTGAAATAGATATTTCAGAGACTTTCCATTAAAATAGAGACTTTTTAGAGACTTGCATTGAGACAAACACCAAGTATCTAAAAAGAAACCTACTACCAGGATTATTCATTGGATCAACCTCTGTTATCATTCATATTAAAAATATGAATATCGTTTATATATTAATACCTTTAGTTTATTTCATAGTTTCTCAGGATTTTCACTATAGATTTTCTCAATCGTTCTCATGAGCTAGTACTTTTAAGGGCTATGTCACGCTTTACTAGGCATGAGAATCAAGAAAAACCTCGACGTGTCTGTCTGCAAAATCGCCTAAATTTAAGCTCTAACCATATCCATTGAGAACGTTTTGCTTTTGTATTGTTCTACTCTCAAATAAGGTTGTAAAACATTAAATGCTATTGTAGTGTTTTTATTTTTTCTACTGTGAAACATTTTAGAAGTTCTAGAATATTCTATGGATATTTCCGAACACTCTCGAATATTCTGCTCAATTGCTGTTGTAATGTTCTATAATTTATTGCCTTCTCTCTAAAGACAGTTGTCATGATCTTCTCTCTGGTGTTATGCCCCAACTAGGACAGAGTCTGCATCTCAGCTTATATTCTTATGAGCACTTCCACTGTCCTTGCGCAGAGGACATCCGGCGCTAGTGACCAAGTAAAATTAAGCGTTTTAAGCATGTTCTATCTCGTGATCTACATGAGATAGAAGTATCACCATTCCTGCCACACGTTGAACGAATGTAAGAATAGTGAATTTGGCGAAAAATATTGGTTAGCATTTTATTGACATAACACGATAGCAACACATAGGGAGCCGCATCCTATTCTTGGCTCTTTTGATTCACTTCGGCAGAGGGGTTTTTGAAAGATACAGATATTTGGCCACAATTTGCGACGTACCAAATTGCTTCTTCTTGTAAAGTTTCAGACAATTCGGTCGAGATAAACCCCCATGCCAAAGTGAATCATGGAAGTGCTGAAGTGGTTTTGCATCCTAGGTTCAGTAGTGAACGGCAAAATCGCCTAAATGTATACCTTTATTGAACATGTTGTTGTAGTGTTTTTTTCACAAGTAATTAAAGCCTGTTATTGCTGTTGTAGTGTTCCTATATTTAAACGGCTGTCGAAATAATTTTTGTTAAAATTTTCAGAGTATTGCTGACAGACAGACAACTCTGGGATTTTATATATTTATATGATTCTACACTTCTAAACCGCATTTTGTTTAAGTGCAATGCGCTAGAACATTAGGCGATATGAATAATACTAAACATTTACTCGTGCTCAACATGGTTTGAGCATTCACTCAAACCCGTATGAATAAAGTAAAGAACTTAAATCAAAGTAAGCTTAGCATTTGCTTGAAGCATAGCATTTGCTGTCAAAATTGTATTTTACTTTTGAAATGTGTCATTTTGATGGGAAAGTCAAACGATTTGAAATGTATGTCCATACGCATAGGTGTTCAAAAGTATCTTTTGCATTTTTCTTACATTTAAAAACCGAGTTTGTAACTATTTTTTTTTTTTTTTTTTTTTTTTTTTTTTTTCATGAGACGTGTTAAATGGTTTTTCCTTAATTCAAAAGTTCAATTGTCGAGTTCTGGTAATTACACTGATAGAAATAACGTTTATGCATCTTTCCAAATTTCAATACCTTGATGATCTTCTCTTCAGTCGGCATCTCCTGATCGATGATGTGCCGATACTTGGGATAATCGAGTTTTAGATTGACAGATTTATTCGCTGCTGTACGTCCCGGCATTTTGATCAGTACAGTTTTATAGGGAGCATCCTCATCGCCCTGATCATCCATTTCTGTTGTTGGGGGAACTTGAGTTTCGACAGGACGGGGCTTCACAGATCCAGTTTGCAGGATCAGATGCTGACGTTCGAATCTTGGTCTATCCAAGATTGAGGTGAAATTCGGATTTTCTCGTCTTGTGAACAGATGATTCCTGACTGGGGGCTTCAGTGATCGCAATGTGCTCTCCTTGGTAGTGGAACAACAGGGCTGGGAAGTCGAACCCCGAGGGCTCCTGGGCAGTTCTGTGATGGTCGCCGAAGATTTAGCTGACCCCCAAATAGTGGAGCTTGTCTCGGTCGGCACCACGTACCCGAACATACGATTCCCCTGAATCGTTACCCTGTCCAATCTGACCTCCTTGTTTAGTTGTGCCTGCAACAAAAAGGTATTGAACCCCTCAAAGATCGACTGAATATTGACGCCATCTTCGTCTACTAGGCAGTCGTAGGTCCAGTTATCGGATTCGCGTAAACCTCTGGTCGAGATACCAAGTTCGAGCGCTTCCGCTTCCATCTCTGCCTCAGTGTCATCGTAATCGTCGAATATGGCCGCATCAGTAGACGAAGATGTGTCTTCTTCCACCTCTTTGACCCCCAGAGTCGGAAAGGGCCGACCGATAGATGGAAGCACCGCGGTAGTGGATATGTAGTCAATTGGTTTAGTGGGAGTTGATTCCATAGAGTGGGAAGAATCTGGTATATATCCGGCTCGTCCTGAGACATCCTGGGCATGGTAAGAGCGTGTGGGATCTAAGTGGGTGACGGGAGAGAGAGCGATAGGTAGCGGATTACCCTGTTTACTCCCGGTAAGCTTGTAGAAGAGGGCCGTAGGGATGTCCATATTCGACGCGTACTCCTCTCTTCGAATGGACTGTATAACCTCACCCAAGCCTCCGAGTTCCAGTCGCGGACGATTGCTGTAATTTCCTGTAGATTGAGCGAATGAATTATGTTCAACTAGCGAACTGTCATGGGCATGTTTCTCCTTCTTCTTCTTGTCAAATTTAACAAGCTTGCTTTCTTTCTCAGGCATCTTCGAATAACACTTTCTAACTTTAACTTTAGATTATTATGATTTATGTTGTTGTGTTTGCAAAACGTCAGAAGTCTACCATCGATGAAGAATATTTACTAAACCAGCAATCAAGTAAGCGAATTAGCTAAATATTACTTATGAAAATGAAATGATTTTTTAAATCTTAGACACTGATGAAGACGAAAGTTCTGATGAGGATCAAGGTTATCCACGGAAAAGTGCTTCTTGAAAAATATCCAGCACCATTTGTAAAGGAAAAAAAGAAACATATTGCCAAGGATATGTGCGTGCAATTGCTTATACAGCATGGAATAGACATGACACCGAAGCAAGTTGTGAAAAAAATCAACAATTTGAAGGCAAAAACTGTCCGAAAGCAAACCGGCAATCCGAAAATTAACTTAAATGGACCCGAAAGAAAGATTTTCGATCTCATGGGAAGTGTTGAGAATCCATGCGTGAGCAAGCATTCCTGTAAGTATTCTTCAATGTAAGCTCACATTTGACCACAATATGCATTATATTGAAGTGCTTCTTATAGCAAAGTTTCAGACAATTCGATCGAGAAAAACCCCTTATGCCAAAGTGAATCATGGAAGTGCCCAAGTAGCTCTGCACCCTACTTCTCCATGAAGTCCGTGAACTCCATGTGCTTTTGTTTGATCATATCGATGTTGAAGTTGCCTGTCACGATGATTGGCATGGTCTCCTTTTGATACTCGAAGAAGTTCCACGCCATAAAGAACTTCTTCTGCTTCGTCGTGGTATTCGGGAAAATGTGCCTCTACATCTACCAGTAGTGCCCGACAATTCATTATAGTGATCTCGGCAGCGCAGATATCGTCATAATCATCTGACAAGTCCAGCTATACATCATAACAGGTGCAATTATTAATGCAACCTGCAGGCAATCAACGGTGTATGTCGTAACTATTGTCGAATTGTGTGTTATATTTTTTTTTTTTTTTTTGTGTTAAAGAATGTTTATTTCCATGAAAATAATGTAAAATTTAAAAATCATGTACGGTGTAGTATTGACAAACATCCATAAATTTCTAGTTCTAAACAAGGATTTGATGATGGTATCAACCTGAAAGTTTGTAAGGATGCTATATCCTCGAGCCCGATTTCATCTTCTAAACTCGTACGGTTGAAAGAATTACAGTGACTCAATCTCATTTTCGTACGGGGCACTGTTTTCATATCAAGTTGGTATAAATTTATTAAATGGTGCATGGACTTCGATATACTTTATCAATAATGAAGGTTATAGGTGTCATCTATTGTTTGGCAATGACAAACTGTATTCATTTGCTTAAATCTTTGGAATAATGGAAAAGTATTGAGTTTGTGTCTATAATTGACTCAATTCCATATTCGTACACCTAACAAAAAAGAAATATACAGCATTCAAAACTAATTTTTAATGGACTAGATGATTACTTAAGCTCTTCGTTGTGTTGTTCAGATACAGTAGAATACATTTGGAAAATTTAAAAGCGGTCATATTTGAAACATAAGTAAATTTAAGAAAAATAGCAGTTTTCCCATGTGTTTTCCTAAAATATTCGGTAAGTCGAACAATAAATTGCATTATTTTCAACATCCTTAAGAATGATAACTGCGAATATTGCACAAGTTTCAAAAAATTATAATCAGTTTTAGAGTAGCTAGGAGTGGATATCGACAACTTATACTTTTGAATCTTAGGTAGTATAACATTTATAACAAATCCAAAACCAAAAATTTTAGTCAATTTCTTTATGTTTGGCTCCTAAATGTATATACATAATCCATAGTTAATGTTCCTATCAAAACATTGCGTAATTATCATTTTTAATTTACATTTTACTACCAAACATGATTATAGATTTAAAGAATAAATATTATTACCATAACCGCAACACAAACGTTTTTTAAAATTTTGAAAACAACAGGATATATTCTATTAAATAGTATATCAATGCTCTCTGCTCATTCAAGTATTGTATTTTTCTTATAAAATCAATAAATTGCAAAATAGGGTGCTATTTTGAATATAATTTGAATGTTATTTCAAAGATAATTGAATATTACGATGACATCAATTATGTGGAGGTATGTTCAGCGTAGTTTAGGGTACTTTATTGTAAAACGAAGTTCGTAGTTCAAATTATTTTTAAAGACAAATTCAAAATTAACATTTACCTGTTGTTTAGAATGAAAATTTGGTTTACATTGATTAAAAATATCATTTTAGAAGAGTTTTGAAATTATGGCACAACAATTTTCTGAACTCAAAAGGGATAAAAACTGTTTATGATTTCTGTAAACTATATACATTTCAACTAAATTTCTATCAGAGCTTGCGAGTATAATCTATAGATTGGATCCAATGACAAAAATAAACGTTATTGTTTGAATTATAGGATTTAATAGCAAATATCATTGGAAAACTGGCATTTCTCATAACTTTACCTAAATTTTATATATGTCCACTAATAAATTGCTCAAATGTATTTCACTACATCTGAACATCATAATAAAGCATTTCAGTAATCAAATAGAGCTTCTAATTTTAGTTTTGAACGTTGTGCGTATGAATTTTGGTAGGTGTACGAATATGGAATTGGGTGAATTTTAGACATCAATTCAATACTTTTCTATTAATCCAAAGATGAATGGAAATGGAAACATTTTGTGATTGGCAAACAATAGATAACACCTGTTACATGCAATGTGGGTAAAGTATTTGTAGCTCAATACTTCATTTAATAGTTTTTTACTAACTTGATGTGGAAACAGTATCCTGTACGAATATGAAATTGGGCCACTGTAAATTTCTGTTAGACAGCAGGGATTTTCTTAGGAAGTTGCCTACATTTAGGCGTTTTCATTGCAATTCTTGGAAAAAACTCTTCATTACAGGTTGGACTCGATTATCCGGGGACTCGATTATCCGGAATTTGTTTTTTTATGTTCTTGTTTTTCAATTTTTGTGCACAAATCTGATATCGAGATGTGAAGAGGCGATTGTATATAAGAAAAGGGGGGTTTGAAAAAGTGTTTTTTTGTCTATGCTGGTCACTACTCTGCCGTGAATCGCAAGTCAGTCCCATCTGTAAAAAGTAGGCATTGAGAAAATGGGGTGTGAAGTTTCCAAACTCGTTTTCCATACGAATATCAAGAAAAATCCAGTGGATTGGAACAGGTTCCGATCTTAATGAAACTTTCACAATTTGCTTTTCATTACGATATCTTTCTGAGAAAAATATAAAAATGATCAAAACAAGGTTCATTTTTGTGTTACACGGTACGGAAATCTGTAGTGGGACTGATGTGCGGTTACTTTTCATTATGGGACAATTTGACTTGCTATTTTTTCCTACTTTTTCCGAACAAATCTTATTATCTCATTAGGGCAGCTGAAAGAGTATTGAAAGATATGTTGAAAACTGAACTCAACTCAATTTTGACGAAAATGCAGATGGGACTGACTTGCGATTCACGGCAGTACTGTTCTTAGAAATAATTTCTGGCTACGCTATCGCATCATATGAATACAACAATAAAGACTATAATATTTATTTTCTTTTATCGAAGATTTCAATTTTTTTCTTAGTGATTCGATTATCCGGAGTGAAAAAAAATCGATACTCCGGATAATCGAGTCCGACCTGTATTTCTTTAAATATTGTATTTATTAAGAATTTAACAAGTATATTCGGATTCAGGGAGCTCATATTCATTATAATGAGTCGTTTCAAAAAATAATGATCGCATTGACAAGTGATCAATTTCACCCCGAAATGGGATTCCCTGATTTTTTATTTAAGGGATGATTTTTAGCACTAAAAACACATTTGTTAGAAAATTTTGGCACATGAGCCAAAGAGGCTGACCGTTGTACTTGTTTTCCTGCATTCATTTGTTAGGCATTTTCAACATTATTGAAAACAGACAAGAAAAACCATGGAAAATAATCAATTTCACCCGAACATGTAAAGTTCAAAACGTCAAAACCTTATAATAGCAAAAAAAAAGTGCTTTTCTATGGAAAATAAGCAATGCCTCGATATTTACCCATTTATCAATAGTTTAGTCATGAAAATCAATATTTATTGGAGTCGATTCGTAGAAAGATTTCCAATCGATTGGTGCAAGAATCTCGAAAATCTATCCGGGCGTTAGCATGTTATTAACAGTCAAAATCTAACCACTTTTCGTGACGCAAGCGATTTTCGTTTTTCGAAATTGTACCCCAGTATCAATGAGAATATATCGTCCCCTTAATGCTACAACTAGATAACTCGAAATTTGAAATTTTTGACTTCAATGTGTCCAAATATTATTCTCAATTAGATCTGAAAAATATCTACAGCTCATAAGCGTGTGATTCAATATACATAACTTGAAGTTTATTTTCCAATCATATTCTCTGCGAATAACCATCACCTTGTAAAACGGTCATATTTACAAAGTTGCACATCTCAAAATTTTGATTTTCGAGTTATCTAGTTGTAGCATTAAGGGGACGATATACCGAGGTGAGGAAGACGACATTTAGTGTGCGTGACATCCGTGTACGGTGCAAAATGTTTCACAACTACAAGCGGGCGAGCTCCCATAAGAAGCCGTGTAAATTAGTGACGTAGTTATTTTTGTTTACGTTTTTTCTCTTTACTAATACATAGCCATTGCTTCTTCTTCCACACCTTAGTATATATTCTCATTGCCCCAGTATGTTGCCGTAAGACTTTATCCAACGTCAAAATTTCAAAAGTGGCAATATGATAAAATATGTCTTAAATTAAAACTAAGTTCATCTGAAATCTTAACATGAGTATGAAAGGCATAAATCAGATAATGTCCAAAATAGATTATGGTGTTTATTCAGTTGATATAATTTGGCCATTTGATGAAACACACTGGATTGTCGCAACCCCTTTTTAAGAAACCCTTGTATGGATATTGAGCTAACGCCGCTGTCCAAATTATATTCACATGAGGATGTCCAAAATGTATATTTGGTGTCCGAAATGTGAAACAGACAGGCCGCTGAAAAACGCTATTTTGGATGCTAATGCTACAGTTTGTTAGCTTTTGCTCCTCAGAAACTCAAAGGGTTGATTCACAAATTTCATAGCGCTGAAGGGGGTAGGTGGGTGTTCTCTAGATGTTACGGCTCATACAAAAATTGGAGAATATTCATAAAAAAAAACGTTTCGATGGGATAGGTGGTTGTCAAAAATGGCCATTTTTGGCGTTATAATATATATGAATGAACCCAAAGTACAATAAAACATTAAGCACATAAGTGACATTACGTAATAGAAAAATAGTATCTAAGGGCAACTTCACCGGTGGTCCATTTTTTGGTCCAAATTTGTACCAAACATACTTACTTTACTTTTGCTGGCTCTACGTCCTTCAAGACATGACCTGCGCCACAATGTTACGCCAACTAACTCGGTCCATGGTAGCTAACCTCCAATTTCTCGATCGCCCCACACTTCCAAGATCCTGCTACACTTGGTCAAACCACCTAGCTCGTTGCGCTCCCCTTCGTCTTGTACCGGCCGGATTTGAGTTGAACACCATTTATGCGGGATTGTTGTCCGGCATTCTCACAACGTGTCCCGCCCATCGCACCCTTCCAGCTTTGGCGACTTTCGTGATACTGGGTTCACCGTAGAGTTGCGCAAGCTCGTGGTTCATTCTTCTCCTCCATACGCCGTTCTCACATACTCCGCCGAAGATCGTCCTAAGCACACGTCGTTCAAAAACTCCTAGACGTGGACCTAGCCTCTTCGAGCATTGTCCACGTCTCATGCCCGTAGAGGACTACCGTTCTTATTAGCGTCTTGTACATGGTACACTTAGTACGGAAGTGAAGTTTACCAGACCGCAAGGTCTTGTGGAGTCCATAGTAAGCACGACTTCCGGCGATGATACGTCTTCGGATTTCTCTGCTGCAGTTGTTATCCGACGTTATCAATGATCCGAGGTAGACAAATTCGTCCACCACCTCGAACTCATCCCCGTCGATCGTCACGCGTCTGCCTATGCGAGCTCTATCACGCTCGGTTCCTCCAGCCAGCAGATATTTCGTCTTCGACGTATTTACCTTCAATCCAACCCGATCTGCTTCACGTTTCAGCCTGGTATACTGTTCAGCAACCACCTGGAACGTTCTTCCGACAATGTCCACGTCGTCAGCGAAACAAATGAACTGGCTGGATTTATTGAAGATCGTGCCCCGCATGTTGAAGCCCCCCCGTTTCATAACACCTTCTAGCGCAATATTGAACAGGAGGCAGGAAAGACCATCGCCTTGTCGAAGTCCTTTGCGTGTTTCAAACGGGTCCCATAAAGCACCCGATATCTTCACACAGCACTGTACACTATCCATCGTAGCTTTGATCAGTCTAGTCAGTTTCCCGGGAAAACCGTTCTCGTCCATAATCTTCCATAGCTCTTCGCGGTCGATGGTATCATAGGCCGCTTTGAAATCGATGAATAGGTGGTGCGTAGGGACTTGATATTCGCAACACTTTTGGAGGATCTGCCGCAACATAAAGATTTGGTCTGTCGTCGATCGCCCGTCCACAAATCCGGCTTGATAACTTCCAACAAATCTGCTTGCCAGTGGCGATAGACGGTGGAAGATGATCTGGGAAAGCACTTTATAGGCTGCATTAAGAATGGTGATCGCTCGATAGTTCTCACATTCTAACTTGTCACCCTTTTTGTATATTGGGTATATTATTCCCTCCTTCCACTCCTCCGGTAGCTGTTCTGTATCCCAGATCCTGGCTATCAATCGGTGCAGACAAGTGGCCAACCTGTCCGGGCCCATTTTAATAAGTTCCGCTCCAATACCATCCTTTCTAGCTGCTTTGTTGTTCTTGAGCTGTTTGATAGCATCCTTAACTTCACCTATTGTGGGAGTTGGCACGTCTTCCTCATCCGCCGTACTGATGAAGCCATTCCTCCTGCTGTCTTGATCTTCCTCCTCTGCGCCGTTTAGGTGTTCATCGTAGTGTTGCTTCCACCTTTCAATCACCTCACGTTCGTCCGTCAAGATACCTCCATCCTTATCCCGGCACATTTCGGCTCGCGGCACAAAGCTATCCCGCAAAGGCTTGTTAGTTTCTTGTAGAACTTACGTGTTTCTTGAGAACGATACAACTGCTCCATCTCTTCGCACTCCAACTCTTCCAGGCGGCGCTTTTTATCCCGGAATAGATGGGTTTGCTGTCTTCGCTTCTGTTTGTATCGTTCCACGTTTTGACGGGTGCCTTGCTGCAGCATCATCGCCCGCGCTGCATTCTTCTCGTCCAAAACCGTCTGACACTCCTCGTCGAACCAACCGTTCCGTCGATTTGCTTCCACGAACCCAATGGCACCTTCCGCTGCGTTGTTTATGGCTGCTTTGAGACTACTCCAGCAGTCCTCAAGAGGGGCTTCGGTGAGCTCTCCCTCTTCCGGCAACGCTGCCTCAAGGCTTTGCGCGTATTCAGTTGCGACTTCGGGTTGCTTGAGTCGCTCCAGATTGTACCGGGGCGGGCGTCGGTACCGAATGTTGTTCACAACGGAGAGTCGTTGGCGCACTTTAACCGGTAGTGGTCCGAATCGATGTTTGCGCCGCGATAGGTTCTGACGTCGATAATGTCCGAGAAGTGCCTTCCATCAATCAAAACGTGGTCGATTTGTGATTCAGTCTGTTGGGGTGATCTCCAGGTGTACCGATACGGGAGGCTGTGCTGGAAGTGGGTACTACGTATGGCCATGTTTTTGGAGGCGGCGAAATCAATCAGTCTAAGGCCGTTTTCGTTCGTAAGCTGGTGAGCGCTGAACTTCCCTATAATCGGTCTAAATTCCTCCTCCTGGCCAACCTGAGCGTTGAGATCTCCGATAACGATTTTGACATCATGGCTTGGGCAGCCGTCGTATTCACGTTCCAGCTGCGCGTAGAAAGCGTCCTTATCGTCATCGTCACTTGCTAGGTGAGGGCTGTGCACGTTGATTATGCTGATATTGAAGAAACGGCCCTTGATCCTCAACTTGTACATTCTGTTGTCGATTGGCCACCACCCAATCACGCGCCTCTGCATTTCGCCCATCACGATAAAAGCTGTGCCCAGCTCATGTCTATTGCCGCAGCTCTGGTAGATGGTATAACCATCCCTATACGTATGTACCGTCGACCCTTTCCAGCAAACCTCCTGCAGCGCTACGATGTCGAACTTGCGGACCCTCAATAATTCGGAAAGAATGCGGGTACTTCCCAAAAAATTGAGAGACTTACAGTTCCATGATCCGAGTTTCCAATCGTCCGTTTTCGATGCCTGGGTCTATGCCGATTGTTCCGGTCCGAATTTACATTGTATGCTTCCTGTACTGATGATTTTTACGGCTGGCTTGTAGGGCCTGCACCAACCCCTTGTCTCGCCGGAGGGTCATCGTGCACAGCACTGTTTAGAGTCCCACGCTGGCACTAGGACGATGATCAGCCGCTCCTAACATGGAGAACAGACGCTGTTTTGAGCCGCCCCTAACATGGAGAACAGACGCTCTGATAAGCTACACCCTCAGAAGAGAGGAGCCCCCCTTCCCTGTCAGCACACGACCAAAGTTCCACCAGGGTTGGTTACCCGATCTTCCCTACGGTTACTCGTATCCCAGGCGGCACCACGGGGAGGTAGGGATAGGAGTTACTGGACAAGAGGCTTAGGACCACAAATGGGGTCTATTTTATACCTGCAGGTACGCGAAGTACCAATGGTACGCATTATCCAGTCATTTACCACCCAAACCAAACATGGACCTGTCAAAAATAAATAGACCAGTAAAAATAGACCAAACCGCACGTGCATGCACCGGTTGTTGTATTTTTTCGATCCATTTCGAATGTGATCAACAAAAACAAACAAATTAGTGAATTGAACAGCAGAATTTATTAATCCTGCAAAATTCCGAAGGAGTACACGGAAAACTGCAAATTCCCGGATGAATTTCGGCAGAATTCGCGGCGGAGGTTGAATTCCCGACAGAGCTCCGAAGGGGCCTTACTTAGCCGTGTGGTTAGAGTCCGCGGCTACAAAGCAAAGCCATGCTGAAGGTGTCTCGGTTCGATTCCCGGTCGGTTCAGGATGTTTTCGTAATGGAAATTTCCTTGACTTCCCTGGGCATAGAGTATCATCGTACCTGCCACACGAGATACGAATGCGAAAAATGGCAACTTTGGCAAAGAAAGTTCTCAGTTAATAACTGTTGAAGTGCTCATAAGAACACTAAGCTGAGAAACAGACTCTGTCCCAGTGAGGACGTAAATGCCAAGAAGAAGAAGAAGAAGCTCCTAAGGTCTTCTCTGTGGAGCTTTTCTCCAGAAATTTTAAGGGAATTTCCATCAGCAATTGCTTCAGGGATTTCATCTAGAAATTCTTCTGGAGATTTACTCTAGACACATCTCCAAAGATTTCATCAATAAATACCTCCAAGGTTTCAATTAACAAATTTATTTGTGAATTTTCTCTAGAAACTCTTTAAGGGATTTCTAAGAAAATTTAAAACAGGAATTTCTCCGAGAAGCTTTTTGGAGATTAGCGTTAGCGTAGTTACGGTATACTTCGTAGATTGGATACTAGCAACATTCATGTTTTTTTTTTAATAATCTCATCTTGACTACTTTCAGGAACAAGGCAGGGGAATATACCTTGTTCAAATCATAAACAAGAATACTAAAAGCATGAATATCACTATTCCCGGCCACGCCCATCTTTAGCGTAACTTGGGATAGGGGAAGGAAATGTTGATGTAGCACTTACTTAATGAGAGGCCACCGACTCAGCGACACCCTCATAAGTGCTACGGAGTTGGAGGTTGGGGAAGGTATATTGTCAGGATTCGCCTAGAAAGCTGGCGATAGACCATAAACATTTGTTGTTTAAGTGTTTTCAATTTAATCTTTTGAATGCCGGCAATCAAAAGAAAAAACAATAGTAAAATAACGACACGTAAACACGGCGACAAAAACACGCGCGAAACCGAGACCAAAACCTATCCGACGACGCAACAACGAACCATCCTGCTTGGGCTTCACGAAGCACTACCTCCGAGAAGCTTTTTGGAGATTACACCAGAAATTTCACCGGAGATTTCCTCCATGAAGTCCTCTGGGGATTTCCTCATGGAATTCCTCCGAGGATGTTATCTGCAAATTCCTCCGTACGGATCCACGTTGAACGAGTAATCGGACAATTAAGGGAAAAATATCAGATATTAAAAAAAATATTCCGATGTCGTTAATTCTGAGGAGACATAACGGTATTATGACCATGGATATGATCGTATTTGTTTCAGCTATTCTTGTCAATCTTTGTCGTCCAATAATAAATTAATTGATATGCATTAATTTTAACGATACAGAACTATATAAGCATTTTTATTATTATTGTGTTGATCGATTTCTCAGAGCATAGAATACATTCGTGCTTGTCACACGATATACAACTGCAAAAAAAAAAAAAAAATACATAGAAAGTTCTTTTTTAACTAGCTTACCCGACGTGGCTAGCCACGTTCCAACAAAATTTTAAAGCGAAAAGCTACAGTCACCCCTTATGTTGTGAAACATTTCAAATGTTCTAGAAGATGCTATGAATTAGAGAGTAGAATCTTACCAAAAATTCTAGCATATTCTCCCGTATAGATGATGTCATTGTCATTTTCCAAATTCCCAGTTGTGGGAAATATTGAGTCATGGAACAGGAATGTTTTGGTAAGCTGTTTTTAAGGGATAATCATAGTAAACATAAAATTGTGCTCTAAGTATGCATCCATGAGTCGATTACGAGTCATTGAACATCGACTCATGGAGGATTCACTGTAAAATAATAAAACTGGAATATTTGGCGCACATTCATCTCGTTCAAGTTTATCTTGCTTTTACATATATCGAACTCGTTATTGAACCTGAGTTGGAACTGGAGAAAACCGTTTCACATTTTTAACTCCAACGCGATTCAAGTTCGACTGAATTACAACTTGCTTGAAGTTGATTCCTAAACAGACGACATTGGTGAAAGGTTCGAGAATATTCTACGAATTGGAATGAACAATGTTCCAGAAAACTCCAGAATATTCTGTCAAAGAGCTATTGTAGTACTCCACAATTTGCAATTGTAATGGTCTAATATTATGACCATTGTAGTGCTCTTAAATTGCTATTGTAGTGCTCTACGAAACATTTCAAAGCGTTACTGACAGACAGACAACTCTGGGATTTTATTTATATGAGTAGCTTACCCGACGTGGCCAACCACGTTTCAACAAAATTTTAAGGGTGTGAGCCGTTTCACCGATTCGTTTAACTTTTATTTAAAATTTGACAGCTCGATAGTTATTTCCCCTCCGGTTGAAAGTAACCCTGCTCTGAAGTATGATTAAACTTGACAGTTCGAAAGTTATTTTCCTAACCCTCTGTCAACTTTATTCAGAAAAAAACTACTCGACTGTCAAAGCTCAAATGGGTTGACCGCGAAGTTCAATTTAACCATTTGAGGGAAAATAACTATCGAAATGTCAAATTTTAACTAATAGTTGAACGAATTGGTGAAACGGTTCACAGCCTAATGCGAAAAACTACCTATAATCTCTCAAATCGCATGATACTAATGACCTCAAAATCGCCTAAATTTATGCTCAGGCAATACTCCATCGAGCACGTGGCCTCAATATTGCTGTAGTGTTCTAATCTGAAATAATTATAGCCTTATATACTGTTCTATGTTGTGAAATATTTCAAAAGTTCCAGAAGATTCTATGAATTGGGGAGTAGAATCGTACCGTAAAACGGGATATATTTGATAATGCGGGTAACTTTGATAGTGTGAGATCCACCACATACTAAACGAAATATCATAATTTCTGTTATTCTGTTAAGCAAAACGAATGCAAAACTAAAGAATATTAGTATGAAACTTCATGTAAGAGCTGTTTTCATTTGAATCGAGAACATTTGGGGCTTTATATACGAATATTAAAAATTGATACGATTTTAGCATTTTCAAAACGCCTACAAACAATCTGTTCTACGATCACTATTTGATGTAGTTTTAAATAGATGGTCACTTATCTTCGATAGCCTAGTTATTTTAGAACTTGAATATGGTCTCAAATCTCTTAGGGAAAAGCATTTTCACAAACTGGGACCATTTTTGTAATATAAGTCAGGAATCATATATATAAAATCCCAGAGTTGTCTGTCTGTCAGTAACGCTTTGAAACATTTCACCGAAAAGTTTCACTGAGCGCTACAACAGCAATTTTAGAGCACTACAACAGTATATTTTATAGTTAGAACATTACAATTCAAATTGCAGAGCACTACAACAGTTATTGGACAGAATATTCTAGAGTTTTATGGACCATGTTTCTTCCCCATGCGTAGAATGTTCTAGAATTTTTCACCGTCGTCGTTTTCATTTTTGGGAAGTTCTCTTTTAAAAAGTGTTAAACAAAATCGAGATCTTCTGGACCAATATATCTATGTTCACTCACGCTGCAAAATCAATTTTGTGCAGATATATGCCTTTGTTTTAAAAATATCATGTTACATTGATAAGTTTCATATTGTAAAGCGAGATTGCCAGAAATCAACAAAAGAGCAGATTTTCAGAATGTATTGACATTACACACATGATGTGCTGGTTGAAACGCTCGATTTTTTGTGAATCGTTCTCAATTTTGTGGGACTTCTATTAAACGTGTTGTTCGGTGATCGGTAGGTTCGGTAGGGAGGTATCGAGTTACAGAACACAAAAGCAGTGCAACTACGTTCCAACGAACCATCGAGTTAGCCATGAAAACCAACTTTTACTATGGTTCTCTTACTCGATATCAAGATACGGAACATCGAGTAAGGGAGAGTTAACTGTATGTGATTCAGAAGGGGTTTCAACAATTCCAACCTATGAACACGAGTTTGAATCAGATTATTGTCTGCCAAATAGTTTTTATTATATTTACAGTGAGACTAAAACAAACTAAAAACAAAATTTAATGGTTATTATGATGGTCCCCATAACAGCTTTCCAAAGCATTCCTGTTCTATGAGTGGATATTTCCATGCGTCATTATAACTGTGATTTTTAAAGACAATAATAAACAATAATGTTTCACAGCTGAAAAAACAGTACAACAGCTTCAGGGCTGTAATTATTCCAGATTGGAACATTACAACACGTAATTGTGCTACGTGCTCAATAGAGTATGGTAAGAGCATAAATTTAGGCAATTCGGCGGTCATTAGTGCAGGGCTGGTAGTAAGTCACTTTTTAGTGACTTGGTCACTTTTTTCGACCTGGTCACTAAAAAGTCACTATTTTCGACAAAAAGTCACTAAAGTCACTTTTTTCAGGAAAATGGTCACTAAAGTCACTTTTTTTCGTGATCTGATGATAATGAAATCTCGCATAATTTCTGATCTCGCCCTAAAAGCCATTGGTAACCATGTGTGTAGCTCGTTGTTTCTGAGCATTTGAATGGATTTTCATGTTATTTAACAACACTATGTGGAAGAAAGGATCATCATCTACCTGCCCGTGATGTTGGTTTGGATACTTATTCTTTCATTTTCTCAGAAACAACGATCTACACAAGTGGCTACCAATGGCTTTTAGGGCGTTATCTCAGAGTATGCGAGAAATCTAAAACAGGGATAACACTTCAAACATAATCAAAAAGAAATAGATATTTATCATTATCAAGGCAACCATTGTGTGATTTTGAAATCAAAGTGTTAAGATTCTTGACTCAAGCAAAATAGAGACTCCCAACTAACTTTCTGGAAGAATTCAGGTGAATATTCCATAGACATTTCCAACGGAAAATGTAAAAATTTCCTGGGAAAAGTTTTGGAGAAGATTCTGGCAAAACTTAAGAAGCGACTTCGGAAAGAAATTTTTGTTCGAAATATTTTGATAAATTTTTTGCTGCATAAATTACCAGTGAACTTTCTGCAGTAATCTACGGCTATAGGAGGAATCCTAAACCTGCCTCCTGAAAGAACATCATCAAAACTCCACTGGAGAATAAGTCAAAGACGATTAGAAATAGCAACAAATATTCAAAAAGTTTGTCATAAACTCGTCCATGATTTTAATAGCGAGTACTAGTTTTGCTAGGAACCATTGTAGATATTACATTAGATATTCCAACATATAAACTATACATGTTTTCATTGATTACCTTTTGGCAGTTTAATACACGACTATGGTCAACTCTTTCTATACAAAAAACACGTTACTATAATGAATGCTTCAACATTATTGGACGATAATAATTACGTATAGTAACGAGTCGCCACTGTGTGAAATGATTGTTTTCAAAACCTAAATATTTTAAGTATGCATGGAATTATTTTCTGAATCTTTATGCAAGACATTCATCGAATTTGGTTTGTCTCGAGTTCGCCAATAAGTAGTTGTGTTCAAGAGTTACCGTTGTTTATTTGGAAGAAATGGTTTAATTTTACAGAAATTCTGTCGAAAATTTAGCTTGAGTTTTAATTTTTCGTTCGTTTTTGAACTTGTAATTCTGTAAGGTTTTTTTTCAGAATACTTTGAAATAAATTGACGATTTTCACCACAGTTTTGTCTTCATCCAACATTTTTCCACCGATTTATTCCACAGATTTGTTGAGAAATGCTTCTAGTAATTCGTTTTGCATCCCTACTTCAAAATCTTCAATGAATTTTTGCCTGTAAGTTCATCATGAACAGGAGTTATTCTAAACATTCTATCACGAGTACCGTAGTTCATGTATTTGATTTTTTTTTGACTGAAATCAGAAATATAAAATAGTTACTTATATCAAGTTAATGATCGTCTCGTAAAAAAAATGATATGTGAAATCTTCAATGCGCCATCTTTTTGTCTCATTTCGGATAGCTTATTGTTTAAGATTTAAAATTACTGCAGTTCTATACATTCAAAATTCACCCAATATGTAGATTGGCTACACATATAACGTATTTTCATTTCTAGTCATTTTAATGACTAATACTTGTAATTTTGAAGTCACTTCTAGGTCACTTTTTGGTCACTATTTTGATCATTTTGGTCACTAAAGTCACTATTATTTTGCTGTCCAACTGCTACCAGCCCTGTTAGTGTCATGCGTGTCAATCTCGGGTCATGTTAAGGCTCATGAATCCATCATTCAATCATCATAAATTAAAAACCAGTTTTTTCGCTCAATTTCAAACAAATACTCATGAAAATCTATCATCGTTGAACAGATGGCAAATGCATTGCAATGATAGATTTTCCTGAACGTTGCTTCAATTTTGAGCAAAAAAAACTGGTTTTTAAGATTTGAACAACGATGATGGTTATTGTCCTCTTAATAAAATTATAACCATTATCCTCTACTTCTAAAATTACACCTCAACTGGGACGGAGTATGCATCTCATCTTATTATTTAAAGAGCACTTTCACATCTTTAAAAGATTGTGCATAGATTTCTGCTTTCAAATTTTGTTAGAGCGTGGCTAGCCACGCTGGGTAGGCTAGTTTCCTTATAACATTAAACGCCTAGAGGTATGCAATGCCCTACAAATGTTACGTAATTCATTCTATTTTGTTCGATTTATACTCCACTATCAAAGTTACCCCAAAACAGAAACCCGACTTTCGATTATATGAAAAATTATATATCCACTCAAAATAAATCTTTTGGCAATCTATCAATTGCAATCGATAGCTAGGATGCCAGTACTTGTTTTAAAAATATAAACTATAATCCTTTGAAACAGCATGCATAAATACCGTAATTTCGGGTGAAATTGATCACTTTTCACGGTTTTTCTTGTATGATTTCTATAATATTGACAATGCCAAAAAACTGAATGCAGGAAAACAAGTATCAAGGTGAGCCTTATTGACTCAAGTATCGAAATTTTCTAACAAATGTAATTTTAGTGCTAAAAAATATGTCTAAAATAAAAAATCGGGAGATCTCATTTCGGGGTGAAATTGATCACTTCTTCTTCTTTCTGGCGTTACGTCCCCACTGGGACAGAGCCTGCTTCTCAGCTTAGTGTTCTTATGAGCACTTCCACAGTTATTCACTGAGAGCTTACTATGCCAATGACCATTTTTGCATGTGTATATCGTGTGGCAGGTACGAAGATACTCTATGCCCTGGGAAGTCGAGAAAATTTTCAACCCGAAAAGATCCTCGACCGGTGGGATTCGAACCCACGACCCTCAGCTTGGTCATGCTGAATAGCTGCGCGTTTACCGCTACGGCTATTTGGGCCCCACATTGATCACTTATCAATGCCATTATTGTTAGTTTTCAAAACAACTTTACATAATAAATTTGAGCTCCCTGAATCCGAATATGCTTGCCAAATTCTTAACAATACAATATTTATAGAAATAATGAATGTTTAAATTTCAAGAATAACGCAGAAGACGCCTAAAAGTATGCAATTTCCTAAGGAATTTCCTGATATATACCAGAAATTCAATTATTTCAACCAAATCAACGAATTGGTACGAGTTTTGGTTATGAAATCTAGTTTGGGGATATATCTTAAGTATCCTCACAAACTTTCAGGATTATACCATGTCCAAATCCTTGTCTAGAACTAGAAGTTTATTGATGTTTGTCAACACTGCACCGTACAAGATTTTGAAATTTTACATTATTTTAATAAAAATGAACATTTTTGAACGCAAAAAACTTCACAACACACCATTTGGACATACTTACGACAAACAACGTTCATTCACTGCATGTCACATTGATATTTGTGCTCCATAAGGAAGAAATAAAATCGAGTGACACAGTGATCAATTTCACCTGAATTTACGGTATTCACGTTTTATTCAAAAAAACTATCAAAGTTTCCCCGTTTTACGGTAACAAAAAATCTAGCATTTCTTCTCAAATAGCTGCTGTAGTGTAGTATGATTCATTGTCATTTTTCAAAATTACATTTGTGAAAAGACCATCGACTCAGAGAAATACCATGTCATGGAACAGGAATGTTTTAAGTAATCATCATAGTAACAACATTTTATTTGTATTATGTTTGCATCCATGAGTCGATATCGAGTCATTGAGCATCGACTCTTGGAGGTTTCAATGTAAATTAATAAAACTCGAATATTTGGCGCACATTCATCTCATTTATGTTTGTCCTGCTTTTACATATGTCGAACTCGTTTTTGAACCTGAAATGGAACTGGAGAAACCGTTTAACATTTTCAACTCACATCCGATTCGAGTTCGACTGAACTGCAATTTGCTTGAAGTTGATTTATTGACGTTTTGATCACCAACCAAAGCTCAAATCAGACGACAATGATGAAAGTTCGAGTATATTCTACGAATTGGAATGAACAATGTTCCAGAAAACTCCAGAATATTCTGCCAAAGAGCTATTGTAGTACTCCACAATTTGCTATTGTAATGTTCTAATATTAAAATGAACCGTTGTAGTGCTCTTAAATAACTGTTGTAATGCACAACGAAACTTTTCGATGAAACATTTCAAAGCGTTACTGACAGACAGACAACTCTGGGATTTTATATATATGATGATAACTGGAAGTGCTCATAAAAACACTAAGCTGGGAAGCATGATTTGATCCAGCTAGAAGAAGAAGAAATATAATATAAGTGTTCAGTACCGAATAAATGAAAATGAATTTATAACATTGTACCCTAGCATAAACCTACCTTCAATTTCAACCTAACGGTAAATTGCATCAATATTCCATGAAGATAAAGCCACATTGGCCTTGAAATAGTAAATTTGATTGTTTTACGCCTTATATACCACACTGTATGCAATGTTAATACTAATCTACGCCTAACTATCCTAATACTAATACTAATACTAACCCATATGCTACCCTATAAAAGTGAACCCCAATCCATGAAATACAGTCAGTCTTGTTACACCTACCACCCGTGAACATCTAGTGCTAATCCGAAACCCCGATTGAACCGCGTGTGCTAAGGTCTCCCAGAGTCAGCCGTTTGTTCCAGTCCATCTTGAGCATCGGAGGCCGGTCCGCGAGTTTCAGCGAGTGAGCTCGGGGTCGATAAAAGGTTACTGTGTTGTACTTACAATCGTAGCGGATTCCGCACATGAGCTGAACAAATCGCGCTTTTTGATTACTATTTAGCTTCTTCAGTAGAAACGTCAGTTAACTACATCATACAAAAATTCAGCCATTTCAACCCCAAACCATCCATCACACCAAACTTTGTTAGTTTTGTATGGATCGTGCCTTATAAGGCCCTATAGGGTCTATTCACAAATTTCATTACTCTGAAAGGAGTGGGTGGGAGTTCTCAAATTGTCATTCGTAGAATTTTCATACAAAACGCGTTCCGAAGGGGTTGGGGGGTGAGTGTCAAAAATGATCATTTTCTGCGTTATGAAATTTGTGAATAAAGTCTGGCTTTATTTTCTTTCTAGCTTTACACTCCATCTGAGACTGAGACAGATTCATTTATGTTCAGTTTATTTGTTAAAGTCGACTGGTACCGTAATCCGGGGTAACATTGATCATTTTTCTGAATGTTTCTTCAATATTTCGTTTGAAAGTGCAAATGTTGCAGATTTTATATTTTTAAAACAAGTACTGCCACCCATAGCTCGAGACTATATACTGTATTTTGTTTATTGAAAGATTTAAGCATGTTAAAAAAAATGTTTTAGGCGTTTTCTTGATTTAGTTGATATGGGGTAACATTGATCACCTATATAAACAACGTTCGGTAATGCTGAAAATATCGTTACTTACTTAAATCATGGCCCCTGAAGCCGAATATGAAGACCAAACGCTTACAAGTCATTTACTTTTTGAGTTATTTTAAAATTAAAAACACCTCGAACCGCGGAATACGCCTAAAGGTAGGCAATTTCCTATGGGAATTTTACATTGCTAACAGTAATTCAGTAATGTTGCCTAATTGAGCATACTTATAAAAGTTTTGACAACGGAATCGTTTTCGGCGATGTCATTTTTAGTAAGAACCACATTTTGCTTGCTTATATCGTTTGCAGAACTCATGTGAGACACGAATCTTCGGTAGTGTCATCCTTAACAATTAAAATAATTATTTCGAAATGTTGACAAATTCACGCATAATTTAAACGCAATTTTCACAAAAATATTAACTTTCATTAGCTTATGAATATAAGAAACAGACGCACCGTTCATGATTTGAAAATGTTTCATCAATAAATGATAATACCAACTTTTGATGAGGTGAGTCATTCCGATCAATGTTACCCCGCTGATCAATGATACCCCGGATTACGGTACTTACTCTTTCAAGCTTCTCAGTTGCTTTTTCTTGTTCAAACTGTTTAGTGTAATATTTTGCAAATGATTTTGGAAGAATTACAACTTTGAAAAACAGGCATGACTTTGTTTGTAAACCAAGCCAAAATTCTTGGTCTCTTTCAACTTTTATCAACAAATCTTCTGTTTTGGTCCAAACATAGAAGTAACCATATGGAGCGTTCAATAAAGCGATTTGCATTTGCATTTGAGCATAGTATGCATGTTTTTCCCCATGCTATATTGTGAATTATGTACTTCCAGATACGGTTGAGCCACTTTGCTGAGGTTATCGATAATGTTACTTGTCCTTAAGTCAATTTTTCTATGATAGAAAATATAAAACTTAATTTTGTTTGGTTTCATTTATGTATTAATTAAGGTGAAGATGAATCGAAGCCAAACCTAAAATTTTCAAGAGCACAAATCCACAGAACCGAACACCCGTTTGAGCTGAAAACTTAATCGAGCTGGTGGTGACCTGGGAGGGAGAAACCGATACGAAATATATGTACATCAAGGTGATCCGAGATTCTGCTGTAACGAACTGTCACTGTGAGCCCAGATCTTAAACAATGGACAAACATGATAAAAGCGCGTAATTGGCTTGTTTAGGGTGTAGTGGATATAAGTTCCATTGTACATATTTGAGTTGCAAATGTTTAGCGTATCTGGTGCAATTGGAAACATGCCATAAAAAGGAAAACCGAAATAATGCGATAAAGAAGTAGGATTGAAATGAACCCCGTATAAGGGTTATGGTAGTATTTGTTCGCCTTTCACTGCAAAGATCGGCGGAATGTGATTCGGGAATTGAATCGTGTTCGGTTGGAGACGAATGCTTCGTCATGGGAAAGAGCGAGAATTAGACTCGACCTTATTAGAGTTCGGCTTCGGATCGGTACCTAGCTTCGGGCTAGAGGTTGTAAGCTGTTCGATGATGCCGAGACAAAGTCAGTCTGTTGGAATATGTTGGCACGATAGAACGTGTTATTTTTTAAACGCAAGCATTCTGGCCGTGAAGTTGTGCTTGAACTTGGGTAGTTCGGCGGATTGCCTTTTAAAATGCAATAAGCACGACATAGGGGTATTCGTTTTCTTACATATTCTGAATCTACGCTAAAAATTGAACTAGAATCCAAAGTTTCAGAATTTTTCGTGACCTGGAACTATTTTTAAATCACGTTCGAAATTAGTATGGAAATCAGTTTTGAATCACGACGAGCTGTCATTATGTAAATAGAAATGTCATTGAGTCGACGGATTGAAATCTTTTTTAATCATTTATGATATCAAAATTAAGATATTGAAGCGCAATAAAATCGTGTTTTACTTAGAAAAAATGTGCTCTTTCGATCAAGCTACAAAGAACCGGAAATTTTTAATCTCTAAACAACCCAATTAATCGAAACACATTTTTGCATTTTTTCAAATATGACAAAAAATCGATTAAAAAGCTATTTATGCTAATTCAAAAATAATGTCACGATACCACCTTTTATTCTGATTGAATATAAAGTATTCAAATACGCATCATTTTACTTTTTCCAATAAAAAACTAAAATTAAATGCAAGTAACTTTGGCCCTTTTTCCATGTTTGTCCAGAATGATCGAAGGTACACAACAAGAGAAAACTAGCGATTTTCATCGAGTCTGCCTTGATTGTTGTTGGCAAGCTGGATTTTACTTGCAGTTGGAAATAACTTTGTGTCATATTTCGTGTGTAGTATCGGTGCCTCCCTCCCAGGTGGTGACCAATCGATCAAGTTTTCAGCTTAAACGGGTGTTCGGTTCTCCAGATTTGTGCTCTTGAAAATTTGAAGTTTGGCTTCGATTCATCTTCACCTTTTCGCCATACATGAGTCCATCACCAAGATTTTTTCGATGCAGAAACACTTTTTTGGGTAAGTTTGGTTAAATTATCTTTTTTTTTTCAAAAACATTTATCATTTATATTTTAAACTCAGTTTTTGTTCTAGTATGTCAAACTTTTGAAATGTCCTCCTTTTTCAAAACCAGTAAAGGGGTCATGCACAAATTACGTCACGCTCCAAGGAAGGGAGGGGGTCAAGCCAAGCGTGACAAGTCTTACAAAATTTTCGGAGGACTCATACAAAAAACGTGACAAAGGGGGGGGGGGGAGATGGTCACAAAATTTGGAATTTACCGTGACATAATTTGTGTACCATCCCAAAGCAAAATGTCCTCCTTTTTAAAATATTCTTCTGGTAAGCCTATGCTGAAGTATAGAGAGGTAATCTCCATCAGGAAAAGTGGAAGCACTATTTTCTCGGCATATCGAACGACGTGCGAGTCCTGAGGATGAATTTACTTCACATTCCCTTTTTCATTACCATTGGAAAAGAGACAACTATGGTGTCTTATATCGGCCAGCACAAATCCTGCCGCCTATGAGGCCATCCGGTCCATACTGCCAGCAAATGTCCGGATTCAAGTTCTCCACCTAATGATGAACCATTTTCAACATCGACATCTTCGAAATTCATTCACGAGTTGTTTACCACGAGATTGCAGAAATGAAATAAATTTTCTTCGTTTCAAAAGAGCAGTTAACTTATTTTTTAGTACAGATTAAATGGTATATTAGTGTTAGTTTTAGAATAGTAGCATATACTTTGAAAATCAATACGCGGTTATTTATGCTATTATAAGTAGTTTCAATAAATAAATAAATAAATACTCTGGATAACTTCCCATTGATCAACCAATGACTAGCAAATACATCCAACTCCTGTTAGAACCAGTGAATAAAATTATTGCGGAAATGAGACGAAAATAGGCATTTTTCATGCAATCCGACAATTCATTGCCGCCTTTATCTGCGAGAAACAGATTTCGTGAACTGCTATAATTGTAGATCATTGTACAGACGAAAAGCCAAGATCGGTTCCGATCATATGCACTGATCCAACTTCATCGGCTCTAATCTTATCGCGATAATTATCACAAGGTAAATTACAAAAATGTTTGCCACCGACGGGATTCGAACCCATAACCATGAGCAAAAACGTTTTCAGAGCACGCGCGCACAATAACCACTCGACCACGTCAGCTAAACGATGAGGGAGAGGAATTTGGTATATAAAAGCTACATGCGGAAGCGAAAGACACTCGGAACGACGAAACAAGAGTAGAAAAGAAGGAAACCAACTTCTCGTTGCTGGTGATAATATAAATTCGATGCTGCAGATCTCGTGAGAGCACACTCTCGCAGTGCTGGACGGGTAGGATATTATCGCACGTCTCTTTCCTCCGGAAAATCGGCTTGAGTGATAGGTTTATGATTATCGCCGTGACCGATAATTTCACTCCCTGATAGAAAGACAAGTGAAATCATTATTTCAAATTGGCAAACCACTGAAAAGGCGTCTTATATATTTTTTTTTATAGATATCATTAGAAAATTCTGATTAAAATGAACCTCGGAAGTGTGAACTTTTGAACGGCAAAAATTGAAACATTTCATATGAAATGTTTCCCATAAAAAGTAGAGTGTCCGGAATAAGAAGCTGTCCGTAATATGAATCAAAACGGTAGTTCGATCGTGGTGAAAACATTCTGAGATCATAATTGTCCTGAATTATTTCTATTCAGCAACCTCTCTTCGTAAGCTCGGACTGCCTGCATCATCAAACAATCAACAAAAAGACGGTTCCTATAGACCAGAGGATGCGCTGAAGGAATCTGCTGAGCGAGGAGGGCAAATGCATGGCTTGGTGAACCTTGGTTTGGGCTACTGAATGAGTTGCATTCATTGAACTTTGAGCTTCAGCTATAATTTAATAAATAAAATGTTGTCCCCCTTTTGTAAAAAATGAATGAAAAAGATGATGAAATATGAATTTCCCCACAGTATTGGGTCTTGCATGAGTGTTTAGATTTCTGTGATAATTTTGACATCCCTCCAAGCACGATTTCGCTGCGACATTTTCTCCCGATTAGACTCAACGATTATCACAGTACGATTAGGGTTGTCGCAAATTAATCGATTATTTCGATTAATCGATTAATCGACTCACTAATCGATTAATTTTTCATCGATAGCTGACTCACTTAATAATCGAGATAATCGATTAATTGACTTCGATTATTTGACGATTTTTCCAAAATAAAATGACCAATTCAAACTACGATTATGTTTTCCTGTAAAACACTGTGTTGTGTAAAGCTAAGTATGCTGTTTCACTCAAGAAAAGTAAAGAAGTTTCTTTACTGAATGGGTCAAGAAATTTCCTACAGAGTCTTATTTGAAATGACATTTCTCACTAACTGCGTACTGCGATCAGATAAATGTAATTTCCTGATCATTTCTGGGAAGAAAATCTACTCGTATCGAGATATGCATTTCCTTTTCAAACACAGTCCTATATTCCTATACTGCCGTGAATCGCAAGGCAGTCCCATCTGATTTTTTGTCCAATTTTAGTTTATGCATGTTTTGAACATATATTCCTATTATTATATTATTATTATTATATTATATTATATTATATTATTTATGACCTTTCAGCTACACTAACGAGACTGCATAATTTGTTCGGTAGAATTTGTAAAAAAAATACAAAGTCGAATTATCCTATAATGAAATGTGACCTCATTTCAGTCCCACTGCATAGTTTTGTAACGTGTTATACAAAAATTAACGGTATTTTGATCATCCTAATATTTCTCTCAAAAGGTATCAGAATGATCAGAATGAAGTTTCATTGATATCCAAACATGTGTCAATCTCCTGAACTTATGTTTAGTATTCGTTTGAATGGAACTCACTTGCGATTCACAGCAGTATATTGTCAATCAATTAAATGGCCATGGGTCATTATGTCATTGCATACGCCACAAATTTTTACTACCGTTTCCATGTTTTACACTTTACAGGGAGAAGAGAAAAATATTCTGCTCAATTTCCTTCATTCACTTTTGGAAAGATTCCACATTCAGCGTTTTCTTGATCTTCCTAAAGTGTCTCTTGAGATTTTCCCACATTGTTTACAAATGTTTACAATAAATTTATCAAAAAATCTCTTTTTTTTGTACATCGGGGTGATTTTTGGACATTGGCACTAAAAAAGAGATAGTTCTGATATTTCCTTACTTAAGAAAACTAACTTTGGAAAGCGATCATATCCATGCTGCAATAATCTTTCAGTGACCTCGGTGAGCGGCGCTACAATGCTTTTAAACGCTCTCAAAAATTAACTTTTGAACCTAATTTAATTTTTTTTACGCTCTAATGAAAAGGTATGAGACCCTAGAATAGAGTTCTGAACAGTTTTTGCAAATTTGATCATGCTGTACGCATGGTGTGGTCAGAATTTCATAAGCGTGTATGGCTCACTTCTTTATTCTGATTCACAAGAGCATCAAGTCATGGACGATTGATTTTGGTCATGTGATATCGGTTCTGGTAGATCTTTATGTGGACAATTCCTGAACATCATGTTGTACCATCATTCGTCAGCTCAAAATCTATGATTTTTATCCACACTCAGAAAGACGTCATACCATAGCAAATATTAAATAGGTTATATCCGAATTCTTCATTTTATGACAAAACACGAAAATAGAACGAAATTTATATTATTTTTATACAAAAGCAGTGAATAAATTGTCACCCAACACGCAGGAACAAAGACAATGTCACCTCCTATTCTTGTTGCAACAATTTTATAACGCAACATGAGTTTATCATCACTTGAACAGAATATGACAAAGATCGCTCGACATGTGAGCGGTGATTTTCTGGGCGTCGCATTGCAATTTTCTAGAACTTTCTCTGTGCTGGTAAATATTGACACATTATCAAACAGCATCCGTAAAACAAATTTGGTTTTGCGTTTAAAATTACTGATTAATCGCGAGTTGAAAAGGTTGCAACAAGGTTGCGCTCTGTGATTGTCATGACAATTCTGTTTTAGATTGTGTCCTTATCCGCAACAGTTGTGACAAACGGTTGTGAGCGAGCTTGCTTTATTGTTTGTTTTTCGTCTGTTTTGATGATAATTTGATTCACTGTACAAAAGTAAAAAAACGTAAAACCGGTACCGAATCGGTACAGATACTTACTTACTTATTTGGCTTTACATCAATTATCTTGATAAAGCCTCGCCAACAATATTTCGCCAATTCCCCCGCCAATTCATGGCCGCTTCTCTCCATCCTCGACTGTGACCCACGCTCTCCAGGTCCTGGTGTACCTGGTCCATCCACCTAGCTCGCTGCGCCCCACGCCTTCTTGTTCCGACCGGATTCGTGGCGAACACCATCTTTACAGGGTTGTTGTCCGGCATTCTTGCAACATGCCCTGCCCAGCGTATCCTTCCAGCTTTAGCTACCTTCACGATACTGGGTTCGCCGTAGAGTTGAGCGAGCTCGTGGTTCATCCTTCGCCGCCACACGCCGTTCTCCTGCACGCCGCCGAAGATCGTCCTTAGCACTCGGCGTTCGAAAACCCCAAGAGCTTGCAAGTCCTCCTCGAGCATAGTCCACGCCTCATGCCCATAGAGGACTACCGGTCTTATGAGCGTTTTGTACATCGTGCATTTGGTGCGGGGGTGAATCTTTCTTGACCGCAGTTTCTTCTGGAGCCCATAGTAGGCACGACTTCCGCTGATGATGCGCCTTCGTATTTCCCGACTAACATTGTTGTCAGCCGTCAACAAGGATCCAAGGTAGACGAACTCGTCCACCACCTCGAAGGTATCCCCGTCTATCGTAACACTGCTTCCTAGGCGGGCCCTGTCGCGCTCAGTTCCGCCAACCAGCATGTACTTTGTTTTCGACGCATTCACCATTAGCCCGACTCTTGTTGCTTCGCGTTTCAGGCGGGTGAACAAATCTGCCACCGTTTCAAATTTTCTCCCAATAATATCCATGTCGTCCGCGAAGCAAACAAATTGTCCGGATCTCGTGAAAATCGTGCCTCGACTGTTAAGTCCGGCTCTCCGCATGACACCTTCAAGCGCAATATTGAACAACAGGCACGAAAGTCCGTCGCCCTGTCGTAGTCCCCGCCGAGACTCGAACGAATTGGAGTGTTCGCCCGAGATCTTCACGCAGTTTTGCACACCGTCCATCGTTGCTCTGATCAATCTTGTGAGCTTCCCGGGAAAGCTGTTCTCGGTACAGATAGGGCTTCATAATTTGCTCCAGAAATATCGTATGAAATTTCCAGAGTGATTCTCCCGTTAATTTATCCAGGAATTCATAGATTTATAAACTTGTACAGATTTTTCCACAGATATATCCAAAAATTGCTCCAGGAATCACATTGCGAAGATTTTTCCAAACAGATCTCTAGGATATAGCTGTGTAATCCATGTAGATGTCCCTAGGAATTCAACACGAATTTCAAATATGAGATTCCTTCATTTTTTTTTCAGGAATCGCTTCAGAAATTCCTTTATGGATTCCTTCCCAAATTATTTCGTGATTCGTCCAGGCATTTCTTCAAAGGATTCTTGGAATTTATTCAGGAAGTTGGTAGAGATTGTCTCGAAATTCATTTAAAGACTCCTTCAGGCATTATTTTCAAGGCTATTCCTCCAGGCATTTATAAAAATAAATAAATAAAAAACTGTCGAAATAATCTCTAGCGTTTCCCAAAAACATTCCAAAATATTTCTCTGTCACTTTCATCTAGGATTTCTATGCAAGACACTACAAGAAAACCCTCATGAGACCGTACACAACGTCCTCTATGTGCACCTGCAGTATTTGCCCTAAGAATCCTTACAGAAAATGATCCAAGAATTTCACCAGGAGTCGTCCACAGATTCCTCCTGATTTTTCTAGGAATTGTTCAAGGGATTCCCATAAAAAATCCTATTAGGATTCCAGCGAGAATTCCTTCAGAAATTCCTCCAGACGTTACTAAGAGATTTCTTCAGCAATTTTAACCAGGGCATTTAATAAAAACTTTTCCTCAGATTTCTTGGAGAAATTCTTGGAGTATTTCCTGAAAGAATTCCAGGAAACAATCTGGAGGAAATTTTTGAAGAAAACCCAGGAGAAATAACTGGAGTAATTCCGATAGAAAAAAAAAAAGTCAATTCCAGGAGGAGTTTTCAGATGTACATTAATACATCCTAATTGATGATTTTTTACAGGTATTCTTCAAAGAATTTCAGGAATAATACTTGTTGTTTTTACTAAAGAAACCATGGAAGAAATATCAGGATGAGTTGATAAATTATCGGTAGACCTCACGGAAATCTTGTAAGAACAAGTAAGGGATTATTGAAATACAAAACATGAGGAAATTCTGGCCGATTTTAGGAGAAATGACTGTAAAAAACAGGTAGAATCTATTGAAAAAAAAAAAAATCTGGAACAATTCCTAGAATAAGTCGTAGAGGAAACACCGGATAAATTTATAAAGGAAAATCCTAGGATTTTTTTGGAGGAATTTTCAAGAACCTCAAAGAGATTTTTTTAAAACTCTGAAGAAATTCCTGGAGGAACTCTTGATAGAATCACAGGAAAATGTTTCGGAGGAGCCAAGTGATGTTTTTGAAGCAGGTTGGTTTTTGGTAGGAGAAATCCCTAAAAAAATTTCTAAAAAAATTCTTGAAGGAATCCCTAGAGGAATTTCAAACAAAATACTTGCAGCCATCTCTTAACAAATTTCAGAAGGAGACCCATAAGCACCCCTAAAAGTTGTACTAGAGCTATTTATAAAGGATTCCATGGATGAATTATCTAAATACTTGCAGGAATTTTTAGAGGAAACCCAAATGAAATTCATAGTAAAATCCGTAGAAGAAAAACTGTAGCAGCAAAACAGAAACGACTCGTATAATTCCAAGTATAATTCTTAATTTCTCTACCGGCAGCTTCATCTTATCACCAAAAAACGATATTCAAATTGCGATAACTTTTTTGGTTCTCGATATTTTTTCACATATTCTCAACAAGCTTTTCTATTTTTGGATTTTGTGTCGGTATTGACCATTGGTCATCTAGTTTTGAATATAATCCGGTATTCCTTGGGGGAATTTCTTAGGCCGCTATTTTGTATTTAGTTGATTTATAAAAAATGCGGGCTATACAGTGTCAAGTAATAAAGAGCTTCACTGAAAAAATCATTCAAATCGGTTGAGTTCCCTTCGAGAAGTCCAAAACTACAATATGATGTATTTTAAGTTTTCAAGATCTTGTTACGGCCGCAGTTGTACCAAAAGCATAAAAACTTATTACTCAAAAAACGGTTGCACCGTTTTGTTTCATTTTTTCACAACAGACTCTCGTCATAGTATAGTTTTGAAAAGCCAATAATAGAACCACGGGTAAAAATGCGGCACTCCAAAACAGGAGAAAGAGTCATGATTTCGGGAGGAAAGTGTGTTTTCATGTTATGAAAGTACACCATGACCAAAAGTCATGAAATTATGAAGCATTTTACCGTAACGCCGGCTGTACGTTACGTTTTCAATTTTTAGCGAAGAAAAATGGCAATTAAAATCCTCAAATCATTAAGCATGTTTGCTGGAACCATGAATAAAATTCATGGAAACATAAGCACTATTCATGGATTTTGTCATCTGTCATTTATGATTCCTATTTTTGATACGAAAAGTGGCAATTTCGGTCATGAAATCATGAAGCAGAATCGGATATCATGAACACAGGTCATGAAAACATAAGCACTTTTCATGTTTTCAGTTGCCTGTCATTTATGATTCCAATTTTGGTGCTGAAAAGTGGCAAGTTGTGTCATGAAATCATGAAGCAGGATTCCTGAATCATGAACTCAGTTCATGAAAACGAAACATTATACGTCAATTAAGATCCCAGTTTATATTTGCCATTGGTAAACAAATAAAATAAAGATTAAAATTGTTACTGCTTTTGTGCCGAATAAACCGTGAAAACTTTCCATAAATATCAACCTAAAGAGTGTGACATCTTTAGCAGGAACGCGAACATTCGGTGGCTAGGTTTGTCCGCAAAATGTTGATACGCAAATCAATTGAATTGGTAAATGTTCCCTGGGCTGGTGGATTGCATGAGTCATGGAACACTCCTTAACAACTCTGCGGATGTGGAAAGTGAACTGGAACATCCGGCTGCCGAAGGCTTTTTGGGACCTGCTCTGTTATAGGACGTCGGAAATGCATCGCTTCCGAGCAGTTAAAATCGCCGACGAGATTGTCAATTAAAATCTTCGCTCAAGGTCAAACATTGCCCGGTTCTGCAAAGTGAGGATTGAGTAAGTACATTGATTGTGCCGTGAAACAATGTGGGAACTCACGAGAATTTCACCAACAATGTCATCGATACGATGACAAGGTTCCGAAGAATTGAAACATTTTCAAAAACAAAACTTTTTTCTATAATTTCACAAGAAAAGATCACCGATCGCCATGAGACACGTTAACTAAGGTGAAGAAAGTGACAGTTAGATTTGTGTAACGCCCTGAGCATATGAATTCTTGCATAATAGTCACGATTCCATGACTTTTAGTCATGATATCATGAAACATAAAATTTTATGAAATCATGACTTTTTGTTCATGAATCCGGCAACGGATTTTTTTCCGTGATGTAACTTGAGATATAACGCCGGTTCTCCAAAGAATTTTGGAATATCTCCGGATCCAGATGACCAATGATCAAAACAAATACAGATTATTAAAATAGAAGAGATTTTTGATAACTTGTGGTGGTGCAAATATAGGGGAAGTGTACCAGTTTTGGCCACGCTAAGTAAAAATATTGTTTATAAATAAATCAAACGACCTTTGGTTATTGTCAATACATCAAACGAAAGCTTTCAATCCATGCTCAGCAGGGAAAGTATAAAAACTTCTATTAATTTCTGAGAAAATTTTGCGGTTTCCAAGAATGTTTCCGTAACATCTTAAAGCAATTTAGCGAGCACTATACAATTGGCAATCATATGTATCGTAAAACAGTATATAATCCGGGTGGCAAATAACTGGTACATAGCGAATACCGGTACACCTTCCCTATTGAGAAACAAAAAAGTTATAGCGATTTCAATATTTCTTCATGGCAAAATATTGAAGCTGCTCGTATAGGGGTTAAGAAACCTCTGACACAAAATGCCTAGGGGAATCTTTGGTAGACTATTTGAAAAAAAAAAATCGCGAAGGATCTACTGAGAATTTTTGAAGCAAAATTTGTTGATGTATTCATGAAGGCATCTCTGGAGGGATTTCATGTGGACTGTTTGGTAGTTTTGCTGGAAGAATCTTATGAAATTTTCTAGAGAACTCCCTGAAAGAATCCTTGTGAGAATTTTTTCAAGGGAATTCCGTGAGGAATCTTGAGAAAATTTCTGAGAGAATTTACCGTAAAAAATCCTGGAGGAGCCTGAGGGAAATATTTGGGACAAATGCATGGAGGAATCTTTGGAAGCATGAATGATGGTGAAATTACGAGAGAAATCCCTAAAAAAAATCCTGTCGGTTGCATCCCTGGTGGAATTCCTAAAAGACTCTCTGGTAGAACTCCTGCTGAAATTGTCTCAAAACCAATGGCCATTTTCGCCCTCAATGCATGATGTGGAATTTTTGTTTAATACATAACCTTAACATGGGACCAACAAAAAAAAATATCCAGGTTTCCTGAAGAAAAGGGGAAATATCCAGGTCTTACTCCAAGAATTCTGCCTTTTTTTTATTAAAAATTTTCAATGAATTCTTAAAGGATTAAATTCTAGAAATTTATCCAACATTTTCTCAGGAATTTTCCTTGAAGATTTCTCCAGCAATTTTGCCTGGACATTTTCACAGGTCAAAAGTATCAAGAAATTTATTTTTAAATTACCGCCTAGCTACGATTTCCTGTTAATTAAAACAAAATCTGCACATCAAAAAATTGTATATTTTTTCCAAATAATTTAAAGCGAACTAGTATACCAATACGAAGCATCGCACACAGGGAAACAATTAAAATTTGTTATGCATAACAAAAAAATTCTCAAAGCTGTGTTTACATATGTCATGTTAAGGTCGCCTCGTACCATTCAATGTGACTATTTTTCGTGTGTCTAGCTTTCGTCATTACAATTCTCTTTAGAATTTAGAGTCTAGTACATGACACTGAAGACGGCCTTACAGTTGAGGTCGAAATACGCGTATCTGTCAAAGGGTACAAACGCTAGTGGAATTAAATGGTATAGTACTAAATTCAGTTTTTCATATACTAATAATTTCTGAAAAACATCCTTGACGTTTCTCTGGTGACATACTTAGAAAATAGACTGCGAAATTTTAATTATATTCAGATGAAATTCCTAGTGAAAATCATGACATAAAGCATACAGTAATACGAAAAGTAACACTTATAGTAATGTCGCGAGAAAATTATAAAAAATAATCTAAAAAAAACTTCATAGAAATTTCTGGTCAGATTTTATGGTTAATCGATATCTTCTTCTTTTTCTTCTTCTTCTTTTTCTTCTTCTTCTTTTTATTCTTCTTATTTTTATACATCGATCTTATATCCTCTATTTCCTGCTAAGTTTCTCTTTGTTTTCTTAACTTTTGTGTGGTTTCTCATTGTTTTTTTCCTGGTTCCATTTTGGTGTCTCTTTCCTGAAAAGTTCCAGTCCTAACTGCCCATAACTGCATATTTGTAACATTTGACAAAATTAGGCATTAAATAAATGGAACACCAATGAATTTTATGGTAGTATGGGAAGAAAGTAAAATGTTTTAAAATTACCATGAACTCAAAAATGCTTACTTGAGATTGACATTTTGTATAGACAATATTGCATATTGGGAGAATAGTCAGAAAATAATTCTGATAGAAATTTCATTGCTACAATATTACGAGGCTCATGTATAATCTCAATGTGACTGTTATGCGATTACAACTGGCAAACAAATTGGTATTTTTTATAGAATTTTCTAGAACAATCTTACAGATTTCAGTAAGTTGATCGTAAGTGTTTATCGTTTGATGACTCTCCGCGGTATTAACTCGAAATTGTCAAAAATGTCGAAAGTGACAAATATGCAGTTCTGGGCAGTATACCAGTCCTAGTCAAGAGTTGACATGAGAGCGGGTCAACGGATTTGTATTTTTTTTCTCACTGATGCATTTGTCCAGAATTCAGACGCATGCGAGGGGAAATTCCATAAACTTTATAGATAACATAGGAAATTGTGTGTTATAATTTGTAGAATAAACGCCCATAAACGTGCAGTATGCCGGGATAGCTAGGTTATAATGTAAAAAAAAGCATACGCATAGATTAATAGTAAAAATTCTATTTATCTTTACCGTTCTCCTCCTTGCAGAATTGTAAAACAAATATTCAGAAGGTAGAAAACTCTGAAGTACCCTAAACAGAGCTTACCTGAGAAAACTGAATATCGGTATTAAGATATTAGATATTAAAATTTCTTGAAGAACGAATTAAAAGTTCATTCGAAAATCGTGTAGAAACTCATTTCACAATATCCTTAGAATTTTGTAACAATTCCGTAAACATATTTAGTGGTTCTGATAAATACGAATTGTTTTACAAATTCTTTAAGTTATTCCCTGCAATTTACCATGAATAAAAATATCACAAATTTCAATGGAAGTTCGATCTAATTATTCTCGTTCATGTATGTTCTGAATAAATGGGTCAGTTCCATGTTTTTTTTTTTCATTTCCATAATGGAAATCATGAACAATGGGAAAGGAAAGGATAAGCTTCAGAATTATAGGTGTAGGCCATTGGTTCAACGAAATACTAATATACTACATAGTATACTAATAACATACTTAAATTCATCTTGATTTAAAAAAAATAACTTGAAGAAACAATTTACTAAGCCATGAACCTCAGCTTCAAGCTTCGAAAATTGGATAAATTCTATTGAATTTTAAAAGAATTTTATCGCGCATGTCCATCCGAATTCACACACAAATTTCGGGCAAGTTGAAACAGCTGGGGTTACATGAAATGTAAAATTTCGTAATAATTTAAAATTTTACTACAGAAACATTGTGCTAACAAATGAAACCAACTTTAAGGAACGAAAAACCTGCTAACACTTATTGTCATCAGGTTTAAAACTTAATATTTCATTTTTTTTTTTCTTTTTTTTATTTAGGGATTTTCTGCCGTAGGCAGGTTCATCCCCGAAAACTTAATATTTCATTTTGCCCCACACGTTTTAGTCTACTCCGGTGTACCTTATAGCAGTAAGAACTCATATTTACAGAAGAAATGTCGATTAATTCGATTAATCGAAAAATACTAGTCGATTAATCGTTATCGATAATCGATATTCTTGGACTGTAATCGATTACCAACTAATCGATTAATTGAGATTTTGCGACAACCCTAAGTACGATTTATTGCGCACAAATTACACAATCGCGCACAGCAAGATCTGTTTAACTAGGTAGGCCAACTGGCCAACTGTCAAAAAGCTGAAACAACCTATCTTATGACAGACCTTGCTTGTATACATTTGCACTGTGAAATTGTATACGAGATTCGACTGTGATAATAAGAAATTTGGGGTGAGTCTAAATGGGTGCAAAAGTCGCAATACACAGTTTGTTTTTGTTTTCCTCAAAGAAACTTGCACACGCTTTCCAGACTCATCACAATGCATGTGGAAATATTACCCAATTTGAAAAATTTATACCCGAATTCTGGGTGTTTTTCGAAACAGAGTGCATATTGTTTTCCTCTAAGGTTCACAACTACATTTACACTAGGGCGTGATAACTACCTGGGAGGGAGAAACCGATACGAAATTTATGTACGTCATAGTGAGCCGAGATTCTGCTGTCACGAACTGTCACTGTGAGCCCAGATCTTAAACAATGGACAAACATGATAAAAACGCGTAATCGATCAAAACTTGTTTTTGCATTTTTTCAAATGTGACAAAAAATCGATTGAAAAGCTATTCAAACTTATTCAAAAGTAATGTCACGAACTATTCAAACTTATTCAAAAGTAATTGTTCTGATTGAACATAATGTATTCAAATACGCATAATTACACTTTTTCCTATAGAAACGAAAATAAAGTGCATAGAAAGTGTTGGGGGAGAGTCCTTGTGATTGCGGTTGCTTCAAGTGGACTGTATTTTGGCCAGCAATTCCCCTACACGATTTAGATGCTTGTTGCTTATGGTTACATTTCTCCAATAACCCAATAACACACGCGAGTCGTTTAATAAAACTAAACCGTACACATTCTACATTTATTCACACTTTACATATTAACAAGACAAAGAACTACATGTTAAAACCGTAAATATACATGGGTCATTATACCGCTCAAACCAAAAGTTGGATCACTACTGCCTCCTTGCCTTATAACTTATGACTCCAAGTGACCCTAGGAGAGAAAAGTAATGAGGTGAGGGTCAACCTCGCTCTCTATAAGATGCCTTAAAAATGGTTATCTTATCTCCTATGTGAATGGGTAAGGAAGGGGTTGGGGGTGTTGGCGTATATTCAAAGTGTTCAGGGATGAAGCTCTGGGTGGGCAATGCTACTCGCGAACATCCTCACCCACCCAGAAACTGCTCCAGTTTCTGAATGAAGTCCTTCCGAAATTGGTACATGGTGAAGCAATTATGTCGGGTTCATGTTGAGTGAGCAAGTCTCACCCACCGTAATATCACAAATTCCTAAATATGGTGTTGCTGAATCCATTGCTATGATTGAAATTTGATAATCGAAGAATCCGTATTCCAATAATTGAAGTAACCCTGCTACTTCAACTATTTACTTCAATGGTAGAAGGATGAAATCCATGTTCCGAACGTAAAGCTAACTCTGCTAGTTTGATTGGATGTTGTCGACCGTGGAGCTCACGCTCCGAATATTGAAGTAACCCTGCTACTTCGACGGTTGCAAACCTATTTTGGAACCTTGGGTGAACCGTTAGAGCCCAGTGCTCTGGATTGGTTAGGTGTGTCTTGGTTGACACTGGAAGCCGTTGGAGCTCAATGCTCCAGATGTCGAGGTAACCCTGCTACCTTGACTGGGATTGATATGACCGTTGAGCCCATGCTCCAGATATCGATGCAACCCTGTTACTTCGACCGTTCCAAACCTGTTTTGGATCCTTGGTTGAACCGTTAGAGCCCAATGCTCCGGATGTTGAGGTAACCCTTGACCGAAATGATGATGACCGTGGAGCAACCCTGTTACTTCGGCGGTCCGAAACCTGTTTTGGAACCTTGGGTAAACCGTTAGAGCCCAATGCTCTGGATTGGGTACATGTGTCTTGGTTGACACGTAGAAACCGTTGGAGCCCAATGCTCCAGAAGTCCAGGTAACCCTGCTACCTTGACTGGGATTATGGTGACCGTGGAGTCCATGCTTCGGATATCGAAGCAACCCTGCTACTTCGACGGTTCCAAACCTGTTTTGGAACCTTGGATGAACCAAGCCCAATGCTACGGCCATTTCTCTTCGTTATCGAAATCCGTTGAAATTCAATCGACCAGTTGATTCAATGATCCGAGTTGCTTCCGATAATTGCCTTCCCATGTTAGAAATACACCTTCCTAAAGTTGAAATCCCAAGCGCATCGAAATTTATATCTTTGATCCTGATCGTAACCCATTCCTGAGAATGTTTTTACTCATTTGACAGCGTATTGCTTGAGAACCGCTGTGCCTTGTTGTTGTATATGTGGCTGATGTTCACCACCAAATACCGATCAATTTGGTGGCCCGTGCTTGACTCGTTGCCCATATGCTTGACTGCAATTTTCTATCCATGGAGTATATAGCTTCTCGATGTAGGGTGTTTGATCCATAATGTTGGATTACCGGACCCTTACCAACATCGATTGGGGTTTCATTGGGGAGCACTGCCCGAGAAGGGGTCCTTTGGAGTTGTAAGATTACAAGCAGGTACGTTTCCTTTATTCCATCCAAGAAAGAGGGGGGGGGGGGGGTTCTTGCCCAAAGCACGAAACTTTACATCGTCCAATTATGTCCAACATACGACACAATAAAAACACATATATTTCCACATTTAATTACACTTAAGTCCATATATTACACTATTTACAGGTCACAATTACAAAATACAAACTTATCGCATAATAAGTTGTAGGCCATCCTCGACCTTTCCTTTTAGCAACAGAGAACCGACTGACTAGCCTAGACTTTGGATTCCTTCTATAGGTTTTAATAAGAGAGAGAGAGATCCCTACATTTTACAGTGGCGTTGCTAGAAATGGGTGGGGCTGCTCCCGAACATCCTCACCCACCCTGAAATTTCCTTAAATTTCTGAATTATATTCCTACTTTTCTTTGGCCACATCACTTAAACCTTTCACAAAGTTTTGTAGTTTATGACGTTACACGGGGCTTAGCTCACCCACCGTCGAAGAATACTATCGCAAATGTTCTCGGCATATTACGAATCCATCAATGCTATTGGTTAAATTCTTCCTCCAACACTGTGAAGCTATGATGCTCCTCCTTCCTTTCTTCCTCATTCGGTTGCAATCCGATACTCTCCTTCATGGATGACAGATGCTCGACAATACGATGTCAAATAACCGGTAACAAGAAGTTCGTGTGTAATACGCAATAGAAAAGCTACACGGTGAAAATCGAATATTCTAAATAGCTTAGTGTTTAATATTTTGTTGACATTTTTCATATTAATCCATAGTGATGCATATCAAATATGCACAGGATGATTATGTTTTATACATTGACATGAATATCTAACGTTTATTTCCTCCTGTTCATAAGCGTTATTGATTGTTAATCTTGGGACTTGATGAAATTCATTGTACTTTCCAGCAAACAAGCTGCGAAAAGTTCGCTTAAAATATTTGAGCTGTATCAAAACATGGACCATAGTGAAACAATTGTATTAAAAGGTAAGTAAAATAAAAACTTGATTGTGTACCTATAACATAATTATTAAGAAAATTTAGTATTTTTCAGTAGATAACGTGGAATTAGGCAATGCCAGTGGGAGATGTGCCCGTCCAAAGATGGCCAGCAGGAAGCACCTAGGGCAGAGCCTAGAGAAGTATCACATGAGCCAGGATATGTTCCTTGGGTTTTCCGCAGAGCAAGATGACAAGCGCCATTTCATGGACAAAGATATCGGTTTCTGCTTGCCGCAGAAGCAAAGATGGTCCGGCAGCTCACTATGATGCAATGAGAAGGGAATCATGGAACCCATTGAGCTACACAAAAAAACCAGCAGAGGCAAACTATGAACCGGGATCCCGATTCCCGTCGGTGAGTTCAGGACGGCATTGAAAGAAACATAATTTATGAGTAACGAAAACAGACAGAACTGATGATTTATATGAAATAAATGCGCTTCATGCGAAAATTCACATTATTAAGTTTTTCTGGCCTTTGTTTAGAGAAAAATAACTAATTTTATTCATTACACATGATTTTAGAAGTTTAAGCGTGGAACGCATATTTTCCGAATAAACTTTTACCAATATAAAACTCGTTTATACTAGCCAAGCTTAATACGCTTAAATGCATCGCAATGAGTGAATGGGCCAAATACGGTTTTAGAATGGTATTTAAGCCATCTAGTATAATATTTTCTTATCGTGTAGCTTCGTAAGACATATACTTATGTTTTACCTGGCCAAAATCTGCTTGTTCAAGGTTAGTGTTCCATTTACGTCCGATCGGTTGTTCCACGTGATGTGTTCCTGCCTCCAGTTTCCTTCGCGTTGAACATTGATTCATAGGCTTCAAACCACACTTTGTTGCTCGTCGTTTAGTTTATTTGTGAAAAAAATTTATTTGTCTAGAGTGATGCTTCGGCTGGTACATATACTGTTATTACTAACCTTTGAAAATGCATCATCGACATCCAGCCTGTTCTTGAGTCGATCGAGTGATGTTCCTTTTTCTCCAATGAGACTCTAGTGTTATTGGCCTGGAGAGTTCTTGGAGTTCTCTCTAATGTTGGGCTCTAATGTTGGATGATTGGATGAAACTCTTATGCCTGATTCGTAATCTTGAGAATGAGCAACCTTGCTCAGACCATTGCATTGGTTGAAACCACACATCTCCAGATTAATGTTGGTTCAGAGTTGGATATCAAACACCCTTGTGTTTGATCCTTGGGGATGAGAAAGAGCTCCTTCCTTGCTCAGACCCATGGAGTATAACAGACACTCAAGTGTCCGCCTGGTTGGTGATTCCGAATTGGCTATCAGACACCCTTGTGGCTGATTCCTAGATGTGGTTGGTGGTTCACCTTTCCATAACGTTGATATGATCATCAGACACCCTTGTATCTGAATACTAGATGGGTTCCTATGCAAACTGCCAGACACCCTTGTGTCTCCAGTTATTGGGTTTTGGAACGAGCACAGTGCATGCCCGAGAGCCGTTGAAAGTCGAATTATCCTTGTATCCGAAATCCATGGAATGTACACCCTGTGTGCACATAACCGTTTGGGAACGAACGAAGTGCTCCCTTGAGTGCTCCTCTATTAATAGATACCCTGTGTACCCATTTGAAGTAGGAGCTTGGGACGGACACCCTGTGTGTCCGTAATCCGTTTAAAATACAGTTGGTTTCATTGATTCCTCTTTGAATCCATGAAAAAGCCTACCAATGTTTCCTAGTCCTTCTGATATCAGAAATGCCTTAATTGAAGATCTAATGTATCCGTAAGTCGTTAGGGGATTGCACTGCGTGGGTCATCAGTGCTCCTCTTGAATCATCCTCCATGCTGTTGAACGTCTTTCAGTTCCCGATAACTCCTAATTCTTCAGCAAATGTGTTAATTTTGTTACCAAATTTCCTATCCAAACGAAAGTTTTCTTCTGGTGGTACTGAATGCCGCAGATTTTTGTTTTTATCCGATCATTCGCATCAGCTTTGGGTGGATTGGTTTTCCCTTGCCGTTGTAGGAGAATATCCATGGACATTGTATACCAGTTTCCGAAAATGATAAGTTGGTGTAAGTTTGCGAAGTTCATGCCTAGCTTCGGCAGACATATGCATGTAAGCAGCTTACCTGAACAAGTAGGTGCAGCTACTTGTATCCATAGATTGTCCGAACTGACCCATGCCAAACATTTGCATCCAGCGATCAACACAAATGAATTGGTTCCCGTAGGTAGGGAAACACGTATTTGGGAATTGTTTACGAACGCAATAGATGATAGATCCGATAACTGCCTTAATGATCCATCCTTGCTATTAGTCTTAGCGTTCACCAAATAGGCATTGCTGAACATATGCCTTACGATATCCGTCGATCAGTGAATAGTTGGTTGTGGAGTATATAGCTTCTCGATGTAGTGGTCGCAAACAAGCCCTCCGGTATTAAATTGGCCGCATCGCAGACGTATCGAATTTGCTTGTACCGAACATTAACCAGTTACGTACTTGTAACCTTGTCCGCCGGTTGATCATCTCTTCGTCTTTGCAGTGAAGTGAAATGTACGTTGACGCTTTCATCCAGGCAGTGTTTGGGTAATATTCGCGAAATTTAAAGACACCTACATTTTAATGCTTTCAGTGGACGATTTGTCCTTTGAAGAAAGCATCACACTAGACAACGGACTAGCATGCAACGCCCAGTGGCACATTCGAAATACATTCCTGACGAAAAGTTTTCCGGACTGAAGCGGGAATCGAACCCACACTCCTTGACTCGATGCGGCTAAATGCTTGGTAACCTAACCGCACGGCCACGAAGCCCACAATGTTGTGTCAGTAATGCGTAAAATTTTCGGCAGGACATACACTAATGAAGTATTTACCTGGACAACCAGGTCCACCTGGGATAGTGATGTGGTAATCCTAGCCGAAAGGGATTTTGGGGTGAAGAAAATATCGTGTATATCCAGAAGAAGATCCTATTCCAGTGTTTGATAGGCTTGCTTGTTGATGTTGAGAAGCGCCATGTTATGCTCAACGAAAAGCGGTAACCGTTTGTTCCGAGTCGTCCATGATTCAGCATCGTCAAAGTGCAATGGTGGTTGATGAAGTGATTATATTCCGAAACAATGAAATTTGGTGCCCATTTTCCAATACGGTCTGGTGGTCAAGCCAGGAATAATTCCATGATGGCAGTGTCCTAGTCCGGATTGTCGGTTTTGTATCCGGTTCGAAGGACCATAATGTTGGATTACCGGACCCTTACCAACATCGATTGGGGTTTCATTGGGGAGAACTACCCGAGAAGGGGTCCTTTGGAGTTGTAAGATTCCAAGCAGGTACGTTTCCTTTATTCCATCCAAGAAAGAGGGGAGGGGGGGGTTCTTGCCCAAAGCACGAAACTTTACATCGTCCAATTATGTCCAACATACGACACAATAAAAACACATATATTTCCACATTTAATTACACTTAAGTCCATATATTACACTATTTACAGGTCACAATTACAAAATACAAACTTATCACATATTAAGTTGTAGGCCATCCTCGACCTTTCCTTTTAGCAACAGAGAACCGACTGACTAGCCTAGACTTTGGATTCCTTCTATAGGTTTTAATAAGAGAGAGAGAGATCCCTACATTTTACAGTGCCGTTGCTAGAAATGGGTGGGGCTGCTCCCGAACAGAAAGCTTTTGTCCTTTTTCCATGTTTGTCCAGAACGATCGAATGTACACTAATTGGGTCCTAAAATTTTTAATGAAATCTTGTTTTTATTTAATAACACGAAAAAGCATGTTATTGTAACTACTTTAGCAATTTTTCCCGCTCAAATAATGGCTATAACATGTTTAAACTTTAATAGGGTCCTAAAATGTTGAATGAAATCTTGTTTTTATTTAATAACACGAAAGAGCATGTTACTGTAACTACTTTAGCAATTTTTCCCGCTCAAATGACGGCTATATCATCACAGACAAACAGACGTTACACTTAGAACAAATCTCGATCAAAATCATAGTCACAAGGATATAAACGCCCAATGCTAAAATCGGTGTGTTTGGCCGACAAGCCAACAGATGGCGGTAGTGTGTAAACGTCAAACACGAACAAAAAACGAGGTGAGCGCTGCAGGTGGCGGATTGGCCACCTACAATATTTTTGAATCGACCGTTAAAAAGCTGGTCGATGGATAATGATGAGAGTGTGACGTCTGTTTGTCTGTGGTATCATGTTAAACTTTAATTTAAAAATTGGGTCCATAAATGAACCTTGACACTTAAAATCATGTTTGACGTTCGCTCAGTCGACAAAAACACCACAGGGGTTATAGTTTTTTCACTGGGGTTGTCCCTATCTGACATTTCGGAAGGGACACGGAAAACAAAATACACCCAAAATTTGAGTTAAAGCCAAAGGATGTGACAAAATCTAAAAAAATGTTTTTTGAGCTTAAACCAACGGAAACCATTAGAAAATTGAGTAAACATGTGTTTATGGCCTAAACTTAAGCGTTTGGCACTAAAATTGGGACAGGGCTTTAGGACCCTATTCTACCATAGAGGTCCCCAAGCAAACTGCCACAAACACCAACGCAGAATCAATCTTACCCAAGTCGGTTTCCTCAGAATGAAAACGGTTCGATTTTTGTTTGACGTTATTGAGCTTTCGGTCAACGGCAGGCCAACAAGGAAGTGGTTGTATTGCAATTCTGTTTATATTTTGATTCTCACAGCAAACAAAAGCAATGTTGTGACAGTTCTCACAGCAAACAAAGAAAATTTTGTCAACATTGCACTACTACGCAGGCAACTGGATTGGTCTATGGATTCGTTGTTTGCACGCTAAGATCAGTCTACCCAAATATGAGTAAAGTTTACCCATAATCGCCGAAAAGTGCACACACTCATTTTATGAGTAAAGTGCACTTACCTAGTTATGGGTAAAGCATCATATAGGTATACCCAAATATGGGTACATGTTCAGCATTGAAAAACAGGATTTCTTTACTCATTTATGGGTAATTTAGAAATTATTTCCTTCTGAAGAAAATCAAATAAATTGAAAATTTGCGATGATTAGAACTCTAAGTATTTATTTTTGACAACCATAATAATGAAGAAGCAACACTATTCTAAGAATGTCGTCCTCGTTGCTTGGATCGGTAGTGGAATATCCATAGAATTGATCTTCAACGGCCTTTGTACTTCCTTCTGCAACATCCTATTCTGTAAAAAAAAGCAAATACACCACTTTTACTATGATTACGTCGAGTAACTAAATATATTATTACTTACCAGTGTTTGATTTATATTTGGCCGAATTATATGCTCCCCGGTTATTACAGTAGGGCGAGAGAAGAGTTTCTTGGAGGAGATTTCTTGTTGTGCCTGGAAACAAGTACTCAGTATATTGACCTCTAGGCATCCCGAATAAAAAATACAATACAAAAACAATATAACGTATTGTGACAGTACCATTCAATATATTGGAAATACAATACAGTATACGTAAAATGACAATACAATCACAGTACAATATATTGTTTTGAACAGTTCACTGTATGGTATTTGAGATTTTTGCAATATAATGTATGGGTGGTTAAGTATCGTAACAATACAAATATAGATATTTTCTCATACAAACATTTTGAAAATACAATACGATATAATGTTCATGAATTGTCTTGATTAGCAATTCGTGTATTGTTGTACAATACAAAAACAATTCAACGAACTGTATCATGGTTGCATTCGTCGTTACAGCTAATGTCAAGTGACTTCTAAAAAACTACTTATTTTTACATTTTGAATATTTTTCACCCAACATTTCTTGCTTTCTGAACTTGTTTTGTTTACTTCTTTCAGCAAAGCTACATAGAAAAAAGCAACAGTTGTTTTACGCGAAAATAGGAATTTGACCAAAATTGTAAGGTATAAAACCAATTAAAAACAATACAATGTTCTGTTACAATATATTATATTGTTTTTGAATTGTATATCCAAACAAGAATAATATTGCTTCGACATTCAATTAAAATACGCTGTATTGTATCCAATACGTTATATTGTACATTAATGGTTTATTCCATTCACTGAATGATACGTTTTTATCCGGGATATTGCTATCTATTCGAATGTAGCTTACCTTTTCTAATATGTTTTTATTCGATTTAAATTAATCATGACCAGAAATCAGTTAATGAACAAAATAATATACGCTATAAGTTGATGTATTCTCCACGAAGACAATAAAAAATGGCGAAGTCCTCAAATTTTCACTCAAATATGGGTAAAGGCTGTTTACCCATAATATGAGTAAAGTTTACTGCTTTTTATAAGTATTTTTTACTCATATTATGGATAACATGGCAAGAACTCAAATTTGAGTGATTGCAATACCCATTTATAGGTATTCTCATCTTAGCGTGTGCGTGCACATTAAAGAGTAATGCCGAGTTTACAGTGTATTTTTAACTCAAATTTAGCTTTCGTATTTTTTCGTGTAGACAGCGCACATCTCTATTTTTGTTTTGACGCGCACTCGGCAAAACAAAACTGAACGCCAACTTTCAACCAAATCAACATCGTGCTTGTGATTCCGAAAGCGAAATCGAATTTTATCTTGCGAATTTCAACACATTCCTGGTGATATGGATGCAAAGCAAAAGATGTGAGTATGGATTTAGTGATACATTTAAATTGAATGCTAAACTAAGCGTACTTTTCCGCAGTTTGATCGTGGGAGACGTGAAAGGAAAATTCAAATCAGTTTTCGCGCGCATCGACAACGTAAACAAAAAATCCGGTCCTTTCGATTTGGTTTTGTGCGTAGGGAACTTCTTCGGATCTTCGGCCGATTTGACCGAATTGAACGAGTACAAAAGCAAGAGAAAGACAAGTAAGTGGAAATTAGGTAGATTTTGTGATTCTTTAACATTCCATGGAATTCCGTTTCCTAGAGTGCATCGTTCACAGAACACCTTCCAATGTTTCTCAATTTAATCTGTACGTTTCCTTGACCCGATGTAGGTATGCAACTAACAGATTATCGATTATAATGAAATTCAATTTACAAATGGAATGCATATTTTCCCAAAAACCTATATAAAGGGCTGGTATTTTTTTTGAGAATTGCTTTTTCAACCAAAATGATCTCCAAAAGTCACTCCTTTTCTTACTCTGCTTGCAGATGCTTCCGGAATTTCCTCTCAGATTTTGCTAATGTTTCTGTTGTATGTTTTGGGTGCTTCCAGAATTAACTTAAGTGATTCTTCCAGTGGCGTTTGAGTTTGCTTAGAAACTCCTCAGGAGTTTCTTCAGAATTTGCTCTAGCAAATCCTGGAGCACTCTAACGCTTCTACCGCCAGTAATTCCTCAGAGGCTATCTTAGGGTTTCTTCCAGATATTTTTTTACTTAAACTACACCAATTTTCTCAGTATTAAGGAGAACTTCCAAAGATTCCTACAGGATTTCCAAGAAAATCTAAAAACGTTCGTTTGAGAAAGTCGTTTAACCCGTATAGGCCTGAGTGAAAGCAAAAATTCTAAAACCCTGACCGCTCAGTGAATTGGGTTGTTTAGAGATTAAAAATTTCCGGTTCTTTGTAGCTTGATCGAAAGAGCACATTTTTTCTAAGTAAAACACGATTTTATTGCGCTTCAATATCTTAATTTTGATATCATAAATGATTAAAAAAGATTTCAATCCGTCGACTCAATGACATTTCTATTTACATAATGACAGCTCGTCCCGGAGTAAAATTTGCCGAGGGGTGATTCAAAACTGATTTCCATACTAATTTCGAACGTGATTTAAAAATAGTTCCAGGTCACGAAAAATTCTGAAACTTTGGATTCTAGTTCAATTTTTAGCGTAGATTCAGAATATGTAAGAAAACGAATACCCCTAAACAAGCCAATTCTTAATGGATTCAAATGATTTTTTGTCAGTATACTGGCACACATATCTAGTTTCTAGAAGTGGACAGAGGAACGCGGAAGTATTCCTGTGGTCAGAGTTATTTCGGTGGATCACTGGGTCAGGTCGGGTGGAAAGGGTACTGTGCGTTTGTGCCCCTGGAGCTAGGCAAATTTCAAGTCACACATAGTTTCCGGAATCGGTTATAATGGGGCCACTACATGACGGAATTTTAAGAAAATTGCATCAGTGTAAACCTTTTGAAAAACAATTGAATTGGATAACAGTGAGTTTTGCATTTGATAAATCCTACAAATGACCATTTTCGGGTCCCGGGATTCCTTCAATCTGGAATTCCTCATGACTTCCTTTAAAAATTTCTCTATGAAAAAGTGTTTCATTCAAGGATGAGTTGTTCCATACAATTTACTGAGGAGTTTCATAACTGAAAATTTCACTGGTTCTTGAAAAGTTTCAATAAATACCGTAATTTCGGGTGAAATTGATCATTTTCACGGTTTTTCTTGTCCGATTTCTATAATGTTGACAATGCCAAACAATTAAATGCAGGAAAACAAGTACGAAGGCGAGTCTCATTGACTCATGTACCGAAGTTTTCTAACAAATGTCATTTTAGTGCTAAGAAATATCTCTAAAATAAAAAATCGGGAAATCTCATTCCGGGGTGAAATCGATCACTTGTCAATGCGATTATTGTTAGTTTTCGAACCAACTCTATATAATAAATTTGAGGTCCCTAAATCCAAATATGCTTGCTAAATTCTTAACAATACAATAATTATAGAAATAATGAATAGTTAAATTTCAAGAATTACGCGAAAAACGCCTAAATGTATGCAATTTCCTAAGGAATATCTCGATATCTAATAGAAATTCAATTATTTCCACCGAATGACCAAATTGGTACGAGTTTTGGTTATGAAATCTGGTTTGAGGATATATCTCAAGCATCCTCACAAACTTTCAGGTTTATACCATGTTCAAATCCTTGTTTAGAACTAGAAGTTTATGGATGTTTGTCAATATTGCATCGCACATGATATTGGAATTTTACATTATTTTCATAGAAATAAACATTATTTAACGCAAAACACTTAACAATACACAATTCAACAATAGTTACGACAAACAACGTTCATCCACTGCAGGTTACATTGATATTTGTGCTCCATTAGGAAGAAATAAAATCGAGTGACATGATGATCAATTTCACCCTACTGATCAATTTCACCCAAATTTACGGTACCTGCCGGAGGATTATCTGGAGTAATTCCTGCAAGTATTTTTAGAAAAATTCCTGATAGAAATCTTGAAGAACAACAATTCTGTAGGAAATACTAGAAAATACTGTTTGAATTCTAGAAGATGTTTGTAGCAAAAACCTTGAAGGAAACTTTTGGAAAAAAAACTCCTCAAGTCCTAAAGAAAATGAAGAACAAAATACATACACAAATGCGACCTGTAATACTTGTCGTAATTTCATAATAACAGAGAAAATGAATTACCTATAGAGGAAGAATGTCGCTGTCGGAATATCTTTTGCAGGTAGAGATACTTACTAGTTGATACTTGATGGACTACCATCCGCTACGTTGAAGCTACGCCGAATGGATAATTCTCCTCCACTGGCCTCGGCCCTCAGCCAATCGTTTCTAGTCGCTCTGAACGTTAAGTGGCCTTAAGTCTTCCTCAACTGCTAAAAGCCATCGTGTACGCGGCCTACCACGAAGTCCCGGCCTCGTCCAGGTTCTCTACTGGATATTATTTTTACTTGTCGTTCTTCCGGCATTCGTACCACGTGACCAGCCCAACGCAGCCTGCGGTGTTTTATGAGCTTGATAATATCCACTACTTTGTATACTTGATATAATTTGTTTATTTATCTATTTATTGTCGTCAATCAAGTTAAGTCAAGTATTGTTTTAGCTTCGCTTTGAACCAAGTTAAGTCAATTACATCATGATAAGTAGATGAAAAAACCGAATTTAGTACTATACCATTTAATTCTACTATAGTTTGTATCTTTTGACATATACGCGTATTTCGGCCTCAACTGTAAGGCCGTCTTCAATGTCGTGTACTAGACTCGACTTGAAGAAAACCATCGTAAGCACACATTATATATTTATACTAGGCATAGTCATAATTCCCTAATCTTTGTTGGACATAACTGTCAATCTGCATACTTTTTCGTGTTTAGACACTTATTGCCCCGCCTAAGTGGCCGGCGCCGTTATTGACATTACTAAGTTTGGAGTCCTCGAAATTGTACATTGAAGATGGTATGCTACTCCCAAGCTATATCTGTTGGTTATTCCGGTCAATCACGGAGCAGCAACTACGAAGATACGGTCATCAATGCTTATGCTTATGCTTTAGTCACTTATTGCCCCGCCTATCTCTCCCAGTCCTTCTGACATCAGCCAGAGTGAAGAGGTGCATCTCGAGCGTCTGTCCTCCAAGGATTAGCGGCTCAAACAGCGTCTGTTCTGGCATCCAGCGGCTGAGTATGAAATGCTGTATCACGTCAGCTACACCTAAGGTGGCATCGTGATGTATGTATCGCGACCCTAACTTATATCCCCAACATGTTTCTTAGCAAGACCAAAGGCAACAGCAGCGAAATTTGTCATCTATTTTTTTTTATTTCTATTGTCATAAGGAATTCCCAAAAAGAGCCTTAAAAATATTCTTAGAGAAATGCTTGGCCAGATTTTCTGAAGAAAATACTTCTCCTAGTCTCTGGAACCCCTACAAGAATTCCTTTAGTAGTACCTGCGTCGGCGCCTAAAACCTGTACCATTGCCACATGTACGACATATCATTATACATTTATCAAATTTTAACTTTTTTCCCAAAAAAAAAAACACCAATTTTTATCACACTCAAACAGTCGTTACACTCTCACCCCTTTCCATAGACCACCTTTTTAACGGTCGATTCAAATATATGGGAAGCGGAATTCTCGGGATCGGTTTTCGAGGGAATGTTATACAATCGTATTTATAGCCTGGCTCTAAAAATCACATTGAATTACAGTTGCTGTCCCAACGTACATTCTGGGCCCAAACGATGAAAGTTCGTCCAAGTTCTACAAGGATATCACCGAGGACGATATCTGTCCCAATCTGAGCTATTTGGGCAAGAGAGGCGTTTACGCCACTTCCAGCGGCTTGAAGATTGCCTATCTTAGCGGGACGGAAGCTGAAGGAGACAATCCCAAGACCCTTCCGAGTTGGAAGTTCTCCAAGGACGATGTAATGGCAGTGAGGGACTGTTGCTTGGCCAGTAAATCCAACATGGGAGACTATCGGGGAGTGGACCTACTTGTGACGTCTCAGTGGCCCTCGGGAATGAAGCCGGATTCTAAGGGGTGCTCGAAATGGATTTCGTGGCTGGCAGATGCTATCAAACCGCGGTATCACGTTTGCGGTCTCAACGGAGATTATTACGAGCCTCCACCATATCGGTAAGTGTTAGTTAAAAAAATATAATCCTTATTTTCAGTGCGCATTATACTCGCATTATATTATAATCGACAAAATAAAACAGTGCGCTGTACCAAACAATATTACCTTCCTGACACTGTATAATATACAGTCGATTCTCCACATCTCGAATTCTACATCTCGGTATCGCTCCCTATGTCGATAATATTTTCGGTCCCTTCATTCTTACTTCATTTTTACTCTCCATATCACGATATCTCCCTATCTCGATGTGATTTTCATAACCCATTTTCACTCCGTATGTCGATATGCCCATTATCAAAGATTACTAGACTAGATTTTGGTGATTCCAAACAATTTGCGAAGACGAAATGTCGTCTGTTTGTTTTTCATTTTCCCGGTAACGAAGTGATTTTCAATCTAGTATTCATTAAAAATTTGTTCTTTGTCTCGATCTCACCCTATCTCCCTATCTTGTCCCTTCGAAATCGGAATGTGGAGAGTCGACTGCAGTTGTTTTTGGAAATACACATCAAAATTCGCGGTTATTTAAAAAAAGTCGATTAGTACTGTAAAAATTTTATTTTTTTTATTATTGGCAATAATCAGTAATCACAAAAGGCTTCAAGATAAAATGAAAAAGGATAGGGATGTTCAAAAATAAAAATTATAAAAATCAAAAACCAAAATTCACAAATTTGCAAATAAAGAAAATCATTGCCCAAAACGTGTTCAAAACGATTTTTGATCACGAAAAATGATATTTAAATCGAAAATAAAAATTTGGGTATTAGAAGGTTTGGGAGAAGTCCTCTATGGCCGGACAGTCTCTATGCCCGGACAGTTTGAATTTACCAAAAACGAATAATGATATTAAGATTTTAATATTCCAGGATTATACCAAAACACAATTTTGCAGTGTATATAAAATATGACGTTTTATTGTCCAAACGTAAACAAACAGTAGCTGTTAAAAGTTTCATTCTGATACAATCTACCAAAAAAATGTGAAACGATAAAACTTCATACAAGTGTAGCCACAAATGTTTCTTTTAATTTAAGCTGAATTGTCTCCGTACGTTGACTTTAGTAAGTTTTGCATCAATCACAATGCAAAATTTATTAGAAAATGTAGAATTTCAAAGATAACAAACCTTTTTTGTAAACCATTGCCAGTCCTCTATGGCCGGACAGTGAAAATGTTAACCTAATAACTGTAATCTAATTTATAATTCGCTTTTTTCATAAATGTAGGGTACAAAAAACAAACAGCAACAAAAATAAAGCATAAACCACAAAAGTTTCGGACCTTGGAGGACTTATAAAGTGCTGTAAACATGATTCTTTTAAGGCAAATGAGCGCACGAGATGCAGCCACAAGATATGATGTACAGTACAGTGATGCAAATTTAGAAATTTTAGCTCCCCTATGCTTAAACGATTTTAATTATGGTAAATACAGGGCTGTTACAACAGGCGCGAATTTCGCGATTCTCGCGGATTTCGCGATTTTCGCGGATTTGTAGCGGATTTGGCCAGCCAAGCGCGAAAATCGCGGGTGGATAAAATTCTGTCGCGATAATCGCGGATTTCCCAAATAATGCGGCAAAAATTGCAGTTATGTACATACAGTCGTGATTTCATAATTAGGAAATTTCTATTTAAAACGGAAATTTCAAGTCGTCTTCTCCTTGAGAACAGTAAAGTTCAGTTAGTATAGCCACTGATATCAAAAATACTGTTTAAGGAAATATTAAAAGCAGTAACATTTTATTTGTAAATCATTTTCATTTTATTTGGAGTCATTTCTCTCGAGGGTCGCTAGTCAATCAAGAGATAGTTCCTCCCTCAATTCCTAATGACACTAATCTAAAATTCTATTCTATTGACGGCGATCTATAGGTTCATGACTTTAAGATAAACTGGAAATAAAAAAGTATACCGTTCAAATCCTGTAAGTTTGAAGGACATTTCTCTCCCGTTAAAAATCATAGAAAATGACGCTCAGCAAGACCACTCAGCATATTTGGTTTGGCTTTAAAATATTTGAAATCAGAAATGTGTCAAATTTACTGATCATGAATATAATATGTCAAAATATTGAACCGTGTAAAAATTTGTACGGATAATATGCAGACACTCTGGCTGAGTGTTGGTGCTGCAGTCATAGTTGGTTACCCTATGAAATCTTAGGATCGATAGAAAAGTTTAAAATAATAGATAGCTCCGCAGTCAAATTAGGAGTTTTGTCAGTGAAGAATAAGTATTGTAAATCTAGAAGATACAAATTACTTGAAGTTAATGGATAGCAGCACTAAAAATTGTATGTTTAATTAATGCCACATTTGACGTAAATATAACTAAATAAAACCTCTTGCAGTGTAAGCTGATCACCACAAAACCATTTGACGATCTGCTTTGAAATTCAGTGCAACGGTTGAATCACCACCACAACACACCGGTTAAAAAGTTAGCACCTGGTGAAATCGCTCAAAATAGAAGTAGTTTTGCCTGGTAAATTTTTGTTCAGTAACAATGTTGTAATAAAAATGAATCATTTATAAATTTGTAATTTTGAATAAAACTGTTGAACACCGATGAGTGAAGAAAAATTAAAAAAAAGCATAATGCAGCTGATATCAAAACTACTATTAAATTTGAGCGATTTCACCTGGTGCCTAACTGTTCAATCAAACACTTCAAAAATCTTTGAAATTTACGTCATATGTTCCCGACATATTGAAGCAAGTAAAATGACGTGAATCTAAGTCACAAATAACGTAATTTTCCGTCACAATGGACTGAATATTATTCGAATCACAAACATTTTCGATCACATTGGACGTATTTTTACAAGAATGACGTATATTTAAGTTTTATTGTCATCAAATTTATCAACGTACGTAATATTAGTTTTTATAAGTGTGCAGTACTATGACGAATTTTGTGATAATGAATTTGAAGAGATATTTAGAGTTGTCTGTCAAAATTTCATGCGTTTTGCTCATAGCAAAACAAAGTTACAGCATGCCAAAGTTGAGAATTTTGTATGAAAATCGCCTTTCACTACTATTATTCTGAACACAACTGTATCTACATTATATTTTCAATACTTTTGTGTAAAACTGTAAGGTCCGCGTAATTAAACTGAGTAGTTTACAAACCAATATTTTTATTTTTTTTTATTTGGAATTTCATTTGTTTTAATATTTATAAGGTCTTGTTAAAATTTCATCGAAATTGTTTTATAGGTGACTCAGATCTGCCCTGTACAGTTGGGCATTTTGTGTCAATTGTCGAGAGAGTTTTAAATGTATAGTCCAATGTACTGCCAATAACTAATGAATATTACTGAAAAAAATGTAACAATTTTCGTAAACACAGAAATTTGTTAGAAATATTAAATTATCACAACAATCTTGTATTTTTACTTCAAATTAATTGAGTATTAAGACTTGAAGTGATAATATGTTTCGACTGGACAATTTGTTAGCTTATTTTGAGAGTTTCGGCTTACAGTCTTTCAAAATTGCGTTGATTAATTACTTATTACGTCGGCGATGATAAGTAATTAATCAACGCAATTTTGAAAGACTGTAAGCCGAAACTCTCAAAATAAGCTAAGACTTGAAGTTTTATAAAAATAAAAACAGTTTTCATACAATGACTGGCATGTATTTTAAACTTATTGTTTAATTATCCTCATCTTATATAAAAAAAAAACAATATTTTTAGCAACATTATTTTTTAAAACAATGTGAAGGTGTTCGCCTATCCATGTAAGTATAGTTGCAAACTAGGCACTACCATTTATTGAATTGCACGATTTTTTATAAAAAATATATTGAAGTATTGATGACAAATAAACTTCGAGTGATATTGTTGAATACGATTTTTTCCAAGAAATACTCGAATTATTGAATTTTTCCGCTTTTGCCTTTTTTTCTACCTAGTGGCGCAACTGGAGTAAATTAAATATATTTCTAAGTTAACTCCACCCTTAGTATTGACAGAAATCTGTATACCTACCGTATTTTTGTCTTGTTCAATTGTAGATACTTTAAGATAAGGCGAAAATAATCACTTAGCACCATTAAAAACTAGTTTTTGATCAAGCACTATTACGCATTTTTAATAATGAGTTGTAAATATGCAAATGAAACAGATTTTTTTAGGCGCGGATTGGAGCTCCTAGGCGCGGATCAAATTTCTGAAGTCGCGATTTTCGCGGATACGATTTTAAGATTCTTGTAACAGCCCTGTAAATAGCATCCTCCCAAAATTTGAAGTGATTCGGAAGAAATTTGACTTTGCACACGTCATTTGAAGTTTATATGGAGATTACTATGGAAAACGTCAATCTTTTGTGTTCAGCCCTCTATATCTTCGTCATATGGAAAAGTGAACAAATTCTTCTAATGTGAAATTCTCCCAGCTACAACTTTGCCGAAGATCACTTCTTGATTGGACCTCAGGATAAATTGTTATTCATCATCATAAAGATGGTTTGCATGTAGCATGCTTCACCAACTGTTCGGCAGGCAACATTGGTGCTCCTGGCGGGAAGAATAGATCAAAGAAATCCAGGCTACTATGTTCTACAGCAAAAAAGCAGTGTTGCTCTGAAAGTAATTGAATGATCATCTCAGTATGATTTAGACTTTGTTATAAAAAATAACAAATTATCCTTACGTCCCATCGAAATGTGGTCTTCGGCAAAGTTGTAGCTGGGAAGTTTTCACATGAGATGAGTGTGTTCACTTTTTCATAGATTATTATGACGATCAGTTAAGGCCTTTTGGTGCGTCATCACAAAATGGCTTCTTCCAAAATCATTAACATATTGTTATGATAGTATTGGTATTTGCAACATCGATGAAATATAACTGCTTATCACCTGATTTAATGGATAATTTATGCGAAGAAAAATGCTTCAGGTGGTATTTCAATATTTAATCAACACTTTCAGGTACAGCATTATCAATTTAGCGACAATATACATGAGATTTATATTCTCAAAAAAATCTCCGATTTTATGCCGCATTTCATTGCCTCACACAACTACACTTGTAAATAGAAGGTGCTTACCTTTTCCATTGTAATTCTGCAGCAAACATTTGTGTTTTGGATTTCATATTGCGTTCACTACACTTCCACTAAACAAATCTTTCATTTACTTCCCTTAAAGGAACACATTTCAAACGGGAATCAAATATTTATAAAGTTTTATCAACCGCAACACTCAAAACTATTATGGCGGTGGTTTTCACTTGCTGCGAATCGACGCCGCCACCGCACACTGAGACATGCCTGTGTTTATAGTCTAAAATATCCAACTTTTTTCTGTTGTATTAATTTTCAGTGCAGATAGGTTGGGCAAAGCATAGAAACTTGAAATTCATACGTTGTTTGTTTTTCGATTCTCTCAAATTACAAAAACCATCTCTACGAAGCATGAAATCATACCAATAGTTTATCAATTTGGACCACCCAAAATAATTGAAAAGCTCCACAGTGCGATGCGTCGGGATGCGTCGGAACGCGTCTATCGTGTGTGCACAATCATCGCGATCGTTGAGCGCAGTGATGTCAGAGTTGCTATCTGTAAAATCATAGCATTTAATGTGAATTGATCACAAAAATCACTAAAATTTTATTAAATCAGTGATCTTGTGATAGAAAACTATTTGCAAAATGATAAGTTTTTATGATATGCAGCAAATGTTCCGAAAACAAGCATATAAAAATTGCTAGAAAAATCTGTCACCAATCAAATGGCAACACCGTCATCCCTTGCAAACATAAACCGTACCGATGCATAACAAAAATATGAGATAAATCCAATTAAAAACTGAGAAATTTCGTTGCCCTTCATTAAATTGTAATGTTTTCTTTTGATATGTACGATTGAAGAGTTGATTTTGATTTCCAATACTCGTCAATCTACTAAATTTCCCATGTGTTTACATAAAAATATGCTTAACACAAATGTTATATTTTTTGTTTGTTTGTTTTGAAAATATACATGGAAAGGCGACACTACTACTATTACATCAATGATGATTCTAATGATTCTTTGACTTACACGCCGCTTCACCTTAAAGGACTGAACACAAAAGGTTTGCCTTTTCCATAGTAATTTCCATATAAACTTCAAATAGCGTGTGCAAATTTCTTCCGATTCACTTCAAATTTTGGGAGGATCATTTTCATCATAATTGACATCGTTTAAGCATAGGGGAGCAAACATTTCAAAATTTGCATCAGTCTAAAGTCATCTCTCTATAACTCGATCATGAAGGGACCATCGAGTTAGGGAGATATCGTGATACAGAATAATACTAAACCAGTGCAAATATGTGATTCAAGGGTCCATCGAAGTAGCCATGAACACCAAATTTCACTATGGTTCTCTAACTAGATATTTAGATACGGAGGTCGAGTAAGGGAGAGTTGACTGTACCTAAGAGCACACTTAAACTTTCGAGCTGACAAAGAAATTGTGAAGAACTATAAACGCGTTGAATTCCCGAAGACATTTTCATCTGAATACGAGCAACCGCTAATGCAACATACACGGCGACATATGGCGCTGATCAAGAAGGAGTTTATGGAACTGAGCTATGATTTCGCTAATATGCTTCATACGCTGTATATCATGCAAAAATTGAACCCACAAGGCATGTGCTGACATACGAAGCACCCCTTGGCGTTTCTGTGGATTTGGTGTAAACTTTGATGGTGAAAATCATAGTGTCCGAGCATAGAGGACATAGTGTCCGGCCATAGAGGACACATTTCAGAGCACACCATTTTTGGTACATAATGTAATCCACCATAAAAATTAATTGTAAAGGTTTATTTTTGTTCTCATGTGAGTTTTTACTTAAAATAATGTGATTTTTTTTATACTGTACAAAAATTAACGGTAAAACTAATGTAGATTTTGAAATATTACCAAAAAGTGTCCGTGCATAGAGGACTTCCCCCTAAATAAAAAAAAAAGAAAATTTATCTGTTTTAGCTCATTTGCTACAAAAACTTGTTTTTGACACATATTTAACGGGTTAAAAAAGTTGTATTTGAAAAAAAAATATTTTGAATTATGTCATTTTTGTCATAAAGTCGATCTGTTGATTGTTTTTAAACGGTACACAAGAGCGTCTGCTGGTTTGGATCACTGACGAGTGGTATTTCTTCATAGCAAAATAGAATCAAGAATTCGTGGCTGACTGGAATTTATTGCACTGACTAAAATGATCGGTTTTTTCTATGAAAACTACACTGATATATTGCGGTTCAAACTGTATTGGCACAAACTGTTACTTAGCTTGGTTTATTCTGACTTAAACGTTTCTGATTTGTTCCTCGCGCACGTTCTAATTGTGAGTCACTTGTCGTACGAAATCTCAAGGACTATCAACTGATCTTGATTGCTATGGCAGTTTTATACATGTTGGAGACAAACAAATTGAACTAACAAAGTAACAAAAGGGACAAAGAATACAAAGCATTATATTTGAAGTATACACATGAAAACGGATTATGGCGCGAAATCTATACTGCTGAAAGTATGCTGGCAATCATTGATGGTCTGCTGCTACCAATCATCTACAGTGTGACTCTCCTATTCCGTTTTACGTTTCAACAGACTCTTTTGATCGATTCAGTGAATCATTGGAAAAACAAATCTTGCATGAAAAAATCATCATTAAGAAACCTACAATACGACAATTTTTAAATGAGAACACTGTAACTTATTAATGAACCGGGCAATCTCTCAGTAACAAGAGACCTCTCGAACTAGGTCTCAGGGTCGGCTTGCTACTGGGTAAGCTGAGGGGTTACGCTACCAAAGTGTGCAGTGTACCGTCACCTGACAAGGGCTATCGAAATGGGAGGATTGAAAGATTGAACTTCACGGAAAGCTAGGGTTTTATTTGGGTAAGCTTGACTAAGGTAAGGTTTCTAGAGTTATCCGAATTTATTGCAAGCTATTGTTCTTGTGGTGGTGTGGGTGTTAATGGGTTTTCACGTACCGGTCCGACTTGCGGCTTCTGATTGCTGTCGACGATTTCCTGATGTCCTGCGAGCGCTCGCTAATGCTGCTAACAGGCTGATGATATTCTGCGGCTGGACAGGTGGTAACGACGACACCGTAGACGTAGTGTCGTAGGGGTTTGGCTTTCGTTAGGCGTCCTCCCTTTTTGACGGCAATCGACACGGCCCAGGACGGTACCGGAGTGACCGTGCCGAGAGAGGAAAGCTCTTAAACGGTTAGGGGTGAATACTCCGAGATGTGGACCTCCTTAACGGTTATGACCGAATTGGCCAAAGGTCAGCGATGATCCCTGACGGGTTAGGCTTAGCAGACTTCCGTCTACTAGGCCGAAACGTGTGCTGCTGATAGGCCACGCCACACCAGCCAAAATGGCGATTTTTTTAGCGGTAATAAAAAAGGTCCTGTGAGAGTAATGGGAGAAGTTATCAAGCCGTACTAACCTTCTAATCCTTAAGACTTAGATTAAGATAAACTTAAGTTTTGATCATATCTGATGAAATAAACTTCCTCTCCCAATTTGGAAAGTTACCATCACTCACTTTACTTAAAACTTTGAGGACACTTTCAAAGATATACTTGAGCACACGTTTGCCTTTTACAGAATGAAGGAATGGCGATTTCTGAATTTGGCTTCACCCTCTTATCTGGTTTTCCTCCCCTCCCCAATTTCCTCAAGCGTGGGTTGGGGGGTTGTTACCACCTGTTGCGTGTAATACGCCTGCTGGCCCACTTATCGTTTATGTTTGTACTTGTACCCACAGCTTGCATGCAACTTTTTCATGTTTATAATTCAAATTTAACAATTCTACTAATTTACTAACAATCATATTTTATACATTTTGCCAATCTACTAACACTGATTACATTTACTAACCATCTATCTACTAGCCCTGTACTAATCCAACACCAATGCAGTACACTGAACACTAGACACGTGATAGTATACAAATAAAAAATAACACGAATTAAAAAAAAAAGACTAACAATTTGTAACAAACGGTTACAATCGGATTCAAACTGTATTTCACATTTTGGAATTGCAATGCTCCTGGCTTCAACAATGGAATTTGTTTAAGTTTCAAGAGTATTGTCAATATCAAGTTTTGTTTGTAAAGAAACATTAAGATTAGAGTCAATATATGTATCATATATATTCCAGTCGGCTCGAAAATAATTGAAAGTGGAGCTGATAGAATTGAGAATCGCTGCATGGGATATTTGAAATGTTACAGGGACATGATCAGAATCAAAATCAGCATGAGTAACTAATTGGCTACAAAGATGACTAGAGTCGGTTAAGACCAAGTCAATCGTAGATGGATTTCTAGAAGAGGAAAAACTTGTAGGGCTATAAGGGTATTGATTTGAGAAATATCCTGAAGAGTACTCATCGAATAAAATTCTGCCGTTGGAATTACTTTGAGAATTATTCCATGACTGATGTTTGGCATTAAAGTCACCAATGACAAAAAAAAATGACATATTGCGAGTCAATTTTCGCAAGTCAGTTTGTAGCAAATTAACTTGCTGTCAAGAGCATTGAAAAGGCAAATAGTCAGCTATGAAAGTATATTTACCAAGCTGTGTTTCAACAGAAACACCTAAAGTTTCAACAACTTTAGTTTCATATGACGAAAAAAGTTGATGTTTTATACGCCTATGAATGATGATTGCAACTCCCCCACATGCCCCATCAAGTCGATCATTACGATAAACAAAAAAGTTAGGATCTCTTTTGAGATTGGATCCAGGTTTCTAATAGGTTTCAGTAATAACTGCTATATGCACGTTATTAACTGTAAGATAATTAAACAGCTCGTCTTTAAATTACCGTAAGGACGCCATTCACCGCTCATTTAACAGCATTTCAACACATTAAATTCTGTCAAAAATCGGTTTTTTGATATTTTTTGCAACTTTTCGCGCTAGACGCAAGATAAAACACTTGTTTTTGTGGGAAAGAAGTTGAAATGTGAACAACGTTTAATGGTACCGAATAACATGTATGTCAATGATACATGTGTAGGGCGCCATTCACCGCTCATCCTAAGTATGAAGCTCTATATACACAACTAGTTGGAATTAATTTACTTTCATTAGCTGGTTGTTATCTTTGTACTATAGTACAACAACATATTGAGGCGTGGCAGCTAAGAAGCATTTTTTGATCTGTCATAATAAAATCATTGTTCAACTCATGTTTACCGCCTTAAACAGCCTAAAATTATTTGTTATAAATAGTATATAAAATTAAATCATATGAATTTGGCGTCCTTACGGTATTATTAATTGGATCCATTGGACTACTTTTTCCAATAACAATTTGATTAGTAAATTTTACACCAACTTGGACTGCTTCAGTTCAGTTCGATTCCCGCTTCAGATCGGAAAACTTTTCGTCAGGAAAGTATTTCGACTGTGCCACTGGGCGTTGCATGCTAGTCCGTTGTCTAGTGTGGTGCTTCCTTCAAAGGGCAAATCGCCTACTCGAAGCATTAACAGGTCGGTGTCTTTTTAGATTCAATTGTTCAGTTAGAAGAATAGAATCAGATGGAGACATATCACTTGAAGTGGGTACATTATCTTATGATTTTCCGTTGAAATTTTCGGTAGGCGAGGCGGAGTAGAAGTTTCCTGTGGTGGCATGGTTTTCTTCCATTTGATTTGAAACCATCAGAATGGTTACTCGTAGTATGAAAAGGGAAGGAGTTCAAATTACCTACTACGATATCGGCAAAGGATTTTCCTTGGGTAGATACATTCGAAATTAAAAGATTTGAATGGCGGAACAAAATTAGTTTGTAAACGAGCATGATTATAATCTTCCTAATGGGTATGTTGCTTAATCAAGTGATCGTAAACTGAAAAATGAGCATTGTTCGATACTCTACCAGGGAAATTCCGGAAACGACCGGCCTGGCACGAGCCTCTACGACTCGCCTACGCGAAGGGCAAGGGCAATTTGACTAATGATTGCCCCCGCAATTTGCACATATGAACTTATCGGTATCTTCCTTCACTGGACAGCGTGAGAAGAACTTCCGCAAATCATGCATTTAGCATCCTTGCGGTAATGTTTTGTTCTATGACCCCTTTTTTGGCACCGACGGCACTGAGGTGGGTTCTGGTTTCTTCAAGGTTTCTGAAAATGTTCCCTGTTCTGAAAAAAATAGTACTGAAAAGTAATGTTTTAGTAGCACTGAAAAGTACTGTTTTATTGCTGGGCTAGTTCAATTTTTATGTTGAGTGAAATTCATGTTATTTACAAACTATGATAGAAAATTCAGATCAACAAAACACTGGAAGCTGAGATTAAGACTTACAATCTTAAGCATTTGGGGCGGTACAAAAAATATGTCACACTAAATAGAGACTTTTTTGACCCCCTCCCCCAATTTAATATCCATTCCCTTATTATTTTGATGGCAAAGTTTTGTTCGATTTCAAATATTTTCAATTTTTAATTTGTAGTATTATAGAGCGCTAAAAATAACATTCATATCTACATTTTTGCATATTTTATACTTTCAGAAACAAAGCTGACAAGAATACACAGATGGAACTCGCCACACGCTTCATTGCACTGGCTGACTTTGGCAACCCTGAGAAAAAGAAGCACATTTACGCTCTGGTCCTCACTCCTGTAGAAAAAATGCGAATCATTGAACTGATCCAGAAAACCACCGACGAGGTTATTTCTCCATACGCTGATATGAATTTCTCGGAAGCCGGTGACAAGGGATCAAAAGACGATCGGGGAAGTCAGTACTTTTACGACATGAACTCTTCGTATGACGACAATGCCCGGAAGCGTAGAAGCCAAGGCAATCGCATCAGTGGAAATCAGGATCAAAAGCGACAAAAACCGTCCTTTGATCAGGAGAAATGTTGGTTCTGCTTGTCGTCGGGATCAATCGAAAAACATCTGATCATTTCGGTTGGCGAACATTTTTACCTTGCTTTGGCCAAAGGACCGGTAAACGAAACCCACATTCTGATTCTTTCCATCACACACATCCAGAATGCTTCGTTGCTTTCCGCCGAGCAGTGGACAGAGCTTAACAAGTTCAAAGAGGCTCTCACGCAGTTCTTCAAAGATCGTGATGAAACCATTTTCCTCTTCGAGAGGAACTACAAAACCGGACATCTGCAGATCAATGCGATCGGAGTGGACAACAATGTGGCGTGGAAAATTCAGCATGTACTTGAGGACAAATCCGAAGAGCATAACATCACTTTGGAAACGGTCCCGAAACCGGAATCGCCATCTGATCTGCCGCAAAAGTGTCCCTATTTTGTGGCGGAACTCCCCGATGGTAATGTGATGTTCACCAAGCAGATGAGAAACTTTCCTCTGCACTTCGGCAGGGAGATTATCTGCGCGGACAATCTGCTCAACTGTGAGGAGAAAATCGACTGGCGTCAATGTAATCTGGAAAAGGAGGAAGAGGAAGCAATCACCAAAAGATTCCGGGAAAGTTTTCAGCCGTACGATTTCACAGTTTGATGAAAACTCTGTCTCGTGTGATGTGAAGGTAGGTTTGTATTATTATGTTTCTTAGTTTTTTTTCTCAGCCCTGGTTTATTGAGATCCTTTAAGGATTCTGACGTAAATGAATTGAATGTTTAATAAACGCGATATGTTCCCACCACATAATTCAATGAGAACTGTATTTCTAATTTGTGAAATCCACTTTCTATGTATAGCAATACATAAGTCCCCGTGGCCTTCGACTTTATGATACGGTTTAGTGTTTCATCATAATCTTTAAAACAAAAGGAGTGCTTCGGAGAAGCCCAAGCAATCGTGTTTGTTTGTTTTTTTTTTTCGTGTGGTCAGTGCGGTTTCCTTTTTTTCCGTAATGCGCACCATCAAATCTAGGGTGGTGATAGGACAGATCCACGCGGAACAGCTATCCTCAACCAGATAGCCGTAGCGGTAAACGCGCAGCTATTCAGCATGACCATGCTGAGGGTCGTGGGTTTGAATCCCACTGGTCGAGGATCTTTTCGTAAAGGAAATTTTCTCGATTCGCAGGGCATAGAGTATCATCGTACCTGCCACACGATATACACATGCAAAAAATGGTCAATCGGCAAAGAAAGCTCTCAGTTAATAACTGTGGAAGTGCTCATAAGAACACTAATCTAAGAAGCAGGCTCTGTCCCAGTTGGGACGTAACGCCAGAAAGATATGGTATCCTTAAATGACGGTTCACCCATCTTCTACATCGGCTGTGTAGCTTCGTCCATAGATTTATCAATGGCAAGTCGCTCTATAGCTTACAAGTTCCTATGGCAAGCTTGCGCCGACTTGCATAGTAGTGATCATTATCTGATTCAGATTTCTGCAGTGGTCACGTTCCCGCCAATCACCAGATGCCCCAGGTGGTGTTACGATCGGGTGGACAGGCAAATCTACCAAACAAACATCAATCATCTGCTCGAATTAGACGAACCTGCTTCTTTAACCAGCTTTTCCAATAATATTACAAAGGCAGCTGCCTCAGCCATCCCCAAAAGCCAGGCAATGGACATGCCCTATATCAACTGCAGCGATTTGCAGTAGACAGGATGTCCCGGGCCCGATCTATCTGACAAGCCAATCGAGCCCTCTGTCACCATAGAAGATGGTGTCTCCATCATGTCGATAGCCTGCCAAAAGCAGCAGCAGACCAGGAAGGAAAGCTCTTCGCTGGTGGTCTGATGACACCCGCTCCGTTGTCAAAGCACGTCGGACGCCTGAGAGCACTTAAAAGGCTTCCCAACGACCATCCGGAGAAAGAAGATAAACTCAGGATTTACCTAGCCGTCAACATAAAATGTCGTTGCACCATAAGGACAGCCAAGCGGTTATCATGGGAAGAATTTCTTGATTCCCTGAATTCTTCTCAAACTTCGGCAGATTTATGGGGGAAGATAAACGCCCTGAGTGGAAAAAGGAAAATCACGCCGATTTCCCTGGACATCCAAGGGTCAACGATCACCGAGCCTTCTGCGGTTGCCGAAGCCCTGGGAAATTACTTTGATAGTCTAGTCAGCATCGATGCATACGATCCAGTTTTCCGCCAAAGAATCACTAACAACCAATCTAGTTTATCCAATTTCGTGATTCAAGAGGACCATGGCACCTCTCGTCCTAAATATTGTTCCATATCTCTAACACACTCTCGAAGTGGTCGAGATAATGGTTAACCGACGATTAAAAGAGCAGCTTGAAGCGGATGGTCGCCTCGGGCATCGACAGCATGTCTTCAGGCCGGGATACGGCACTGACTCTTACTTCAACTCCCTTGGAGACCTTCTTCATGATGCGCGGACATATGGACAGCAGATCTCGTTTCACTGGACATGGACGCCTTTGGTACTGAAACAACTGACGGAATGGGGTTTCTCCGGGAACTCCGGGTCTCAGTAGGGAACCACAGCTCAAGCGCCTTCGCCGAGGAAACTGGGGTCCCTCAAGGATCGGTCATTGCGGTTTCGCTTTTCCTGGTAGCGATAAACGGAGTGTTTGAAAACTTGCCGTCAGACATTTACATTTTTGTATATCCCTCTAATACCCAACCCCGCCTTTAGACGGGGTACACTTTGGAATTTTGTGTATTTTTTCGTAGCTCGGAAATTAAAATGACTTTATTTTTGGCTTAAACCTTGACTCATAACATGCATATAAGAAAAGTTTTTTATGATTTTTGAAACTTTTTTGTATTATTGAAAATTGTTTGAAAAATTGTATTCTTATATAACCTTCAAATGCCTGGGATTCATTTAACGTGTATTATAAAAAATCGTACCTTTTATATTTTTCTACGATCAACCTATCACAGAAGAAGAGCCTGATGGTATTGAAATGATTTCAAATCTGTTTTTCCGTTAGTTACACGGAAAATAAAAAATGTTCCAGAAAAAATTTGAAAAAATCATATTTTCAAAAGTATAGTAAAAACTCTAATTTTTATTATTGTCAAAAATCAGTAACCAGAAGAGGCTTCAAGAAAAAAATGAAAAGGATAGGGATGTTCAAAAATAAAAATAATAAAAATCAAAAACCAAAATTCATAAATTTGCGAAGAAAAATAAATCATTGGCCAAACCTTGTTTAGAATGATTTTAGATAACAAAAAATTATATTTAGATCGAAAACAAAAATTTGGGTATTAGAGGGATATGCTGACGACATCTTGCTGGTAGCCATTGGTCATACTCCTAGGCGCACTAGAGTCAAAGCGCAAGCAGCAGTAACGACAGTAAACAAATGGGCTTCTTATGTCGGGTTTTCCCTCTCCGCAGCTAAAAGCGTTCGCGGCCACGTTTGTAACTCGCGACACAAACTAGTGAGTCCAGCAAATAGACGGCCAACCCATTCCAAACAGGAAAACTGTCAGCACTTTAGGAATTTTGATTGACCGTAACCTGCTGTTTAAGGAGCATTTCAATGCTGTCAAAACGATCTGTTGTTCCCGTCTGAACATCATTAAAACGATATCCAAGCCGCATAGATCCAACAATTGATCCACGCGCTTCAGGGTAGCACAAGCTATCGTAGATAGCAGGCAACTTTACGGTCTCGAGATCACCTGTTTGAGTCAACAAAATCTGCTTAAAATCCTCTCAATCCGATTTTCAATGGGTACGTCCGCACTATCTTCGGTTTACTTCCATCAACCCCCGCCGACGCAGCCTGTGCAGAAGCCGGTATTTGTTAGCTGGCACGGGACACCAAATGTCTCGTTTTACTCTTTCCGTTCCATCCCCAGACGTAAAACGCTGGATCGCCAAATCCGTCAGAGACTACTGGGCCCAAGAGTGGCATCAAAATACTTCGGCTCAGCTTCGGAAGGTGAAGGGAGATACTTCTAGTCGGGGAGAGCTCTCCTCGTTCCACGACCTAGGACCGGACATACCCGTTTGCCTATATCTTTGATGGCATATCCTTCCGTCAAGAGTGTGAACAATGCGGCGTACACAATTCAGTGCCCCTGTTTTAAACGTTGTGTTTATCGTCCTACGTTAAAAACCCACAATGATGAGACCCCATGGTTGGGCTCAAAGGCTGGCCTTTCTGACCATCCTTCTTTACTCATTTTTCGTGAGATGCCCATCTGGCATTCCCGGTCAGGTGAAGAACTAGCCATATGTCAATGTGCTAAAATTCACCTCAATGAAGAAACAAAAAAAAACTTTGTACGAGTGAGAAAAGATAGTCAGTCGAGGATGGATTACCAACTGGTGAGGTCGATTCATGCTTATGATTACACATATATCGAGGCAACGTTACCTTATTGTATTTTTCAAACAAATTTTCGATTTTTTTTAAAACCACCCTCAGTGTACATTAAAAAGTTATAAGTTATTTGCTATAAATGGACAATCCAGAATTCGGAACCATGCCGCAGATATTCCGGGTTGTACTGGGGTCACGGTGGTCCACATTTGAGGAATGTGATAATTTTTTGATTTACTTCAATTACAAAACCGTAGTTTTAATGTAAAACGTATAAAAATGGTTGATTGTGATCATTTGAACATAATTTGAATCCGTTTCGGAACTACGAGGCCGGTTCCGCCAGGGCCTCTTCGGGGACATTTTTTTTTTTTGTATGGTATTCAGTTGGAGCTGCCTGACAGCTTAACTTGTCAAGGCTGAACCCTCGGTCTGGCTTTTGCCAAGTTTCCCCTCTAGCAGGACCAATACTCAGACGAACTAGGCAATGGCGCCCACATGAACACTGTTTTTTTATTAGTATTGTGACGTGGTAGTTTTTGAAAAGTACCCATATTCCCTTGCTTCTGAGAAAAGGAAGCATTATGAAAATCAGCAGCTCCATTAGAATTTGTTTGAAATAGTAGTGTAGAATTTGTTTGAAATAGTAGTGCATTACTAATACTGTCTAGTCGAAATGGTTTTGAATAAGTGCTATTCTGATTACTATTGTCTTTTACGTAAGATTAGAGTCTTAAATGTCAAGTGTCGTCAAGTCTTAACAAAATTAGGCTGTTTAGTAGTAGTTCTAGTTAATTTCATTTTTTGTTGTTAAAAGTATTTATTGGTCATTACGTTCATATATCCTTAAAGAAAAAAGTCGCTTTCCTTGTCTGTTCAACAATTTTTGGAAACTAGCAATGATCGATCTCAGCGTCTTACTTTCCATAGTCATTTTTATAGTGAATATTGAAGAGTAAAGTTACCTTAGGCTTCTATTACATTCTCCTACAAGATTCACTTTTCGGTGGCAAATGCAATGCTTCACAACGCCTACTTTCTACTTGTAAATTTTGAGAAAATTAAGCTGGAATTAGATTATTTATACCGCTGTTACAAAAGAGGTATTTCTTATTATGGAAATGTAAAAACCATATTAAAATAAGATTGTCGCCACTCATTTCTACTCAGTGAATCTACTAGTCATTTTCCTAAGAGTTCCTAAGTATTCCCTACGTCGTATATGATAACGATGTATCTAGCTAGCTAATAGTAAGAGTGGCTACGGATCATTCTGGTTAGCAAAAGGCAAACTGAACGTCACCAATAGTATTAATGTCCACTTCGAATAGATTAATTATTTGAAATGGGCATCAATTTTATCAATGACGCAGAATGTCCGTTGGATCACATCCGAGATATTATTGCGTCTATGCCATATGAATTATGACGCGGCTTTAAGGTGAAGATGAATCGAAGCCACACTTCAAATTTTCAAGAGCACGGATCTGGAGAACCAAACATCCGTTTAAGCTGAAAACTTAATCGATTGGTCACTAGCTGGTGGTGACCAATCGATTAAGTTTTCAGCTCAAACGGATGTTTGGTTCTCCAGATCCGTGCTCTTGAAAATTTGAACTTTGGCTTCGTTTCATCTTCACCTTAAGCAAAAAATGCCAAAATGTGATACCACCACTACAGGTTACGCCTTTGGTTTCCATCATATGGAAAAAACAGTTTGCCTCTGGTAGCGAGGAGCTGAGCAGGTTTGGAGGAGCTCTTACCAGCTCGAAAGCAAAAACAGAATGAAACCGAATTCAACGAAGAAGGGATGCTTTATACCCTTAGAATAGCAGGTGATGCTCCTCCTTTCAAATTCTTCGTTTTCTTATCTGGGAAATAGGCTATATGAAACTGATTTCTGGGTAAGGGATGTACAAGATTAGCATTATGCTGTTATTGCATCCCGACGGCACTGCAGCAGCGTCCTCGGAAACATCCTCAAATTGCCGTATTGTCAATTATTCGTAACAAATCAATTATTGTATGCTGCTATGAGATGAATTAAAACATTATAGCAAGTATGTGGTGAACACATTAGGGAATATTACACAATTAACTCTTTAAAACACATTTGTTGGCTCTGGAAAGGGTCGATTGAATTGTTGAATTTGCGTAACACGGACACATTTCGGCGGCTTTAGTCGATTTTCTTCAGCCATCTCGAACAAATTAAGGAATATTACACAATCAACTCTTTAAAACACATTTGTTGGCTCTGAAAAGTGCCGATTGAATTGTTGAATTTACGTAACACGGACACATTTTGACGGCGCACTGGTTGCAATCCTCCTCGCCCGGTGAGATTTTCGGTGCTGATGACGATGTGTGCTTCAACAAGCGGCTTTGGTCGATTTTCTTCAGCCACCTCGTACAAACTTACCTTTGCGCCCCAATTCCTGCAGCGCCAATTCTGGAAGCGCGAGTCCATTGAGAAATCTTGAGCGATTTCACAATCCGGACGCTGGTGTTTTGCCGCCGCTTGATGATCAAGAGCTTGCCTCTGGTAGCGAGGTGCTGACGGCGCACTGGTAGAAATCCTCCTCGCCCGATGAGGTTTGCGGTGGCGATGACGATGGGTGCTTTAACAAGCGGCTTCAGTCGCGACGGCGTGTTGTTGTTCCATTCGCTTTCCATTGAAAACTGAGCTGAGAATGTGAAAGGCACTCGAGACTTGCTCGCCGACCATGTTCACAATCTGACGGCAAAAAGAAGAATGAGCGAAGAAGCAGGAATCGGTCTGCTTTTATAGTGCGAAGTGGAACGCAAAAGAAGCGTGGAAAACTGCTTGCACGTGATTGGTTGCGTAAGAAAGGGGTCGACATTTTCCCAATTTTCAATAGTTTATTGTCAATAATCATTAGTTTTCTCTATTCGAGGAAATTGTTGTATACATTTCCGATCGATTAGTGGGAAAATATTGAAAATCTATCGATAAATGACTGAGTTATTAGCGTTCAAAATCTTACATAATTTCGTGACGGTCGCAAAATTTTAGATTTTCAATTGACACCCAGTATATTGCCGTAAGACGTAGTTAACGTCAAAAGAGGTTGAAATAAAATTAGGGCGGATTGTTGTATTTTCGATAGCATTGGTCTCTTCAATAATGGTGGTTTTCAGAAACCTATGGGGCTCAAAACGCATCTTACTTCTGAATTCTAAACGATACACCCCCCCCCCCCATGATGAGAACGGTCTAAAATACGAAAGGTTTTTCTATTTTATTTTTGAACTCAACAATTCTGCAAAGTTTATTAAGTGTTTCTCTATAAACAATTGTGCTTACGTATTATTGTATGTATGTATGTAGGTAGACACCAATCCTTGCTTGAGTCTTGCTCTGCATGCGGCTCCACTCAACAGTAAGGTCAAATTTTATTACCAATCTGCATTCAACATATCGCTGTATGAAGGGCCAAAAGGGGGGTGGCGGACCCGTAAGTAGAAACACTTACGCGAAACCCGCGGGAAATAGAGAATCTCCTTCCAGCCATATGATCCAACAGATTGAGTATTAGAATTTGCATTACTTGTCGAGCTTTCCACGGAAAGGTTTGTTAGAAGAAGGGCGCGTCAAATCTTTCACAACTGTTGGAGAGAAAAGTACTAGACGTGAACGACTACCACTTTTCCTCCTGACTCCGATTGGCACTCCACTTCATTGTCCAGTTGTAATTTCAATGATGCCCTGATGCTCCCTCCCTTCCCAAATCATGAAAAATTCAATTATATTGATATGTTATATAGTAGATAAGATTATAATGTATATATATATAATAATATGATAATAAAATATGAGAATAAAATGGTAGTTACAATAAATTATGACGCAGTGAAACAGCATGCAGTATTATATCGGCCGACATATAATTTTCTTTTGAATATTTGTGCTACAGATGCTCCTAGGCTGGTCGACAGAAGAATGATAAGAATAAACAAATAATTTGAACAAAAATAAAAAAATCAGTGATATGTTAATAGAGTTTCCGGATACATCAAAAACAAAATTCCAGCTTCCATATGTTCATGGAGTACAAACAAAATAATAATACATCCGACGCTTCGTTTCATTCGCTATAGCCTACTGTAGTAAACAAAGATAATTACATTAAAGTCATTTATAAGTAGCAGCATGTAGTGTAAGGATGTTACGGCACATTCTCCTAGATTTCGGCTGACACCCTACTACATCGTCCATCTGTGACTTCTCTGATGCCCTAATGCACCCTCTCAATACCCAGCATATAATAAATGAAATAACTATAATAAAATATATAGAATGGAATTTATAGTTGTATATGATATGGATATAGATGTTTCAGAATTTCCATTCTTAAATTGTGATGAATTGAACCTCGTTAGGTAGTTTCCAGAGTAAGGACGAATTACAGTTTTCGGAATAGAACTGCTGAAATATTAATAGCAGTGATTATGTTAGTATCTCCGATGACTCCATGACGCTTCTGGAATTTCTGCCAATGAATTAGTATAACAAAACAATTATAAATAAGTAATTCGTGCACCTCCACTGGACTAGTAGCTATAAGGAATAAGAATTATCTGTTATTTTATGCGCCAAAGGAATTATTTGTATACCTATTTATTACCTATGAACAGTAGATATAGTACAACGCTACACAATATAACATAAAATAACATTACACACTAGTCCCTTGTATGAAACGACAACACTGTTGCTACTGATGTTACTTTCGTGCAACACCACTTCATATCCGAATTTCCCAATTGACGATTTATTGTTCTAAAAGGTCTCGTACAATAAACTACAATATAATATAACCATTATGATACTCCGTACATCCTACGTTTTGTTTTTAACGCTTTTCGTACCTAAGAGAAATACGGTTCAGAGCTTCAATTTTAACACTATTTAAATGCTCACACCTTCCTGCTGCTGCCCCTAAAATGTTTTATATATAGAGAGAAGAATTTATGAAATATAACTCCATAGAGGACCGTGTGCAATATGCAGCTTTAGTCTGTTTGCAGCTCCAACATCGATCCATCGATTATTCCTATTTTGTTCTCTATAAATTTAATAGAAATGAAATTTAATTCATTAGAAATTTGAATTTAACATACTAGTGTTAATATAATTCGGTTATGTAACGGTCATTATACTCTGTAGTTTCATCAGGTTAAACTGTAATAGATGTATAATTTACTGTTCACTGCTCGCAAACAAGACGAATATGTATTCTTACCAGTGTATCCATCAGTTAATAGCGACTAAAATTATACATACTTGTTTATTTTAACATTTATTTTATGTTTATACATACAGACAAATGATAGCAACGACCTCCCATCCTCCCTCACATCATCCAAATCATTATGTATCTTTATTATTTTTAATATTTGTATTTATTTTTTTTTTTTTGAATTCAAAACTAATTATTGATTTTATTAATGTTTTTTCAATTATTTTAATTTCATATCAGGCAATAGCAATGTTTCATTCTATAACTATTTTTAAAGATTTGAATAATAAGTTAACAGTAGAAATAATCATCATATTTATTTTTAACCTGCTATAAGATTCTCATAGAATTATTATGATGCTTCTCGTTGCTATCATTTCCCTCCACCATGTTTATTTTTTTTTTTTTTTTTTTTTTTTTTTTTTTTTTTTTTTTTTTTTTTTTTTTTTTTTTTTTTTTATTATGATTATTCTTCTTTGATTTTTATAAACAACATTCAGTCGGCATGACAAGTTATTCTGAATTTTAATGCTACGACTGAACCTTGTTATAACTTTGGTTGGCATTAAGACTTTTTTTCGGCATATACACATTTACTAATCTACTTTATTGTACTACTTCAAAACTTCTAATTGGTTAACATATAAAAAATAACTAGACATTTATTATTAAGGAGTTCAGTTTATGATTTGCATTGTACAATGAAGATAATTGTAATTATTCTTTATATTCTTATATTATTTATAACAAGAAAATAATAAATTCCACTATGATCATAATCTGAACCCCTTTGGGCGCTCTGCAACAATCTACTGGCTATAAAAGAAAAACCCACACAACACAATGACATCACTAAAATCACCAGTAAAACGAACAAACACTGCTAATCTAAAACATCCCATGCAAAAGTGAAGAGAAGAGTTTTCTATATTCATAACTTGCGTTCAGCATCATACAGGCGTACCCGCAGTGATCGATCTCTCTTCGTCGAGTAAGGGTTAATACACGAAGTTCAATAGATTTTGGTAACACTTTACGATTTAGCATGACAATGGACAATCTCAATCTAAATAGCAGTCAAAAACAGTCGCCCGGCCAAGTAATTAGTTAAAAGGAAAATCGACGAAGTGAAACCGATCACCACAGCCACGATACCGAACGCGAGATATTCTAATCATTCCTCGAAAGTAAACAAGTGTAGTTATTATTTCTAGTTAATTATATGATATTCAAATTCCTTGCATTTTTTAAATCGAACAATTTTATTTTCTTTTAACCAACTCAAACGACTGATGACTGCATGGCATTCTTGTACTAATGCTATGTGTTTATTATATAAATTGAGTAATTATCTTTTTAAAACAGCTTTAATTTGTGTTATAAGTCAATGTCTATTTCTGCATGTGTTCTCATATATATATACATGTGCTTGTGTTATTTTGTCTTGTATGTATTTACAGTATTTGACAAAACACTCGCAACCTCCCCGGTCCCCACACGAAACGCCAACCCCAGCTATCCACGGACCGATCCGAATGAAACCCCCACAGAACACCAGGCACAACCCGAACCTCAACACATGCTTCCGACTGATCCCCCCAACCACGAGTTCAAAAGCATTAATGGTTTGACCACAGCGCCCTTATTACGATTTTTTTTTATTGACATAACTCAACACGTTAACAGAATAGCTTGATGATATTTTCAGCAAAGTTGTCTATTTTGACGCTATGAACAAGTTTGCTGAAGACAGTTTTTGTGTAGGGGTATTAAATTTCAAATTTCACTTCAGTCAAACCGCCACTACATCCAAACCCATAATCGGAAAAAACACTCAAAAACACGTGCCGAAATCCAATGCTCCGTGAAAATCTCACTCAATTCGGCCCACAAACAACCGAGATCAAACCTACCAAAACCGGCCATTCCGTATGGAAAACCGAAAAAGTTGCAAATGTTCTGTTCAATACTGTATATGTGTTTATGTGTAATTTATGTGTGTGTTTATTTTAGTATCTATGTTTTGTGTATTTTCAGAGTAATTTTCATTATTGATTATTTTGTATGTGTTTATGAGTGATTGAGTGTATTAGTGTTTCGTGTGAGTTATCATATGTTTTTGTGTATGTATATTTGTTTTCGTATCTTTTTATATGTATAATTCGTATTTGTGCATACTCATATGTGTTATTTTCCAATATGTTTATGCGTGTGTGTAAATTTTGTAGGTTTTTGTGTATGTTTTTTTTTTTTTGTTTTTGATACTTCTTCAATTATTTACTACATGTCTTGTTCGGTACTATCTTCCCCGTCAGAAATTTCGCTTTCATTGTTCCTATATATTTCCTCGGCTTTCTTTTTAATTTTATCTCTATCCTGAGCTATTTGACTCCACTCTTCTTCTGTTATTCCGTTGTATCTATTGAAATCCTGTTCTAATGATTTTTTCCACGTGAAGCTTGGTCTTCCATGTTTTTTCTTGTTAAATTTCAATTTCATCGCCATTTTTATAGGGTGTGTCTCTTCTCTCCGTTGAATATGTCCATAGTAACTAATCCGATTGACTCTGACTCTACGATTTATCGTTTTTCCTTTAAGTTCCTTCCGTACATTGAACTTACGCTCATCCGTTTTCCTGCATTGATTCCAAATGTCCTTCAGTATCTGCTTCTCATATTTTCCTAGTTGAACTCTGCTTCTTTTGGTCAGTGTAGCTGTTTTTGTCCCGTAAAGGATCGATGGTGCAATAACTGTGTTATATATTAATTTTCCAATTTCCCATGTTGGTTTAAATTTCTTGCAGAATTCTACAACCAATTTGGATACTTTGCGGCATTAACACATCTTTGTTTGGTAGTTGCAGGTCTGTTCAAGGTATCTGTCAGCCATGCGCCAAGGTATCTCATTGATGTCTTTACATCATAGTTCCTCCCGTTAAGATTTATAGTGTTCGGAGGCCTTTTTGTTGCGTTGGGAGCTCTGATCAATATCTGACTCTTGTCGTTATTTATTTCCAGTCCTACCTCTCTTAAACTTTCCTCTAGTGCTATAAGTATCCTTTTTAGTCCTTCTTCATCTTTTGTTATAATAAGAATATCGTCTGCAAATATTAATATCAATGGTAGTTTAAGTGATCCTGTGTTCATCAAATTTAATTCCGGTACCTTTTCCTTAACCTTCCTAATTACGTCCTGCATTACAATGTTGAACAGAAAAGGTGAGAGTGGGCATCCTTGTTTAACCCCTTTCCCTCTATTACATTCTGTGGTGTATTGGTTTTGCCATCTTACTCTTATCTTTTCTTTTCGTATGCACTGCAATACCCTATCTATAAGGTGGGATGGTACATTCAATTTAGCCAATATGGATCTCAATTGCAGTAAACTTACATTGTCAAATGCTTTGCTGATATCTAAGGCTGCCACGTATAAGGGATTCCCTGCATTCCAGTATTCCTCTAGAATTCTTCTTGTTACGAACATATGGTCGTCCGTTGATCTTCCTTCTGTAAACGCTGCTTGATTGATGTCTGGCTCCCCGGTGAATTCTCTTAATCTCTGCTTTATCCATTTGGCGTACGGTTTATAAGCAACGTTACACAAGCTTATTCTTCTAAAATCTTGCACTCCTTTAGCCTTAGCATTTTTTGGAATTGGAACTTGAATCGTCTTCTCCATATCTTCGGGCAGATGATTTTCTATCCATACCCTTTTCCATATATCAGCCAGTTCCTGTTGCGTCTGTTTGTCGGCGTATTTCAGAAGTTCCATCCGAATGCCATCTGCTCCGGCCGATTTGCCGTTGCACTGCTGCTGCACAATCTGCATCATCTCCTCTTCCTTTGGTGGTACGGTCACGGGACAAGTATCATGTTCGTCCATCAGTTGAATTTCCGGTCCTTCGCTTTCTTTTAATGCTTCATTCCATTGGCTCATCGGGATGTACACATTCTTGTGTTTCTTACGTTTCAAAAACCCCTTGAGAAATTGGTAAGATTTCTTAATCCTTACCGCCACGTCAAAATCGTTCAACTCCTTATAGAACTTCTTTATTTTCCTCTCATTATGAGATCGTATTGCTGCTTGGAACTCCATTCTTCTGTCTTTGAGCTTCCATCTATATGGAAAAATATCCGGGTGTTTATTTGAGAGGTTTATCGCTGTTTTCAGTTTATTTAGCGCTGCCTTCCTAATGGGCGTTAGTGGTGCTCTTGCTGATCTCAATACTTCATTCGCTGCTTTTTTCATTTTTCCTGCTACTGCTTTGAAATCTTGCTCTATTGTGTTCCCTTTTTCCTGCCTTATTTCGTATTTTTTTAGTGCCTCCTGGTATTTTTCTTTAATGGTATCGTACTTCAAAACTGATGCATCTATTGGTATTTTCTTTTTACCCTTTTCCTTATTCTCTTTCTCTCTGGTTCTTATACCTGTAACAATCATTTTGTGATCTGTATTTATTCCAGTCCAGTATCCCTTTATGAACCGTATTTCGATTTTCCCTTCTCTTGGTTTCAAAACATGATCAATTTGGCTTTCCTTTTTTCCACTTTTCCACGTTATATCTGTGTTTTTACCGATCACCGTTGACATGTTTTTTATCTTATGGATTGTTAGGAACATTTTAAATTCTTCGCCATTGTCATTATTATTACTAAATCCTAACCTATTTCCTATACATTCTGCGTCTTCTGGCATAACAGAGTCCTTTCCTATTTGGGCATTCCAATCACCCACCATTATAAGGTTTGATCTTAGATAGTCTTGGCTTATTAATTTCCCTAAACTCGAGTAGAATATGTATCCGTTTTTGTTTGGGCCATGAACATTTATCAAGATAATTTTCCTACCTTTTGATAACAAACTTATAGATAATCCATATTTCCCTATTTCTTTCCATTCCATCACATCTATTCCCTTGTCTTTTCTTATGAGTATCGCTAATCCTCTAGATTTGTTTTGTCCTTGCCCTCCTATCCTCCATTCATAATTACGAGTAGTAATCAGCTCAGCCTTAACGTTCACTTCTTGTAAAGCCGCTACATCTATATTGAAGGATTCTAACATATTATCGATTTCCTGTCGTTTTTCCAGTTTCGAGCATCCTCTTATATTTAACGTGGCGATTAACATTATACTTTCTTTAACTTCTTCGTTTTCCTCACCTATTTCTCCTGTTGCTTTTACTCCCGTTGCTCTTGATTCTTCGCTTTCTATTACTTGTCCCTTTCTTGTTTCTCCTCTTTCTTCTGCTACGTGATTCCTATGCTTCTTGGTTCCTCCATCCATTGTATCTGAATTTTCCTGCACTCCTTCCTCGTCAACTCTTTCATTTTTAGCTCGCTTCCTATCATTTCTCTGTTTTGTTGATATCCTTGGATTTTCCTTTTTATCCCCTAGCTTTACATCCTTGGTGTTATTTTCCTTTCGCACTTGTTCATCGTTCACTATACTTAGAGGTTCCTCTGTCTTTCCTTGTACGTCCATCTGAATTCTTCCTCTGGTATTTTTATCTGTTTTTGCTTGTTTCTCTCTATCTAATCTTTCCTGACTGTCGTTTTCTTCCCACCCTTGCCTCTGGCTTCCATTTATTAACATTGATCTTTCTTCATTTGTTTTAATCTGTGTCGCGAGTTGTTCAAGTCTGTCTTCCCTTTCCTTACTTCTTTGTCTCCTTCTTTTTTCTTCTAAGTCTAGAATTTCTTCTTTTCTATTATCCGTTATGAAGTCTTTCGTTATTGCTCTATCCTTGTTAATTGGTTTATGTTTCTTTCTCGTTATCTTCCGTGTCTCGTTTCCCCTTTCATCCATATTTTTCTCTACTGCTTTTTTGTCGTCGCTTTTCTTTTGGTTATTTCTTTCTTTATTCCATTGCCACTGCTTTCCTTCCTCTTGAACCAATTTTCCTGTTTCCTTAATTTGTTTCCCTGTTATGGGTGTATCCTGAGTTTTTCTATATCTGATTGTAGAGATTTCTTCTGAATCATCGTTGTGTTTTCCATGCATACTTGTGTAGCTTTCCTTTTCCTTTACCTCTTCCACACTTGTTTTCTCAGTTCCTGTGTTTTCTTCTGTTTGTCCTTTAACAATCCTGATGCTGTCGAAATGATTTTTCACTCCATTTTCTCCAGTATATAGTAATCGTAACACATCTTCTTCTCTATTTTTTTCTTCTCCAATCCTCAATGTTTCAGAATCCGTCTGGTATAGCAAAATACATTTATCGAATATTTCTGTTACCGCTACCATACTCTCATGTCCTAAATATACTCCTGGTTTTCTTATGTCCTCAATGAATTTTAAAAAGCCGTTCTCCTCAAGGCTTTCAATCAAGTACATTTCATAACGTTCTCTGTTCTTATTCATATGATTGGCAATCTTATTTCTTAATTCTATTATATCTGACAAATTACACCTATAATAATCCTCGCTTTTGTTCATTTGGTCTATGATCGCTCTTATAAAACAGTTTCCATCTCCCTTAATTTTTTCACCATCATTTCTCTTCCAGATTCGTATTCCTTAACTTTATATAATTCATTTCTAGGCTGCTCATTGTATCCGCTTTCCTTTTTACCACTAGATTTTTTGTCCGTTATACTCTGAATGCTATAAAATTTTTCTGTGCCATCCTCGAACGTAAACAATATGTTTATCTCTGTAAGCATATTCGTATTAGAACACGAATTTGGTTGAATCACTTCTACTTCCCGCTTCTTTTGATAAAAACATATTTTCGTTTGAAAAAGCTCAACTATTGCTTGAGCCATGTGAACTTCCACTCCCGATTCCATTGAAAAAATCTTATGAACAACCTCTTTTATATCTTCTTCCCACATTTTTGAAAATAAATGATCATTGCACCTAATAAAATCCGCTATCAAACAACAAAATTCCATTTCGTTTAATTGATGATTTTTAAATTCAGAATTAATTTTGTTAATTTGAAGCATAATAGCTGTGATAAAAGAACCTGCTGGTATTTTTTGCACAACAGCAGTTTGAAAATCATTGATATCAAAATTAAATAAATCCATTTTGTACTCTTTGTGTAGTTATAAATGTTATGCTATAATTGATAAAGAAAAAGAAAACTCATAATATATATTTGCTTATATCTAGTCTTACCTTAATTCATCAGTGTATTAGAATGCATTCCAGTCATCAGTCGTCTTACCTTAGTTTTAAATAATTAATACCTTTCACTTATTTTTCTCTTATCGCTCCAATCCTGTCACGTAGCCCAATTCAGTTGAACACCCCTGTGTTTCAAGTCACCTTTCTTTTCCGCTCTTCTCTACACCCTTCTCATTTCTTCAACACCACCAAGTCGCTTTATATATTATCTATGGCATCCTAACCGTCATCGTCACTACCACCTTCACCACTTCTTGATTGACCTACACTACTACTAATAATCCAATGGTCACTTCACTCCAGTGTCTATATATTTACCTCTCACACATCTCACCTACTTTACTATCACCCACCTTTCACTTCGTCTCTCTCGCACCAACCTCTCACTTCGTCTCCCCGCTCCCGATTTATCACTCGCTAGCTCCGTTCATGCATTTGTCTTTCGAAACCTCCCGTTCACATTCACACCATTAATCCGTAATACCTTTCCCAAGCGACACCACACAACCGTACAACAATAATCCCAAAATTGTTTCTTTTTTTTTCTCTTCCGACCTCCACCGCTTTATCGCACCACCACCAACACCTTCTCAAATACGTTCCGGCACTCACTCTCCCATCCATCCAACACCATTTTGTTTTTTTTTTTCTTCTCCCCCAACCAAGCCGACGGCCTGATGCCGGCGTTCGGCTTTTCTACTCTTCACCAGCGATCCCCGCACTCAATTCCCTGTTCCAAAATCCAAAACTTTGATGTTCATCCGTCACACAATATTTGCCACAAATGCAGAAACCACACCACCCGCCAATAATCGAACCAATGTTAACCATTCACCAAACTAAAAGCTGCCTTATACCAAATCAAAGCCAACACCACACAGTGCGACCGCACGCCTTCAAGTCTTGATGCCAACTGTGTGCTTACGTATTATTCAACATAAAATCTAACTAAACTAGGTATCGACATTGCGCTTCTTCGGGTATGCTTCAAACCGGTACGCATGCGGATATCGCAGTCGTAGGCTCACATCCGCATTCAATCGTTGGTTCTTTTTTCCACTTGCGCCTGGTCGTTTTTGATACCTTATGGAGTAGCCCGGAAGCTCCAGCCATCCACCCGGCTTTCCCTCTATTCCTTCGCATGTCAGTCCTCCGTGTTGATTGTTGAAACAGCGTACCGGTCGATCGTTGGAATCGTTCTTCTCGGACGCGTTTGATTCATCAGTAGGGTCCGAAGGTGACTTAGTTGGGCGCCACGAGTTGTCATCCCATGTGAAAATTTCATAGCTGTCGTACTCTTCCGATGATCTATAAGGTCGAGTGTACTTGCTAGTGCTCTTGGTGTACGGTATGGTATAGGAGGTCAGTGGATTACTGGTTACGGTAGAGCTACTTGAATGTGTAACTGTTGAAGAAGATTGTTCATCAGTAATACTTGAAATGGTATCGTCGTCGGTGTTTTCAGAATCAGTTGTTATGTCTGTACCACTGCTGGTAGTATCCGAATCGGGTTCTGTCACATCAGATGTCTCGTGACCATCCGTTGCGTTTGTTGGCTCAGTATATTCTGTTTCATAAGTCGTCTCAGTATTTATTGATTCAGTTTCATCACTTGAATTGGTCGAAGGCTCATTTGCTATAGTTGAACTGACAATCTCTGAATCAGTTTCTTCGGAATCATTTGTTTCGGCATTTGGTGTTGTGCTGTGAATAGTCTCCGTTGTAACAGATGCAGTTGTAGTATTTGTTGAAATAAGAGTAGCCTCAGTGGTACTGATACTCATAGAGATAGTAGTGTTCAGCGTGCAAATAGAAGTTGTAGGCTGAGGCTCGTATGTGTCGCATCTCAAATCATGTTTCTCTGCATAATCCTTCACTATTTTATTCCACGGTGTGTATTCACAATGGGTCAAGTACTTCGTTTGACAACGCTCTAGGTCGACATTGTAGAATGTCATAGGAGGACACCTGGGGATAAAATGTATTAGTATTTGTTTGATATAATTTCCTATCGCATCGATTGTACTCATATCTTATTTGAAAAAACGATCCATCCATGTTAGGAATACAACGATAGTAGAGATTGCAATTCCGGGAAGTGCGGAATTGCCCACTTAGAACGCATTTCGGGAATAACTCATAGTCGAACCGGTCAAACATATCGAAATGGTCTACCTGTGAAATATAAAATTTTACTATTTTTCTAAAACTCTTCCATGATGTAAACTCACGTAACAATTCGCCATTGCAACACACCGATGGAGATCTGGATGATACATTGTTTCACAAGGGCATTTATAAACGTATTGCAGATAGTTTTGTCTGTTCCGCTGACAATCGTAGTAAAAAGAGCAGTTTGATGGGACTGGAAATTTACCTAAGAACAGACAGTAAAATTGGTATTTTCTAAGTTTCAGTCGCGAATCATATGAGAACATACCGTTTTTGTTGCAATTTGGAATTATTACGCCACAGTTTTCCGACTCGTCGTATATTCTGATTGTCTCAGGTAACGCATCAACATGTGGTACACATCGTCCCAAGGTGTCGTTAAATTTCTAAATGGAGAATATTGTTTAGAATTTCACTTATGAACCAGTGACGAACTTCTTACCATGTCATTTGGACACATTCCAATCATGACTCCGTCTTGGTGGCAAACGTAATAAAAATCATTCCTGTTAAAGGTGTGCAAACCACTGTCCCCATCAGTGCACTTAGCTGACTGTACGATAAAGTAATTGAATATAGTTAATTGAACATTATTTTTTTAAGACTGTTACGCACATGGTCAACGATGATCAGATATCCGCCGCCGGGAAACTCTCGACATTTATGATGTGAATTGTCGAAGTATTCTATTTTTCTGCAAGATCTCTGAAACGAAAAATATTACGAGAAGGTACGGATTTTGCAGTATTAAATTTTCGAATACCGGAGAGCAATTAAAAGCTTAAACATGCAAACTGAAGAAACAATAAGAAAACTGCTGGACTTCCTGGAAAGTAGGTCTGCCTAACCATAGTGATTATTATAACAAAAAATGTATTTGGTCAAGTAAGCTCAAAGATCAATTAGCTTTTGAGTTCAACGAATTTTTAATGTTATCCAAGAACTTTGAAAATAAGGTGAAGATAATACGAAGCCACATCTCAAATCTACAATAGCATGAAAATCTGAAGAACCTGACAATCGTTCAAGTTGAAAACATAATACGCCAATCAGTAACCTTTGGATTTGTCTGTCCAATGATGGTGGGATTTTTGCCATGTAGTGCAGTGCATATTATAAAAAAAAAGAAAATTCTTTACTATTATCACCCATGCCCCACTGAACAGAAAGGAGCCAAAAAACGACGTCTCCAACTCCATATTTTGCAAATATTGAATGGACATGATCATTACAAAGTCCAACGACCATTCTGGATTGATGTGGTTACATCGGACATGTTCCGAATATCCCGGCGGCAATGACCAATTCCAAAATGCCTTAAAAACATTACAAGAGCAACTAAACTTGCAGAAGGAACAACGGATGCTACTTAGGGTTAGCTGCACACTCAGTGTGTAAGTTATGGAATTCTTATTCCTTGTACTACGCAGTATCGGTGCCGGCTGCATCCAAATACAGGTCAATTTAGGTTATGGAAGAAATGCTTACGTGTTACTATCTTTGAAGATGCCATTGGAGTCCTCTGCAATTCCAAGAGAAATTACTTGGAGTTTGGAGAATGAGAAAACGTTATATTACAGGATTCGTCTTGGTTAATTATAAGAGTTCTAGGGTTCATCGCATCATTTTCGCTGGTTACACCTTCCTCCAAACATAATAAAGCCAACAATATAATAAAATAAAATAAGCGATCCTTTCATATGTACTAAACTTGACTGAAGACTCAAAATGGCGACATCTTTGAAGACGAACCATTCAGAGATATGCGTATCATGCAACCTCAATTCAAAACGTAATCTATCAGTAACTAAAGGAAAAGTCGACACTTATAGGATAAAACAAATCATGGGTCTTGTGTTATTATGTTAAACTAAACAAAATATAAGGCTTGTTGCATTTAAATATTTTATAAAACATTAAACAAGGTTCACTGGGGCCTTCCTTAGTCGAGTGGTTAGAGTCCACAGCAATGCTATGCTGAAGGTGCCTGGGTTTGATTCCCGATCGGTCCAGGATCTTTTGGTAATGGAAATTTCCATGACTTCCCTGAGCATAGTGTATCCCCGGATAGAGGAGAATAACAAAATTTACCATTAAAAAAATGTTTAAATTGCAAAATTTGTTCTTCGTTTGTTTGAAATAAGAGTTAAAATAATAAAAAGAATAACTATGTTTGTATGGCATAAATACTAAATAATATCATATTTTGCCATTGAAATAACAAAATAATTAGAAAAATATTGGCAACAGTAAATAGCAAAATAGTTATTATTTAGATACTGATAACAAAATTATAACAAAATATGCTATTCACGTGTAGATTAAATCAATGGTATTTTGAGTTTTTTGACACTAATATCTAAATTTAACATGATTGAAAAATAAACTGTTTGCTTACCTGTGAAAAAACGTTTGCTTTTTTTTTGATCATGAATGAATGTCACACGAATAGTAAAATGAGCTACTATGGCAAAATTTGATATTGGTTTGTCCTCATGAATTATTTAAATAAAGTTTTTAAATATCTAAATAATGCATATTTTACAGTGATGGCGAAATGTGTTATTCTTTAAATATTGATTTTTTTTTTTAGTATTTTTGAATAAATAACCAAATTTACCATGATAGCATATTTTGTTATTGGTTACTTATTACATGACTTTCAAGTATAACATACCAATGACGAATTTGGCTATGAGTGCATGTTTTATTATTGATGAGATATTTTATATCATATATTAATAACATAATAATGATTAAACTAGATATGATTGCAAAATTAACATAGTGATATAAATCATATATAACAAAACAAGATATAAATATCATGAATTAATTTTGTTATATTTTGTTATCAATAGGAAGACTTGTTATCAACGAATTTTGAGCTGTCAGATCGAGGATGCCATCGTCGGGTGAATGACGTCAAATGTTTGTAATCATAATTCGATTTTTATAACTAATTGAAAACACAATGAATTATCAATGGAGAAAATTAGATGTATAACAACATTTGTTAACAATTTTTTTTCAAATGTTAACACAATGGGATATTTATATGATATCTCTATCCTGTTTATTCAATCAAAATGAAAACAAACTATGTTATCAAATGCTTATTTTCGGATAACTCAACTTGTTATCTACTTGTTACTCAACTTTGCTCGGGGATACATGAATGCGAAAATGGCAAGTTTGGCAAAGAAAGCTTTCGATTAATAACTGTGGAAGTGCTTATTGAACACTAAGCTGAGAAGCAGGATTTGTCCCAGTGGGCACGTAATGCCAAGACGAAGAAGAAGAAGAAAAAGAAACAATCAACTATAGGGTGTCCCAGAAAGTATGGGCACGACTTTACGCAGTAGAGACTAGTGAAGAAAAAAATCAGATTGTGAATTTTGAGCGATTTTTTCGCTACCTGTTTGTTGATGGTGTTACATTTCTGGAAGCTCTTCTTATCAGTTCTGCACAAATCGCGTTATATCTGAGCGACTTTGTAGTACGGAACCGTGCTAGGTCATGAAATGAATATATTTCTATTGCCTATTCTATTGAAAAAATATATTTCTATTGCCGATACGATAAATGATCACACTATCACTTATTTTATTGGAAAATATTAAGTTAAGTATATGAAACTTGAAGAGACACTGAAAAACTACCGATTTTTGAGAATTTTACCATTTTGTTAATGTTTCCTAGCAATACCAAATAAAATTTTGAATAAAAAATCTTGTGGATCATCTTAGATACAATGAACTTGAACTCACTACATCGAAGGATATTGATTAAAACATTACTAGTTAAGTTCCAACAAAACACAACACTAGGGTCTTTTCTGGCTAGATAAGAATTGGTTTTAATAAAAAATTTCAATGTAAAAAGTAATTTTATCAAACAAAATTTTCACAGGCAGCTAAAATGCCCCAAGAAAAAATACAAAAATATAAACATATTTATTTGTTTGGAAAAAATATCGTGATTCTCGTTATCAAAGTTGTGTCCATACTTTCTGGGACACTCTATTCTAGCTATTATTTGAACAAATACATATACAAACATATCTTCTTCTCTGTCACAAATAAAAAATGAACCATCATATTTAGCCTATTTAGAACAGTAGCATGAAATGATCTCAGCAGTTTATAATCCATCCTCGACTGAGCAACAAGGAATCATTTTCAAATTGTTTAGGTTCACCAATACGCTTATTTGGGCCATAACGAATCACTGCCTAAACGAACACATTTGCTTATGCTATAACGAAGCACTGTCTTTCTTCAATGAAAAATACATGTTTAATATAAAACAGTTAAGTTATTTTTTTTTCGCAATGATAAAATGCGTGTAGCGTACACTATTAGACCATTGAAAAGAAATCTTAAAGACAGGTCAAAAACTTCAAAGTACACTAGTTATGTTGTCTTTTGGTATTATTTTTTGCAAACTAACTGTGATGATGCTTGACTACTATATCTTTTGAAAGTCGGGTATCAGTCCTATGGATATTTTGATTTGTAAATTATGTAAGGTACCCGGGGCAAGTGAGATTACGGGGTAAGTGGGACCTTCCGTCATAGCTCGTTTAGGAAAAGTTTAGCGAAGCATATGTTACTTTTGGACGAATTATGGCCAAATAAATCCGCATTATATTTTTGGTTTCAAGTCCCATCTTCTGCCAAAAATTTTGGAGCATGCCCAAAACGAACTAATAGCTTTATTAGTCACATATTCAATATGAGCATTCCAATTCAGTTTAGAATCCAAAATTACTCTCAAGTATTTAACCTGTTCACTAAGGTACATTTGTGCTCCTCCAAGCTTCAAAGCTTTTAGGATGAATTTCCTTTTCTTAGTAAAAGGAACAATAACTACTTTTGAAGGATTCATGTTAAGCCCCCCCCTGAATACACCAAGAATTGGTTAAGTTTAGGGCCAGTTACATTCGTTCTGAAATGATATTGTCAAACTTTCCTCTCACAATAATGACTATATCAGGGTGGCCACCGAACCGGGAAAAGCGGGAAAAAGACGGGAATTAGAATCCATCGGGAAAAAGACGGGAAAAACCGGGAATTTGAGATGATCACCGGGAAAACTGTTTAGAACGAACGTCTTTGAGCTCTTAATCTACAAAACCACCAAAATTAGTTGTAAAAAGTTTTTACGGTTGATGATATTGCCATTAAGCATGTGTAATTTTGGACAAACAACTTGTAATCAATAATGATTCAATTTCTTGTAGAAATAGTCTACTTTGCTACATTATACTTCTAAGAAATGTTTCACTTTACTCATTGGTTAGTTATGTTGTGAAATATTTTGTGATTTTTTCTCTAGCTATTGACTTGAATTTTTCTTTAACTTATCTGACTCGAAGTTTTGAATCAGAGCTTCAAAACTTCTTGCTGAAGGTTTAAATACTCAAAAGTTACTTTAGTTGTTTAAAATAAATCATTAAATCCGAATGTTATTCAAAACAATGCTTCATTCAAAAGAACTGCTAATGTGGCATTAGTAATTTAATCGACTAAAAGTTGGATAAGTAAGATAAGATACATGCTTCAACATGTGTGGCTTTGTTTGCTTTGTTTCATCCTTACCTTAAACTGTTTTGCTTTAGTAAACTCTTCATTTTTATGAAGATAAAAAATTGAAAGATTAAGAATTGAAATACCTGCAAATATGGTAGTAGGATGCACAAAAGGGACATATCTACATCTTCTATATAAATAAAAATGGAATGGTGTTTGTATGTCGCGAAATTACTTCTGCCATAACTATGTTCCAAAAGTGTTCCGACGTGTTTGTATATAAAAACACAGGGTATTGAACAAGAAAGTCGAAAACAACGGGAATCAACAAAGCTGTAATTTTGTACGGGACGTTTCATGGCGTTTTTCAACAGCCTACTTGATGGCAAGACAAAGTTTGTCGGGACCACTAGTATACAAATGAAAATGGAATTGTGTTTTTATGTCACGAGTTGGTTTGAGAACGGGACGACAGATTTAAAGAATTCTTTCACTTTTGTTTACCTTAAGGGCTCCGACGTATTTGTGTGTAATAATATTTCTCAAAATCCTCCGAAAAAGTAAGGAAAACAGAAAATGCAAATTTGACATAAATTACGGGATTTTTTTAAAGCCTGCCGTACAACGTTTGCCGGGACAGCTACTATTATTTACATGGGCTTGGTAGCTTTTAAAACAAACCCCTTCTTCTTCTTTCTGGCGTTACGTCCCAACTGGGACAAAGCCTGCTTCTCAGATTAGTGTTCTTATGAGCACTTCCACAGTTATTAACTGAGAGCTTTCTTTGCCGATTGACCATTTATGCATTTGTATATCGTGTGGCAGGTACGAAGATGCTATATGCCCTGGGAATCGAGAAAATTTCCATTACGAAAAGATCCTCGACCAGCGGGATTCGAACCCACGACCCTCAGCATGGTCATGCTGAATAGCTGCGCGTTTACCGCTACGGCTATCTGGGCCCCTTAAAACAAACCCCTGTCAAAGTGAATTAAAAGTGCCAAGAATAGAATAGGACATTTTTTGAGTGTCAAGAAGAGAATAGCACAATTGCGTTGTTTAGTGATGAAAAATTCACAATTTTCTGTAGCTTGATCGAAAAAGCTCATTTGTCTAAGTAAGATGACATGATTTTATTACGCTTCAATATCTTAATTTTGATATTGTAAATTATTAAAAAAAAGATGTCATTCAGTCGACTCAATGATAATTTACATAATGACAGCTCGTCCCGAAGTAAAATTTGCCGAGAGGTGATTCAAAAGTGATTTCCATACTAACTTCAAATGTGGTTTCAAAATAGTTCGAGGTCACGAAAAATTGTGAAACTTTGGATTCTAGTACAATTTTTAACGTAGATTCTGAATATGTAAGCAACAAGATACCTCTAAATGAGCCAATTGAGGGGATAAGAAGCCAAAGGTTGTAAGTGACAGAAACCAAGTATTCAGGAAATCGACTTTAAGGTTTAATCAACAATTTTTCATGTCATACTAATTGTATGGAAGTCAAAAAATCAAGCCAATCTTCTACGAACAATATTACTTTTTCCGATTGGACGTAAAAATCTCCTTAAAATACCGTTGAAAAGCTTGCATTAGATTTTTTTTCAGTGTATTCAACTCAAAAATCGACCCCGTTTGCGTTTAGGCACCTCAATAAAAAATCGGGAAAATTTTGAAATTTACATCGGGAAAACCGAGAAAAAAGCGGGAATTTCAAAATGACTATTTGGTGGCCACCCTGCTATATCATCTGCAAATCCTACAACTTCGAAACCTTTTTCTTCCAAGCTTTTAAGAAGATCGTCAACTACTAAAGACCACAATAGAGGCGAGAGGACTCCTCCTTGTGGACAACCTTTTGTAGCCCTTACTGTTATAGACGATCTTCCCAGCTCGGAGGTGATTTCTCTATTTGCAAGCATATTATTGATCCAGTTAATGATATTCTTGTTATAATAAGCAAACTGCGAGTCAGATAATGGACACTTCAGCATATATGTTGAATTGATGTAATCATTCAACTCTTTTTCCATAGCCTTTAACAAAATTGTTGAGAGACTAATAGGTCTATATGACTTTGGATGCATTTTGTCTCGTTTTCCTATTTTAGGAATAAAGATAACCTTCACTGCTCTCCAATCAGATGGAGCATAGTTTAATCTTAAGCTCGCCTTAAACATCTCAATAAAAGACGGAATCAGCACTGCTTCTCCGTTTTGAATCAGTGCTGGGAATATTCCGTCCAGCCTTGCAGATTTGTAAGGCTGAAAAGATCTTATAGCGTGTTTTACTCTTGCATTTGTAAATATTACATCTGCAAGATCTGGTTCAGAGATTACTGTTCTATCAGATGACAAAGCTTCGACAGAACACCTCTCATACTCGATCGGTTCAAAGCTGTTTGAATCCACACAAAAAATTGACCCAGGAAAATGAGTTTCCCTAATCAAATTTAAGGTTTCATCCGGAGTTTTCGTAGAAACTCCGTCCTCTTGTTTCAACGACCCTAGCTTAAACGTGGGATCTTTGGCCAGCGCTTTCTGTAGTCTTGCGACTACAGGAGTAACACTTATATTTTCACATGTTTGAACCCAAGATCTTCTTTTAGATTTTCTTATTTCCCTGTTATATTCAGTCTAAACTCTCCTGTATTGAGCCCAGTCTGAAGTTTGTTTCGCTTTATTAAAAAGTTTACGAGAAAGTTTTCGTAACCTTTCAAGTTTAGTGTTCCACCAAGGTACGTCTCTACTAGAAGAAGATTGCTTCATAGGATAATTAGTATGGAACGAATGAATAATTTTCCCCTTTACTTCTTGAGAAAACGACTCTAGTTTTTGAATAGAATAATGTTTTCATCCTTTGTGAATGAGTTGGAATTCAAGCACTGTGCATATTGTTCCCAGTTGGTTTTCCTAGGATTTCGAAAAGCAATACGCGGATAATCACCTCCGCTCCACTCAAACATTATGTGCTTATGATCGGACAGGGAAGTTTCTTCTGACACGTGCCAGTTTGAAATTTTATCATAAATTGCAGCATTACACAATGTCAAATCCAAAACCTCATGTCTGATTGCATTTGAAAGGGTAGGTTCATTACCCTTATTACATACATCTATGTTACTAGAACACAGGTAGTCCAGAAGACATTCACCACGGCTATTAATATCCGTACTACCCCATACGGTATGATGTGCATTAGCATCACAGCCAATAATGAATGACTTATTGATTTTTCTGCAATGATTGACGAATGAAACGATCTCAGGGGGAGGAATCTCTAAAGAGTCACCAGGGAATAAGCTGAGGCTATTACAACCTCTGTAATTCCTCTAGTGGTCGGTACCTCAACCATGACCGCAACAATGTCACGTTGTATAAATTCAGTTAAAGGGTAGCATTTCAAAGTGGTATTAATGAGAATAGCAGTCCTGGGTGAACTCTGATTACCATCATAAAATAAGTTACACTTATTGGTTTCAATTCCAAGTATTTTTCCTTTATTATACCAAGGCAACGTCCAATCCCTCCTTTCTGAACCTCCGACTCAAAACAGAAGATGCACCTTTTGCATGATGGAGGTTCACTTGCAGGAATTTGAAGAACTTCATGTTTGTGATTATTTATGTCACAGAAAATGTTTTATTGTTGTGTGTCTTTGGTGTCTTTATGACGTGATACTCTTGAAGAATTATGACCAACCATGTCACCTGTGACAAAACTTTTAAAACTTATTAAGACGTTTATCATCCACAAAAAAAAATTAAAAATGTCAATAAGTAAAACAAATAATAATGATAATAAACAAATAAATAAAAAATGCACTTAATTTATTTTATGGATTACTGTTATTTAAAACAAAAGTTTTATTTTTTTCACTTGTTTTACTTCTTAATTCACTTTTATTTTAAGCATATAATTTTCCAGCGAAACTTGCAGCACTGATTTGGTGCAAGTTTCACAGATGTCATATCATCCAAGTTTGACATTTTCTTAGAGAGTAGCATTAAAACATTCAAAACGAATGATTTCTATGCAAAAAAAATCAATCTTATATTACATAATTGCTGAAAAGGAAGAAGAAATACCAAATTTTCTGAATATTTTTTTTTATTTTGGAAAACCGATTACAAAATTTAGCGAAGATAGAAATAAAATTTAAAATACATCATGAGAACGATTACTTTTCTATTTTTATTGAACTTCATTTACTTTTTCTACCAAATACAGTAGTAGCGGAAAACAAATCCATCTCATTAAGTAGTTTTCCGACATGCATAACAATAATAACAGAACATAATCAAAAATTCGTCAATTATTGAAAGTTTACTTGCTGCATTTCGATTGAAAATTTATAACATGTTTTATATCTCTTTACGCTTTTTGTGAGAAATGTTCAGTTAAAATTAAATGCGATGTGACATATTATTAAATGTAGGGTGTCCTCCTAAAACGTTGCGTTTTTTATGATTGATCCCTTCTGTACCTCAAATATGTACTCAAAATAAAATATCTATGATTTATCTATCCTATTATTGCAACGGTTAACTTACTGATGTGGTTTTTCGCACGAAACTGGATGTGTCCCACTTGCCCCGTTTAGCGAGGCAACTGCGTCTAACGGTTCATTGTACATCTTTCTTCTAAGGTTTTCACAATTTCAAAATTATTCGATCAAAATCATGCACACACCAGCAAATATGTAGCCAAAATGTGAACGCGTTGTTGGATATGCAAAATATTGACATTTGAAAATTATTCTGAACAATTTGTTTGAACTATCGTTTTTTTATGTCCAACATGCCCCGGGGTACCTTACATTAACATTACAAAGCCATATAAATAAGCTCTAGTCTACATTTCATAGAGATAACGGTAAATATACAAATCACTGTAAGTTATGATTTGCTTGAAGAAATGATTTCAAATTTATAGAGAACACGATTCGATAACATATGTTTGGAATGCTTAATGTAAAGCTGATGGTTACTTGGCTGGTTTACAAATTAATATTGATGTACCGTTGGGGTATATTTTGAAGCATGTAAATATCCCTTCCAAAATAGCTCAGTACCTTCAAATCTCGATAACTTTCGATTCTCACGTTAGAATATTTTCAAATTCACGGAGATGATGCTTGAATACTATATCTTTCGAAAAGTAGGCGCCAAATTCTTGGGATTTTTTTTGCGTACTTAAGGGTTTCCGGCACACCGTGATAGCAAATCTGCTCTGCAGAATTTTCATCGCTCGTTATTTGTTTTTAAGAAAGTCGAATAACTGTTCGGCAGAAATCATTTCTTGGAATCGAATCTTTCAATAAAGTACCGTTTTGATTCATATTCCGAACAGGCCAACAGTGATTTCAAACGCCTCTGATGGGCGGCATAAATTAGCAGACATCTGTAAAAATTTAAATTTCTCCGAAAAGTCTAACTGTTAGCTGTTGGAGGTGCCGAAAAAATGTTAATTTGAACTCGTTTATTATTGTTTTTACGTAGAAGTATGGAACAACATATTGATTCAAATGCCGAACTCTCTGTTTATTCTGTCTCATATTCCGAACACCTTGATTCAAATTCCGAACAGCACGAATAAATCGCATTCAAATGAATAATTTCGCAAATAAATTTATCTGAGCTGATTCTACTGGTCTCGAACTTGAGAATCATCACTACTCCCGAAGTATAAAGAAGATTGGAAGACGTTAAAACTGAATTGCAATTGACTGCTATTTCCTTGTAGTTTGATGACATATTTCAGCGAAACATTTCAACCAAATCGCCATACAAAAGCCGAGTGTTCGGAATATGAGTCTGTTCGGAATTTGAGACAAAACGGTATTTAGAATCTTTGATTTTTTTTTGTTTTGAATCAGCTTTACATACACATTCCACGGGATTTCCCTGCGTTCTCTTATATTGGCACTTTAAAATCAACGTCTTCCTTCCAATCGGTTGTCCGAAGTAGACACATTAATATCGTAATGTTTGTCAACCTCTTTTAGTGAAGTTCTATAATTTCTAATAGCTTTTAACGCTTTAATATGAGTGTTTCTTGAATTATCAGTACGTTCTCTTTTTCTATGATAATTGCGAACCTTGTTTACTTATGGCTACCTAAAAGTGCAACACAAATTCAATCTCTAATGAGAAACTTTTCACTTGCCCCACATAATTAGAAAAATTATGGGGTTTTAATTTGCTTAGTTTTAGGTTACGTCGAACTCATTCAAAAACTTTTTTTTATTTCAGTTTCAGTTTGAGAAGACAACTTAGAAGTGGTACAGACAAATATTTTCCGCTACTTTTTTCCACTAAAAATTCCAAAATAAGATTGCACGCCACCAACTTGTTACGAAGTTATAGTTGACAGGTTAACAATTTTTCGCTCTATTGTACAATAACACTGCGGAACACGCTTTGGCTCCAGCATCAAAATACCGCTATTTGCTTAATTAAGGGTTGCTGAATACATCGCCGTTTTAAAAAAATATTATAGTCCGTCTAGTTTTTAACATATTGGCTGTTGAAAATGCAAAATTCAACTTGCATGCAAGTTTGCCAGCTTGTATGGCATTTTATTTGCTAAATTTTCCACAGAATTCAAACTTTATGTGTATAGCAATACTTATCAGCAAAATTCATAATATTTTCGATGCGATTAAGTTATTTTTTGTGATTTAGAAAAGTATTGTTTATTTTAAGAGAAACGAAGAGCTTTGTATGGAGACTGCAAGTATATTGAAAAAAATCAATTTAATCTCAACTTTATTGTGCAATTTCAATCAAATTTTATTTGAAATGAAAGTTTAAGTCCTATTTTACATGCTTGCTGGATGTATATTACAAGAAATTTAATGTTAATATCAATTAAACCAGTGTTTTATACAACTTTGGGGACCTGTAGTTAAAAATTGTGACGTGCAGGGCAATTTCTGAGAACGGCATCAGATTCAGCTACCCCAAATCTATTAGAGACACATAATTTGATCCTTGAGACACGCAAAAGTGTCATTTTTGTTTCGCTGTGTAATGGTTGAGAAATCTCAGGAATCTCTTACCTATCGTTATGTTCTGAATGGCCTTACCTATCGTAATTGTTCTGAAGGTTTACGCATGAGATTAAAACGTTAATTCACGTATTCACTGAATACTATTCAGTAAAATACACAAATTATTTTCTACTAGGATAGAAGCACCAGTTTTGGGCATACGCCAGTTGTAGCCATAGTGGATTGCACACCGTTTTAAATAGCCAATCAGCATGAAACCTTTTGTGTTCAGTAGATCACATTCATATGATAGAGCTTCATTCATTTACTCGTCCAAATTGATTCAAAACATAAGAAAAACAATTCATTTTTCTTATAATTTTAACTCTTTTACACCTATTTTGGCCAGGGCACTCCTGATTTGGCCACTCTCATGAGAAATCAATGCAATTGGCCAATTTAGGAACCGAAGTTAAATCTCTGGCCGAAACTGGTTCCGTTTGCCTATATTGACCAACGGGATTTTCAAAGCGAAAAAATGGTTTTAGCTCAGTTATGATATTTTACACACATAATATGGATTGAAAGCTTGTATTTGACATATTTGTAGTATAAATACTGCTTCCCATTTAATTTTTATTGACATTTTCTTTTAGGCTGGCCAAAACCGGTGCTTTTACCCTAGTGGTCCCGGCAAACTTCGTCTTGCCATCAAGTAGGCTGTTGGAAAACGTCAAGAAATGCTCCGTACAAAATGACGCCTTAGTCTTCTCCCATTATCCCGATTTTTCCGGAGACTTTCCCGAACTTTTTCTTCACACGAACACGCCGCATCCCTTGTGGAGTGCAACAGTGAAAAACTTGCGTTAATCCGTTGACCCATTCTCAAGCCATTTCGTGACATACAAACACCACTCCATTTTTATTTATATAGATTATACCATTTACCCACTTGTCGGTACCGCGGTACCTTACAGAAAAAATAACGTTCTGGAAAGTTTTCATACTTTCAATAATTTACATCATTGTAGAACATTTTATTGTGCTATCTTTCAAAATAAAAAAAAGTTTGAGAGTAAATTTCAAAGCTATGAAAATTGGCGCTTAGGACATTATTGCATATAACGTACCTTGACCAGCCAAGTAAATGTTCATAAGACACCAAAACGCTATCTCTTATATTTTTCATGTTATTGATTTACTCCACACTAGTGGTCTCGGTAAACTTTGTCTTGTCATCAAATCGGTTGAAAAATGGCATGCAATCTGTCATTCAAAATTGCATATAAGTATTGCGATGACTTTCCTTAGCTTTTTCTACGAACGTCGGAATCCTAGAATCTGTTGTACCGTTCTTTATTCATTTAAAGAAATGCAAAGACCACTCCATTTTTATTTACAGTCCACTCTTCCTAACTTGATATTGAAGGGAACATCGAGTGAGAGAGGTATCGAGATACAGAACACATATTTTTCAAATTTGAAACTTTCCATTATGTTGACAAAAAATAGTAAAAACTTTCCATTATGTTAGTAAAATAGTAATTTTAATGTGAAAAATAATACAATTCTACCACATTTACCTAATGTGGCACTTTTTAATGGTCTGCAAATTTTGAAAATTTTGTTACCCAGAAATGGGCATTAAACCTTAATTTTACTATCAATTTACTAAATTTATGAAATTTATAAACATTTGGAGGAACTTTTCATTAAAATATCGAGTTAGAGAGGTAAAGTCACATGGGAATCTGAAACAGATAGCATCGAGTTAGAGAGGTATAGACTTACAGTGGTATTAAAGTATGCTAGATTGAAGAGACCGCGCATTTCATCGAGTAAGGGGAAATATCGAGTTACAGAATATCGAGTTAGGGAGAATTGACTGTATATAGATAATTTCGATCCGTGGACCTATGTGCACTGTTATGTCGTTGATTTACGAAGTCCAGGGAAGTTAAATTCGAAAAAATAAAGCCCACTTCTCAGCCTAGTTTTGAGCATTCCACGTGATTCCAGTTCATAAATCTTCCCAAGCAATGTTGCACATGTTTAACAGCTTCTTACACAATTTGTTAGTACCTATCACAAATGTTTTACGCTTTCGAGAAAACAATTTTTTGTAAAGACAATTTACACCGTCTTCAGCACATAGGCTGCACAGACTGAACAATCACTAACATTAGGCAACGGACAACACGAAACACCCAGTAGCCCAGCGATGAATTTTTATACAATTCAACAAACTAAATAATGAATTCACTTTAATTCAATTTAAGTCATGCAACTCGATTTACCTGCGTCCTAAACAAATTTGTATAATTACTCGCGTCCATCATAAACACACATCTAATCAACGATAGGAATATAAAAGTTCTTAGGAGCATTATTTCACGAGCTGGCACTAATTTTCCGAAACTCTTCTGCTGCTTTAGTCTGTTTCACTGCACTTCAGATCAATTACTATCACGGCTAACGATATAGAAGGGTGTCGTCCAGCCATGTGATGCTGCTCGATGATGCATATACGTTACACGAGATCGCTTATGTTAGGCAAATGCTCGAAGAAAGTTCTATCGAAAGCACGTTGGCGCATTTCTTGTTGCCATTGGTCGATATGAATAGAAGTTCAAAATGGTAATTATGGACGTGCGGATTTCTCATGGTATGATTAATTGATAATCACCTGTTATGTAATGTTTGAGACCACAATGAAACGTGAGAACATGTCAAAATTGGTGGAGTTTATATAGATTGGTTCATTGATCTTGCTGTACACTGTGTGCTGACAATCTGTGATATAATTTCGTCAGATGATATGACATAAATAATTACACTCCCGTGCAAAAGTTTGGGTTCACTTCCTAAAAACAATCAGAAGTGTTCAGTCCATATCTCTGTGATTACACGCCCAATTGAAACTCTTTAAGCCGCATTCGAAAGGCAATGAGTTATTCTTACTTCGTATGTATTCTTCGAATTACATTTTTTGAATTTTGCATACTACATTTTTACTTAAAGTTGGGACATTTTTCAAAAAACACACTGAAAAATCGTTTCTAATTTCTTCAGCACTGGATCCACCGAAATTTTAAATCAAAGTGTCATTAGAATCATAATCTTATATTCTTTGAGAAGACCCCACGAAATTTTGTCGGAAAAATCTGAAAAGTGATCAAAATCAATGAAACAGTCAGTCAAGTCATCGTGCAAAAGTTTGGGTTCACCCCTCAGTATGATGCAAATCGTGCAAAAGTTTGGGTTCACCTGAGCCGCAAACACATCATTTTATCAAGATCTCTGCCAATTTTCAACCGATTTCAATAAGGACTGTTCATTTTATAAAGTGGACACCTTGTGCATGCTGTATCTTTTCAATTTATCAATGAAATTTCAATCGGTTTTTTGCACATCGTTCGACTAGTATTGTACAATGTTGTGAAAATAAAAATTCTCCTAAATAATTAAATTTCACACGAATATTGAAAAACGATTGAATTGGTCGATTTTTAGAGGTTATCAATATCAATGATTGGTAGAAATTAGCTGGAAAATTCGACAATTTATATTTTTTATTTTCAAAAAAGGCTTCTTCTCCGAAAGCATCATCAAACAGAAGTCTGATGGAAAAAATCAAGTTATTTTTGGAGCAACAATTTTACAGATATACTAAAATAATTTGTCCCCTATATTTTTTAGAGAAAAATATTTTGAATTTAAAAGGAATTGATATGAGTAGAATTTTTTGGTTAAAAGTAAGTCCTGGGGGAAGTGCTAATATAGTATTAATATGAAAAATAACTTACGCCTTCATAGAGTTACTTATTAGTCCCCACGTCACATTTAAAGCACAATAGAAACACAAATGCTTTATTCTTAGAAGATCTTTCAAAGTACATCGACAATCATCAAAATTGGCAACACTGCTGTAATAAAATGGATTTTATTTTTTTCCACATATTATTTTCATAATATGTTGTTCTGAGATTACCAATTGAAATATTCGGAGAAAACCGTTTACAATTTGCTGTAGATCGATAAATAAGCGTACATGATTTTAAAAGTATGAGACTTTTTAGTAAACCTACCATAAACAGTAAAATTTATACTAAAGACTGTGGTTTAAACTCACGATTTAGCTCTCGTTTATACAAATATAGTTTATTTAGTAATCCAAACTAGTTTTGAACACGCTTATTATTTTTCTCTTTTGCTGGGAGTGAAAGGATTGTGTATCAGCAAATCTGGCCATAAATGGGTAAATCTCTAAAGTTACCTAATGTCAGCGAATTGTGGAATATAATTGATTTTTTTAAAGCTATACCTTTAGTAGAATAGTAAAGGATACAAACATACAATGTGTTCAAAAAAATTAGGATTTTTGTTTTGCGAAAAATCATGTTAAACTTTGACGAACAGCTGGTCTTAGCAGTTTTTGGAAAAACTTTATAGCTCTTCAACCAAAAGCATTTTCTAAGATCTTATATTTTCATAGCATTGTAGAATAATAGTTGAACGATGCACAGAAAACCGATTACGATTTTATAAACAAATAAAAAAGTTATAGCATAAACAAAGTGTCCACTTTATAAAATGAACAGTCCTTAGTTTATAGCTTTTTCAAACAAAAATAATAGCGCGTACGTGATGAGTATAAGATTTCACAGAATTTTCGTGTTTAAAGAAAATTCAGGTGAACCCAAAATTTTGCACGATACATCATACTGAGGGGTGAACCCAAACTTTTGCACGATGACGCCCTTCAAAGAATATACTGCTTCGCATTGAAAAATGGGATAACCAACGTGCGAAGTTTGATTTTCGACCAACTTCACCGTGTCGCAACTCGATTCTCAATAGTGCGCATAATGCACACGGTGGAGGGCATAGATGCGAACTACAGTGGCCGAAATTCCTATAAGCGCACACGCATTTTTCAACATTTGCGACTAGTTATTACATAAAACATTGACGATCTGTTACTAAAATGATATTTACTATATTTCCACTTGGTTGTATGAAAGACAGTCAAAATTAATAATTTTTCGATTTTGTGAAATAAAAATATCATTTTTTGGCCAGGAAATTCCTATAAGCGCACAGTGTCCAAGCTAACGCCATTTGTGTTTGCTTCACTCACACTACAAAAACTTGTCATTTTCTTTTGCTGCCGATGTAAACGGATGCGTGCGGAAAGTTTTGCGATTCGTGCACAGTGTTGTTTGTTGACAGTTTTAAAGATGCCGAAAGGAAAGTTCTTGGACGAAACGGAGCGAAGATTAATCCTTGAATTGAAGGATGTTGGCCAAAGTAACCGTGCAATCGCCAAGAGGATCGGTAGAGGAGAGACGGTCGTGCGAAATTTCCTGAAGAAAGGTGAGAATTACGGCATCCGGAAGAAAAACAAGGGCAACTCCAAGATCACCAACCGTGAGAGGAACCGAATTATCCAGCTTGGTGAAGCCGGGGAGCTGGATTCATCCGGTATTAAGAAGGAATTGGGTCTTTCCATCACAACAAGGCGAGTATCTCAAATACTACGTGGATCTGGACACATGGTGTACACGAAAAAGGCCAAAAAACCCAACCTTACTCCGAGGCATGTTCAGGCAAGACTGGATTTTGCCAGAAACCATATGTCTTGGAAGCGGGAATGGAACAACGTGATTTTTTCCGACGAGAAGAAGTTTAATCTTGATGGTCCTGACTGCTGCGCGTATTATTGGCACGATCTTCGGAAGGATCCGCAAGTGAAGCTGAGCAGAAATTTCGGTGGAGGAAGTTTGATGGTCTGGGCTGCATTTTCACGTAGAGGTAAAACCCCGATTGCAACAATTACAACCAGAATGAAGTCCGAAAACTATGTTGAGCTTCTGGACAGTGTTTTGATCCCATTTACGGAGGATGTGATGGAAAACGAATTTGTTTTTCAACAAGATAACGCTGCGATCCATGTCAGCAAGGCCTCCAAACAATGGTTTTTGGAGCGGGACATCCCAGTTATGGATTGGCCAGTGCGGAGTCCGGACCTAAACCCAATCGAAAATCTTTGGGGAATCCTCGCAAGACGGGTTTACAGTGGAGGACGGCAGTTCGGATCAGTTCGAGAGCTGGAAGCAGCTGTTAGAGAGGAGTGGCGTAAAATTCCTTTGACAATGCTGCAGAACCTCGTCGATTCAATGCCGAAACGAATTTATGAAACAATTCTGAAAAATGGTAAACAAACCAAGTACTAAAGTTGTTGTGTTCTTGTGATATGATTTTTTATGATCTGAAAATAAAGGTGCGCTTATAAGAATTTCCATACTCAAATCCCGTAGCCGTGTAGTTCCGGCGTATAGAATAGAACTACGGACGACCTGTTCCGGTGGTAAGAGTCCACCAAACGGGGTAACCCCAATTCAAGGTGTGATGCGAAAAACCGTGCTGAGGAATGAATGGTCGAAGGGGTGAAAAAGATGTTCGGCCGTTAACGGAGCCTGTGGGGCACCTGGGCACCCCTCACAGTATTTTGTCCCTTACCGCGTTAATGCAGGGCTCTGGCGTGGTGGACCTCTTTTCCCGTGCTACTCGTGGGATCCAATCATGAATACAAACTTAAACCAAAATCAAAATAATAGTAGTAGTGCAGGTAGTAGCAGTAGTAGGGAAGCGAACCCCTTCGCAAGAAGTGGGTTAGCTAGGTCTCCGTTGAGGAGAGCGGAAGCAGGAGGAGGCAGCAGTGCACGTAGTGCCAGTGCTGGAAACCATATTTCATCCCCGGCTAACGCATCGGGTGAGGTTATGGATGGAGCGTGGTTGATGAGGGCCATCAATAAAAGTAGAGATGGGCTCTCTGCGATGGAAGTGGCTGCACAGCAGCTCGACTCCATAATTGACTTTGCGTCCTCGAAGTCTAACATCAGCAAGGACCTCAAGCAGGCCCTGTTCAGACTTCGTAAGTCGATGTTCGCGGCCAAGCAGAACCATGCTGAACCCATGGCGACTGTGGCTGCGGCAGAACCCGTGAAATTGAAGGTGCCGAAGTCTACCCAGACGGAGCCCTTCGTCTTCGCGGGTAGCCCCAAAAGTGCGGAAGCGAATGCTTACAACAAGCAATCGCAGAAGCGCGCGAGGCAGCCGTCAGGGGAGGAGCTACCCGGCGGCGCTCGCAAGGCCAGGCGGATATTAACCCCGAAAACCGGCAGAAGTGCCGGAAAATCGGACCCCAGCCAGGCGTCCCGGAAAGCCGAGAAGGGTGGGCCCGAAAAGGCTGGCCCCTCACGGAGTGATGGGAACAGGGGGTTGCGACCTTTGAGAGGTCCTCAATCACCACAGGTTAGGGCGGATCAGGGGGGGGACGCCCCCTGGACAACAGTAGTGAGAAAGAAGAAGAAGGAGAAGCAGGAAGTTCAGGAGCGCAGGGATACCAGGCCTAAGAAAAGTAGGAGGGTAGGTGCCAAGCGCGAAAAGGGTGATGCGATCATCATCAAGACGGAAGAGTCCAAGTACTCGGAAGTCCTGAAGGCGATGCGCAGTGACGCGAAGCTCGCAGATCTTGGAGCCGACGTACGCAGTGTCAGACGCACTCGTACAGGTGAAATGATTCTCGAGCTTAAGCGCGACAAGGAGCGCAAGGGCGCCGCCTACAAAAGTTTGGCGGAAGAGGTCCTTGGCGAGGGTGTCGAAGTGAGGGCTCTGACGCAGTCAGTGACTCTGAAGGTGATGAACCTTGACGAGATCACCAACGCAGAAGAGCTCGTCACAGCACTGCGGCAACAGTGCGAGATTCAGGTGCCCACCGCTGCCGTTCAGCTACGGAAAGGTCCGGCAGGTACTCAGGTGGCCTTAGTACACCTACCTGTGGCGGACGCAAATAAGTCCGCTAAGGTAGGCAAGATCAAGGTTGGTTGGTCAGTATGCTCACTGAACATACATGAGCAACCGGTGATCTGCTTTAGGTGTAGGGAACCAGGACACAAGTCCTGGGGCTGTAAAGGCCCTGATAGGACCAAGTTGTGTAGGCGTTGTGGTGAGGAAGGTCATAAGGCACTAGGCTGCAAGAACCCTCCCAAGTGCTTGATTTGTTCCGGCAAGTCCGTGAACAACAATCATCCAACGGGAGGCTCAAGGTGCCCGACCTTCAAACGAGCCATTAACGAAAAGTCACAGTGCAGGTAACGCAGCTGAACCTGAACCACTGTGACGCAGCTCAGCAACTGCTGTACCAGGCAGTTGCTGAGTGGGGGACGGACATCGCCATCATATCGGACCCATACCGAGTACCCGCCGGCAACGGCAACTGGGTCGTGGATGGATCCGGAAAAATGGCGGCGATATGGACGACGGGTAAATACCCCGTGCAGGAGTTGGTGTCTACTACCTACGAGGGCTTCGTGATCGCCAAGGAAAACGGGGTCCTCTTTTGTAGCTGCTATGCGCCTCCGAGTTGGTCTACCGAGCGGTTCACGCAGATGCTGGACTGCATGACGACCGTGTTGACAGGGCGAAGGCCAGTAGTAATAGCGGGTGACTTCAATGCCTGGGCCGTGGAATGGGGAAGCCGCATCACGAACCAGCGAGGTCAAATCCTGGTAGAGGCACTGGCCGTGCTAGATGTCGATCTGGCTAATGTTGGTACCAAAAGTACCTTCAGCCGAAACGGAGCGGAGTCGATTATCGACGTTACTTTTTGTAGTCCTGACCTAACGAGTAGTTCGAACTGGAGGGTAGACAATGCCTACACTCACAGCGACCACCTGGCGGTTCGCTACAGTATCGACTACAACAACAGCAGGCAGCGCGTAGAGGAAGCGGCTAGGTCACGGCCAAGCCCTCGTAGGTGGAAGACATCGTACTTCAATGACGAAGTACTTAGGGAGGCGCTCCGCCGTGAGCGTAACCTACTCGGCCTAAGTGGGGACGAACTGGTAGCGGTGCTTTCGCGTGCGTGCGATGCGACCATGCCTAGGAAAGTCCACCCTAGAAATGGGAGACCACCGACGTACTGGTGGACTCAAGCAATTGCGAACCTGCGCCGCGCCTGCCTACGGGCCAGGAGGCGGATGCAGCGAGCACGTACCGAGCAGGAGCGTGAAGAACGACGGGCGGTGTTCACCGCTGCCAAAGTCGCGCTGAAGTCCGAGATAAGGGCAAGCAAAAAGGCCTGCTTTGAGAGACTCTGTCAGAGTGCCAACGTGAACCCGTGGGGTGATGCCTACAGGATCGTTATGGCGAAGACAAGAGGTGCAATTGCTCCTACGGAGCAATCTCCACAGATGCTGGAGGGGATCATCGAGGGGCTCTTTCCGCGCCACAACCCTAGCCCATGGCCTCCTTTTGTAGGACAGCCGGGGATTGGGGCTGGCGATGAGGATAGAGTAACCGATGAGGAACTTGTACCCAGACAACCAGAAATCGCATGAAAGTTCACGTTACAAATCGTTTATTCATACTAATTACATCAAACTCGCTAAACACCGTGGATAAACTTGTCAGATTGATGAGTTTCCTCGCATAAAACACTTCTTTTCTGAGTTCATTTGTACATTTTGTTTCGTCCCGTACACACGTACAAAGTAAGTCAGATCAATCCGTAGCAGCTGTCAAATCATCATTTGTTATCATAAGTTAAGTCGCATAATATTGCATGTTACTTCGGTAGAATATTTATACACTCGCATTGTATGTTATTATTCATCACATAATATATGCACGCATATCGCCTCCACTTTTGTACGTAGAAGGCCGTTTCGCAACATCTTATAAGTGAAATTTTGCACATATAGAGCCTCCAGGTGATTTCGTTATACGTACATTTTGGTTGTCTGGGTAGGGATTGCAAAATCCCTAAGCATGGGGAAGGCACCAGGTCCGGACGGAGTTCCAAACCTGGCCCTCAAAGTCGCAATCTTGGAGGCTCCCGGTATGTTCAGATCTGCTATGCAGATATGCCTGGACGAGGGAGTATTTCCAGATGCGTGGAAGAGGCAGAGCCTGGTACTATTGCCAAAGGCGGGGAAACCACCTGGTGACCCGTCGGCGTATAGACCAATATGCTTGATTGACACGGCGGGGAAGGTGCTCGAGAAGATCATCCTCAACAGACTGTTGAGGTACACTGAGAGTGTAAATGGTCTCTCAAGCAACCAGTTCGGCTTCCGGAAAAGGAAGTCCACCGTAGACGCTATTCTGACGGTTAAGAAAACCGCTGAGATAGCACTCCAGCGTAAGAGGAGGGGGATTCGCTACTGCGCAGTAGTGACTCTGGATGTAAGGAACGCATTTAATAGTGCCAGTTGGGCGGCTATTGCCGATGCGCTCCTGCGTCTGGGGATACCCGAGTACCTGTACAAGATTCTCGGAAGTTACTTCCAGAATCGGGTATTAGTCTATGACACAGAGGTGGGTCGGAAGTGCTTTCACATAACCTCAGGAGTCCCGCAAGGTTCCATCCTGGGCCCGGTGTTATGGAATGTCATGTATGACGAGGTGTTGAGATTAAAATTCCCGGCGGGTGTGGTCATCGTTGGCTTTGCCGACGATATTACGCTGGAGGTCTACGGTGAATCGATCGAAGAAGTGGAATTGACTGCAGCCCACTCGATCGCAATTGTGGAGGAGTGGATGAGCTCCAGGAAACTGGAATTGGCTCACCACAAAACTGAGGCGGTTGTTGTCAACAACCGAAAGTCGGTGCAGCAAGCGGTGATCAGTGTAGGCGACTGCACGATCACTTCGAAGCGCTCCGTCAAACACTTGGGGGTGATGATCGACGATAAGCTTACCTTCGGTAGCCACGTCGATTATGCCTGCAAGAGAGCCTCCACAGCTATTGTGGCACTGTCCCGGATGATGTCCAATAGCTCTGCGGTGTACGCCAGCAAGCGAAAGCTTCTGGCCAGTGTCGCCTCGTCCATACTGAGGTATGGTGGCCCGGCTTGGGGCACGGCCTTTAGTACCAAGAGCTACCGTAGCAAGCTAGAGAGTACTTATAGGCTAATGTGCCTGAGGGTTGCGAGCGCGTACCGTACCGTGTCACACGATGCACTCTGCGTCATCACCGGTATGGTGCCTATTGGTATCCTTATCATGGAAGACATAGAGTGCTTCGAAATGCGCGGCACAAGAGGCATACGCAGGACTGCCAGACTGGCCTCCATGGTCAAATGGCAGCGTGCGTGGGACAGTTCCACCAAGGGAGTGTGGACTCACAGGTTGATTCCGAGGTTAGATATCTGGGTCAATAGGCGCCATGGGGAACTAACATTCCACCTGACACAGGTCCTTTCGGGCCATGGTTGCTTTAGACAGTATCTACACCGTTTCGGTCATGCGGGTTCTCCCGAATGTCCAGTTTGTGCAGGTTTAGAGGAAACGGCGGAACACGTTTTGTTCGTGTGCCCGCGTTTCCGCACAATGCGTGACCGCATGTTAGCCACATGCGGTCGGGACACGACTCCGGACAATTTGGTCCAGAGGATGTGTGAAGACGAGTTTGGCTGGAATGCCGTTTCATCGGCTATCACCCACATCGTCTCGGAACTGCAAAGGAGGTGGCGAGTGGACTCGAGGAGTGGCTAGTGCAGACGCTAAACAACAGGTGGTCCAAGGGTTCGCAGTCGGCTACGTAGGTCATACCGGTGCCCTACGGTCGAAATCGACCCTTACAGCGATTAAGTGGCCGCGGGGAGAACATCCTGGTAGCGCTGCTGTCGTGGCGCCGGCCTACTGGGTGGATACGAGCCTCTGGTTGTTCGGGGCAGGTGGAGGCCCCTTCGTCAGCAATCCCAGCTGGTGCTAGCTGATAGGGCCTGAGCCTTCAGTAGGTCAAATTGCGAAGCCCGCAGTATCAGTTCTTGATACCTGCGGTGCAGCTGGGCGCGGGCGTAGTGGTCGACCCTGCCCGCTTTCAGCGGACAACGGGAGGTGAGGACCACCTGGGAAGCTGGCAAAGCGCCAGCATGCTACCTTGGTGGACCCCCCTAAGCGTGTCATCGATGTTCGTTGCTGCATGGCTACGCAGCTAACCTGGAGGATGCGATGTGCAATAGCCCCTCTCCGAAGCAATGCCTTCTTGGTGGTCCCGGAGAGACGAAGGGTTTGGCGGCAATGGAAATGGTTTAGTGGGTCGGGGGTGTAGTCCTGTTTACTGTTTGCATGTAGTAAATGGTCCCTAACCCCACACGGTGTCTGTTGAGCAGATTATCCCCCCATTGCTTAGAAGAAAAAAAAAATACTCAAATCCCGTTTTTTCCTCTTCATTCCAAACTGTTTGAAAGAAAAGTCTTAGTAGATGGTAGAAATATCATATTATCCGAATACCTAAAAGCAGAGATGATTTATTGAAGTATTGGACTTTCATACTACATGTGCCGGTGAAAAATGGTCATGCGCTTATAGGAATTCCGGGCACTGTATAGCGAAGTGACTCGCGACACGGCGAAGATGGTCATAAATCGAACTTCGCACGTTGGTTCACCCATTTGTAGTCGCGAAGTAGTATAAAAGATTACGATTATAAAAGACCCCAAGTGGTCTTCTACGAAATCGCAAAAAATGTTGTACATAACTCGTTGCAGAACTCGATTTTTACAGCACTCGTCGTAATTATCTTACTCGGCAAGCCTCGTAGGATAAATTCCCGAGCAAAGTTGGGTAACAAAAAGATAACAAGTTGTGTTATCCAATAACAAGCATTTGATAACATAGTTTGTTTTCATTTTGGTTAAATAAGCAGGCAACATAACAAACGTGATAACATTGTGTTATCATTGGATACACATTGATAACAAGTTTTGTTATCCAGCCAATTTCCCTCATTGATAACTCAATATGTTATCAATTAGTTACGAAGATCGAACTATGATAACAAATATTTGACGTCATTTACCCGTCGGTGGCATCCTCGATCTGATAGCTCAAAATTCGTTGATAACAACCCAGTAAACACACGATCGTATATGATGGGATATAAGAGTACAAATGTGGAGGCGATATACGTACATCTTGCATGGAGCCTTATGGCGCATGTACGTATATCGCCTCCACATTTGTACTCTTATGCGCTATCGTATACGATTTTGTGTTTACTGGGAAGAGTCTTCGTATTGATAACAAAAAATAACAAAATGAAATCATGATGTACATCTTGTTAACACTGTGTTATGCGGTTGTTATTCGACTTTGCTCGGGTTTACGACTCGTGCTGTAAAAATCATCATTCTGCTACTTGTTCCGTAAAATACTATTAAGCAACAAGTCGCAAAATGATGAAGGCAACGAGGCTTGTCGAGTTGAATAATTACGTCGAGTGCTGAAAAAATCGAGTTTTGCAACGAGTTGCATGCAATTTTTTGCAATTACTAAAAATGCCGTTGTAGTTAGTTTATTTCTAAACATTTTTCAAGAGAATTCACATGGACGTCTATGCGTAGTAAGAGCCTAATATTTTTCAATGACGTAGGCTGTGATACAGTTGAATGACTGTCACGAATTTTCACGCCTTCATTGCTAGTCTATATTTTACATTCGAAGACAAGCCAGGCAAGACGCCACACAAAGTTGACACTTTATTGTTCATTTAATTCTTCATGTACCGAACTGCTTACACGAACGACCGCATGAAGACTTTTTAAAGAGTAAACCGATTGCCTCCTCTGCTAGATGATCCAATTCCAAGCCAGAATCCCTTATCTGAATCGGATTTGGATCATCCGACCACACGGATGTAAAACCACACGCAAAAAAAATGTGCGGTAGAAACTACCATTTTAGGGGGTTAACTTAAGCGCTCGCACCGGCAATTTTCAGCAGACCAGAAATGCGCTTGATTTTACCATGTCTGTAGTTGGAATCAGATTGTTGTAAATTATTTCCGTCAAATGTACCAGTAATGCGGTGGGGTGTACCGTAAACATAGTAAATCGGTCTGAATTCCCATGGTAGTTTTAAGAATGGGCGTAGTCAGCTAAAATAGTTATTTTTACCACAGATTTTTTTCCCGTGCAGAATCGCTAGATGATGCACGCATTGAGAAATCCAGACAAATTTAAGGAATGGTGTTATGGACGCGCTCAGATATAAGTTTGGCAGCTTCAAAAACAAAACTGAAAAGTGCTATTTTTCAGCACCGTTTTTAGGGGATTATCTCAAAAGGCCGAATCACAAAAGGCAGAATCACAGAAGGCCGAATCACAAAAGGCCGAATACATTCTAGCCTACCACAAAAGGCCGAATGCACAGAAGGCCGAATCACAGAAGGCCGAATCACAGAAGGCCGAATCACAAAAGGTCGAATCACAGAAGGCCGAATCACAAAAAGCCGAATCACAGAAGGTCAAATTAGAGTTACAAACCTAAAGAATAAAGCTTGGATATGAAAAGAACAAGTCCATGCTTTGTTAAATACATTTAAATGTCAGTAACCAGTGGGCGAAGCCGCATTGAGGATAGAGGAACTGAGGCGGCAGAAGGCCGCCGAAGTCTCCGATATCCGAAGGTTGTGTATAGCATCTATTCGGTGTCATGCAAATAGCAAATCCAGGCGATTGCCCGGTATAATCCAAGCAGAGGATGTTTTTCCATTTTTTCCAGGCCCATGACAACCATATATCGATACACAGTGTTCTTCGTAGCCAGGATGTCCCGGGCGATAAGTGAATATCGCCCACTGTCAGTTGTAAGAACTGTGAAAATAAAGACCATTGTTTTGTTTAATTGTTTGCTATGGTTTGATTATCAATTTTTGATATTGTTAAATCAGCTAATAACGTGCCAAAAGTTGAAGCACATTAAACATTTCGATGGTTTTGGAAGGAGAGCAAACGTTAAAAGGCATCCTGCAAGCCTCCAAGCAAGCAATCAGTGATTTGATTGCGAAACTTGCTCGATTATGGATCATAAACATTAAACAAAACTTCGCATTCTGGTTACACTCTCGATTCAAATCACCCGAAAATGAGTAAACACATGGAGATGTTGACTACGCTAAAAGTCGTCCCGTGCCATGGGCCTGATTTTTTCCGACGAGCGACAGCGAGTTCGGACAGCAAGCGTTTGCCCGGTATAATGCCAACATAGTCTTTTACGCAACAAGCAGGAGAATGATTGCTGCGATAGGGTATAACAAGTATTTAAGGTGATTATAGATCGAAGCCACATCTCAAATTTTCAAGAGCACAAGACTTGAGAACCAAATAGCGCTCCGGAAATTTTATCCCATTTTCACTACCAGCAAGCAAGCAATTTGATTGATTTTCAACGCGAACTCTTGTCAGATTCTCCAGTCTTGTGCACTTGAAAATTCAAAATTTGGCTTCGTTTTATAATCATCTTTAGTGACCATAAGAATACTAAGTTTACTAAGAATACTTTTCATCGTACAGTGCCTGTTCGATTTTGACTCGGTTTGTATTTGGTAACACGGAAATCCATGTACACAAAAATGGATCATGGTCAGTCACAAATCCTGTCAATCTCAATGATTCTGTGGGTCTTCTTAAGGCTTACCATATTCAAAATAGGTAAATTTAATACGTCGATACAAGTTTTAAAAAACAACCATTAAATTTTGGAACGGTTCAATTTAGGTAACATGAACATTTTTGCATGTTGCCAAAATCGAACAGGCACTGTATACCCTTCAAGTTTTCGCCAGGTTTTTACACTTATGTTGTACAAAATACAACAGCACGACTACTTAAGCTCCAATTATAGAACTTTTTTTTTTTTGGATGTGTCAGCCAAGACTAGACCAGCTGACACACCCAAAAACCACTAACCATACACTCTGATTCATCTAGTAATGTTACTTGTGCATCTTGTCCCGCTTACCCTACTGTAAAAATGTCCATAATATTGTAGAAAAATGAGGCTTTCCCTAAAATTTATTTTAATATTTCGGCCTTTTGTGATTCGGCCTTTTGTGATTCGGCCTTTTGTGATTCGGCCTTCTGTGATTCGGCCTTCTGTGATTCGGCCTTCTGTGATTCGGCCTTTTGTGCTTTCGGCCTTTTGTGACTCAGCCTTATGTGATTCGGCCTTTTGTGATTCGGCCTTTTGTGGTAGACCCGTTTTTAGTGCATTGTTTTATTTGGTAGGAAAAGTAGGCCGTTATGTGGTCTATTCTTTTAATAAACAGTAGGCTGATATGCAACGGATTTGCAAAAATGCTTTTTTACGAATTTTGCTCATGCTTGTATTTATATGGCTTTGAAAATATTCCAAGTTATCTTTTTTCAAAAACTTCAAGGACTTCTCCAATAAACTGTATTGCAGCACTATCACTACTAGGCATCCCTCTATATTAGACCTGTTCATATTTGAAAACATGGAAATCTACCGGTCAAGCAGTATTCTAAATTCTCATACTAAAACAATGTCTGGTCAAATTTTCAGCTCATTTGATACGAAGTATGCCTCAAGTTAAAAATGTGTTTTTGGGCTAATTTCAAGGTTTGAAAAATCATAACTAGCATGTTGAAAATAAAAACCACACGCCTTTACCACTATTTGAAAGCTAATTCTATTCTGTTAAAGTTGGTCGAACACGCTAATAAGATTAAATTGAGTTTAACCATTTTTTGATCGAAATTTGCTCTACTCAGAAATCACAGTTTTTTGTTAATATATCAAGCGTGTGCTTCAACAAGGGCGTAAGTCGCATGATCGATTTCTCTTCATCGATCCTCTCTTCTGTGAATAAAGGTGCTCAAGAAGCAAGATTGTATCGCTGCCAAGCGGTCTGAGGTGAAAAAAATCTAACAAACTTGCATCTTGTCATCTTTATTAACAGAAGAGAGGATCGATGAAGTTAAATCGAACATGCGACTTATGCCTTATTCTAGCACACGCTGGATATATGGTATAGAAACACGCATTGATATTATTTTTTTCGGCCCTATCCAACGGGAATTAAACATAATGAATCTATGAATTCATTAACCATTAACAGCTTACATGTTGGTTTAGGCAATAAATTACAAAAAATGCCCTAAAATCGAACACCGCATCGCAACCTGATGATAGTTAAACCGCGCATGACACATGTACCGACGAATGAATGAATTGAACAAGTTAGCATTGCTTTTTCTTTCCGAGCGATGATTGTTTTGATCGCATTTCATTTTTTGAAAACAATCATCATCATCGACTGAGAAAAAGCAGTGCTAACGTGTGTTGTCACGATGAGAGGGGTTTCAATGAATTGGTCAGATGAAGTTAAGTATCTAGGGCTCATGCTAGATAAGAATTTAACTTTCAAAATCACATTGAGGGCATTCAAGCCAAATGTAACAAATATGTAAAATGTCTCTATCCCCTTATTAATAGAAAATCAAAACTTTGCCTTAAGAACAAGCTTTTGATATTCAAACAAATTTTCAGGCCAGCCATGTTGTATGCTGTACCAATATGGACTAGCTGTTGTAATACCAGGAAGAAAGCTCTGCAGAGAGTTCAAAATAAAATTTTTAAAATGATTCTGAAGCTTCTTCCCTGGTATAGTACCGATGAGTTACATAGAATATCCAATATTGAAACATTGGAACAAATGTCAAAAAAAAAAAAATAATTTCAGGCAAAATTCGTTACAATCTTCTATTGCCACGATTAATGCGTTATATATTTAGGTTAAGTATATTTAAAGCTTGTTTTTTTTTCTCTGAGAACTTTTACGGCAAATGAAATGTAATATATTGTTAACAAAATGTTAATAAAACCTTAATTTCAGTGCGCATCGTACCTTCGTGCTGTGCGTACACGAATTCTCTCTGCTCTTGGAAGTTTTCTTAAAAACTACCTAAAGCAATAAAACAGTACTTTTCAGTGCTACAAAAACAGTACTTTTCAGTGCTAAAATTAAAAACGGTACTTTTCAGTGCTACTAAAACAGTACTTTTCAGTACTATTTTTACTACTATTGATCCCTTTACGATCCTTGTTTGGACCCGTGCCTTCGATTTTTCGTTGGACCCGTTGGCGAAAGCTAGCGGTGGTAATCCTTCTTGGACACCGTCTTGGGAAAAAACCTTTCGAAGGTCACGTCTTCTTTCGTTTATTAATTAAACATGGTATCAACAACAAACAAAAGGAAGGGTGAATCTCTGAATTCACTACTTCCTTCCAAAAAAGTGGGTTTTAAAACTGTCACTACACGTGGCAAGAATGGAAGAAAGGACGCTTCCCCGGAATGCGAACTTTCTTCCAAGGGTGAAATGAATAATTGTATCGAAATGAGCAATCAGTTCGATGCTCTAGACAAATTTTCCGAACACCAAATCGAAGCAGCCTCTAGCCCAGGCTCTTTGATTCAAGTGAGGAAGCAAAGAGTGCCGCCTATCGTGGTCAGTTGTTCCGAATTTGGGGGATTTAGGCAGGAGATCTTGAACTCCATTAGGGGAATCAAGGTTTCCTTCCAAATCGCAAAGAAAGGAGACTGTCGCGTTTTGCCGGAAACTCTTAAAGATCGTGAGCTTCTTCTCAAACATCTTGAAGAGAAGAAGCACAAATTTTTTACTTATGACGACAAAACTGAACGTTTGTTCAAAGTTGTCTTGAAAGGTCTCTCAAGTGACTATAAATCACCTGAAGAGATCAAAAATGGAATAAATGATTTACTTGGATTTTCCCCAGTCCAAGTAATCATTATGAAAAAGAGAACCCAATCTGGCATTGTTCGGAAAGGGCTTTCTCAAGAATTTTATTTAGTTCACTTTAACAAAAAAGAACTAAATAATATTAAAGCTTTAGAAAAAGCAAAACTTTTGTTTGATGTCCGTGTGACATGGGAACATTTCCAGAAACCTGGAGGAAATTACCAGAACCCCACTCAGTGCCGTCGGTGCCAAAAGTGGGGTCATGGTACAAAAAATTGTCGCATGGATGCTAAATGCATGATTTGCGGAGGTTCTTCTCACGCCAAAGACGTCTGTCCGGTGAAGGAAGATACCACCAAATTCATATGTTGTAATTGCGGGGCTAACCATAAGTCCAATTTTTGGAATTGTCCTTCACGCAAAAAGGTCATTGAGGCTCGTGCCAGGCAGATGAAAGATAATATCCGTTACGATAACGGTCGTTTCCGGAATTTGCCTGGTAGAGTATCGAACAATGCTCATTTTTCAGTTAACGATCGCTTGATCATGAATCATACCCATCAGGAAGATCATAATCATGCTCATTCACAAACTAATTTTAATCCGTCGGGTAGCCGTTCGAATTTTTCTATTTCGAATGTATCTACCCACGGTAAATCCTTTGCCGATATCGTAGCAGGAAATTCGAATTCCCCTGTTCGATCCATGGGTACCCATTCTACTTGTTTCAAATCAAATGGAAAAAACCCTACCGCCACAGGTAACTCCGCTTCTTCGTCTACCGGAAATTCCAATGGGAAATCACATGACATGTCTGCCTCTGATTTTAATTTTCTAACTGAACAATTGAATCTAATGATTGATGCAATGTTCAAAGCCACCACTATGACTGAAGCAGTCCAAGTAGGTGTAAAATTTACAAATCAAATTGTTATTGGATTACGTTTTTCTAATGGATCCAAATAATAATTTAAATATTTTAAATTGGAATGCTCGTTCTCTGAATGGTAAAGAGGACGAGCTGTTTAATTTTCTTACGGTTAATAACGTGCATATAGCAGTTATTACCGAAACGTATTTAAAACCTGGATCTAAACTCAAAAGAGATCCTAACTTTTTTGTTTATCGTAATGATCGACTTGATGGGGCATGTGGGGGAGTTGCAATCATCATTCATAGGCGTATAAAACATCAACTGTTTTCGTCATTTGAAACTAAAGTTTTTGAAACTTTAGGTGTTTCTGTTGAAACACAGTTTGGTAAATATACTTTCATAGCTGCCTATTTGCCTTTTCAATGCTCTGGGCAGCAAGTTAATTTGCTCCAAACTGACTTGCGTAAATTGACTCGCAATAAGTCAAAATTTTTTGTCATTGGTGACTTTAATGCCAAACATCGGTCATGGAATAATTCTCAAAGTAATTCCAACGGCAGAATTTTATTTGATGAGTGCTCTTCAGGATATTTCTCAATTCAATACCCTGATAGCCCCACATGTTTTTCCTCTTCTAGAAATCCATCTACGATTGATTTGGTCTTAACCGACTCTAGTCATCTTTGTAGCCAACTGATTACTCATGCTGATTTTGATTCTGATCATGTCCCTGTTACATTTCAAATATCCCAAGAAGCGATTCTCAAACCTATCAGCTCCACTTTCAATTATTTACGAGCCGACTGGAATATATATAAAACGTATGTTGACTCCAATCTTGATGTTAACATTTCTTTAGAAACTAAACTGGATATTGACAATGCTCTTGAAACTTTAACAAATTCCATTGTTGAAGCCCGGAGCATTGCAATTCCAAAATGTGAAGTAAAATTTGAATCCGTGATTATAGACGATGATCTTAAACTCTTGATCCGTCTTAAAAACGTGAGGAGAAGGCAATTTCAACGCACTCGCGATCCTGCTATGAAAATTATATGGCAGGATTTGCAGAAAGAAATCAAGAAACGTTTTGCTCAATTAAGAAACAAAAATTTTGAAAATAAAATTTCTCAATTGGACCCTGGCTCTAAGCCCTTTTGGAAATTATCGAAAATCTTGAAAAAACCTCAGAAGCCAATACCGGCATTGAAAGAGGAAAACAAATTATTACTAACTAATTGCGAAAAAGCTCAAAAACTTGCTATGCAGTTTGAAAGTGCGTACAATTTTAATTTAGGACTTACTAGTCCAATTGAAAATGAAGTTACTCAGGAGTTCGAAAATATTCGCAATCAAGAGAACGTTTTCGAAAATGCCAGGGAGACTGATTTGGAAGAAGTGAGAACTATTATTAAAAAATTCAAAAACATGAAAGCTCCTGGCGATGATGGAATTTTCTACATCCTCATCAAGAAACTTCCAGAAAGTAGCTTATCATTTTTAGTTGATATATTTAACAAATGTTTTCAATTAGCATATTTTCCTGACAAATGGAAAAATGCTAAGGTTTTTCCAATTTTAAAACCAGACAAAAATCCTGCAGAAGCTTCTAGCTATCGTCCAATCAGTTTGCTTTCCTCCATCAGTAAACTTTTTGAAAAGGTTATTTTGAACAGAATGATGGCCCACATCAACGAAAATTCAATTTTTGCCAATGAACAGTTCGGATTCCGCCATGGACATTCGACCACTCATCAACTTTTACGTGTAACAAATTTGATCCGTTCCAACAAATCTGAAGGCTATTCTACTGGTTTTGCTCTTCTAGACATAGAAAAAGCATTCGACAGTGTTTGGCATGAAGGTTTGATTGTAAAATTAAAAAACTTTAATTTTCCAACATACATTGTTAGAATAATTCAAAGTTATCTGTCAAATCGTACACTCCAGGTTAATTATCAGAACTCCAGATCTGAAAGACTTCCTGTAAGAGCTGGTGTTCCTCAAGGCAGCATTTTGGGACCAATATTATACAATATTTTCACATCTGACTTACCTGAGCTACCTCAGGGATGTCAAAAATCTTTGTTTGCGGATGACACAGGCCTCTCCGCCAAAGGACGAAGCCTGCGTGTCATCTGTAGTCGATTGCAAAAAAAGTTTGGATATTTTTTCTTCATACTTGCAAAAATGGAAGATTTCTCCTAATGCTTCCAAAACTCAACTAATAATATTCCCACATAAACCAAAAGCTCTTTATTTGAAACCTTCAAGTAGACATGTTGTCACGATGAGAGGGGTTCCAATAAATTGGTCAGATGAAGTTAAGTATCTAGGGCTCATGCTAGATAAGAATTTAACTTTCAAAAATCACATTGAGGGCATTCAAGCCAAATGTAATAAATATGTAAAATGTCTCTATCCCCTTATTAATAGAAAATCAAAACTTTGTCTTAAGAACAAGCTGTTGATATTCAAACAAATTTTCAGGCCAGCCATGTTGTATGCTGTACCAATATGGACTAGCTGTTGTAATACCAGGAAGAAAGCTCTGCAGAGAATTCAAAATAAAATTTTGAAAATGATTCTGAGGCTTCCTCCCTGGTATAGTACCAATGAGTTACATAGAATATCCAATGTTGAAACATTGGAACAAATGTCAAATACAATCATTAATAATTTCAGGCAAAAATCGTTACAATCTTCTATTGCCACGATTAATGCGTTATATGTTTAGGTTAAGTTAGGTTAAGTATATTAAAAACTTTTTTTTTTCTCTTATAAGCAGGTGAAATCAACTCACCTGTAAAAAAAACTGAACTGCTACGGCAAATGAAATGTAATATGTTGTTAACAAAATGTTAATTAAATCTTAAATTTGTTTTACCAAATTAGGATGATAGTGTTGTCAAATAACACAGAACACCTAGATATAAGAAATGAATGTAATATTTGGAATGATACTAATAAAAAAAAAAAAAAAAAAAAAAAAAAAAAAAAAAAAAAAAAAAAAAAAAAAAAAAAAAAAAAACCTTAATTTTTTTTTACCAAATTAGGATGATAGTGTTATCTAACACAGAACACCTAGATATAAGAAATGAAAGATCCTAAAAAAACATTCTTCGAAGCTCACGGTGGTGCTCACCCACAGCGGATTTACAAATCTGCTTCCTAATTTCCTATTTTTTACATTTTATTTTCGTCAGGTAACTTGTAACTTTAAACGGGATTGAATTTTAGATATGCATAGTGATCATGTCCTGGAAATGAAAAATCCGAAACATTCATACTAGTATGAAAAAATATAATCAAAATACAATGATTTACATGAAACTTGGAGCACTAAACTATGTTGAAACTGTTGGATATATGAATTGCCAGAACGTTAGTAGATGGGAAAACATAGTAGGCGTAGGAATTTTGTTTTTGTCCATCTGTCATTCGAGTTAGTGTATTCGGTCGATAAACATTCTTTTTCATTTTCAACAAAACCTGGTTTTTCACTGGAGAATTCAACAGGTTATGGGCCCAGATGACAGTGTTTTGTTGAGTTGTGTTAACCGGTTGAGTTAAAAGTGATTCGTTTCTGGCCGAAGTAATCGTATAGGTGGAGGACGAAATGGATTTCTTGAAGCTGGAAATCAAGCGTTTATCTTACGACAACTATGAAACCTGGACGATTCTCGCTCGTCAAGGTCTGTGGAATGCGAAAATGGCAACATTGGCAAAGAAAGCTCTCAGTTAATAACTGTGTGCTCATAAGAACACTAAACTGAGAAGCAGGCTCTGTCCCAGGAGGACGTTAATGCCAAGAAGAAGAAGAAGGTCTGTGGAGCTACGTTTGCGCTGAAACGAGGGATAAGAAAAGAGCGATTGAATGTAAGACGAAAGATGAGTTAGCGCTTCAAACTATTGGATCATTTATTGAAGACGCCCTGCTGAAGATCATCAAAGATGCAGGTACAGCAAGAGAAACATGGATGCTGCTCTAGGATAATAAGGAGTATAGGCCTTTGCACTGTTTTGATTTTGCATGGGATTTTGACATTTACTGGCCTTGTTGTTTACAAATTTCGTAAAAGAGTGAAAGGGAGAGGAACATTTTTGTGCAGAGCCCCATTATGTGAAGGACTCTTCGGTGGGAAAGGTTGCTTTGATCAAAAATTGAAAGCTTATAACTGGAGCTTAGGCGGTGACATTTGATGACCTATTTGAAAGGATTGAAAACGTTGGATGCAGGATGGACGAGGACATGAAGGCAGCTTTTATCCTGGCAAGTTTACCCCGATCATATGAAAGCATCGTGGCCTCGATTCAAGGCAGGATGGACATTTTTACGATGATTTTCGTGAAAACAAAATTATTGGAAGAGTTTGAACGGCGTCGTGAAATAGATGATGAATTCAATGATCGTAAAGCCCTTGCAGCTAAGGTGATCCAAAGGCAGACCAAGGAATCTGATGTTAATCGTTTGTGCTATACTTGCGACAGTGCTGATCACCTAATGCGTGATTGTGAGTTGCTGAAGAAGGTTCGGAATGATTCATCCAGATCAACGACGAGGCTAAAAATGCGTTCCGCAGTTGCGATAGAAGAGTGAATTTCAAGGAAATGTTTGCTTTGCTGCGTTTGAGGAAGAGAAAACCGATGATTGGTAGATTTAGGAGCTACCAGTCACATGACGAGCCGTGCAGATTTGATGAACAATATCGAGGAAATGAAAAAAAAACGTTATATGGCAAATTGCGGAAAGGTGTTGTGCGATACTAAAGGAGAAACTGTAGTGTCCGCAGACAATGGGAGAGGATGTACCGTTCCGGTGTTACTAAAGGACGTGATAGTTGTGCCAGGGTTGTTATCAAATCTTGTTTCTTTGCCAGCAATCATTAATTTTATTGTTTTTAAAACTAACAAATGTTATATAATAAAGGGCGGCAATACTATTGTTGTAGGAAGGAAGGAAGGTAGAACTTTACAGATTGAATTTGTAGAATTCAGTCTAAATCAAGTAGGGAAAGTGTACCAGTTATGGCCATAGTGGTTCCCTATTTGGCCATATGTAAAATTCTAGCAACTTCTACTTTTTAAATCTTTTTGAATGTCTTAACATCAAGATATATCTTAAATCTAACTTCTACAACACACAAAAATTTTCAAAATTTGAAGGCATTAAAGTAATCACGTATGGCGAAATAGGGAACCACTATGTCCATAACTGGTACACCTACCCTATGTAGGTTTTCCGTTTTTGAGGAGGAGTGTTGCTGATATGAATTGCAAGATCGTTAGTAGATACGAAAACATAGTAGACGTAGGAATTTTTTTTTGTCCATCTGTCAAGTGTATTCGGTCAATAAACATCCTTTTTCATTTTCAACAAAACCTGGTTTTTCACTGGAGAATTTAATAAAACCTTGCTCCTACCATAAAATCGTGTTCGACAGTTTTTAGAATTGAATCAACTACTATTTAGAAGTATTTCCGATATTTTTTGGTGTTCCGTTCGCTACTTATGAATTTTTAAAGCTTAAAATTAGCCCAAAACCACAAAATTGATTTGAAGCACACCTGAATTTTCTCCAAATTGACTGAAATTTTGACCAGAAGTCTATTTTAACATGAAAAATCAGAGATTTCCAGACAGTTTTAAAAATATTAATAGGTCAACTCTATATTTACCTGCAACCATGTACTCTGTTTTGGTAACATCAATGGATAAATATTTGTATCCTCAATGTCTCCTTCTTCATTATTACGAAGGTGTCTTCAACTGGGCCTGACCCGAAACCGAAAAGATAATTTAATACTAAACCCGAACCCGATCCGATTCTCAAAAAAAGTAAGAAAAACCTGAATAAACCACCAAGGTAAAAAAAAAAAAATCATCGTTTCTAACGAACAAGAAAGCTTTCATATTGTTGCTCTGTTCAAAACCCGACTGGATAGTTTGTAACCTTTCAAACCCGAAAAATTTCCTTTCCGTTTCGGGTTTGGAAGCTTCGTGCATATACTCCTATTGACTGTTTAACGATAAACTTGCAACCATCGATGCGCCACCATATTTCATATAACGGAGTGTATTAGAACTAACTTGGAGGTGATGATTTGGAGGTTATTTGGCAATTTGGAGGTTAAAATCCCCTCCAAACACTAGCGATTTTGCGGTGGGATGTTGACGTTTGATGACGAATAGAATCATGAGTAAGAAAAAGGCGTTTGATTGCTTCATAAACTCTTAAGGCGAAGTAGGCCGTCATTGAAATTTGTACGCGTGGGTAATGATTGTTGCTAATTCATCTCACGATTGCGAATCAAAGAAAATCAGTTGGTTTTGCACTGACACAGCTGAAAAAGTATCAGCATACTTTATACATGTTAGCGCGGACAGTGATACCTTTTCAAGTCAATATAAACTATCAAGACTGAGTTTTATCACTTTAAAATGCAAGCTGAAAAGTCATCATTGTTGCCAAAACAAATGAGGCTACTTAGCCTTAAGGGAAAGACTTTGGTAAAGTTTCTAAAATATATTAAAAATGTAATCCATGTATTGCTCGATTATGTTACAAGTTTTCTTTCTCAAATAAAAGTAGGTTATTCATTTGCAGTTAATATTTATTATAAAATGTAAGCTAATTAAAATACATATATTTTGACATTAAGAGACCATTGTGAGATAATGTCTACAATCCGAGAAATGTTCGGCGTGTGTTTTGCAAATATGAATAATAGTCGCGAAACGCATTTCAATAGAAGTGGATGAGTGATTTTCATTGCAGATTTCAATTTTTATTGATTTATCTTTCGTACATTTAGGTGTCTCTTTTCCGGAATGTATAGTTTTATAAATGAATTATTGCCTATGCTACTTATCATTATACGAATAAATTAAGAAGAGATTCGACGACTATACAGACCTCATCGCATTATCCACCCCAGTATGTTATCAAACTTTGGTAGACAACAGTTTCAGTGTAAAACAATGTTCCTCCAAGGGCAAAGGAAAAGTGTATTCACATTTTCGGTTTATAAAATAAAGAATCCTTTTGCGGCCATTTACGGTCCGCTGCTATCTTTAGCCATCACAGAACTTAAATGTATGAGCTTTCATCTGGCATATCATAGGATGTATGCTCCTTTACATCACATGCTTAAATTTATGTATGTAGAACGTAGCCATGTTAATCGTAAACTTTTGCTTTCATTTTTGAACTTATGCCTAAAACCATCGCTACGGTCAACGGAATGGTTACGAGTGTATCCTAATTAAATCTAGAGCTCATTTTGGATTCAAGAATTGTTGGCATCGGTTTGGTCAACAGCGATGCTGCGCAGTGATCTGAAAGAGGGTTCAAAGGCGTTTATATTCTGCAATTATAAAAGCGAAGGTAGCAACATTTTAGAACAGTCATTTAAAGCCAGAACGGGTTTCGGGTGAGGAGAGATTTGTGGATTTCGTTGGGCTTACCTTGATCGTTCAAAGAGGGAAGGGTCAGTGTAGATCGGTTCGCTGGGGTCATCAAATTCACTTTTATTACCGTTGGTCCTGGAAATTGGATTCATCACAGGAATTTGACACATTCGGGAGAGGTTCCTACAATAGGTAAACAATTTATTTATTTTTCTGACGGAATGTGTCTGAATAGGAATAGTTTTTTGTACTTAAAATAAGAATTGCCTTTTCAATATGATCGTATTTTGTGCACATCAAGTTGTTCATTCGTATTGTTCGGATGAGCCGAGACAACTTGTACTGAGTACAACTACTATCTAAAAATCAGTTCGCGCCATTGGCGCGACTGCAGATAGATTAGGTTTTTTTTTATCTCAATAACTTTTGTTCTGTTGACCAAACTGGCCAATATCTCTTTGTGATTGGCATCCTAAAACCTAATTATAGCAGGTAACTTACCCGGTGGCAAAAGTTTTCTGTAGTCCGTTTCCAAAGAGTGATAATCCTGGTGAACGTATGTTTCCTTCGCCTCGAGATGACGAGGTTCCTCTGCCGGATGCATGGAATTGACTTCCGGATACGTTATGCAATGCAGACGGAGTGAAAGAATTAACCGGAGACGTTCGATCAAGTGCCCGATTCTTCATGAACACTTTCCAATACCTCCGATAAGCTAACCCGGAGGCAAACGTTATGCTGATGAGAAGAATCATGAGCAGGATCAATGCACTTAGTAATCCGTAGTATTCCGAATGTGTCAAACAGACGGTCTCTTGTGGAGCAACCATTTTCCTGGCAACCGTGTCCTGTTGCATCTCTTCACGGGATTGGAAAACCTGTAAAGTGTGAAAAGCGCGAGACTTTTAATTACTTTTTGAATTGAAGCTAAGATACTCCGAATGCTCTGAATTACCTCAATCATCTCGCGCACTTGCTCGGGCATTTCACTTGCATTTGCTTCAAGATCATCTCCGGTAGAGTCCTCGCCATCCTTCGTCCCATTCTTTAGCACCTTTGTGTCGCGTATAACTGTTCCATTGACTATCGAAACCTCATCATCATCGTCATCCGTATTACTGCTAGTCAGCGGCTCAGCTGTTCCATCGAAGTCTGTCGGGTTTTCGGATACAGATCTCCTTCGCCTTCCGAATGACGGTTCCGATCGACCACTGGGCCCAGGACAATAAGCCTGCAAAAACTCGTAGTTATAGAACAAATTACTCAGCTCTACCGTTCGATATACGCACCGGTTGACAGCCTCCTCGACAAGTTCGGACCGTTGCTTCGAAAACTAAGAAGTTGGACTCTGGAATTTTGAATGCGTTGAATCTCGCTTCCAAAGCGTCATTATCTCTTGAGCGTCCAAGTTCTGGGAACACCAAATTGTCCACTGGGCAGCTGTGAATTGAAAGATTTGTGTCACAACAGAACTACAGAAAAACATGTTGAACTCACCCATAGTTATCAATCAGTTGAACACTTCTTCCAGAGTAAGGATCCCGCGCTACAACATTTGTTGCAAAGATATCTGTAGCATGGCTGTATCCATCCTGAGATTCCAAGCGGAATGTCAACGGGTCACCAACGGCAATGGTTGTCGTAGGTCGTCCCTGGTACAGAATCATAAGCCGCACTTTGTTGCTCATCGAATTTTCTGCCGGTAGATACTCGATCGGGATCGGACTGCCTGATCTGTCAATTTCATTAAAACTACGTTTCAGACCGAAGAAATCGTACGTCCTTTGTCTTATTTTATCTTGTACCATCGGCTGGGGAGGTTGCCGGGGACGGTACAAGATTAAACAGTCAAAGGTCTTTTGTTTGATATGGGTTAGTAGCTATGCTACTATTTCTATTGTCAGTTATCTAAAGTTTTTCCATGCATCGAGTTGGCTACAGACATGCAGTGAAGTAAAGATTAGTACAGTAGTTCTCTCTTACCCTGCTCCAATATATCCTGAGGTAACAACTGCTTCACCAGGTCCTCGGAACATACAGGTCAAGTTAAACCGCTTATCTCTGCCAGTCTGAACATTATCCGAGAACTGAACAACGATGATGTTGGTCATTGTGTCTCCATACTAAAAAAAAAACAAATATAATTCAATTCGTTGAGGATTCGGCATAATGGAAAACAATTACCCTTTGAGTTCCACACTCTGGATATCCTCCAGGACCGCTAATCCTAAGAACGTTTACAGTGCCACCGTTACCTCGGAAGAAGCAACGGTCGTAGAAACCGTATGCGTAAATTCTTCCAACAAATCCTTCCGGTGTCTTCAAAGTGAACTCCATACCGTCTTCGTTACACAGCTGGCCAACTAAAATAAAACTTGATGAATTTTGGTTAAGATTTCGAGAAAGTAATCTCAACTAACCATCCAAGCATTCATCCCCTTGACCCCGTCCCATTGATCTTTCGTAGTAATCTGAGTTGTCGGTTTCAAACATCTGGCTGCTGGGTATGTCCAGATCTCTGGAATCCCGGTCACTCAACTCGCAATTGCCTTCAGTTTCATAGGGAGCCGATTCCCTGTAGTTGAAGCTGCGGCACATAAAATCTCTAGCTGCGACACACTCCTGCTGACAAACTCCCAGCGATGGTGCATTGATTACTCGCCTTATGAATTGTTTCCGCATCTTGCGCTTGGAAGCCATCTGTTTGAAGCTGTCGTAGCCATCGCACCGAGTTTCATACGGCCGTTGTGGTCCGAACCCTCCGAAACCGTCTCCACCCCCGAGAGTGTTATCGTATCCGGAACTGGAAGGCCCGTAAGGTATTTCAAACGGATAACCTCCTCCATCGGGCATTCCTGGACGCCGGTAGCCACGGTCTCGATCTGGGAATGCCGGCAGTGGCATTGGGGGTGGTATTCTTCCCACTCCCGATGGTGGATAGTACGGACCGTAGCCACGATTATCTCCGTATCCACGTTCGTACGGATCATAACCTAAGGAAACGTGAATTTGTTAACATTTTAATACTACTGCCATCTATTTATGAGATTGAGCGATAAATAGCAAACTTGTACTTGTAAACTACAGTAATCCATTGATCTAAAACGCTTATCTTCTTTGCTTTTTATTAAGATATTCGTTAATAAAAAGCAAAGAAGATAAAAGTTATTCAGGTTACAGCCGCGTTTATTCTAACCCGAAGCATGAGATATTCTGGGGTTAGACTCGCTGGGAAATGAGCTACATCCACATCAATAGTAGGTTAATATCAATCTTGATCTTCTACTTTGCTGCTGTCAAGTCCACATTCTGGGTTCGTAGCGTTTAGCTCCGTCAGTCGATTAGGTGTATGAAGTGATGATTCGCATTGATCAGTCGACGATAACTTTTCCTCAAGCGAAAAATGTTCTATTGTTCACATGCCGATTTGTCCCATAATGAAAAACGGTCGTAAGGTAGTCTAGATTTACAAAGACGAAATACGTTCTGGTCAATTTTTCACTATCAGCAAAGATTTCAAACTATCTGAAGATTTTTTTTTGAGAATTTCGAGTTGTATGGTACGGCAGCAGGCGACTACTTAAACCAAATTTTTTAGATGCTTGACATCTGCTGGAGTGTTGGAAGCGAATTTCCATAAGTTCCAGGACTTAATTCACGCATTTTTCTTTCTCACGTTGGCAAAAAGTGCCCTAGATGAAGGGATTACTGTTCCAAATTTTCACATTTATACTGATGTATAGCAACACATAACATGTAACATGGATTATCATAAGAAAAATGAAACATTTGATTACCATCGTTGTATTTGTGCGGAAGCAGTGGGATCTGATGTTGTGACGTTGGGTAACGACCCTGTGCCGGAATCGGTTCCATGGGGTATCGCGAATCGGGTGCTGGGTAACGGTTATTGTCGACTGGTCTCAAGGGAGGTGGGTAGCGATCAGTGGTGAATCCACGATCTGGAGGAGTTCTAGGTGGCGGTGGATAACCTGACTGATAGTTAGGATACATCTGTGGCATGTATGGAGGAGGATAACGGGTTCCAGTCGGTGCTAGAGGGTAGCGAGTTTCTGGTCGCATTGGCGGATACCTTGAGTCGGGAGTGGGCGGTGGATATCGTGAATCAGTGGGATATCGAGGGTCTGTGGGGTAACGCGGATCCTTAGGATATCTATTATCAACTGGATACCTAGAGTCAGGAGGATATCGCGAATCCGTTGGATAGCGCGTGTCCGGAGTTGGGGGGTATCTTGTGTCTGGAGGATATCTTGAGTCGGGTGGAGGGTAACGCATGGGAGGTATTCCAGGATAGAGGTCGGGTTCACGATCCGGATACCGATCTGTTGGTCCGTAGCGATCCCCTGGAAACCGATTGTCGTACACCGGTGGATATCTTCCATCGAAATCCGCTGGATAACGATCTGTTCCCGGGCCCATTGGATAACGATCCGTTGGTCCAGGATATCTGTCTGTTGATGGATAACCACCTGGAAAGGTTTTACTTGTAAGTGTGACGAATGCAAGGTGCTCAACATGATCGGCACGACTTTTAGTGCTTTTTTTCTTTTTGCAGAGGTGTTCTTGTGTAAAACTATTACTTCACATGTACGATTTATGTTATAACTTTTTCACATTTACCCCCATAGTGAAACACGGAAATACACTTACCACCATAGTCCGGTCGTAATCCAGGAGGATAACGTTCTCCCGGTGGAAACCGACCTGGAGCTCTGTCGTCTGGTATGCGATCACGATCACGGTCTGTAAAGAAGAATGTTAGCACGAATTCACAATCATGGAGTAACCATCATCATCTTTTACCTCCGTAGGGTGGTCTCCAATCTGTCGGATCTGGTCTGCCGTTGGTCGAATCGGAATCTCCGCCCACTAAATGTGCTTTAAATAGTTTAATAAAAATGTACCTCATTTAGAGACTAGCCCAACTACATGATACTTACGCATTAGGTTTTCATAGTAATCATAGTCAGCATCGTAGATGATGCGCATTCCATCCCGTTGATTGTATCGACTGAGACGGCAGGTTCGAAAGCGATCGCTATAGACCGCTGAACGGCACTGGAAGCTGGTCTGCCGGAGACACTCGTCCAGACACTCACTCAACGACCTTCCCGTAATTTCTGAATGAAACTCTCCACCTAGTCTAGAGTTACGATACCTCTGAAAGGCGGTATCTGGACGTCTGCCGCTAGCGAACAAGTGTGATGTAACGGAATTTTCCGGATAATCGGTTCCGCGTTCTGGGTTATGACAATAACAAGGCAGTGCATTACAAAACAGAACACGGCAACTTCCGCTCCCCGAACCCCCCGGGAGTGTTTCCAACAACTCTCACAACACTTGTGCAAAGGATGAGTTAAACAACACAATTCAACGGGTTAAGAATCGTCAGAAGAGGTGGAGATTCCATGTAGGAAGGGGTCTAACACAATGTGCAAGTCAGGAGGGAGTGAGTCTCTAGATCAAACACGAGTACCTCGGCTCCCAAGCTCTCGGACCCGTCTCAGGATACCAACGGACATGGTTCTAGAGAAAATCATAGTTAAGGCAAAAAGCAAATTTTGTCTAGCGTGCTCGTAGCGTTCACTTAACCGTAAAGTTAGCGTGCGAAATTGCTTTGAATCTACTTTGTGCGGAAAATCGGTCGAATGAATTGTAGGATGAATGAAGTTCTTCTGACGACCCGGGGGGTTCTTTGGATGAAGGGGGAGAGTGACATTCACTAATGCATCGAATTGAAAGCGAAAGCGTGATTCCGAATGGATACTTACGATTATCCAGGCACACCAAGTCGTAGAAATGGTGGGTGGGACTAGAGCTGATGCTGAGGTCATCTTTCTGCGAGACCGAATCTTCCTCCGAGAGGATGCACTGCTTCGTTTGATCGTCGAATTCGATCGAGCGGCAGAAATACCTATGTGGAAATTAGGAAAAAATAAAGATCGAACTATTTGCTTTAACCATTGTAATGTATTGAAATATTTTGGACGTTTTCTCTACGTTTCCACAGACGAATCATGAAAGAAAGTCTGAAATATGCATCGACCAATTGTTACTATAAAGCTAATCTACGTATCGTAGATTATAAACCCCTATTTTCTAGGAAACTAGGACTGGCTCATCACAATGCTGAGGTTGGAAAACAGCGCGATTTGAAGGTAAAATATTCACCGAAGCCCTGAGGCGTGAACGAAACACTCTAGACCTAAACAGTGAAGAGCTAGTCGCTGTGATATCACGAGCGTGTGATGCTTCCATACCGAGAAAAGCCCCTCCTAGAGAGAACAAGCCGCCGGTGTACTGGTGGTGCGAATCAATCGAAAATCTTCCAGCGATCTGGGGGTGACGCCTACAGGGTGGTATTGACTAAGACGCTGCATAGATCAAGGACTCTTTCCGAAAGTATGGAAGCGACAGAAATGCTATCACCAAAGGCGGGGAAACCACCATGTGACCCGTCAGCGCAACGACCTATCTGTCTACTAGATACGACAAGCAAGTTGCTGGAGAGATTGATCTTCAACAGGTTATTACCGTATACGGAAGGTGCGGTCGGCCTGCCCAACAACCAGTTTGGATTCAATAAGGTAAATCTACTCTGGACGCTATCCAGTCGGTCGTTCAGACAGCTTAGGTGGCCATCGAGCATAAAAGGAGCGGCATCCGTTACTACTTGGTTGTCACTGTGGATGTGAAAAATGCGTTCAACAGCGCAAGCTGGGAAGCGATAAAACGCACTTCATGGCCTCAAGGTACCGGTGCAGATGTGTAAGCTTCTAGAAAGCTGTTTTGATGGTAGGATTCGACAGTAATTGCCAGTAAACGCAAGCTCCTGGCAGGCGTGGCGCTATCCATACTAAGGTATGGAGGACCAATCTGATCAAAAGCGCTGAGAACGGACAGAGGCCTAAAGCGGTTAGAAAGCACGTATAGGCTCAAGGAGTAGCTAGCGCATACCAAACGGTTTCTAAATCATAGAACGGTATGTGACACATTCCAGCGTAACGCGATACCACGAGGAACCGACTTTCATTATCAAATTAGGCATGTTCTTGGAAATATGCATTGTGACCATGTGATAAAACAGGTTTTATATCATGCATATTAAATGTACTTGATGTTGAGACATTCATTTTGAAACATAACACTGCATATATGGTAATTAAAAGCAGTTGCATTCCGTAACGCGACACCATCGCTGAAATGCACTTTTTTAAACGTCACTCTATAATCGCCTATATCTGCTCTGCTATAATTTTTACAATCCGGGTTTGTTCTAGGCAATCCTTCTATGTATTGATAAGTATCAGAGTGTGACTTCAAACTGGATGGAAATATTGAATGATTGCAGAAATCATTGATTGCATTTTATGAGCGCCGCGTTACGTTTATCTTCCAACAGGGTTCTGCAAATGGTGTCGCGTTACGCAAAAAGCATTTTTTATTTTTATTGATAAAATCGGTAATGTTGCTTTTGGGTTTCAGAAAAAATGTATATCTAGTATTGTTATTTGTTTAATACATTCGACATTCTGCCTCACAGTGGGGTAATTTGATCCGACACTGGTTAAAATTAATTTAATGTTTCTGTGAAACCTTTTGAGAAAATCGTGCTTTGTTAAAGCGTAGATGGCACGTGTGGTCACCATATAAATTTGACTAAATTTTTTGCAATAATGTTAAGATATTTCTGTGATTTTTTAAGAATGTTTCCGGTACAGTGCTTTCGGATGGCGGCGCGAATAATCTTGAGATTTGATACATGTTAGAATAATTGAATTTGATTGTAAAATAAAATTATGTAAACCTTTAAACGATGTACTTTTAAAAGTATGCTTTCGGCAAAGACGACAAGCAAACATTTATGATTGTCGGAACTGTCCGATATTCAATAATACAGTGGAGTTAATGGATCTGATAAATGGGTAAAATTATCAAAAAGATTCAATAAATTATTTTGAGAATATTGTTTCAGAAATGTGTAGACAACCATAAAAGCTTCCCAATGATGGGACGAAAAATATGTAGAGCTGCTGTACAGTGGGGTAATTGCACTTTTTTTGGGTTAAACTTTTTAACCGTTCCTTTGATCTCTTTTGAAGATGATGAGAATATCCGATGTACATTCGATTTTTATAATCTGCTGGTTCAGACATACCGTGTGCAAGTGTTAATGATTTACTAATGGTTGTCTGAAGGATACAGAATTTTGTGGCACAGGGGTGTAATTGAACCAGATATTGGGCCAATAAAATTTCAACGTAGCCATGTAGTATTTTGTAGTGTTGTAGTAGTTAGATTTAACATATATCTTGATGTAAAAACATTCAAAAAGATTTAAAATGTGATAGTTGTTAAAATTTTACATATGGCCATATAGGGAACTACTATGACCAGAACTGGTACACTTTCCCTATGTTTCTTTTTTTCTTTTCTGCACAAAGCTCTGGTTTTAGGACTGGTTTTAAGAATGATTGGTTAATATTCATAAAAATTATCAATTTATAAAATCATCCAATCAGGGCTGCCATGGGCCACTACAACTCCCTTTGTAAAATCCACAAAACTGGTCGTAAAAATCATCCTAGACCACTGCGCGTGTTTTTAATACGTAAAAAATCATAGTTTTAGAACATATAAAATTTGTAATACACGTATAATTGGGCGCATTTCTTAGCCGAGTGGTTAGAGCCCGCGGCTACAAAGCAAAGTCATGTCTGGGTTCGATTCCCGGTCGATCCAGGATCTTTTCGTGAAGCAAATTTACTTGACTTCCCTGTGCATAGAGTATAATTGTACCTGCCACACGATATACGAATGTGAAAATTACAACTTTGGCAAAGAAAGCTCTCAGTTAACAACTGTGGAAGTATCATAAGAACACTAAACTGAGAAGCAGGCTCTGTCCCAGTGAGGACGCAACGCCAGGAAGAAGAAGAAGTATAATTTGTATTGAAATTAAACACCACCTTGATCACCGAAGTTTATTGCAAAATTAATCAAATTAATTATTATACAACGTAAAGGATGAATGTCAACATAGATAAATGTCATGACAAGACATCCAGAAGATTTGAAAAAAAAAACTACTCGTCTAAGTTGATTTTTACGAGATGACCTTTTTTACGGTTGCTGCAGATCCTCTCAAGAGCTTTATAATGGCCACCATTATCCAAGAACAATCTCAATCATCCGTTATGTTTAGTAATTGATTTCTGATATAAAAAGACAATTACACCGTCTTTAGCCAAAGGCTGCACAGACTGAACGATCACTAACATTAGGCAACGGACAACACGGAACACCCAGCAGCCCAGTGATGAATTTTTCGTTTGACGAAAAGTTTCCACCGTCTGGAGCGGGAATCGAACCCACACCTCGTGACTCAATACGCCTAAACGACTGACGCCGCTAACCGCACGGCCACGAAGCCCACATATGTTTTGAAAAAAAAGCGCAGTGATCCAGGATGATTTTCACGAAATGACCATGTTTACGGATGTTCCGGATCTTCCGGAGGTCATTATTGTGACCACCTAGGTCCATCAACAATTCAAATAATCTATTGCGTTTTATAATAAGGAGTTCTGGTGTGTTTGCAAAAAACTGTCTTGGATTATTTTCATGAATTGACCATTTTTACGGATATTCCGGATTATCCGCTGGAGAACCACGTTGTTTACCATCGAAGCCAAGTATTCCACAACATGTAAGAGACTATTCCTGCACTAAAAGGCACCTGTCTGATAAGATTTGGGTCACTAGCCATTAAAAACCAGAGCTACTTGATCACACACTTAAATTATTTTACGGATTCCTGTAAAAATCTCAACAGCTGAACAGTTCGGTGAAATAAATTAACGGAGTACGGTAAATTTTTACAGTATTCGGTGAAAAATCACCGGAATCCGTAATATTTCGACGGAATTACGGTGTTTTATTTCACCGAACTGTTCAGCTGTTGAGATTACGGTGAAATTCACCGTAAGAGCTTAGTGTGCAGATTTGAGTGAAAAACAAGAGAAAACTAACATACCCACATTTTACAAAAACGGGAAGGGTTTTAGTGGGGTGGCACCAACAGGGTTGGGAAAAATCATGAAATTCACTCTACAGTAGCTAAGCAAAGCCAATCACAGTCAGCAAAGCCAGTGAAACTCACGCCCATCGCTGCCGTAGGCAAAAACCTTGAAAATAGAAAAACACCCGTTGCTAAGGGCAACCCAGAATTACTGTAGAAAAATGTTCGATTTCCCGCTGCATTTCCCGCATTTAGAGCCTTCAATGACACTAACGATTTAGAAAATTCATGCACCCATCATAGGTTACTTGATGAGATTCACGTTTTTGAACTACTGTACTGGAGAGCCACGTGATTTTCGCGAAAATTCAAGCCTACTACTATTACCATTCCCAGCACTGGGCACCAACGCTGAAAGCTAGTATTACTGTTTCCATCTACTAAAAATCAAAAATTTCGAAAATCGGTTGTAGCATTGCTGAGAACGAGCATTTTGAAATTTGTAGTTTCATCCTGAAAATTTACGGTGAAAATTAACGTAACGCGACACCAAAACTTTGCACCTAGTGTAACTTTTCGCAGAATGGTCCGATTTTAAATCTTTTTTTTATGGACACACGTATCTTGACGAGTAGGAAGAGAATCCAAAATATAAGAGTTCTATAAGAAGTATTTATTTTACAATGTCAAAAATAAGGCTATTTTCGTAACGCGACACCATAATAATATGACTTTTTGAAAAAAATACGTTTTCAAAGAACCAATATTTTGTTTGAAAAAATTAAACCCGCACATAATAATGTCATCTAATACCCTTCTAGTTAACGGATAAGACAATCATATTACACTTGATAAACTATGATACAGGGCTATTATGAAAAAAGTTGTTTAATGTCTCAATTTCTCACCAATAAATTATATAAACTTTATATAACTTTTTAGGTATGTTTTTCACTGTATTTTCAATCAAATTTATGTTTTTTATACAATTCAACATATTGTCTTTCATGTTCTGCATAGCTTTGGAAATATTTCAGAGTTTGAATTTTTGATATCCTGGCGTATATGTGCGTGGAATGTGTCATGTGTGCATCATAGCCGGGATGACGCCCATCGGACTTATCATCAAGGAAGATGTTCAAAGCTTTAATCAGAGAGGTACCGGAAGAGTTCGCATAGCGTGTAAAGAGAATGCGTGCGAGGCTGGTCTCTTGTAACATTGTTTAAGTCGGCTAGGAGAAGCAGTTTGCCTAGGCTACTTCTGCTAAAAGTGTTAAGTGCTATGTGCACTGCTTCCTCCCCGAAGAAATATCGTAAGGTGATTCTGGGGAGAAAAGGGTCTGAAGCTAAGGGCAATTTCTGTGCATTTTGTACATCTCAGAGCATGAGCTAGTTTTAGTGGGCCCCGGAAACAGCTTCTAAAGGACTTGCGTTTCATTCTGAAGAAATTGATTCACACCTCATTTTTTTGTCTGTTATCTATGGTTTAGTTATACTGAGTTCTGTTTGATCTTTCGACCTTGACGCTTGCTTTTGCCGGAGCGAGCGACGAGGGCAGGATCATGTCGCGCGTCGGTCTCGTAAGTGAAAAAGTGTCGTGATCGGGGAGTTCGGTTGGAGTAAGTGAAAAAGTGCCGCGATCGGTTAGTTCTGTTTGATCTTTCGACCTTGACGCTTGCTTTTGCCGGAGCGAGCGACGAGGGCAGGATCAAACATGTCGCGCGTCGATCTCGTAAGTGAAAAAGTGGCGTGATCGGGGAGTTCGGTTGGAGTAAGTTAAAAAGTGCCGCGATCGGTTCGTTCTTTTTGATCTTTCGACGACCTTGACGCTTGGTCCTGGGCAGTGCGTCAAGAAAGCCCGAGCTGTCGTCCGTGTTTTTTTTCGGGTCGCGCGCCTATTTTTTTTCTGAGTGCTAGCCGAGCAAACGAGTGAAGCTGAAAGTGGATTGTGGTTGCTCAGTCAAGGATAACGGATCAATTGGTGAGCTCGTTTCATGCTTCTATTTCTAATCTATAAAATATGTATGACTGCACATTCAATCGTTACAATGGTGGGATGTAAATATGATGTTTCAACAAACTATGGATGGTTCGTCTCTGTGAGTGTCGACACAAACTCTGATTCATGATTTATTTATGTTTAACATTTTTTTTTTTTTTTCAGAACACCCCTTATATACTTTTATTTTTGTAATTAAAAAAACTTTGAATGGTACGACACTACAAGTGTAGACTTGCGAAAGGTTCACTTTATTCAACAAACTTTGGATGGTTCGCCACTGTAAGTGTCGGCATAAGAATAAGAGTGTTCTATGATGTCCCAACCAATTGAGTCTTTTGTTTCTTTTCAAATGAGTAAAATATAATATGTGTTATTCGTACTGACAGCTGTAGGAATGTTACATTTAGGTATTTGTTCAACAAACTTTGAATGGTTCGTCACCTCAAGTGTCGGCATAATTTTCCTCTACATAGAAATTATATGAACAATTATATTTACGTATAAGCATGTATATATCTCACAAATCATTGTTTATCATGGTCTAATCGCTTATCAAAGTGAATCCTTTGACCCAACGATCCTCTCCATTAACAAACATCCCTCCCAGTAACCTTTGTGGAGATGCAGAGGCAAACACGGTCTCCAAATAGCAAAGGTTACACACTAACATTCCTTCCCTCAATCCCACCTGACTGCAAGGACGTGGCCGGCGCCGTTATTGACCTTGTATAAATAGAGGCACTGAATTATGCACACTGAAGAAGATTTTGGCCAATCCCAGCTGAACTTCTAGTTGATTCTTTGAGCATTTTCACTGACTTCGGTCAATCACGGAATAGCAACCATTGATATGTGTAGTCAGTCTAAGCTAAGCTAAGCTAAGCTAAGCCCCGGAAATAGCTTCTAAGGGATCTGATTGCAGATTTCCCCCTTAACCAAATATCCTATTTTGGAACTATGAGCATCTACCGTAGGGAAGGCAGTCCATAAATGACGTCACCTCCTGTAGACCCGCATTGAATATAAATATGAACTGGCATGTCTGTGAAACCTTAACTCATAGCAATCACCAAGCAATTCGCTGATGACCAGAGCAATGCACTGCGATAGAAAACAAAAAAATGCATGAGGCACGAGCAGGCTCCATAATACTCCTCAATATCATCGGAGTTCAGTAACATACTCTAGAGCAGCGTGCTGCCTTTGCCTCTTAGCGAGGGAGCGAAAAAATGCTAAACAGAGAGGCAACGAAAATTGAGCGAGGAAGATGCAGCACAAAACACACCAGGGTAAAATTCCATCACAACTCCCCGAGGACTGTCTGGCGGGTGAGCATCGCAACAAGAGAGAGAGAATACTAGAAAAAATCCTCGCATTTTTTTGCACTCTCACTCGAATTGCTTGTGGATCTGTGTTGAAAATTTTGAGTTCAATTTTTCTCCTCATAAAAACGGCAAAATCGCCTCATCTTTGCATCGCAGAGGAGTTGCTATCAAGCCTCGGTACAAGTTGGATAAACTCTGAGGTGTGCAATCCTTGAGTAGACCTTCGAAAATTTTGAAATGCTTTGAAATAATCTTGCACATACACAATATTCTTATTGTTTTCAATGCGAACGATGCAGAGATAAATGAATGATAACAAATTATAATATAACATGGTTTTACGGCTAACCTGATTGAATTGATCCGTGCAATGCTATATCTCTGTCAAAATGACAACTAGTAGATAAGATTTTTTTTGAAACTTTCAACAGATTCAAACAGGGCAATCCGTTTTAGAATCTGCTGTTGAACACTGCACATTGATATCTTTATCATCCGAAGTGACTACGAAGCTAAGAGAGAGAGAGAGATCATGAGGATTGAACTAACATGACGGAAGTGATAAATTTGATAGTGAAGTGATGTTGAGTTGTGGAAAATTTGAAATTGTGCTAGAATATGTGTAGTTCGGTACCTGTTTAAACAACACTAGATCAATGTTACAGGCAAAGCTGAAGTATTGCGGTATAAAAATAATTACAAAATATGTATTGTATACAGGACACTGATCTTTCCAGTTGCTCTTTACGTGGATTTTTTAAACCGTAAACCCAACAACCTTTTTGTGAAAATTATCATATTAAAGGTGTTCCTTTTAAAGCCTGAATTCAACAGAATTCATTGATCATAATCCACTTACTTTTCAGCCCTCAGACAGAGCGACTGGCATTCCTCCAGGGTCATGTTGTTGAAAATCTCCACCTCGAAGGGACCGCCCAGCCGTTTGTTCTCCTCTTTTACGTACACCACCAAGCCATCGCAGCGCCGTTCCGCATTCAGACAGGTGTTCTCCAAATAATCCGAGTTCGGATCATCTTCCAGCAGTTCCGGATGGGTCCGCCGGGTGAATCGGCTCATGGAACAACTGCGCAAAGTGGAATCGTAGTTTGCCGATCGGCAAACGAAGGAAAACTCATTGAGGCACTTGTCCTCGCAATCCGAACGATTGGCGGCAGTCACTTCCTTGATATCGGACACTGGCAGTTTGAGTTTCTTCCTCGGGTGTCTTTCGAACACATAGCGCCGGCTGGGACATTCGCGATCCGGTCGACTAGCTGTAAGATGGAAGAGTATGAGACGATTTTGCTTATTGTATTGGATTACAGATTTCCTTACAAGACAGACACACTTCGGTGAAATGGACACTGTTCGGCACGAGCATGAGATTTCCTATACCCTCCGGAGCAGCTTGCTCCCTTGTAAGGTAGCAAGTGGATTCTTCGTATTCGGCGCTGCCGCTGAAGGAGGCTATCCTACTTCCGGGTTGGAAGTCAAAGCTTGTACAAGCTCGTCCCAAGTTGTTGGACGCTGTGCGGTCTCGCAGGCAGAGGTCTTGGCATTTCTCCAGCACTCGGAACGGTGGCGCCGAATCTCGGACCACGTCGTCATCGAAGCCTTGCAACTGTTGATTTGGCAGTCTTTCGTAAAGTACCCGACCCTGACCATTGTTGCAGGTGGTTTGACCTAATACTAACACTAATCTAGCTAATATTACTATAACGGCGATGTCGGACATCCCCGGAAGTAGCTTCTGTCTCTTACGCATTTTGATTTTTTTTATCTCTTATTCTGACCCTCTTTTACGTATTATTGGCTCTGAACTTAATAATAACCTCATACTCCCATCAATTGATGGGCGGTTTTTATCGCTTTTGATCGTTTGTTAGCCAAAGTTCAAATAGTTCATCACGGATTTGGACCATTTCACCATCTCATGGATTCTCTGCGTGAGCGACCTGTAAATGGGGAGAAGATGAGTAGAGAAGACGAATTAATAAATTGTTGATCGCAGATTAGAGCGGCTTCTGATAGGCTTGTTGAGTTGTACCAAGTCGAAAACGTAGGCTAGCAGCAGTAATTTTTTGGGCATTGCGTGGTGATTTAACAACTGACTGACTGTGGCGTAACCTGACGAAAAGCTATTACAATGATTGATCATCGATCGCAGTCAGTGCAAAGGAAGCTATTATTGTCGTTATTGCAGGCCACGGTGTGAACAGTAGGGGCGTGTGGCACACCGCAAGCCACTGATCATCGTTCATGTGTAACGAATCGGCTAAGCATGGGGGAAGAATTGGGTCGAAACTGTACTGTTTTTGATTCTTTGTATTCGATTGTTATTATTACTCAGTATTGAATGTACCGTTTTTGTTTCATACTTACACTTGGCTCAAATTCGACTTTCAAAGGCCGTTTTCTAAATGGACAAGATGAATTTATTATTTTACTATCATCTGCTTAAACATTTAAAAATTCATAAAATAATGTTATACATCGAAAATTGCAAATTACACTATGGGGCGAAATGGATCATCATACACTCACGATAATGTCCTCATTTGATGCATGTGCCAACCCATATGGATTTTTGCAATGGGGGTTTGCACATGGAAGGTATGTGCGAAATCAATGAGGTGTCGCCAATCTTTATTTCCATTTAAAGTATGATTACTTTATATCCGATTCATAACCCAGACACATACATTACATGGGCGGCTTCAATGGAGTATATTGATCAGACAAATCATATTAATGGACGTTTTTGGGTTTCCTTGTTATATCCAATAATGAGCAAAAATGAAGAAAAATAGTTTATTATATAGATTGATAGACACATTGCAACGGCCACAGTATATGTGGTATGATATAACAATTAATTATAATAAACGGTAGAAGCAGACGAACTAAAAATTGGCAACTTGTTGAGGCAACTCGTATTGGTTATAATTCTACGTCACATCTCTGTGGACAGCGAGGTGGATAGTTCATCAGTCGATTATCATTTATTGCTTCTGATGAAATTCGATTTCTTCCTCTGCATAAAAGTAGATTAAGTTAAAACAATGTCATAGCGGTGATTTCCAGTCATAATTACCTTCCGATGCTAACAAAGTATCGCTGGACAAATGCAGCTTATTACGATCACTACCACGAAAACTATATACGGATGCCATATGTTTGCACAATGTGCTTCAGAAGAATGTATACATTGCACATACTTTGAATATGTTTCAAATGGTGTATATGTGCTGCAAATAGAAGGTATTTAATACTATCATTGTGAGTATATGGCACAAATAAAACTAATGATTTTGGAAATTTGAGCAACGTATGTGCAAATCCACATGAATTCAAGGGACCCATTTTCTTGAGTGTAGAACAAAACATGTTTAAGAATATTTATGGGGAAAGAGGAGTTAGAGGACAAAAGGTCGGAAGACAAAAGGTCGAAGACGGTTTGCATGGTGGACATTTTGAAATCTTGTTGTTATTTAATGACACGAAAGAGCATGTTACTGCAACTATTTTAGTAATTTTTCCCGCTCAAATAACGGCTGCATAATATATAAACTTTACTTTAAAAATTGGGTCCATAAATCAACCTTGACACTTTTGACCATGTTTGACGTTTGCTTAATCGACAAAAACACCACAGGGTTTTTAGTTTTAACACTGGGGTTGTTCCTATCTGACATTTCGGAAGGGACACGGAAAGCAAAATACACTCAAAATTTGAGTTTAGGCCAAGGAGTGTGACAAAATCTAAAAAAATGTTTTTTGGACTTAAACAAAAGAAAAACATTAAAAAATTGAGTAAACATGTATTTTTGGCCAAAACTTAAGCGTTTGACACTAAAATTGGGACAGGCCCTTAGGACCCTATTCGTGCAATACTCTTCGAAAAACGAAAATTTCGGAACATTACATCACGCACCTGTATACGTGTCGAAATTTATGTTTTCGTCTACTACTGAAACCGATGGATAGTTAATGTCTTCAAATGAAGAAATTTAGAAGGTGAGCAATCAAATTTACCGTTTCAAGTTGTAAATCATGTTATATCTACTATGACGATATCTGGTACAAAGAGTATATGAGAACCCAATTATGGCAATACCATAGAGGCGGTTTTGTTTACATTTGTTTTATACAAGTAATCGACTGTCCATAATTGGAACATTTTTTTGGTGAATGCCAGGAACACTTTTGCCATAATCGGTACAAAAATAACGATTAAAACAAAACAATGTTTAGAAGCTTTAAGTCAATTTCATACTAAAATTTCATATAATCCGTTTTGCAAGTCTTCAAACTAGTAATTAACATCAACAAGTCATGCTTACGCTTCAGATACACAGCTAAAATCTGCTTTTAATCCACACTGTTGACATATTGCATTTATAATTGGTGCACCTACCCTATCTATCCCTGTATTATGAGTTCAGTTCCAGTGATTATGTCATAGAATATATTATATGCAATCGATCAATTTGTCCCAAAAAGATCTCGCAAATCGTCACCTCAGCCACCATGGAGCAACAATCGCTTAAAACAATTAAAGAGGCTAAAACGATCTCTCTTACGCAAATACTCAAAGTTAAAAACTCCCCGTGCTAAACAAAATTATCATGCTGCCAATTCTCGTTACAAAACCTTGAATAAGAATTTATTTCTTTCACACCAACGAGCAGTTCAACAGAAATTAAGACATAATCCTAAAGGATTCTGGAATTATGTCAACGAGCAACGTAAGGAATCCGGTCTTCCTACGGTCATGTTCAAGGGAAATGTTGAATGTTCATCTACAGAAGGCATTTGTGATTTGTTTTTAAATCAATTTTCTAGTGTGTTTACGAATGAATCTTTGCAAGAACACCAGATCAATGAAGCTGCTAGTGCTATTCCTGTTCACGCTCCCGTTGGTGATCACCCTATCATCGATGCAGACACAGTCGCAGATGTTTGCTCTTCCTTGAAAGCTTCAACAAGCTCCGGTCCTGATGGTGTGCCTGCTTTCATTTTGAAAAAGTGCTCCAGTAGTCTTTCTTTACCTCTTTCTCGTCTCTTCAATCTATCGTTACAAGTTGGAACCTTCCCTAACCATTGGAAAAAAGCATACATTTTCCCTGTTTTCAAGAAAGGAAATAAGCAGGAAGTAAGCAATTATCGTGGTATTGCCGCTCTCTGTGCCATCTCAAAATTATTTGAGAAAGTGGTGTATGATTTCTTATTCCACAACTGCAAACTTTTCATCTCCGAGCATCAACATGGTTTTATGCCGAAATGCTCAACGAATATCAGTTTGGTTCTCTACACTTCGTTTATCGCTCAAACACTGCAGAAAGGTCATCAGGTAGACTCGATTTATACGGACTTCTCGGCTGCATTTGATAAAATTAACCATCGTATTGCTGTTGCTAAATTCAATCGGCTCGGTTTTTCTGGATCATTGCTCAGCTGGCTTCAATCTTACCTGAGTTGTCGTGAAATGGCCGTCAAAATTGGAGACACTACATCTAACTTCTTCCCAGCAACCTCCGGAGTGCCTCAAGGTAGTCACTTGGGGCCTCTAATTTTTTTAGTATATCTCAACGATGTTCATTTACAACTCAAATCCCTAAAGCTCTCATTTGCTGATGACTTCAAGTTGTACTGGGCTGTCAAAGATGATAAAGATGCACAATTTCTTCAAAATCAGCTCGATGTGTTCACTGAGTGGTGCGACACTAACCGAATGGATCTGAATGCAAGTAAATGTTCGGTGATTTCATTTTCCCGCAAACAGTCAACGTTTCATTTCGACTATAGAATCAGGTCTACTACTCTTAAGAGAGAGTCGGTTGTTAAGGACTTAGGAGTGTTACTAGACATTAAACTCACTTTCAAAGAGCATATTAGTTACATAACATCTAAAGCCTCTAGAACACTCGGCTTTATTTTCCGTGTCGCAAAACACTTTAAAAATATTCAGTGCCTTAAGTCTCTTTACTGTACACTAGTGAGATCAATATTAGAATGCTCTTCAGTTGTCTGGTCCCCTTATTACCTGAGAGAGACTCGCGAAGAGGAAAAATATCAACGTCATATGCAGCCCAGATTCCCCTCTCACGTAACGTCAAATGCAGCCCACCGTTTTTATGGCTGAAAAAGTGAAAAGTATTGTGTTCAAAGTAAACTGTTATTGAAAACCTCAGTCGGCAGAGCAGGTTTTTTCCAAAGTTGCTGATAAATCTAAGCAGAAGATTAATTATTTCTGATGTCTACTACGTTTGCTGGCATGAAATTTCGCTCAAACGGCTATTTATGATTCGATGTGATGCAAACTCAATAATTTTTTGCTGAGAGGTTCATGTGAGGATTTGAACAGCATGCGCATAATTGGTATAAACACAAAGTGGAATGAGAAAAAAACTCAGCAATCACAGAAAAAGAAGACCGTCTTCACGAGTCTCGTCTCAGCTTATTACCAAAATAGTATTCTTCGAATCGAGTCGATACAGCATAAATTTCTGCGCTTCGGACTGCGCCATCTCCCTTGGAGTAATCACAACTTACCTTCAATATTCCATACCGTCGTCTTCGATCCTGCACATTTCTGTTTCTTCAGAGTGCTCGCACTAATTATGGACACAACGAACCGTTTATTAGCATGTGTCGAATCTTCAACCGTTGTTCGTCTGAATTCGATTTCCATCTCTCTCGTTACACCCTCCGTAAAAAATATAGCCAAATACTTGCAGCCTCAGTTAGTCGAAGTAGTTAATCTTTGTCAGATAGCTTAGGATTGTATTTTAGATGTAATTATAGATGTAAGCCAAAATTGTATCATTTGGAAACCATGTAAATTCTGTTGATACGAAAAGAAGAGAAGGTTTTGCGCCCATTTGAGAAAGACGCTAATGTTGATCTACTCAAATGAGCTTTTGCCTACTCCAAATAAAGAAATAAAGAAATATTGATAATCATCGTAAAAATTGTACTATTAGACATTGTTGGAAGTCCAAAGTCTCGAAGCCTGGACGTTTTCGTGGAATTGAGGCAATTTTAACGTACTTGCGATTTCGCTATTATTATAAGACAGAATACGCAAACAATAAAATGACAGCTCGTCCAGTAGTAAAATTTGTCGAAGGGTGATTCAAAAGAGATTTTCACACTAATATAAAACGCGTTTTTCAAATAGTTCCAGGGCACGAAAAATTTCGAAATATTGATTTTTGTTTTTTTTTACCTGGATTCAGAATATGGATTCAGAGAATTTCTGATGAAAGGTCTCTGAAATCTCTATTCTAACCAAAGTGGTCTCTAAAGTCTCTTTTTTCCTTATCTTGCTTGCAGATAATTATGAAGTAATTTTTTTCATCATATTTCTAAGGAACAGCTCCAGGAATTATCCTAGTGGTTTCTCCAGAGATTTCATCTAAAATACAATCAGAAATTTCCTTATAAATTCTTTCAGTAATTTTTCAAAGGATTCTTGAAGGAATTTTTCCAGAATTTGCATCAGGGAATCCTTGAGTACTTCAGCGTTACTACCACCAATAATTATCTCAGGGATGAACAATTTTCTAAAGACTATCCTAGGAATACATTTTTACACTAACTTTTCAACTGATTTTTCCAGTCGTTTCTCTAAAAGATCTTCCATAGATTTTCACCGTTTTTTTCCAAGAAAGCCCGCAAAGGTTCATTCCTGAGTTTTTGGTAAAATTCGTCCAAGGATTTTTTTAAGAAACGTAAGAGTTTCTACGCCATTTCATCTACGGTTATCCCAAAGAATTGCTCAAAAACTCCTCGAGGGGGCATTCGAGTAAATCTATTAGGAACATTTCAAACAGTTTTTTAAGTTTGATCTGTGTTTCATTATTGAGTTATGCTAGATTTTTTTCTTGGAATTTCCCCAGCATGTCATCCAAAGAATACTGAAGTTCTTCTAAGCATTTTTTATTGAATCGCTCATAAAATCCCCACGGAATATTCAAAAGTTCATTTAAGGTTTCCACACCAGTTAACACTTCGGTAGTTTTTACAAGAAATCCTCCGATCATTCCTACACATTTTTCAAGGGTTTCGTCCTATGTTTTTCCAGGAGTTCCTTCACAAAATCCTGCAGGATATTTACCAGAGATTCCATTGATTTATTCATTTTTTTTTTTCAATTATTTTAGCAATAATTTAGACAATCTTGTAAAATTTCCTCTCTAGAAATCTTTATTCATCAAGGGAGACTTAAGAACTTATACAAGTTTTTACAGAAGTTATCCTAAGATTTGCTTTAGGAATGTGTCACAATTTTTTTCTCAACAGTGTTCTTAGCTTATTAGAATATTAAATTCGCATTTCCTTGAAAAAATACATGGAAAATTCCTGGAAGAATGCTTGATTTTTTTTATTTTTGAAAACTTCCTCGAGAAATCTCTTAGATTTATTGGAAGGTTTCTCCAAGAAATCTAAGGAACAATCTCTGGATGCCTTAGAGAAATTTATAGTTAAAATCCTAAATAAATTCTGAAGGAAAATTTTGTAGAAAATCCTGAGAAATCCATGGAGACATCTGGAATAGTCTCTGGTTGTATATTTCACGTTTTAAACGGAAGTCACCGGATAATATCCTGGAGGTCTAAGGGCATTCTTCAAAAAAATATCCGGATCCTCCGGTGAGCCCCCAGGTTCTTATGCACTCAAAGCATTGTTTATGTCTATGTATGTTGAAAACTAGTGAGATTGCAAAAAAAAAACCGCGGCTTTCCAAGTCATTTTTAACGATTAGATTATTTTTACGGATGTTCCGGATCTTCCAGTGACATGCCAGTAAAATTGTCATCGATTTCCAATGAAAATGTCACATTTTTTCGATTCAAATCGTTTATAACAGAATCATTCGTTTGAAACGATTATCAAATTTGCTTAATATAGTCTATTATACCGATAATTAAAAATAAAAAAATGAATGGAAATGTCTTTGGAAAAAGCTTTCGTGGAAACAGTACATTCGGCGAAGCAGTTCATTCGGGGAAATGTCAGACAATCGAGCCGTCGCATGCCATGTTTTGGTGCTGAAACTTAGTGGTTCCATTCGGGTGCTCCGAAAGTTCCAGAATGACCATGCATTCGTCCTTTTCGCAAAATACATCCAAACAGGAACCGGTTCCGCATGGACTAAGCTGGACCGAATTTTTCAGGGTATGTGCTCCGGTAATTGGTTCCTTATTACAGAAAAATTTTATGCCAAAATATATTAGCGAGCTGTTTGAATTTTCTGGTCGAAAACGACTAAATCATAATTTTAAACTTTTTTCATGAAGCCCCCCTTGGGGTCATTCAAAACTTGTGTTTCCGCAAAAATAAAAAATCTCACATAAAATAATTGTCAACAAATTTTAAATTGCAGTAACTTATTTTATTTGAATCAAAAGTTACATTGATTTGAATTTTAAAATAGGTTTAAAAGACCCAAGGTCCTTACTAAGGTTAAACAATGGACAAACACTATAAAAGTGCGTAATTGATCAAAACATATTTTTACATTTCATCAAAGGTGAAACAATTCGAATAAGAATCAATTAAAGCATATTTGAAAGTAACGTTACATACAAGAGCACATTTTTTTCTTGATTGAATATAAAGTATTGAAATATACATCTTTTTACTCTTTCCAATAGAAATGACTTTTAAATTTAAAGAAAACTTTGGCCCCTTTCCCATGTTTGTCCGGTAAGATCGAAGGCACACAACAAAAGAGAAATAGCGATTATCACCAAGCCTGCCTTGATTTTCGGTGACAAGTTGGAGTTATCTTGCAATTTGTTTCATATTTCGTGTGCAATATCTGTGCCTCTCTTCCAGTTTTAACTCTGTCTTCCCGACGAATTTGATCGACTATTTGTTTACGAAAAAAAGGCTTTTTTTATAAAGTTCTTGAACAATGTTGTAAACAGGCTAATTCTTTTGAGACCAGTTTACATTTTTTGTTTGTTTTTCAATAGTTAATTGATTGCTTATTAATAGTTTAAAAATTTCGACAAATCTGATACTTCTCTGGTCTTGCTGTTCTAAACATAGCAAAAGTATTTGATAGTACTTGGCATACAGGTTGGATTAAAACAAAAGAAACTAATGTCGTTAAAAAACTGTTAGAATAATTCAAGGTAATCGGACAGATCATACACTTCAGAGTAAATATCAGAACTCCCAATCTTATAAATTTCTTCTAAGAGCAAATGTTGCTTCTGGAATCATGCAGGACCAAAACTGTACACTATTTATACATTTGAATATAAAAAAATATATTTGTGGATGACATAGTACAGTACAGTAAGCATTAACAAATTTGAAGTTACTGCGACTTCACTGCGCAGGAGAAATCAGGTTCTATTATATCAATAATTTACCTTGCCGTGCAAAGTACCTCTAAGCGATACTTGCATTAACCTAAATTTGCAAACAAAATTGCTGGTTATTATGTATGGAATAAAGCAACACAGGATGTGCAAAATGTCGGACATCCATCACCCACTCGTAGGTAAATATTTAGATTCGCTCATGTTGTTTAGAACACTGGCAGATATGCAATCGCCGAAAATGAACGCGTCATGCAAAAATTTCGGCAAAAAGCATCTCCCAACATAGCACGTTCCCACCCAACTCAAGAGCACCGTAATGGAATAAGCTTCCCGCTGTGACCAGACAGTGCCGTGTGGTGGTCGAAGCGGTGGCCAATTCCGAAGCATTCAATGCGGAGCCTTCAATTTTGAAGGGAATAAGCCACAAAGAGATAGACACGGAGAGAGAAGAACCGGAACCAACTTCCGCTGATTGGAACAGTAGATTTGTTACGCTTTGTGGTTTTTCACCCGCCCGATGCGATGGCAAAAGAATGCGTGCTGCTGGGTTTAAATAGAATATAATTATATCACTCCGAAGTACACTGAAACCTCGTTTTAGGAAGATTTATTTTGTACGTAATCTCAATCCAGGTAACTGTTCTTTTACGAAGTTCGTTAATTGAGTTACAACGATTCAATGGGAAATTAGGAGGTGGGACATTTCGTATAGGGACATTTGGCATAATGAGAATGATATGCCTTCCTTATGATTCTACCTGATCTTGTATGAAACTGTTTTATGTGAAACGTCCTAATACCAAACGATCTTATGTGGAAAGGGCAACCCCCGAAAAATTAAATATCGTAATGATAAGAGTTTCTATAACAATGGAGGCTTAGTAGTGTCGAGAACATCGGTATAAATCAAAACAAAACTCCGTTTACTTATGGAAATGACTTAGGGTCTGTACCATAACTAAGAACTCTATCTTTCGACCACTGTTACGCTTGTAGATCCTCAGACTTATGTTCAATGGATTCCTTGTAAGACGAAAAAAAATATACAAATCATTGCAATACTTCGTTTTGTTATATAAAAGATTAGACGTCTGTCCCGGTATTTAAAATCATCAATACACAACTGCTTACGTTTGTAGATCTTAAGGCCTATATTCCATGAAGTGCTTGGAGGACCAAAAACATTGGTAAAACTCGTTTTACGAACAGGTTCAATTTACTAACAAGTTCAATCTACAAACCCCCGATCTAGTTCGTAAATTGAGATTCCAGTGTAGCCACTCTTTCTGGTTTGGGCTTTGGTCAGTTCAGTAGTGGTATATGAAGCTGGATCTGTCTGTCGAGGCATGATTCGATGGTTCTGAAAACCGTGGCACGTTTTTATTTTGCGTATTGATGTTTTTTTTTTCTCTTTTATATATCTACAATTGTACGTGATTTGTTGAAGGAGACGAATGGTGATTTACCGCTGATTGAGGTCAAAAGCGCCCAGGTATCAGGTTGGGCAGACCACCGAAAGCATGATTATGTTGTCGTATGGCACCTGGCGTAATGTTCTTTGTCTGAGGCAGAAGCTTTGTCGAGTGTTATATGAATCGCGTGTGGTGTTTTGTGAACCGAAATTTGTCTATGAATAATTAGTTGACATCAAGTTTGCCATTGTAATTACTTCATTAACAATTTTCTATGAATACATAAATGCGTTGGGCTTATTGTTACCGTAATAGGGAAGTATTCGTGTGGGAAAATATTTGTGGTGTCATTATTAAATTGGATGTGTATTTAGATTTCGTCCGATAGATTAGATTTTTCAAACATGATGGCTTTTTATTCCACGTTTCTAATAATTTAATAGGGAACGGTGATGAGCGTTAGATTGTGTGAAGTGATGAATGAAACGCTTATTCAAGTAAAAATGTCTCAACTTTAAGTAAAAATTTAGTACACAAAATTTAAAAAATGTTTTTGGAAAAAAATCCTACGAAGTAAGAATAACTCATTGCCTCTCGAATACGCCATAGAGAGGTTCAATTGGAGTGTAATCACAGATATATGGACAAAATACTTTTGTATATTTTTTAGGGGGCAAACCCAAACTTTCGCACGGGAGTGTATTCATTACTGAATATAAGTATGCAAATAACAATGTTATAACCATATTTTATTCTTGTGTATAGCAAATTTTAAGAAACCTTAATAGCTTCGGTTTTTATCGAAGAGTGTTGCAAATCAAGAGTCTATAATTAGAAACGTCCCTGGTGTATTCTAACACATGCCTCTCACACCATAGACCACTCAACCAGGGATTGAAACTCAACCCCGAGATAGCCACCTATAACGAAAAAGAATTAGCCATTCCTTCGGTTGGTTTCGAGACACTGATTTTTTTTGTTTTGTATTTTATATAATATTCATTTCTTAACCCAACATTTCGTTTATAGAACGCCATTTTTGATCACCATGTGAAATATTTGTACTTATCGCAATCTCGCATTTAATCACTTCTATGAATTTTTGTAGAATACATGTCTCATAATTCGTAGATGAGCGTTTCCGTAATTTCGCGTTTATGTTCCACTAACGCTACTCGCACTGGATGAACATTGTTTAGTATAACGAAGCTGATTGTTCGCTTGAACCAATGATTTTGAAACCAAAATTCTACACAATGTACGAATCCTTCGTAAAACTTAAATTTGAATTGTTCATAGGTTTTGTAAGGAATCCACCAACTTGCAATACATCGCCAACAGGGCTGGTAGCAAGTTACTTTTTAGTGTAACAACAACCGAAAAACTATACATTACATATATTTTGCAATTGGATTAAATGGACAAATTGGTGTGAAATTTGTGGATTTAATCAAATTGCAAAATATATGTAATGTCTAGTTTTTCGGTAGTTGTTAAACTTCAACTTGGTTGGTTAGACGTAAAACACGAATCATAATTAATCAAACAAGCACTTTTTATTGACTTGGTCACTTTTTTCGGCCTATTTCCAACAAAAAGTCACTTTTTTTTTTTTCAGAAAAATAGTCAATAAATTCACATTTTTCGTGTTCTGATTCAAGATTCTTGACTCAAGAAAAATATGGAATAACTTTCTGCAAGAAATCAGGTGAATATATCGTAGACATTTCCAATGGAAAATGTAACAATTTTCTGGGATAAGTTATGGAGAAGATTTGGCAAAACTTGAAAACGATATTGGATTTATTTTTGTCCGAAATATTTTGATAAATTTCGTCAAAAACCAGCACCAATATCTGACAGACCTGCTAAATAAATTACTAGTGAACTTTCTGCAGTAATGTACAGCTAAAGAAGGAATCCTTATTCTGTCTTCTGGAAGAACATCCAAAGAACAAAATCAGAACAAAAATATCAATGTATTTTTCAGTAACTGGCTCATGACTTAAAATGCGAATACTAGAAATTGCTAGAAATCATTTCAGAAATTACATTAGGAATTCCAACAAATGAACTAGACATTTCCCCATTAGTTAAGCCTTGACACTGTTTTTACATGACTTTGGTCAACTATTTCTATACGAAAAACACGTTTCTATAATGAATGCTTGAACATTGTATGACAATAATAATTTATCAATAGTAATATCAATGGCTATTCCCTAACGTCAAATCCACCTGTTCATGAATTCCAGTAACAAATATGCGATTTCTATCTTTTACTGTTTACTGTTTGCAAAATTAGTCATTTTCGGCGTCGTAGATTAGATAAAACGTGAGGTTACGAGTCGCCAATGAGTGATATGATTGTTTTCAATAATTCATTCTTTGAAACGTTCACTTGAAGAATACATATTTTAAGTATGCATGAAATCATCTTCTAATTCTTTATGCAAAACATTCATCTAATTCGGCTTGTCTCAACTTCGTCAATAATCAATTGTGTTCTATAATTATTATTTATTGGGGAGAAAGAATTTAATTCAACAGAAATTTTGCTTATCTTTGACAGAAACGCTGTCAAAGATAAACATTTAGGGCGGAATTAAAAGGTACAAGGTAAGGTACCCCGGGGCAAGTGAGAATCCGGGGATAGTGGGACATTCCGTCATAGCTCGTTTAGGAAAAGTTTTTCACGGGGTTATTCTTCTAGAAAGTTGAAGATACAATGATAAGGAAAGTATTTAGTACAAAAATTATTGTTATTTAATACCATGTGCTCCATGTAACAGTTGTCAGCTCAGCACCATTTTCAACTTGCAGGATAAATTTTGACACGTTTCACGTTCTGCATTGGCTCACAAAAAATAATTGTGCTATAAATCGAATTACCATCGGTAAGGCTGCTTGGGCCCGTCAGGAGTTAATCATCAATATTAACCTCCTTTTCCCGAGCAGCCTAGATAGCCGCGTAGTGTCGGTAGCGGTTGTTTCAACTGGCTAAGAATCAACACTACGGACTGCCTGTTCCGGTGGTAAAAGTCCACCTCACAGGTGACCCCTAATTTATGGTGTGATGCGTACCGTGCCTAAGAATGAATGGTTAGGGGGGTCTAAATAAAACCTAACCGCAAACGGAGCCTGTGGGGTACCAGGGCGCCCTCCACAGTATTGAGTCCTTCCTGTGCTACCCGGAGCAATGGTGCAGGTGACCTTGTGTTTCTCCGAGATAATCGGCTGCCCTTCTTCAGTCTCTATTCTGAGGCTTAATAAGGGTGGGATTATGAATATGTTGACATTTAATTTAAATTATCACCTATATGGATTCGCATTATGCGTTTTACACAGTGTATTCTGTGCTCATTCGCCTTTGGCGACTTTAAATAGATACCGATCTGGTTTTTTCGTTGCTGGTCTTTTTCGTGCTGAGATTGCAAAAAGCTTAATCCTGCCTAGTTTGGGTAGTGGCTACGGTTAGGTTAGCTCAGATCAATCTTCAGCATAAAAGAACAGCAACGATCAATCTTTGCAGACTCATGCAAAATGGTGCAGCCCAAGTGGCGCTAGTTCAAGAACCCTACTTTCGTAGAGGGAACTTCTATCTAGGTAACCTTGTGGACCCAGTTTTTGCTACTTTTAGCAAGCTTGAAATGGCAAACTCGCGCTCCATGCCTCGCGCATGCGTGCTCGTTAATAAAGCAATCGTTGCTACACTCATTTCTGAGTTAACTACCAGAGATGTATGTGCTGTCACAATCGATGTTTCTGTTGGTGACCTCAACAGGAAATACGTCTATTGTTCGGTATATTTACCACATGATGAACCATCCCCAACGGATGACTTCAAACGAGTTGTCGTACACTGCGTAACAAAAGGCCTTCCGCTGATTGTGGGCAGTGATGCCAATGCTCATCACATCATCTGGGGCAGCTCGGATATCAATTTGAGAGGCTCCAGTCTGATGGAATACTTAAGTAGTACAGACCTTGGATTACTTAACATAGGCAATCGCCCAACCTTCATGGTTTCTAATAGAGAAGAAGTGTTAGACATAACGCTCTGCTCGAATAGAATCAGTCACGAGTTGACGAACTGGCATGTATCAGATGAGGAATCATTATCTGATCATCGCTACATCTTCTTTGAACATTCAAATGTAACTGCGCAGACTTTGCGTTTTAGGAATCCCCGGTCAACAAACTGGGAACTCTACATTGAATTGGTTGCGACCAAATTTCATGGATATTCTCCGTCCATTGAAAATCCAAGTGATCTGGATGATGCCGTTGATACTACAACATCCTACATTATGGAAGCTTTTGAAGAAGCATGTCCTCTGCGGTCTGTAAAGACTACAAGAGGGACCCCATGGTGGAATTCCGATCTGACTAGACTCAGGAAACAATGTAGAAGGAGTTGGAACAGACGCCGTTCAGCTGGATCAGAGTCGTTCAAGTCAGCTCGCAAGGCTTACAAGAAGGCTCTTCGTTCTGCTGAACGATCCGGCTGGAAAAACCTTTGTACAAATGTTTCCAGTTTGAGTGAAGTCAGTCGGCTGAACAAAATTCTTGCAAAATCTAAGGATTTCCAAGTGAACGAAATTCGCTTACCTAATGGTGACTTTACTTCTTCCGATGAAGAAGTTTTAGAATGTTTATTCAATACACACTTCCCCGGATGTGTGGACATAGCATCTACGGATGAACCAAATGTCTTTTCATGTAGTTACGAGTCTCTGGCCTCGGCTCGCAGTATCGTAACTACTGAATCGATTCAATGGGCACTTAATAGTTTTGCTCCTTTCAAATCTCCAGGAGCGGATGGGATTTATCCTGTTCTGCTCCAAAAGGGATTTGAGTCTATCAAACATGTTTTGAAAAAGCTACTTGTAAGCAGTTTTGCTACCGGGTACATTCCCAAATCCTGGCGTGATATTACTGTAAAGTTTATCCCAAAAGGAGGACGTGCGTCGTATGAGGAAGCGAAGAGTTTTAGACCAATCAGTCTGACCTCTTTTCTTCTGAAATGTCTGGAACGCATTATCGATCATCACATCCGTGATGTCTATTTGGCAAACATGCCTCTTCATGTCAATCAACATGCTTACCAATCTGGAAAGTCCACTGTGACTCTTTTACACAAAGTTGTATACGATATCGAGAAAGCATTCGCTCAGAAGCAATCGTGCTTGGGTGTTTTCTTGGATATTGAGGGTGCCTTTGATAACGTGTCTTTCGATGCCATATTGGAAGCAGCACGAAACCATGGGCTACCTACAATGATTACCAATTGGATTCATCAAATGCTCAAAAACCGACATCTCTTCTCGACATTGCGTCAAGCAGCGATTCGAAAATTGAGTGTTTGCGGATGCCCCCAAGGGGGAGTCTTGCCACCACTTTTGTGGAATCTCGTAGCAGATACGCTATTGAGGCAACTCAATAATTGCGGTTTTCCAACATTTGGATTTGCCGACGACTATCTAGCTCTGATAGTTGGTATGTGCATAAGCACCCTATTCGACCTGTTGCAAAGTGCTCTTCAGGTAGTCGAGAGTTGGTGTCGCCAATATGGCCTTTCGGTAAACCCGAATAAAACATCTATTGTTCTTTTTACGGAAAGACGAAACCGCGATGGAATTCGACCTTTACGTCTTTTTGGCACTGAGATGAATGTGACTGATCAAGTAAAGTATGTCGGAGTCATTCTAGATTCCAAACTGTTATGGACAGCTCACATTGATTTCAGAGTCAAAAAAGCTTGTATGGCCTTCGGTCAATGCCGGCGAACCTTTGGTAAAACTTGGGGCCTCAAACCCAAATATATCAAATGGATTTACACAACAGTTGTTCGACCAATATTAGCATATGGATGTCTTGTGTGGTGGCAAAAGGGCGAAGTGAGAACAATCCAATCAAAATTGGGCCATCTCCAAAGGATGTGCTTGATGGCGATGTCTGGTGCGTTCTCTACAACTCCCACAGCAGCGCTCGAGGCCCTTTTCGACGTTGCGCCACTACACATATATCTTAAACAAGAAGCACTTTCTTGCTCTTACCGTTTATGGGTACTGGATCTACTGGAGAAAAATCCAGTGAATCGTAGATCTACACACACTTCGTTGTTTCCACTTTTGGTGAATTGGGACAAAATTGTCCTTGCTCCAAGTGATCTCACAATTGCTTGTAACTTTCCTTACAGGACATTTACCACACAATTCCCTTCACGGGAAGAGTGGACGTCTGGCTATTTGGAAAGAAGTATATCAAACAATATAGTATGTTACACTGATGGCTCCCTTCTTGAAGGTAGAGCTGGTGCAGGAGTATATTCTCGTGAGCTAAGGCTGAATCAGTTTTACTCACTTGGTAGAAACTGCACCGTTTTTCAGGCGGAAATATTTGCTCTTATGTGTGGAGTGCAATCAGCACTTCAACAGCGCGTAATGGGTAAAGTCATATACTTCTGTTCAGATAGTCAGGCTGCTATAAAAGCTCTCGCTTCGGCCAACTCAAGGTCGAAGCTTGTTATCGCATGTCGAACTCAAATTGAGGAACTGAATTCAGTCAACTCTGTAAACCTTGTATGGGTACCTGGCCATTCTTCCATCGCTGGAAATGAATTGGCTGATGAGCTAGCTCGCGATGGAGCATCGCATGACTTCATTGGACCTGAGCCGGCTATTCCAATTTCGAAGTGCTGGGTGAAGCTTCAGATAAACTCTTGGGCGGCAACTCAGCACAAGCAATATTGGAATAGTTTGGAGTCGTGTCGTCAAACAAAATTGTATATTACTGAGCCATCTCCAAAGGTGGCGAAGTATTTAACAAATCTGTCAAAGCAGAATTGCAGTCTCTTGGTCAGAGCGTTGACAGGCCACTGCCGACTCAACTATCACATGGCAAATATTCAGCGTGCTGACTCATTTGTGTGTGATAGTTGTGACTCCGATTATGGAACTTCGTATCACCTGATATGTAACTGTCCAGTTTTTGCGCAAATGCGATTCCAATTACTTGGTAAACACTTATTAAGTGAAACTGAATACAGAAGCCTGAATCTTCAGGACATTCTGTTATTCTTAACCCGCTGTGGTAATGAGCTATAGGCTCTCTTTACGCTCATGCGTTTTGCAGGGCCCTTTTTAGGGCGCTGTTCGAACCCATTGTGGTATGGAGCTACATGCTCTCATTTCGCTTATGCGATCTTCCCTCTTCAAGGGACCCCACTCCTATTTCCTCCCATCTTTCCCTTCCCTTTCCTCTCCCATCGGGTAGATGATGAAATAGGCTCAAATATGGCGATGGCACAAATCTCCCAACTGGTGGGGAACGTGCCTTTGGAGCCGGCCTTCTGATACCTGATAGGGCGGAATTAAAAGGTACAAGGTAAGGTACCCCGGGGCAAGTGAGAATCCGGGGATAGTGGGACATTCCGTCATAGCTCGTTTAGGAAAAGTTTTTCACGGGGTTATTCTTCTAGAAAGTTGAAGATACAATGATAAGGAAAGTATTTAGTACAAAAATTATTGTTATTTAATACCATGTGCTCCATGTAACAGTTGTCAGCTCAGCACCATTTTCAACTTGCAGGATAAATTTTGACACGTTTCACGTTCTGCATTGGCTCACAAAAAATAATTGTGCTATAAATCGAATTACCATCGGTAAGCTACAACTCTATGTATTTTTACATGCTGCCTCTGATAAACAGGTATTTTGTTTTCATTTCATATGAACATTTCTATAGTCTAACTTACCCCAAAATATCTTTATACCCGGGGTAAGTGGGACCTATCGAAACAAGCACTAGAATCAAAACTTTTCCAACAAGTTTCAAACATTTTCCTAGAGAGTAGCACTAAAACATTAAAACGACTGATTTTTATCAAAACAAAATCAATCTTATATTACGTAATTGTTAAATTGGGAGAAAAAATTACAAATTCTTCTAAATATTTTTTTTCTGTTTTTATTTTTAAAATATGAATTTAAAATTGAACGAAGACAGAGATAAAATTTAAAATACATCATGAGAACGATTACTTTACTATTTTAATTGAACTTTATTTGATATTTCTACCAAATACAGTAATTGCGGAAAACAGTTCCATCCCATTAAGTGGTTTATGACGGAAAACCATAACAGGAATAACAAATAATAAAAAAGTATTTAAAAAATCGTCAATTTTTGAAAGTTTACGTGCTGCATCTCGATTGATAACTTTTAAATGATAAATTTTGAATATGTTTTATACCTCTTTACGCTTTTGGTGAGGAATTTTCAGTAAAAATCAAATGCGATGTGACATAACCTTATATTTACGTTTTCTTTCTGAAACGTTACATATTTTATGGTTGTTCTCTTATGTACATCAAATATGTACTCAAAATTGAAAATCTGTGATTTATCAATCCTATTATTGTAATGGTTAATAGTGTGGGACAAAATTTAGATTCTCGCTCCAGTCCACTTTTTGGATTGCATTTAGGTCCTATAACAACTGTGCAAAATTTCAGCTCGATCGGAGAAACTATATTTTAGCGCCAGCCGTTCAAAGTTTGTATGGGATTTACTATGGGAAAACTTACTTTTACAAAGAAAAATCGCCAGAGGTCGCCCATTGTCCTTTATAAAAATTCTGAACATAGACCCCGATAGGTATTTTTACGATGAAGAATATTGCCGAAGACCGCAAAACAATCCGACACTTGTGAAAAAAGTTATTCAATGAAAACCAATTGGCAAGGCGACGTTGATTACGTGTTGTAAAGGAATTTACGTTTACGTGTTGTAAAGGAATAACAATAATAACAAAATCGGGCAAAATTTCCGAATAGTCTATGCTTAATATCTTTTTTCACAAGCATCGGATTGCTTTGCGGTCTTCGGCAATGTTGTTAATCGTAGAAATATCTATCGAGATCTGAGTTTTTAATTTTTATAGAGGACAATGGGCGATCTCTGGCGATTTTTCTTTGAAAAAGTAAGTTTTCCCATAGTAAATCCCATACAAACTTTGAACGGCTGGCGCTAAAATATAGTTTCTCTGATCGAGCTGAAATTTTGCACAGTTGTTATGGGACCTAAATGCAATCTAAAAAGTGGACTGGAGCGAGTATCTAAATTTTTCATATAACCGTGTCCCAGGCTAAATTGGTTAACTTACTGATGTGGTTTAACGCATGAAACTGGATGTGTTCCACTTGCCCCGTTTATCGAGGTAATTGCGTCTAATGGCTCGTTGTCCATCTTTCTTCTAAGGTTTTCACAATTCCGAAATTATTCGATCAAATTCATGCACACACTAGCAAATATGTTGGAAAAATGTGACCGTGTTGTTGGATTTGCAAAATATTGACATTTTTAAATTATGTTGAACAATCTGTTTGAACTATCGTTTTTTTATGTCCCACTTGCCCCGGGGTACTTTACTCCAATCTACTTTTAAGTTTCTATATTGAGATTCTGTTCACAGGATTCGAATACATTAAAAAAGAGAAATTTTGCCATAAAGTTAGCCTGAGTTTCTTTGTTTTTAATTTTGAATTTTGGCAAGTTTTTCTTTCAGAATGTTCTAAAATTCGATTTTCGGCACAATTTTGTCTACAACCCTCGATTTATTCCACTGATTTGCTCATAAATGCTTAAAGTAATTCGTTTTTCACCTATGTTGCAAAATCTTCAATGAATTGTTATCAGTAAGTTCCTCGTGAACAGGAATTTTGCTTGAAATTCTATCATTTGTTTGTTCTACTTATATGAAGCCAATGTTCATCTCGTAAAAACTAATAATTTGCATCTTTTTGACCATTTATGTCATCAAGTCATCTCAGATAGATAATTGTTAAGAAATACAGTGGGATTCCGTTTTTGGCAGAAATACAATAAAACGTATTTCTATATTCTTACAAAGACATATTTATGTACAACAATCAGTTGATCCTTTAAGCCATAGCATCAGGTTCGACCAAATTAAATTGTGAATTTTTACTAAGAATTATGTGTTGCAATTATTGTACACAAAAATTATGGTATTTTTCAACAAAGAGTGTTGACTAGGCGTTTAATAAGATTTTTCCAAAAAATTTAGATAGGAAGTTCATGAGAAATTATTTCAAAATGCGTTAGAACAGTGATGTTCAACCTGTTCGTCGGTCCGCATGTGGTCCTCATGACCCATAAATGCGACCGGAATTTCGTAGAATACACAAAAAAGCTGTATGTCAATGCAATTTTAAAAGAGTTTTAAACGTGTTTTGGAAGATGAGGTACATACGTAAAAGTAATAAACTTTCAATATGAAATCAATAGAAATTTACAGGATTTCGCAATAAAATTACAAAAGCTCGATAGGGAGCTTCAAGTGCTCGTAAGAGTAACATGCTAGGACTCTGAGGCATCTCGTTAGGAATCAACAGGGTCAAAAATTCTCAAGTCTCCTATGGAAATTTTCGGAAGTATATCATTCCCAGGCTTGCAATCCCCAAATTCGGAATCTTCAATATCGTGCTAGAAATACACTAGATGTAACTAGAAATCCACAGTATTCTGCTAGGGATTCACAGATCATCCTATAAATCTCAGGAGTTTACGTCGAATCCCTAGGTTTCAAGCAGCATCCCCAATAAACAGCTGTCCTTTAGAATTAGAATAGCATATTGAAATCATTGATTAATCCCTTAAACCCACTTATTCGTTAGAGAGATGTCAAAACTGACATTATATAACGAACATTATAAATTTTCATGGTTTACTATTCAGAGATATTGTCCAAACTTTTCTATATGTTTTTTCTATGGTGACCCCAAGCTTTTGCATAGAAGTGTTCACTGTACAGTGTACAGTCGTCGGGCGTCGCTGAAAGCAGGCCGCCATCGGCACACATTGTTGGAATTCCAATACATGTGAAAAGTAGCGAAATTGAACAGACGAGAGCATACTTTGTCCCAATGTGAAAGTCATGCCAACACGAAAGAGATTGTTTTTGTTTAAAAGAAAATGTCTATTTAATGCCCTGGTTTAATAACTTTAAGCTGAGAAGCAGCTATATCCAAGATGGCTGTCAGATTTTTTTTCAGTTATAATAATACTCCTATTCTTTGACTCGAAGAAAAATATAATGATTAAAAACTTATCTCTTTGTTGTGCAAAATATTATTTTTACACTGATTGCACTCGCCATACGCCGAAATTTTTTCTCAATTTTATGATGATCTCAGATTTCAAAACGAGCGGTGCGCTAATGGTGAAAAAACAAACGGGTTTTCTGTCGAAATTCAAGATTTTGGTCAATGAGCACAAAACTTTTTTGAATTCAAATGAAAGCTAGGTGCTTCCTCTATATACAATGGCACTAAGTTTGCTATGTGTTCCAAGGAAAATATGACACATACGTATCATGTGAAGAAATAACTAAGATTTATCAAAAAAGGACTACTTTGCTAACTGTTTAGCTAGCTAGCAGACTTGAAGTCCATCAATTTCAGAAAACCGAAACGATCACTCTTTAGTTTTAGCTTATACTTGCGATTAGTGACATACAATTTGAATTCTAACGATGAGTGCCGATGGCGGCCTGGTTTGAGCGAATTACTCATTACTCATAGGTCCAGTTCATGTATAACTCGCGTAATTCGAAAAATTATTTCAAGTATGGATATATGATCGTGGGTCATGCATTTGTAAATGTTGAAGAAATATTTGAAATTTGTTTATTTTTCACTGATGTTTGGAAAATGAGTCATCCTCACACCATCGGGTTGTCAAACAAAATTGAATTGGCCCACATTTGAATTAAAGCAGAAGATTAATCTTCTTATTATCGTTGATGTTACTAATATATAACAACTTGTATGATTGACATTCATGTGAAATTTGGAAATAGAATTCATCTATCTAAAGGTGTGATGTTCTGTTACACTCTAAAATGGGCAATTTGAAAATGTATTGTTTTCAAACTGTTCTCGGTGCTCTTTAATTAACTTCTAATTCCAGAGATCAAAGGTACCGTCGATGGGGGTGACAATGGGTCTGGGGGTGAGATTGGGTCAAAACGGAAAAATATGATTTATGAATTATTTCAGCTAATAACGGTGATATTACTAAAATTAATAATTCATATGTTAGGGAGCATATTATTACACATAATTCATCACAATATACATTTTTAGAAATAGTAGTTTCTGTTTACTATATCAATAAACTTGTATGTTGAAATTAGATAAAATTTACAATGGGGGGACGGACCTGGTGTAGTGGTTTGAACACTCGCCTCTCACGCCGAGGACCTGGGATCGAATCCCATTCCCGACATAGTCACTTATGACGTAAAAAGTTATAGTGACGACTTCCTTCGGAAGGGAAGTAAAGCCGTTGGTCCCGAGATGAACTAGCCCAGGGCTAAAAATCTCGTTAATAAAGTCAAACCAACCAACCAAAATTTACAACATTAAATTTCTCCTGTGCAAAGTATCACGCATGTACTTTAACCTCTACCGTTATATTAGTAGAAGGTTTGAAGTCTTTTCATTACACTTCACACGTATTTTCCGGAATCTATTTGATTTTTCAACAAAAATTTTATTTTTTTCGGTACGGTGTCTAATACATCAAAAATGGGGGTGAGATTGGGTCAAGCAAGAACGACAGTAAATGAAATTGCAAGTCCACTTTTTTGACATTTTACGGTGCCGGTAGTTCTCTTTTTCATTAAGATGTGTTTATTCTTTCTAAATACAGCATCTCTTAAACATCAAACTAGTCTACTTGAGGATTCCGTACATTGAATAACAATGCAACGCATTTTGACAACTTCTCAATCCAGCAACTGTGTTTCGTGCGCAGCAACATCGTAAAATTTTATAAAATGGATTGTTTTTTTTTTAATTTAATTATTTATCAGTGTTTTCATATTATAGAAACATCTCCTGAAAGTACAAATGAGTTGGAACACTGAAATATCGTGATTATGACGTCAACATCTGCCTGAAATGTATTGATCGTGGAATGTCGCTCCGAAATTTAACTTTTTGAAGAATTAAAATAATCACTGTTTCAGTACACCTTTGGGGAAACTGAATAGGCAATGGGGATGAGACTTTGAAGACAATTCGAGGGAAAAAATAGAAAATTTATGTAAACTTGGCGATGAATGTTGTGTTTACATATTTTTTCTCATAGCTCTTCAATTTTTTGGTATAATCGTTCTTTTAAGTGGGTTTATCATACTTGTGAAACATCTTAGATATCTTTTCATCTTGTTTGCATCGTATTTCATCAATATTTTTCAGCTGTGAATGGTTTTGCAACCATATTATCAAAAACAAGTTATTTCAATATTTTTGAATGCAAGTAGCAAGCCAAAAGGACGTCCAAGTTAACCCTCTAATACCCAAATTTTTATTTTCGATCTAAATCTCATTATTAGTTATCTAAAATCGTCCTAAACACGTTTTGGGCAATGATTTATTTTTTTTGGCAAAACAATGAATTTTCGTTTTGGATTTTTATGATTTGCATTTTTGAACACTTTATCCTTTTGACAAACACGTTATCTTAAATTGTCCATGGCATGCTTTTTAAGTCCTATTCTAATCAAAATTTAAAATTATGAGAGCAAAAGTTGCTTCAAGAATTCCACAATTTTGTCTCATACAGGCTAATGCTACTTTTCTCTTAGTATCACTTTAAAAAACGACATTCCATATCCAAGAAAGTTTCTGGCATTCATCATTATTGCAACATCAAATGTTTCAAAATGTTATTTGTTATGAATCCTTTTGAAATTTATAGAGAGTTCTTACAAGTTATTCTGTCCTTGGAATTATTAGCAAAATTTTTATATTCTCAATTGATCAAACTTCGCTCTTCTTTCTAGTTTTTAATCATTTTACTGGAACGTTTCTGACCGAGCCAATATGAATCTATTATTTATAAAAAAATATGAAATTACCTTTAATAATCTATTAGTTTTATTAAGTTCAAGTTTCCAGTTTTATTCTGATTGCCAAATTCTCTGGATTATAATCAAAGTTAACCACAAGCCTTTGCTGAATTCGAAAAAAAAAACTTCAACAATTACGGCATACAAAATAGAAAGGTACTCAAAAATACTGATTACCGTGTCACAAAAGACTTCCCATAACACTTAAAGTTTCTGATAGCAGTGCAAATATGTTTAAATTTTATAATTCTGATAATAAACTAATAAACTCTTCGAATAGCGCAGTTTTTTTTTATTTATTTTTAATTATGCAAAAACGTTAGGCGCATTTTTAATTTCAATATTTTAAAAAAACATGGGCCTTCCTTAGCCGAGTGGTTAGAGTCCTCGGCTACAAATCAAAGCCATGCTGAAGGTGTCTGAGTTCAATTCCCGGTCGGTCCAGGATCTTTTCGTAATGAAAATTTCCTTGACTTCCCTGGGCATAGAGTATTATCGTACCTGCCACACGATATACGAATGCGAAAATAGCAACTTTGGCAACGAAAGCTCTCAGTTAATAACTGTGGAAGTGTTCATAAGAACACAGGCTCTGTCCCAGTGAGGACGTAATGCCAGAAAGAAGAAGAAGATTAAAAAAAAAAACTAAGACGAGAAGAACTTTGAAGCTTTTGGCTTAACATTCAAGATTTTTTTTAACACATTGAAGGATAATAATTGAACAAACCATACTGTGAGATTCAAACGTAAGGAAACGAATAAAATGTACTCATATATTCGAATGTTCTTTATTTTTAATTTTGGTTCCTCGGGGGCCCTTCTTATCGGGGGACCCGGGGCACTTGCCCCCTTGGCACCCCCCCAAATTCGGGCCTGGATCTGCAACTCTCTTATCTACACGGATAAATCAGACTACTCAAAAAACAAGTTCTTTAAACTCAAATTTGGGTAAACTGCATTTAGTTTTTACCCACGGTTGAGTTGTTTGCCACTCCCGCAACAGCAATGTTGTCAAAAACAGAGAGAAACGCAACGACCCAGCGTCGAAGTTAAATGGAGTAAGCCAAATTTTGGTTCTTCCAAGTTAACCTAACTTTAAGTTGTTTTAACCCACTACGGAAACCTCGAAAGCTAACGCTGGGTAGAGTTTTTTTTGCACTGAGTTGGTTTTTTCGCTTTGTCAAACGAAAACTACCTAATGATAGGTATTTGTCAGTTAACCCAAATTTGGGTTATCCCACGGAAGAGAAGAATTGCGTCAAAATAAGTCAAAGTTGGGTTGATTTGTGGCTCCGTGTAAGTAGCCAACGAATACCAACTAATCTAATTGCGCATCCAATAGTTCTAAAAGTGCTCGGAACAAAGTTTTTTCGAGAAGTCTTCATGAGCATGAGCATGATTGACGGCCCGCAGATGCTACTGTTATTGCAAGAACAGCTGTACTTACACAGAAAACCAACAGACACTACTCGGGATCAGTAGCATCTTCAATGTGTAAGTACTGGTGCTCTCATTATTATAACAAAAAGTAACGGTGCCGGCTGCGTCCGAATGCAGGACAATTTAGGGAAATGTTGACGTGTTACTTGCTTTATGGAAGCCGAAGAGTCTTTTGCACTTCCACAAGTAGACACTGGGAGTTTGGATATAGGAAAGGTTTTGGTGAAGGATTCGTTTTGGTAAACGATAAATATACAATTTCAAATGAATGCACCTAATTTCGCGATATTACTCGATAAAAGCATTGAACGCCGAAAAAGTGTTCGTCGCTCGCCCTACAGAAACAAGCAACAAAATCAAAGGATTAAACACTACTAACGCGATCTGATACTATTCTACCGTGCTACGCGAATGACGCGCTACATGTTTGATCCAGCCTTCATCGCCCGCCCCCACAGGAGCAAGAGTAAAGGTCGAAGGATCAAACAGAACTCCAAAGATTTTTCGAGAAGTCTTTGTAAAAAAAGTTATTGAGAAAACAAACCTGTTTTTTAGTACCATTTCGACCTATTTGTTAAAAATAGCATAACTTGCTACCCATAGAAATTTCGACTCTTCGGGAAAGTTACTCTACATTCATTGTTATAAAACATTATTGAACATTCTACAATTCTAATCACACCAACAAAAAGTTTATAGTTTGATCTCCTAAACCATGCGGGCTACCCTAATGCCACATCACTGAAAAATAAGGAGGAACTTTCTCGGAGACAGGGGAGCTGTTTGGGCACATCAGGAGTTAATCATCAATGTTAACTTCCTTTTCCCGATCAGCCTAGATAGCCGCGTAGTGTCGGTAGCGGTTGTTTCAATTGGCTAAGAATTAACACTACGGACTGCCTGTTCCGGTGGTAAAAGTCCACCTAACAGGTGACCCCTAATTCATGTGGCTTTAAGCTTACCGTGCCTAAGAATGAATGGTTAGGGGGGTCTAAATAAAACCTAACCGCAAACGGACCCTGTGGAGTACCAGGGCGCCCTCTACAGTATTATGCCCTTCCTGTGCTACCCGGAGCAATGGTGCAGGTGACCTTGTGTTTCTCCGAGATAATCGGCTGCCCTTCTTCAGTCTCAAGCCTGAGGCTAAATAAGGGTGGGGTTATTAATACGTTGTAACTTAGTTTAAATTTTCACCTCTATGGTTTCGCATTATGCGTATTACACAGTGTGTTCCGTGCTTTTCGCCTTTGGCGACTTTTAAGAGATACCGATATGTTTTTTTCGCTGCTGGTCTTTTTCGTTCTGAGATTGCGAAAAGCTTAACCCTGCCTAGTTTGGGTAGTGGCTACGGTTAGGATAGCTTTGTTAGACCAATCTTCAGCATAAAATATCAGCAATGATCAATCTTTGTAGACTCATGCAAATGCTACAGCTCAAATGGCGCTAGTTCAAAAACCTTACTTTTGTGAACTTTTATCTAGGTAACCTTGTGGACCCAGTTTTTACTACTTTCAGAAAAATGAAATGGCAAACTCGCGTGCCATGCCTCGTGCATGCGTGCTCGTAAATAGCGCTATCGTTGCTACACTCATTTCTGAGTTAACAACCAGAGATGTATGTGCTGTCACAATTGATGTTTCTGTTGGTGACCTCAATAGGAAATACGTCTTTCGTTATGAAGTGTATTTACCACATGATGAACCATCCCAATGGATGATTTCAAACGAGTTGTTCACTGCCTATGAAAAGGCCTTCTGTTCCGTGCGGGCAGTGATGCTGATACTCATCACATCATCTGGAGAAGATCAGCTATCAATTTGAGAAGCTCCAGTCTGATAAAGTGATTAAGTAGTTCAAATCTTGGATTACTTATTTTAGGGAATCGCCCAACCTTCATGGTATCTGCTAGTGAAGAAGTGTTAGACATGATACTCTGCTCGAACAGAATCAGTCACAAGTTGACGAATTGGCATGTATCAGATGATGAATCATTATCTGATCATCGCTACATACACTGGGAATTGGTTGTGACCAAATTCCATGGATTCTCTCCGTCCATTGGAAATCCTAGTATTTCGGATGTTTCCACTTCCGGTGAGTTGGGACACAATTGTCCTTGCTTCGAGTGATCTCATAATTGCTTGTCACTTTGCTTATAGGTAAATTTTCTACACAACTCCCTTCACAGGAGAAGTGGACGTCTGGCTGTTTGTAAAGTATGTCAGATAGTCAGGCTGCTATAAAAGCTCTTGCTTCGGCCAACTCAAGGTCGAAGCTTGTTAGCGCATGTCGAACTCAAATTGAGGAACTGAATTCAGTCAACTCTGTAAACCTTGTATGGGTACCTGGCCATTCTTCCATCGCTGGAAATGAATTGGCTGATGAGCTAACTCGCGATGGAGCATCGCATGACTTCATTGGCCCTGAGCCGGCTATTCCAATTTCGAAGTGCTGGGTGAAGCTTCAGATTAATTCTAAAGCTGCAACTCAGCACAAGCAATATTGGAATAGTTTGGAGTCGTGTCGTCAAACAAAATTGTACATAACTGAGCCATCTCCAAGGGTGGCGAAGTATTTAACAAATCTGTCAAAGCAGAATTGCAGTCTCTTTGTCAGAGCGTTGACAGGTCACTGCCGACTCAACTATCACATGGCAAATATTCAGCGTGTTGTCTCATTTGTGTGTGATAGTTGTGACTCCGATTATGGAACTTCGTATCACCTGATATGCAACTGTCCAGTTTATGCGCAAATGCGTTTCCAATTATTTGGTAAACATTTATTAAGTGAAACTGAATTCAGAAGCCTGAATCATCAGGACATTCTGTTATTCTTAACCCGCTGTGGTAATGAGCTATAGGCTCTCTTTACGCTCATGCGTTTTGCAGTGCCCTTTTTAGGGCGCTGTTCGAACCCATTGTGGTATGAAGCTACATGCTCTCATTTCGCTTATGCGATCTTCCCTCTTCCAGGGACCCCACTCCTATTTCCTCCCATCTTTCCCTTCCCTTTCCTCTCCCATCGGGTAGATGATGAAATAGGCTCAAATATGGCGATGGCACAAATCTCCCAAATGGCGGGGAACGTGCCTTTGGAGCCGGCCTTATGATACCTGATACCTACATTCATTGTTATAAAACATTATTGAACATTCTACAATTCTAATCACACCAACAAAAAGTTTATAGTTTGATCTCCTAAACCATGCGGGCTACCCTAATGCCACATCACTGAAAAATAAGGAGGAACTTTCTCGGAGACACCATATATCTAGAAATGACCGTTTAGGCGCAAACCTTTTTGTCTTCCTGGATATGATTATGGGACCAATGTGCATTGTCACCCCCTTCGACGGTAGTGAATAATTTTCCATCGACACACTCCTTACGTTATATATTGAAGTGGATTCGATGTTTTTTACTTTAATTGATTTTTAATCAGAGTATAGCCCTCTTCTCGTGCACCCAGTGAGCATCCAATTAAAGAATGGCATCTAGAGCAGTGTAATGAGTAACGTTTTTTCTGATTGAACAGAAGATCACGAGTTCAATCCCATTCCGTCTCTTACACAAAACAAAAAAAAAATAAAACGTTTACTCATATAGAGTTAGCCTTTCAAATAACAATATTCATTTCCCCGTGATGTTCTTGTGAGACGATGTAAAGGTCTCTGCAACTTTCCAAACCTATTGTGTACTGAGTATTCTGCCGTGAATCGCAAGTCAGTCCCATCTGTAAAAAGTAGGCATTGAGGAAATGGGCGGTGGAGTTTCCAAAGTCGTTTTCCATACGAGTATTAAAAACATTGTAGAGGATTGAAACATGTTCAAATAATAATGAAACTTTCACACTTTGCTTTTCACCACGATATCTTCCCTAGAAAACTGTGTTGTGTTGCATGGTGCGGAAATCAGTAATGGAACTGATATGCGGTTACTTTTCAGTATGGGACAATCTGACTTACTGTTTTTTTTTCAATTATTTTTCCGAAAAATCATTTTATCTCATTAGTACAGCTGAAAGAGCATAGAAAAATATGATGAAAAATGAACTCAACTCAATTTTGACGAAAATGCAGATTGGACTGACTTGCGATTCACGGCAAGATACGCAAGGCGAATATAGCTAGCTCGCTTGTTATCAGTAGTGAAAAGTCAGTCTTCAAGGATCATCATTGCTGCACAGATTTTTTGAAAAGCATGCTTTGAAAATATCAATGCTTCGCGTAGGATTCGCGCCTTTTCAATTCAATTGCTCCTGTACTCACTTGATCAAAAATAATGCATCATTGATTCAAATCATTGCAAAGCAAACTGCATACTCTAGACAGACCATAGCTAGCATAGAAAAAATTGCTGTGTAGAATAACGGTTTTCAGCTGAAGGTGGCTGGTTTCAAACATCCTGTTGATTTCCTTGACGTCCCTGGGGATATAATATCTCCCATAGATTATCACCCTTATTCTTGTTTACGGCGTATTGAATCTTATTCGTTCGAATCCATGTCCCATCTGATTTTGCTGGCGTAAACGGGAATGCAAATCGATTTTCGATCAAAAGTATGCCTGGGTGAAAACTAATAATTTCTTTGAGTACCAGAAATCGTTTAAATATATGCTATATCTATGAAAAAAAAGTTTGCAAAATGTAAAATTCATATGTTAAAAACGTTAATGGTCAAACTTGACCATCCGGGCATAACGGAATTTGTTTGTTGGGTTAAATGGGCTTAGAAAGGGGAACTTTTGATACGTTTTTTTCAATTGAGTGTGAGAATAGAGGCCCGTATTATATGTATAAACAATTTTTTCCATGATATTTTCATTTGGTAGATCTTTTTCAGACATTCCAAGAACATTTTTATTGCCACAAAACATAGGATAAAATATTGTGAAGTAACATAACATAACATAGCATAACAGAGTGTTGAAGATCAGGGTCCGTATAACATAGCCCTGTTCTGAACGGTGCAATAATAGTTGGGCTCCGTGAAATGATCCATGCCTCCCACAGCGCTACAGTGGTGGTGTTCCTGTTCGATCATGACGCCAATGCCAGTGCCAATGATAAAATATCATGCCATTTTCGTAGGACTAAGGAAACTGATTGTGGCTGTAATAAAAAGATGATGGCATTAACGTTTATATAGAATACTTGAGCAAATTCAACTGATACTCAATAACAGGTATAGTAGTGCGTAGAGCAACATCCATAGATGACTTGATTTCTGAATAACTCTGTACACACAACATCGTGTACCATTTTGATAAATACTATCACTTGTTAAGGCGAAGTAGGCCGTCATTGAAATTTGTACGCGTCGTTGATGATTGTTGCTAGTTCATCTCACGATTTCGAATCAAAGAAAATCAGTTCGTTTTGCACTGACACAGCTGAAAAAGTATCAGCATACTTTATGCATGTGACCGCGTACAGTGATACTTTTTCAAGTCAATATAAACTATCAAGACTGAGTGTTATCACTTTGAAATGCAAGCTGAAAAGTCATCATTGTTGCCAAAACGAATGACGGGCTACTTAGCCTTAACCATTGACGCGCACTTCGTGAATTCGCGATGAAAAGAAAACAGTGTGCGTTGCTAGGCCTACCAGCAAAGCTTGTTATCCCTCTGCAGCTTAGTCTACCTTGTTGAATGAGTCACAAATGATTCAGAAAAATGATGCAGTATTTTCACAGAAATGATAGGATCAAATCAAAGCCTTGTTGGATTGAAAAATAAGGATCGTGCATTCTCTTTCTCGTTGTTTTATGAATCAAATCAACGAAAAGCAAAGGCAAATTTGAAGACTGGTGAAAAGCATCATTTTTCGTATACTATAACACGGTCATTAGTTTTTAGATAACATTCTCATAATGTGAAGAATCAATTTTCTTTATATTTCTTCAAGCATTCTTTTTGGGTTACTCTCTTAAGGATTCCTCTTAGGGACTCAAAATGATCCTTATACAGATTTCGTGAATACCTTCAGAAAATAAACCAAGATTTTAATTAAACCCTTGGATGAAATTGTGAAGGAGTTCTTAAAATTATGCTTGATGGTCTCCCAAAAAGAACTTTTTAGTAATTTATTACTACTGTTTTACGGGAGCTTCTAAAAGAGCTTGTGCAGATACTCTCATATTTTCTAATGTAGGAACTTTGGTGATCTGAAAGGAATTCTTAGGTTCTCGGAGTAGTTGAGGATCAAAGTGAACTTCTAAAAAAAAAACATTAAAAAAAATGATTTTTTTAGAATAATCTATCCTTGAATACCATTAAGAATCTCAAAGAAATGCCTCAGCAATGAAAGAATTCTTAGTGGAATCATGGAAAATGTATTACAAATATTCGAAGAAACCTGAATACAAACATTAGACTTGTAGGAATTTTTCAAAATAAATTTGAATTGATTCCTGAAAAAAAAAGTATCACTATTACGATACTTAGTGGATTTTCAAGAGAAATTTCTGATGGAGCTCATGAGAAAACATTTGAAGCTACCTGTTAAAAAATGGATGTTTCATTAGTTTAACTTTTAGGAAATAGTTAACGGAATCCATGAAAACACTTGGGAAACCTTCGGAGTAGTTAGCGGATTCTTTGCAACAAATGTTAGTAACTTGTTTTATACTGTTGCATGAGTTGTTTTATCAATGGAATGCGTTTCATAGAATACATTGAGGAGTTTCTGGAAGAACTCCTCGAAAGTACCCGGAGGGAAATATCTCCAGGAATCTCGAAATAAACTACTAAGAAAATTTCTTTCGGTTTCTTTAGAGGAATACTTTGAATAACTATTTGCAGAATGCCTAGAGAAATTCGGGAATTATTGCTGCAAGAAATACTGGTGGAATCTATATTAGGGGATTCTTGGGGAGACTGTAGGAAATTCTTATATCCCGTGTCAATGTCCAGGCTGAAATTGGCCGGCATTGGAATTTCTATCTACCGAAACTTCAATATTTTCCTTATGTAGAATGTGTCATGTCTTAAAATGAACTCATTACACAGACAAAAGAAAACCTAGATGCTCATTGTGCAGGATAAAGGAGGGTGGAAGTCCTTCATAGCTTTACGTTTGATTGAAAAAATATGGATATATGTGTATAATGATCGTGTTTGAGTGCAATTCGTGAATAAACTTTTATCTTTTTTCATAAAACTTAAGTTAGGACTACTTGGTTTCAAAGGCTTAATCTTGCTGAAATGTTAGTTCATGTTCACTTTTTTTTCTACAGCAACACACATTTTTGCAACGTAGTAGCTAGTAGTTTAGATTACCGAACATAAATTTTAAATTTCGGAAGAACGTCCCTACACGCGCAGGGTTAGAACTACATAATATAGTATCTTAATTTTTACTTACTTTTTTATATTTTGTGGTATTTCTCCTTTTCACTTTTTTTTATAAATTCCCCCACAACACAAACTGCAAATGGTCTCCTATGTAGAGATCACTTCCTCAATTGATATTCGAATCTTCTTTATTTCACGAGTTGCGCTCCAAATATCACAATCCTCTGTAGGATCTTGGTTTCTTCTATTTGTCACTTGATAATATAATTCGTATCCATTTTCACAACCGTTATTTTCAAGGCACTACTAGGAACTCCACCGCTTGTATAACACCTTGTATGATGTAAGCTCGAGCACTGTTATTCAGATCGGTTTGGCTTCCTAGTTATTGCAAAACTTGTGTTATTTCACTGAGCTGTGTGCTCTGCTGGGCCACAATCCATTTAGTTTCACCACATTTTCCCAAAACTACCGAGAGGGATCCAGAATTTCGAACCGAACATGCTCGTGTCTGTCCAGTCGGAGTTCTCGTGAAATACTGGATTACTAAATCGACAATATTCTACCTATAATGCGTTTTTCCATATTTAATTATTTGGTGAAATGAAAGAGCGAATTTTTCATGCCATAGAATCGTATAAAGGTTTTATTTTTTGTTAGTCGTGGAGCGTTCTGTTACGCTTGCTACATGCGTGATTTTCACTTCTGTTTGCATGTATAACAAAAAGTCCCCTGCGTGTATTGGTCAATATTTACCCGTGAGATCGTTCTGGTAGCGATTTCCCTCCCATCACAAGCGCTCGCGAGTGGGAGGAAAATTGCACTTTGTGTGTTTGTCTCTTATGGGAGGTGATCTTGTCAAATCGACGTCAGTATCACGATCGGTTTGAGTTTAAATGTGGGGAAAAAGTCACTTATGCGCTTGTACATGCTTGCTTTCATCAGTGCGCTGGCTAATCAACGTTTGCATTTTTACCAAGTCAGTGCCATTCTGAAGAACGGAAGTTCTATTGTTATCCACATCCGGAGAGTTTTTCATATTACGTACCAATACTGAGATCGGGCCGTTGAAGAGTTTGCTGTTAGTAGGAGGCGAAGAGTAGAACGCTCCATTGGGAAAAATATGATGATTGTGACTGTTCGTTCGATTTCCAATGAATCTCTGAATTTATATACTCGTGAACTTCATAGCTATTTTAAAAATAATTGAAGTAAATAAATTTTGTGAGTTTTTAGTGTTTATTTGTAACGTTCAACATCTGTCACAGTAGTACGATTCATTTCAACAGCTGAAAACTCCTTTTGACCTTGCCAGTGCATTTTTAAAGGTCGGAAAAAACTGACATCAAGCAGCTGAGTTGGTTGGGTTGAATTGAAGAACAGAGCAACGAGAATTGTATGATTTTACTTACAAAATTCCGAAGTCAATATAATCTGGACTGTACAGTGCCAGGTAATAAGGAGCTCTTCTAAAAAAGTTGGATGAATATTCTTGGGAATATCGATATGATGTTTTTTGAAGTTTTCAAGATCTTTATTTGGTTACCGTGTTACCAGAAACCTAAATACCAAAGACGGCTGCACCAAATTGCTTCTTTTTTCACAGTATACTCTCACTAATATATTATTTTGAAGAGTGAATATCCTAACACGATTAAAATCTATAGCCTGAGAAATTGACTATGGGTTATGGCTACGCGTCGGTACCTAAGGAATTTTGGAATATCTCCGGATCCAGATGACCAATGATCAATCGACACAGAGCCTAAAACTAAAGAGAATTTAGGGAAAAAAGGTGCAAATATAACGATAAACCAAAAAAGTTACCGCATTTGGAATAATCATTGCGGTAAGAAATGCTGCTAATAGAGGGACTAATAAACCACCCAGAGCGAAGAACTACTTGGGCACTTTCATGATTCACTATAGCATGGAGTTTTTTTATTCAACGAATTGTCTGAAACTTTGCAATAAAAAGCACTTCAATACCTGAGACGAGACTCGCGAAGACGGTCTTCTTTTCCTGTGATTGCTGAGTTTTTTTCTTATTCCACTTTGTGTTTATACCAATTATGCGCATGCTGTTCAAACCCTCACATGAATCTCTCAGCAAAAAATGATTGAGTTTGCATCACATCGAATCATAAATAGCCATATGAGTGAAATTTCATACCAGCAAACGTAGCAGACATTAGAAATAATTAATCTTCGGCTTAGATTTATAAGCAACTTTGGAAAAAACTGGTCCGCCGACTGAGGTTTTTAATAACAGTTTACTTTGAACACAATACTTTTCACTTTTCCAGCCATTAAAACGGTGGGCTGCATTTGACGTTTCGTGAGAGGGGAATCTGGGCTGCATATGACGTTGATATTTTTCCTTTTCGCGAGTCTCTCTCAGTTCAATACGATGCATCCCAAATATGAGCTTAATAGCTTTTTGAACACCCCTCCATCCCCTACCGAAGTGAATTAAAAGTGCCAAAAATAAGATCTGGCTCCCCAACATGGCATTACGTTCTTTGCCAAAGTTGCCATTTTTGCATTCGTATATCGTGTGGCAGGTACGATGATACTTTATGACCAGGAAAGTTAAGGAAATTTCTATTACGAAAGGATCCTGGACCGACCAGGAATCGAACCCAGACACCTTCAGCATGGATTTGCTTTGTAGCCGCGGACTCTAACCACTCGGCTAAGAAGGCCCCACGTAACACCTATATGTTTCGATTCTCAGGGTTTTAAAAAACCTTTTTTTTATAAAAAGACACCAACACATTAATGCTTTCAGTGGACGATTTGCCCTTTGAAGGAAGCACCACACTAGGACAGTCCATTGCGTTGCATGCAACGCCCAGTGGCACAGACGAAATACGTTGCTGACGAAAAGCCTTCCGGCTTGAAGCGGGAATCGAACCCACACTCCTTGATACGATGCGGCTAAATGCTTGGTTACACTAACCGCACGGCTACGAAGCCCACGATAACTATTACAAATTGAAACTTTTACCGATGACATTATAATTAGCCATCATAAAATTTTCATGAAACATAAACAGCTCTGAAGTTGCTACTTGGGTAAGGTGCCTTTTCCCCTACTCTCCCACAGTGTGGATTATAGTGATCGAAAAAAGCCCGTCACGCGACGAACACATTCCAGGTGAAAGAACGCACACATCGAGTGCTGTCCCACGCAATCATTTGAATGACTATGGGTTGATGAATTTTCTAAATTGTGAGAATGGTCGATGCGAATGCCCTCATGGTTACACTCCCGTGGTCAGCAAATTGGGCAGATTTTTCCCTCCCTTCATGAATCAATTATCGAGTGTTGAAGTCAAGTATTGGAGCACACGTAAAAATTTGACGCCAATGGTGATCGCCATTGATGGCAGTGTAACTTTTCGGCCGTTGCCGGATAACCGCAATTGTGCTCGTTTAGTTCCGATTCATTGTCGTGTATGGTTGACTGGAATGAATAAAATATTTAGAACGAGGTTGGAACGTCAATTAATCTAATCATCGGTTATGCTGTATGATTGAGGTGAACTTGTTTTTTTGCACACATTTTTCATTTAAAATAGTTATTAGGACATGCAAAATGAGATAATTGGGGAAATAAGTAACGAGAACGTACTAAAAATAGAACAAAAGTGGTTGGGAAAGTATGGCACTTATGGCTATAGTGCTTCTCTATTTGACTATAAAGTCGATTCTTCATAACTCGATATTGAAGAAATCGTCGAGTTAGGAAGGTATCGAGTTATGGAACAGAAAGGCAGTGCAACTGCGTATCAAGGGATCATTGAGGTAGCCATGAAAAAACATTCGAACAAAATGTCACACCAAAAGGCACATCTTTTGTAAACATGTCATGGCGGTATTCTAATTCTTTCTTAGTGTTTTAGTGTAAAAACCAATCTCATTACAATCTCATCTGAACGAAGAGATCTTCTTGGTATGGTTAAAAGATATTATCTTCAATCCAAGAGCGCATTGAAATGATTCTATCTTTCCATCTTGATGATCTTGACAGATATTTGGTGCTATGATGAAATGTCTGTTTCAAAACTATTTGCTGGTGCTCAATAACGTAATTTGTGATTAGTAATTCTGAACTGATAACCTTTGTCTTGGAAACAGTGATCAGTGGACTAGTGACATATTTTCCGTTTGATAAAAAGTTTTCTATTACAAAAGCAAGCCCCAGCTTCTCAGTACTCCCATATATCCATGAGGTTTTAATGACTAAGCATCATGCCCGACTTAATCATGGAACACGGATTTAGAGGGAAATAAATTTTCGATTGTCGTACAGGGAGCAGCTACAAACTTCTTATTTCAAAAATTTAATACATGCAAAATGCGTTTATTTCTGCGAATACAATAGTATTTTTTTATTTAGTTGTTTGTCTATTGGACTAATTTATTGTCAGTAGAACACTGCTGGCAACCTTCTCTACATGAATAACTTATTTAAATAAAAGAGGATTCCAGTAAATATAAACTTGTGATCAACCATTTAAAACATATTGTTGTTTGAAATATTCCGGCGGCTACCTGTTGTCCTCGAATGCTTGATGTTTACATCGATCTGTGTCGAAAATTCATATTAGAGATTCCCAATGCGCGACTAGATTCACTAGTACGTTTTAAGCAAAACTTAGTACGCTCTTTGTAGTGAATAGGTGACTTTCGAATCTATAACAGTAAAGTGGAGCAGCTGCAAAACCTAAAAATAATAAAATAAAATGGTTTCATTTCAATTTAATTTCATTTCGGTTCACTTACTTTCGTTGAGTGTGTGAATCTTTCACTAAGTTTATCTCCTTCAAATGCTGTTACCGTACAAACCGCGGATTACTTAGTAAAAAATATGTTATCGAGTATCAAAAGATCCATAGATCTTTATAAAAAGATGATCATAGGGCTCTAGGTGATATCTTCTTATTTGATCAACATCTTGCTCAGATTATCTTTCTCAAAAATACGCTCCTAACCAACACACGCATGCTAAATAGAGTTTTCAATCCCGGGAACATTTCCCGGGAAATGATATTTCCCGGGATTCCCGTTTCCCGGGAAATGATTTCCTGTTTCCCGGGATTCCCGTATTTCCCGGGATTTCTGTATTTCCCGGGTAGATCTATTGAAAAAGGATTGACCATCCATTTTCAAACCTAAACTATCGTATAATTTACTTTAAATATCAGTCTTACCAATGCAATTATCTTGCTAGATCACTAGCTATACTTGGATATTGATTTGTTGTTGTTTTTTTTTGTAATCAAATAGCTGTTGATAAAATTGATAGCTCTTTGACGATATGTTTTTTTTCCAAAATAGATTAAATGCTATACAAAATACATGATTTTTCGAGGGATCATCCATGAATTGCGTACGTTCATAAAGTTTTCATTGATTTAACCGTCACATTTTCCATCGTTAGACTCTAGTTGGTTTTTATTCTAGTGTTTGGAAGGTTCAATTTAATGTTGGTACAGGTCGGACTCGATTATCCGTTGTATCATTTATTTTTCACTCTGGATTATCGAATCTTCCTAATAATCGAATCATTAAAAGAAAAAATAAAATCTGCATTAAAAGAACTTAAATATTACATTTTTTCGTTGTTTTGTTTGTATAATGCAGTGGCGTAGCCAGAAGTTATTTTTAGGAACACTAGGGGTCTTGGGAAGAAATTATTTTGACCGGCATACAAAAAACCTCTTTTTCAAACCCCCTTTTTTACTTACATCCAAAGCTGCAAAACCATTCATATTGTATATTGCAATACCAAATTAAATTTATGCATAAAATCTCAAAAACAAGAATGTCAAAGAACAAACTCCGGATAATCGAGTCCGTCCTGTACATATTATTTGAACTTCATACGATGTGTCAAAAATAATCTCCATATGGACTCAATATCATAATTTGTGTTGTTCTGAAACCTAGCGTACACAACAAAATCGATAGATTTTTTTAGAAACATGAATAAATTACTTAAAAAATAGAATGTAGGTACCGTACAAGTTGACTGGTATAAAAAAAATAACAAATATATGAATAATTATAAATAAAACATCAAATTTGCTTAATTTTCACGTTTTTGAAAATTTCCCGGGATCCCGGGATTTCCCGGGAAATGGCAAATTTATTTCCCGTTTCCCGGGAAATTTGAAAACCCTAATGCTAAACATGGCCTATATGATTTTTCTTCTTGTTTTGGTCATATTAAAACTTCAGTGTTCGTGGTGCTGCACAGTGAGAGATTTCACCATTTTACCGCTCTTAAGCGCTTCAATTATGCTTCCAAGCGTTCTGGTGTCTTCCAGAATATTTTTCAGTAAGTAGATGCACTACTTTCGATTTATTCAAAATTTTGATCTATCCCTTTAAAAGTGCGATAGAAAATTCATATTTTGAACTTCTCAATATAGGTTGAAGCCTCCACAAAAGTTGTAGACAATGTTGTTTTCAACAACTCTGTCCAAGACACAAAATTCATAACTTCATTACTTTTCAAGATATAATATATTTGTGATTAAAAGTTTTTTTTTTTCGACATAACTTCTGAATTTTTGATGCCACAATTTAAAAATGTTTTAGGAACTATTATTATAATATATAATATATCGTTAAAACAAACAACTTTGCAGAATACGGAATCTCGCTAAGTTTTGAAACAAACAAGCTATTGTAGTTTATGCAGTATTTTTGGCCTTTTTCACATTCCTCTGGGGATTTTCTTCAGATATTCTTTCGGGGATTTCCTCTAGGGATTTCATTAAAAAAATCCTCCGAGGATTTCGTCCAGGAATTCTCCTGGGGATTTTTTCAAAGAATTCATCTGGAAATTGCACGTGGAATTTCTCCCCGAATTCCCTCCAGGAATTTCTAAGGAGATTTACTCAAGGATTTGGTCCGAGAATTTCCTCCAGGAATTCCTCCGGGAACTTCTAGAATTTCCCTGGGGAAATCAAGTACTTTTTTTTTTTTCTAAGAAATCCTTCGGGAATTTCAATGATTTTTCCGGAGATATCCCCCAAGAACTCCTCCGGTGATTTTCTTTAGAAATTATTCCGGGGCTTTCCTCCAGGAATTCCTCCACAAATTGCTTTGTAGATTACCTCTAAAAAATCTTCCGGGGATTTGCTTCCTTTGAGAATTTCTCCCAAGAATTCCTGCGGGGATTTCCTCCAGGAAATACTCTGGAGATTTTGTCCAGAAATTCTTTCGGTGATTTCATTAAACAAATTCTTCTAGGGATTTTGACCAGGAATTCTCCAGAGGATTTTTTTAGATAATTCATCTGGAAATTTCTCTGGAAATTGCACCTGGAATTTCTCCGGGAATTTCCTCAAGGATTTTCCCGAGGATATCAAAAACTTCTTTTTTCCAAGAATTCCCACCGGGTCATAAATGGTACTTTCGTTGATATTCTCAAATAGCTCTTTCGGGGGATTTTCTCCAGAAATTATTCCGGGGCTTTCCTCGAGGAATTCCCCCAAATATTGCTCCATAGATTTCCACCAAAAAATCTTCCGGGGAATCGTTCCCTTTGAGAATTTTCAGAAATTCTTTCGGGGATTTCCTCTAGGGATTTCATTAAAAAATTCCTCCTGGTATTTCGTCCAGGAATTCTCCTAAATTTCTCCAGGAATTTTCTCCAGAATTTCTACAAAAATTGCTCCGTAGATTACTTCTAAAAATTCTTCCGAGGATTTGCTCCCTTTGCTTCGAATATTCTTCTTAGTTTCTCCAGGAAATTCTCTGGCGTTCGTCAAGCAATTACCCCGAAGTTCCTCCAGAAACACTTCCGGAGTTTCTCCAGCAACGCTCCCTGAGTTCCTCCAGGAATTGCTTTGTAGTTCCTCCAGGACTTCCTTTGGATATGCTCTAGGATTTTGTCCAGAGTTCCTACAAAAATTCTTTTGGAGTTTCTCCTGGAATTCCTTCGAAGCTTCTCCGGTAATTCCTCCTGAGTTGCTCTAGAGATCCGGAGTTCTTTTAGCAATTCTTTTGGATTCTATCCAGCACATCCACCGAAGTTCCTCCAAAGCTTCAGGAGGAACTTCGGAGGAATTGCTGAAGGAACTCCGGAAGAGTTGTTGGAGGACCTACAGAGGAATTCTGGACAAAATCCTAGTTAATCTCCAAAAGGAAATCCTGGAGGAATTACGGAATAATTGCTTGGAACTCCGGGGTAATTGCTTGACGAAATCTAGAGAAATTTAGGAAGAAATTTGAAGGAATTCCTGGTCGAGCGTCAAAAGAATTCCCGGATGTATAATATCTGGAATATCTGGAAGAAATCGTTGAAGAAAACCTTCAGCCCCAGAGGAAATCCTTGTGAAAACCTCAAGAGGAACTCTGGGGAGAAATCCCCGGATTAATTCCTGGAGAAATCCAATGAATGAATCCCCAGAGAATATCCTGGACAAAATCCCCGGAAGAATTTCTGAATGAAATCCCCTGAGGAGTGTAGAAAATCACCGGAGAAATTCGTGGAGTAAAGTGCAAAAGAGGTTTCTGGAGGAAACCCATGGAGGAATTCCTGAACCAATTTCCGGAGGTGCCTCTGGAGGAAATTCCCGGAACAATTCCTAGAGGAAAGCCCGGAAGAATTTATGTACGAAATCGCCGGATGAATTACTTTTAGAAATCCCCTGGGGAATTACTGGAGAAAATTCTATGAACAAATCTCCGGAGGAATTTCTAGATAACATTATCGGAGGAATTCCTTGAGGAAATCCCCGGAGGAATTTCTGGAGCAAATCTCCGGATGAATTGCTATTGGAGAACTCCTGAGGGATTTCTGAAGAAAATGCCCGGAAGAGTTGTTGGGGAAAATTCCTGGAAGAAATCTTGGAAAAAAAAAATCGGAGGATTTTTTGGAGCGAATCGCCAGAGGAGTCTGGAGGATATACTCAGAGGAATTCCTGGATGATATTCCCGGAGAATTTGCTGGACGAAATCCCTGGAGTAATAGCTATTAACAATTCCCTGAGAAATTTTTGGAGAAAATTCCCGAAGGAGTTCCTAAGGATATCGCCGGAGGAATCCTTGAAATCCCTGGAGGAATTCCTGCAGAAATTCTAGGAAAAATTCCTGCAAAAATCCCCGGAGGAATTCCTGGTTCAAATCTCTAGATATTGCGATGTGCATTTAAAATGCGGGAACACCAAACGCGGTAAGTTTTTTCACAAGAAATGCGATGTCAGATATTGATTTTTCTTGCTAGGGCGGTAGTGATTTGTATAATCGTTGCTACGTGTCCTTTGATTGTTTTGTGTTACCGCATTTGGAAGACGTTTAGTCAAGATTTGCATCTCAAATACAAACAGCAATAAATTCCTGAAGGATGTCTCCGGAAAAAATCTCTGAAAAAATCCCCGAAAGAATTTCTGGATAATATCCTCAGAAAAATTTCTTAATGAATTTCTGGACGGAATCCCCAGAGAAAATCCTGGACCCAATCCTCGGAGAAGTTGCTATCGGAAATCCTGTAGCCGCACGAACTTCGTAGTTCGTGGCCGGCCGGAAATATCCCTAGTTTGTCATTCGCCACCATGGAATGACGCGATTATTCTTCGCAAAGCGAGAAGCTTAAGCGCCACCTCGTTAGAGGACCTCCCGCTCGTGTTAATTTTATGCCCGGTCTGAGACCCACCTAAGTTGGTCCATTATCCAACCTTTTAAAAGGTTTGAAGAACAATCCTGCCCACTCCACTTTCCTAGCGTCCGACTTACTAGACTTCGATAATCCAGCAGCAAACAATACTCACTTTACCCTAACGACACGTGCCAAGAGAAGCTTTCCACTATAAAAGTTCATCATCACTGGAAGATTCTACCACCGCACCACAGATGGCGGCACCGATACGAAAGCACATCATTCAACAAAAATCTCAATGAAAGACGGAAAGCGCCAAAAGGAGATCGATTGTGTGAACCACAGACTGAAACATATTACGTAATCGGTAGGCTGGACTTTATTCGTTAGGGAACAACACAGTGAATAATTTTACATTTCTGGATTTATTTCTTATTCCTCCTAGTCAATTCTAAGATGCCTATCCTACCTAAGCGTGCGTGCTCTCTAACTTAACTTGGTCAACCTCACGAATCAAATCTCCCCAAAAATGACGTCACATGTGCACATGATTTCGTTTTACTCACGGTTACCGCATTCTATTGCTGCTGTGGCTTGGCTGCTTCGCAGAGGACGAGACTGGCGATGATGGTCGCTATTGTTGGACGGCTTGGGCTGAGTCTATTGTTCGTTGTTGGCTTGGCTGGTTGACTGTGGAGACCGCATGGGCGAACGATTACGTAATTCGCGCGGGGTGCAGGATCAATCCAACAACCAGACTGGACGAACTTCCTTAGCGTCGGTTTTCTGGACACGTGATCGGACGGATGTTCTTCGACGGAGTCACAGAGCGATGGGCGCGATGTTGGTGGCGCGGCCCCTTCGGCCACAAGTAACGCGTGGGCCGGTGGTTTGCCGGATGGTCGGTCACTGCTGCGGGTTCCTAAATCCGAGAAATAAAGCCGTCGAACGGCTGTTCGACAATGGGGTTAAAGAGAGCACACACTTCACGCAACGCACGACTTTAATACCTTTCTGACTGCACTTTGGTATCACTACAGTATAACTTTTCAGCACTCGGAGGAAACTAGCTAACTATCCTGTAATATTTAAACCTGTTAGTTCACACTGAGCTATCTACAATTGGAATCAAATTACAATTTCGCGGTACACGGGCAAACACTTCCTTATTGGTTCGACTATCCAGGCAAAGTGATGAGAAATCTTGAAACCCTCAGATAGGAAACCTTGGAATTGCCATCGTCTTTTAACGGATCGTTCGGGTTAGCTTTTTCATTCCCTTTCCGGTTTTCGACCTCTCGCTCCCACCAGTAATTGCTAAGTATGGCCTTCATGTTCTTCTCCCCAATTTCAAGGTCTTCTTTGAACTTGACCTTCGGTTTTCGGCCCGATCGCGAACAATCAATTAAATCTCGCGAGAGGGTCAACGGATAGCGATACCACGCGCAGGCGCTGTGGAACTTAAATTGCGTGAGATTTACCAGCTGTTACTTTCTAAATCTGTTATATGATTTTGCATGCGATGTTTTGTAACGATTAACGACAAACAAGTATGTACAAATTATTTATATATGATTTCATTTACATAGCTGTAACGGGATACCGTTACAATCCTCTGAGGAATTCTTGGAGGAAATCTCCGGAAAAATTCCTGGTGCAAATTCTCTCAGATATTCCTGGAAGAAATATTCGGATAAGCTCTGGAATTTCTGGAGAAAATCCTCGAAGGAACTTCTTAATGAATTTCTATACGAAATCTTCAGAGGAAATTCCCGGAGGAGCACTTGGAAAAATCCCGGAGGAATTTCTGGACGAAATCCACGGAGAAAATTGTAGAGGAAGTACATACCGAAGGAATTCTCCGGAGTAATTTCTGGAGCAAATCTCCGAAGGAATTACTATTGGAGAACTCCTAAAGGATTTCTGAAAAAAATCCCCGGAGGAATTTTTTGAAAAAAAAAAATCCGGGGCATTTTTAGAGCAAATCGCCTGAGGAGTTCCTGGAGGACATACTCGGAGGAATTCCTGGATGATATCCCCGGAGAAACTGCTGGACGAAATCCCCAGAAGTATTTCTTATGTAAATCCTCGGAGGAATTGCTGTTTAAAATCCCCCTAAAAATTCCTGAAAAATATCCCGGAGGAGTTTTTGGGGGAAATCCCCGGAAGAATTCTTGGAAAGAAATTTCTGAAGAAATTCTACGAAGGAGTACCTGGAGCAGCTCGCCAGAGGAGTTTCTGGACGAAATCCCCAGAAGAATTCCCAGGAGGAGTTGCGGGAGAAAATCCTCGGAGGTGCTTCTTGAGGAAATCACTGGGACAATTCCTGGAGGAAATCCCCGGAAGAATTTCTGGACAAAATTCCCCGAGGAATTTCTGGACAAAATCTCCGGAGTAATAGCTATTGACAATCCCCTGAGCAATTTCTGGAGAAAATTCTCGGAGGAGTTTCTTGGGATATCGCCGGAGGATTTCCTGCAGAAATTCTAGGAGAAGTTCCTGCAAAAATTCACCAGAGAAATTCCTGGTTTGAATCCCAAGATAAATTCCTAAAGGATGTCTCCGGAAAATTCTCTGAAAAAATCCTCGAAAGAATTTCTAGAGAAAATCCTCGAAAGAACTTCTTAATGAATTTCTATACGAAATCCCCGGAGGAGCACTTGGAAAAATCTCCGGAGGAATTTCTGGACGAAATCCACGGAGAAATTTCCAAAGAAAATACATACCAAAAAGGATGCTTGGGGCGAATTCTCGGAGAAAATCCTGCAGCAAATCCCCGGAGGTATTTCTGCAGTAAACCCCGGATGAATTCCTGGAGAAAATCTTCGGAATAAATGTTGAGGGGATATTCCTGGAGGAATCTTTGGAACCCCCAGAGGATTTCCTTGAGGAAATCTCGGGAGAAATTCCTGGTGCAATCTCCAAAAAGCTTCTCGGAGAAATTCCTGTTATGAATTCTCTGAGAAATACCATAAAGAATTTCTGGAGAAAATCCACAAATGAATTTGTTCATTGAAACCTTAGAGGTATTTATTGATGAAATCTTTGGAGATGTGTCCAGAGTAAATCTCCGGAAGTATTTCTAGATGAAATCTCCGAAGGAATTGCTGTTGGAAATTCCCTTTAAAATTCCTGGAGAAAAGCTTCACCTAGAATACCTTTGGAGCTCTGCCGGGAATTCTTTTAGAACTCTGCCGGAATTTTATTCCAAGCTCCGCCGCGAATTCTGTCGAGATTCATCCGGGAATTCTTTTGCAGTTCATCCATAGGAATTCTTCAGGTTTTGTTGATCACATTCGAAATAGATCGAAAAAAATACAACAACCGGTGCATGTGCGTGCGGTTTGGTTTATTTTTACTGGACTATTTATTTTTGACAGGTCCATTTTTGGTATAAATTTGGGCCAAAAAATGGACTACCGGTGAAGTTGCCCTTACATCATGCGTTAATTATATCCGCAATGATTTTCATTATTTATAAGAATGTAGAAAAATATATATTTTTTCCATTCCCAAATGAAAATTTAATTAATTTAATTTAATTAATGATATGTTGCATTGGAATGCATAAAAAAGATGGCACAATTCGTTTACCCTTATTTTGTAGTGCGACCCTCAAAAACAAAGATACAACTACAAAGTACAAGAAAAAAACAGGCCTGAGATTGAACCCATGAGCTTCTGCTTATGAAGCAGAAGCAACAGCCATTAGACAACAAGCCACGTCTAGTTATGGCAAGTCGAACTCAAATTAAAGAAATAGATTCGGCAAATTTTGTCATTCTTCCTTTGGTCCTGATTGTTCCTGATGAATTAGCTCCCAATGGATCATCGCCAGAGTTGATTAATATCAATCATATCAGCTGATGGCTGTTGGTCTAAATCTATCACTATCACTTGCGAGCTATCAACTGAGAGAGAGGAGACAGCTCACTGACAGCTGGTATGTTTTCTGGCCTTCTTTGACTTCTTTTTTTCAATTCTTGAGTAATGCACAACGATCAGATGAACTTATTTTGGTCAAAATCATATTTACTTCATTTGGTTCACTATGAAAAATGATATGAATACCAAAAAATCAATAGCAGTTTGCCAACACACAATTATATTTAGATATTCTATTTTTTAAGTGTGAAATAATCGAAAAACACTTGGAAATTGTAATTACTATTACTTGAATTTTGACGCTTTTTCATGTTCTACCCTCCGAATGTGTTGGTTTTCCAGTGACAGTTGATGACAGGTCACTTTGATTTGACAACCAACAGCAGTGATGCGACATCGCACTCTAGATCATAATCACTGCGGAATGAGTGATCACGTGGTAATTATCCATGCTATTACTGTTTTTCAGAGACCAACAAAAAGGTTCAATCTATCTGCAACACTATCAAAAATATCGTACTGATAAATTGCCATTTCAACTGATTAATTAAAGGCTAAACTTAACCCATCAGTGATATCCATAGTCTATCGCCATCAATGAACTTGTGATGGAGTATACAGAATGATGTTGATGTGATATAGATTGACCCGAATTGTATCGCAGTCAGCCTGTACGAATCAGCAAATTTTATGCGTTGATAGTGACAGCGAGCAACTCTGCTCATCTTGCCCTGAGACAACCACCTTTTTTTTTTTTCAAATTCCGAACCGACTCATATTCTGAACGACCGGTTCTTGTAAATAAAATGTTTCGCTTGTTTGGTTGAAATGTTTTGCTGAAATATGTCATCAAATTGCCGGAAAATGGCAGTCATTTGGAATTAAGCTTTATTGGATATTAAGAGGAAAATAACCATTATCGTTTTACAAATTTTCAAAACCAGTTTTTTTGCTCAAAATTTAATTAATGCTCATGATAATCTATCATCGCAATACACTTGCTATCTGTAATGCAATGATAGATTTTCATGAGGATTTCATTGAATTTGAACGAAAAAACTGGTTTTTCAGTTTTCATGATTGCTGATGATTGAATGATGGATTCTTGAGCCTTAATCTATTTGTGTATTTTATACTTTGGGAGTTTTAGGGATTCTCTAGTTCGAGGTCAGTAGAACCATTTGAGATAAATTTATTTGCAAATTTAGTTCTGTTCGAAATTTCAATCGTAGTGTTCGGATCATGAGACAGAATGAATTTGGATACATACTTAAATAAAAAAAAAAATACTAAAATAAATTAAATCATCATTATTATCAGCACACCCAACAGCTAACAGTTAAGTTAAGCGAAAAAATCAAAATTTCCACGAATATCAGCTTATTCATGCCTATCAGATACATGCAATGCATGCAATTTGAAATCACTGTTATTCTTAAGTATCCAGAATATGAGTCAAAACGGTATTCCAATGAAGAAGAGCTGGGTGATGCTTTCTCACCCCTATTTACTTCTATTTCTTTTTCACTTTTCTTATCCTATCGAGTGGTTGAAATATGTTGATGGCATAAATCTTCCAATAGCGTGTAACGTGCCTTGGATGTCTAATGATTCCTGATCACTTCTACAGTTTTTGAATGAGAGCTTCTTGCCTCATGTTTCAAAGCTGTCACATAACCTTTCAGAAACATTCTTTATGTATATTGTAGCCATCATTACTATAATACTCATTACATGGGAAATGATTTAAGTTAGTATTTTAGTGCCACAAATTGTTGTACTTGCTTTATTCAGTAATCATGTAAATTTGTGAGTAAGTTTATAAAGGGCAAATCTTAAATATGTCTACCACTATTATATAATAGTATAGAATGACAATATCTTCTCTTATTTGCTAACCGTTCTAAACAAAGTAAAAAAGGAATACGACCGACTTAAAACCTGAAAATTAGAATCGATTCAATTGAAATGTTCAAAATGTGTTTTAAAATACTAACCGCTATGAATGTATCATATGATATGGGGAAATATCCGTATACCTTGAACTTGAATGGCTTCTGCGCTCGCATCATCGTTAACATGAAATCCTTTTTGAAGCTTGTGTCACTTCCGAGCCAATTACATTCGATAATTGCATCGTTGATCATAGTTGACTGTATCGAAAGCATTATAAAGTTTTTGTTTGAGTTCATTTAATTATGCTTTTGATAGAGATATGATGTTTCACATAAAAACGTTTTGCATGAGGACTTTTGGCATAATTTTATGCTTGGACGTTTGACATAAACATAATTATGTGTCTACTTTAGAATGCTATCTGCTCTTGTATAAATCAGTTTTATGCAAAACGTGCATTATGTAAAACGTATTTATGCGAAATGGAACCCCATTTTGATGTCTTGCTTACCATGTACGATACTCTGTTTCCATAATAGCACCAATATAAGATTTGAATCAAAACAGAAAGAGTATACACTGCGAATCTCATGAAAAGAAACAAGTCATGCATAGTTAAAGTGGCTTCGAAAGCTGTCAAACAAATCATAGATACACTGCAACCTAATTGTGCCATAAGCATTGGCTGGTAGAGCGAGTTCACGTTCATACCGAATCTGTAATAAAATCATTAATATCATGTATTACTTTGCAATATTCTAAATATATGAATTACTCTATTAATTGTTGATGACGTTGAATTAGCTCATGTAGGTCTTGTCTGACCATCGAAATGTGGTTTGGATCTCCAGAACCACAAGTTGAATCATTATTCAACGTGTGTCCGATTGTTCTGAACTCCAGGGACAGTATATGAAACTGCAGTGACATTTGGCTCATCACTTGACCTCCTATCCCGTCGATGAAAACAATTCCCTCGATAAGGAAAAAGCTGACACTTGCTTGAAATAAGGAGAAGAATACAAGCTTCTCTACGGAATCAACTTCTGTTGGATACTTTGCTCGAATAGGTAAAGTTAAATCGAAAAAAGACTTTAAAAACATAATAATTAGTATCGCGAATAAAGTATTACACGTCGAAAACAGTACTTACATGACCACAAATAGCAACTATTAGTGACAATCCAAGAAAAATCGTACTGATAGTCAAAATATACTCCTGTATAAAGTATGTCCTTAACAAATTACGGATAGGAGTAATCCTTTTATCATTTTCTTTACTTAAACTTTGTAGCTTTCCAAATATCTCTTCGAAATTTTCCCTGTAGTAATTATGATACACTTTTTTATAAAGCACCAAAGCGACTCCGGCCGTCACGCACATATTGTCTCCAAATAAAATCAAATCATTATAAGTTTCAAAGAGATCTCTTACTAAGGCATAAAAATGGAACAGAAACAACAATGAAATGAAATAGAAATATATTTTGAATGCTCGCGTTGAATCTTTGTGGTTCCACTGTCCTAAATATCTAAGGAAAAAATGGAAAATCAATAGCTTTGAAACAATCTGATTAAGAGTTATACGTACGTTAACATGTTTAAGGAATAAGAAATACAAATTGTTTGCGGATACTCCTGTCCGTTGAAGATGCGTTTGATTTTCTTCAAGTGCTGTTCCATTTTGCTTTTCTATCCTCGGCGTGTCACAACTGATGTGATTGGAATGGTTGGTGAAGAATTTATATGGCATTGATTGAATATGAGAACGAAAGTCCTAATTGTTTATGCGACATTGCATTCACAACAGTCAGACTTGGCAATTGAAGGAAATCATTTTAATTGAACGGTACGATAAATTGCTTTGGGGAGTTAACTGTGCATTAGGCACAAAAGTGGTGGAATTCAAATGCCGATGTAGTTTAACCATGGACAAAACAACAATTTAGCAGTCGAGTTCAGAATGGGTTTGTATGCATTTTTTTTCATGATTTTCTCTAAGAAATTTCATCAGATATTAATGTTGGCAGGTGCCCATAGTTTCTTCAGTGATTATTCCTTAAATTGCTTCTGGAGTTTCTGTAGTAATTTTTTTGCAAACTTCCTAATGAAATCATCAAAGCATTTTGTTTAAGATACCCAGAATCGGATCAGTAGAAAATAGCAAGCCTATATAAATCACACACCAAACTAAGCTGTAATACTTCAATTTGTTTGCGATTTGCTATTATTAGAATAAGTATAAAGATCCGATGAAAACCATATTAAGCTCTCATTACTGAATTAGCTATTGGTAAACTACTTCATTTGATTTTTTTTATAGAATATTAGATGCAACCGTGATAATTATATTTAATTGGTTTACCGGCATATCGGTCTGATTTGCTCAAAGTAATAGGCAGCAAGGAGAAGAAAGCAATGAAAACTAGATGGATAGGTACCGGAAGAAAACGGCGAGAGAAATTGGATTAGATGTTTAAGAGGCAATACCATATGAAACTGTCTTACTTGAAACGTCCTTCCTTCTGGCTAACGTCCCCTATGGAAACGGCTTGGCGTGTTGTTCGAATAACACTAGGCTGTCTTGGTAGCTCCCTATTACTTTGAGCAAAACAGAGCGATATGCCGGTAAACAAATTAAATATAAAATATTAGGGGTCATGTACAAATTACGTCACGCTCCAAGGGGGGGAGGGGGTCGCGCCAAACGTGACAAGCCTTACAACATTTTTTGAGGACTCATACAAAAAGTGTGAGAAAGGGGGGGGGCAGGGGGTCGGAAAAGTTGAAATTTAGCGTGACATAATTTGTGTACGATCCCTTATTGAGAGTATAAATTCTATAAATAATCACATAGCTTGGATTGTCTAAGTACCAAAATACCTCTTAAATAATTCATTGAGCCCTCGAAAACGCTTAACAATGTTTTGTTATGTATTTAGTATAAAAACAACCTAGTTTGTTATTGTGTAGGTGTTTTTTATAGAATTTTTTTTAGTATTATTCCTTTGTATTACCACCTTATTAATAGCATACTATATTTTGCTCGTTTATTTTAATACCTCGATATTCGTTTGCCACATTTACCTTGATGTTTGTTTGACACCTCAGATTCCATCAGAGATTTCTCCAAAGATTCTTACATATTTTTTTTTCTAGAAAGCCTTAAGTATTCCTGGAGTTTCTCATGTGATTCTTCTATTGTTTTTCTTAGGGCTTGCTACGAAATTCTCGTTTAGAACATTTCTCAAATTCAACCTATATTTTTTCCAGGCCTTACCTAGGATTATTACAAAATTGTCGTTTGGGAAATTATTAAGATTTCAACCAGAATTTTCTTGAGGGATACTTCCAGAAATTCTTTTAAAAATATCTCAAATAAGTTTTCAAAGATTTTTACAGGAATTCTTCTTGAAAAATGTGTGAAACAAATTATGAAAATATGAGAGGTATTCAGGAGAAAATAAAAAAATAACATTTGTTTGTTTAAGGTGAAGATGAATCGAAGCCAAACCCAAAATTTTCAAGAGCACGGATCTGGAGAACCAAACATCCGTTTAAGCTGAAAACTCAATCGATTGGTCACTCGCTGGTGGTGACCAATCGATTAAGTTTTCAGCTCAAACGGGTAATCGGTTCTCCAGATCCGTGTTCTTGAAAATTTGAGATTCATCTTCACCATTTAAATTAAAAACAAGCCCTTAGCCTCCTGAAGTAGTACCATGAAGTAGTTCCGGGGGACATCGAACTTTTAGCCGAACGCCTGTACACCACGGCTCAAACAGCGTCTGTTCTTGTATCCACCGTTTGAGTTTAAAATGCTGTATCGCTAACAGCTAAATCCAGGGTGGTAGCCCCATCAGTGCGATTATCCTAGTGTTAGTTTGGACGTTAAACAAAGTTGGCACGATGGCGCCCTGGCGAGACGGGAGTGTTGGCGTAGGCCCAATAAGCTACAAGTAGATAACCTTATTGCGAATAAATAGAAGATAATACGACCGGAGTAATCGGCAAAGACTCACGCGACGAAATAAGGATTACGATTAAAAACTTGGGAACATGGAACTGCAAGTCATTTGGTTGCAGGTGGCGACAGGTGAATCCATGAACAACTACATCCCCATTACTTTGATATCGTAGCACAGCAGGAACTTTGTTGGACCAAAGCAGTGCTAAATGACCTAGGAACTGGCTTTATAGTGTTGAGTAAGATGAGGTCGCCTGCAGATCACCCGATAATAAAACCGAAAACCAAATCGACCACGTTGTAATCGACGGAATATTCTTCTATGACATCACCATTGTTCGCACATACCAGTGCGAATATGGATTCGGACCACTACCTAGTTGCTGTACGTATGCGCTCAAAACTTTCGACGGTGACCAGCTTGCGTAGAAGCCGAACGCCTCGGCTCAACATCGAGCGGCTATGGGACTCAGAAGTAGCCCAAGAAAACGCGCAGCATTTGGAAGTGGCCCTACCAACGGAAGAGCAGGTTGGCGCCGCCACTCTTGAAGACGGATGGAGGCACATACGATCCACCATTGGTAGCATCGCAACAGCAGCACTAGGCTCAGCGGTCCCGAATCAGAGAAACGACTAGTACGATGGTGAATGCAAGCAGTTTAAGGATAGGAAGAATGCAGTATGGGCAAGAATGCAATACTGCACGAGAACGAGCGAGACGCGGTGTAAAAAGGCACGGAACAGACAAAACTCGATATTCTGGAGAAAGAAGCGCCAGCAAGAAGAACGTTCTAACGATCATCGTATCCTTCTTCAGAAACTCAGAAAATGTGGTGTTGCCATAAATTTCGTTGATTGGTTCCGTTCTTATCTGACTGAACGATCGTTGTGTGTGAGAATCCGGAGTACCGCAGGGTAGCAACCTTGGACCTTTGCTGTTCTCACTATTCATCAACGATGTATCACTGCTTTTGTCGAATGGAAACAGGATCTTCTATGCTGACGACGCAAAAATTTATATGATTGTAGAAAGCTTGGACGACTGTTACCGTTTGCAACATTTACTCAACTTATTCGAAGCATGGTGTACACGGAACTGTTTAACATTGAGCATCGAGAAATGTCAAGTCATCTCTTACGGAAGAAAGCGCAGCCCAATTCGCTTCCCATATGAACTATCAGGGACGACGCTTGAACGTGTTAAATGTGTTCGTGATTTAGGTGTTACATTGGACGAGAAGCTCACTTTCAACTGTCACCTGAACGACGTCATCTCCAGAGCAAATAAACAACTTGGTTTCGTTTTGAAAGTTTCAAGTGGATTCAAGGATCCGCTAACCCTGAAAGCGTTGTACTGCGCCTTAGTGCATCCAATATTGGAGTTTGCTGCTATCGTGTGGTGTCCTTTTCAAAATTATTGGATCTCACGAATTGAATCCGTGCAAAGGAAATTTGTACGCCACGCTTTAAAAAATCTTCCTTGGCGGGACCCAGAAAACCTGCCACCGTACCATGAGCGTTGCCGTTTACTGGGAATCAATACCTTGGAGAATAGACGTCATGTGGCCCAAACAATGTTTGTTGCTAAGGTTTTGAGGAATGAAATTGATTCACCGTCCCTGTTAGCCGGCGTAAATATTTATTATTTATTTATTTATTATGTAGATTCGTATAACATAAGGCTGAAAGCCTTTTTTTACCGCTATAAAAGGTTTATTATGATGATATATATATTTATTTCTTTTTTTTTTGCATTTCCTAATCTTTTTGCATCCTACTCTGCCAAATGCTGTTTAAGGTCCCTTTTAAAGTTAAACAATGAAACATTAGTTTTAATACTGAGTGGTAACTGGTTCCAGTGCACAACGCCTCGTGCGAACAGTGATTGGCTGTAATAAGCAGAGTGATGCTGTGGGATAAGATAGTTACGATTTCTATCGCTTCGCATTGGGTTCAATTTAGTAAACAAATATTCAGGCTTTCTAGACCGTATTAGTTTGAATAAGGTGACACAAGCTCTAAACTTGTAGAAATTTGAAAAGTTACAGCCTATTAGATCTTTGTGTAGATGAGACACTCTGGAAAACCTAGGTAATTTATACACATATCTTATACAAGCATTCAAAGCTAACCTCATTTTATCGATTGAAGAAGCTAACGCATTCGAAAAAATGAAATCACCGTAAAGAAAATGTGGTAAAATTAGAGATTTAAAAAGTTTTATTTTGGTGTCAATACTAAAATGTCGTGTTGTCAAATTTAATCTCTTTAAGGAGCCATAAATCTTACCGCATTGTGCATTAATATGAACGTCCCAATTCAAATTGGACGTAAAAGTTACTCCTAAATTATCAACTTGACTAACGAATTCAATTCTTTCACCATCCATGAACAAATCAGGACATGTAATTGGGTTTCTATTCTTGCATATCAACATTGCCTTTGTTTTAGTTGGGTTTATAGGTAATAAATTATTTTGCGACCACAAAAGAAGATTTCGAAGATCATGATTGATTTTTAAGCCAATGTCATTATAGTTATTTCTCTTTTTTCACACAAATAAATCTGAACATCATCAGCAAAGAGGTGAACCGAACAGTATCTCAAACACGAAGGCAGGTCATTGATGAATAAAGAAAATAATAAGGGCTGCTAAAATAAGGTGGTGATGGACTGGCGCTTCACAGGGTTATTTCCAAGATTTGGGAGGAGGAAGTATTGCCGGAGGAGAATGGAAGGTGTCGTGTGTCTCATGTACAAAAAGGATGACAAGTTGGATTGTGCCAATTATCATGCGATCACAATTTTGAGTGCCGCCAACAAGATACTGTAGCCGACTCGAGACGGCGAGCGAACCAATCTGCTAGGGTGTTTGGGTTGGGAGAGAAACAAGTAGCTTATGCGCCACCTCCTAAGAGAACCACTTGTCAATTTAATTGCCCTTCAAACTCCAACTAAAACACCACCCTCTGACCGGCTCAAAACATAACCGACAACTCGAGTTCCTACCGATAACGATTGCACGTGGTCGACGGGTAGCATCACCGGCCAAGTTCGTCCCGACCACAATTCTCTTTCTCGCTTCAGGACAAAAATGGAGGACTGAGATTCCCAAGTGTAGCATCTGGAACCATCTAAACACAAACTTTCGGCTGGTTCCGCCATCGGCCGAACAAGTGCATGATGGGTACAAACCAGCACAACCGTTCGCACAAAATCTTTCACTAAACTGATTTCTCGACCACGCGATCAAGTTAAAATCAGTTTTTGCGCTCATTCCTTTTCGAGCTATCAATAGGGTCCTAAAGCCCTGTCCCAATTTTGATACCAAATGCTTTAGTTTAGGCTAAAAACACATGTTTACTCAATTTATAAATGATTTTCGTTGGTTAAAGTCAATGAAACATTTTTTTATTGTTTTTAAGATTTTGTCACACCCCTTGGTTTAAACTCAAATTTTTGGGTATATTTTGTTTTCCGTGTCCCTTCCGAAATGTCAGATAGGAACAACCCCAAGGGGGGTCCGTAGCCTTGAGGTAACGCTTTCGCTTTATAAGTCAAGGTTCATATTTGGAACAATTTTTAAAATTAAATTCTTAATATGTTATAGCCGTTATTTGAGCTGGAAAAATTGCTACAGTAGTTGCAAGAACATGCTCATTAAACATTTTAGGACAGTGCGCATCGTACCTTCGTGCTGTGCGTACACGAATTCTCTCTGCTCTTGGAAGTTTTCTTAAAAACTACCTAAAGCAATAAAACAGTACTTTTCAGTGCTACAAAAACAGTACTTTTCAGTGCTAAAATTAAAAACGGTACTTTTCAGTGCTACTAAAACAGTACTTTTCAGTACTATTTTTTCTACTATTGATCCCTTTACGATCCTTGTTTGGACCCGTGCCTTCGATTTTTCGTTGGACCCGTTGGCGAAAGCTAGCGGTGGTAATCCTTCTTGGACACCGTCTTGGGAAAAAACCTTTCGAAGGTCACGTCTTCTTTCGTTTATTAATTAAACATGGTATCAACAACAAACAAAAGGAAGGGTGAATCTCTGAATTCACTACTTCCTTCCAAAAAAGTGGGTTTTAAAACTGTCACTACACGTGGCAAGAATGGAAGAAAGGACGCTTCCCCGGAATGCGAACTTTCTTCCAAGGGTGAAATGAATAATTGTATCGAAATGAGCAATCAGTTCGATGCTCTAGACAAATTTTCCGAACACCAAATCGAAGCAGCCTCTAGCCCAGGCTCTTTGATTCAAGTGAGGAAGCAAAGAGTGCCGCCTATCGTGGTCAGTTGTTCCGAATTTGGGGGATTTAGGCAGGAGATCTTGAACTCCATTAGGGGAATCAAGGTTTCCTTCCAAATCGCAAAGAAAGGAGACTGTCGCGTTTTGCCGGAAACTCTTAAAGATCGTGAGCTTCTTCTCAGACATCTTGAAGAGAAGAAGCACAAATTTTTTACTTATGACGACAAAACTGAACGTTTGTTCAAAGTTGTCTTGAAAGGTCTCTCAAGTGACTATAAATCACCTGAAGAGATCAAAAATGGAATAAATGATTTACTTGGATTTTCCCCAGTCCAAGTAATCATTATGAAAAAGAGAACCCAATCTGGCATTGTTCGGAAAGGGCTTTCTCAAGAATTTTATTTAGTTCACTTTAACAAAAAAGAACTAAATAATATTAAAGCTTTAGAAAAAGCAAAACTTTTGTTTGATGTCCGTGTGACATGGGAACATTTCCAGAAACCTGGAGGAAATTACCAGAACCCCACTCAGTGCCGTCGGTGCCAAAAGTGGGGTCATGGTACAAAAAATTGTCGCATGGATGCTAAATGCATGATTTGCGGAGGTTCTTCTCACGCCAAAGACGTCTGTCCGGTGAAGGAAGATACCACCAAATTCATATGTTGTAATTGCGGGGCTAACCATAAGTCCAATTTTTGGAATTGTCCTTCACGCAAAAAGGTAATTGAGGCTCGTGCCAGGCAGATGAAAGATAATATCCGTTACGATAACGGTCGTTTCCGGAATTTGCCTGGTAGAGTATCGAACAATGCTCATTTTTCAGTTAACGATCGCTTGATCATGAATCATACCCATCAGGAAGATCATAATCATGCTCATTCACAAACTAATTTTAATCCGTCGGGTAGCCGTTCGAATCTTTCTATTTCGAATGTATCTACCCACGGTAAATCCTTTGCCGATATCGTAGCAGGAAATTCGAACTCCTCCCCTGTTCGATCCATGGGTACCCATTCTACTTGTTTCAAATCAAATGGAAAAAACCCTACCGCCACAGGTAACTCCGCTTCTTCGTCTACCGGAAATTCCAATGGGAAATCACATGACATGTCTGCCTCTGATTTTAATTTTCTAACTGAACAATTGAATCTAATGATTGATGCAATGTTCAAAGCCACCACTATGACTGAAGCAGTCCAAGTAGGTGTAAAATTTACAAATCAAATTGTTATTGGATTACGTTTTTCTAATGGATCCAAATAATAATTTAAATATTTTAAATTGGAATGCTCGTTCTCTGAATGGTAAAGAGGACGAGCTGTTTAATTTTCTTACGGTTAATAACGTGCATATAGCAGTTATTACCGAAACGTATTTAAAACCTGGATCTAAACTCAAAAGAGATCCTAACTTTTTTGTTTATCGTAATGATCGACTTGATGGGGCATGTGGGGGAGTTGCAATCATCATTCACAGGCGAATAAAACATCAACTGTTTTCATCATTTGAAACTAAAGTTTTTGAAACTTTAGGTGTTTCTGTTGAAACACAGTTTGGTAAATATACTTTCATAGCTGCCTATTTGCCTTTTCAATGCTTTGGACAGCAAGTTAATTTGCTCCAAACTGACTTGCGTAAATTGACTCGCAATAAGTCAAAATTGTTTGTCATTGGTGACTTTAATGCCAAACATCGGTCATGGAATAATTCTCAAAGTAATTCCAACGGCAGAATTTTATTTGATGAGTGCTCTTCAGGATATTTCTCAATTCAATACCCTGATAGCCCCACATGTTTCTCCTCTTCTAGAAATCCATCTACGATTGATTTGGTCTTAACCGACTCTAGTCATCTTTGTAGCCAACTGATTACTCATGCTGATTTTGATTCTGATCATGTCCCTGTTACATTTCAAATATCCCAAGAAGCGATTCTCAATCCTATCAGCTCCACTTTCAATTATTTACGAGCCAACTGGAATATATATAAAACGTATGTTGACTCCAATCTTGATGCTAACATTTCTTTAGAAACTAAACTTGATATTGACAATGCTCTTGAAACTTTAACAAATTCCATTGTTGAAGCCCGGAGCATTGCAATTCCAAAATGTGAAGTAAAATTTGATGCCGTGATTATAGACGATGATCTTAAACTCTTGATCCGTCTTAAAAACGTGAGGAGAAGGCAATTTCAACGCACTCGCGATCCTGCTATGAAAATTATATGGCAGGATTTGCAGAAAGAAATCAAGAAACGTTTTGCTCAATTAAGAAATAAAAATTTTGAAAATAAAATTTCTCAATTGGACCCTGGCTCTAAGCCCTTTTGGAAATTATCGAAAATCTTGAAAAAACCTCAGAAGCCAATACCGGCATTGAAAGAGGAAAACAAATTATTACTAACTAATTGCGAAAAAGCTCAAAAACTTGCTATGCAGTTTGAAAGTGCGCACAATTTTAATTTAGGACTTACTAGTCCAATTGAAAATGAAGTTACTCAGGAGTTCGAAAATATTCTCAATCAAGAGAACGTTTTCGAAAATGCCTGGGAGACTGATTTGGAAGAAGTGAGAACTATTATTAAAAAATTCAAAAACATGAAAGCTCCTGGCGATGATGGAATTTTCTACATCCTCATCAAGAAACTTCCAGAAAGTAGCTTATCATTTTTAGTTGATATATTTAACAAATGTTTTCAATTAGCATATTTTCCTGACAAATGGAAAAATGCTAAGGTTTTTCCAATTTTAAAACCAGACAAAAATCCTGCAGAAGCTTCTAGCTATCGTCCAATCAGTTTGCTTTCCTCCATCAGTAAACTTTTTGAAAAGGTTATTTTGAACAGAATGATGGCCCACATCAACGAAAATTCAATTTTTGCCAATGAACAGTTCGGATTCCGCCATGGACATTCGACCACTCATCAACTTTTACGTGTAACAAATTTGATCCGTTCCAACAAATCTGAAGGCTATTCTACTGGTCTTGCTCTTCTAGATATAGAAAAAGCATTCGACAGTGTTTGGCATGAAGGTTTGATTGTAAAATTAAAAAACTTTAATTTTCCAACATACATTGTTAGAATAATTCAAAGTTATCTGTCAAATCGTACACTTCAGGTTAATTATCAGAACTCCAGATCTGAAAGACTTCCTGTAAGAGCTGGTGTTCCTCAAGGCAGCAGTGTTGATCAGACTCATTTCCCCGAAATTCGAATTGTGAAGCCATGAACTGTTAAAACTGTGCGTTGTATTCCTGAGATGGAGGGGGAGGTGGTTGGGCTTGAGTGTTGCACATGGGATCCGACAGTTTCGATCTCGGTGGGCCGCAATTCAAGTTTCGGTGAAATGATTCGCACTCACTCACTCACTCATTTCATTTCACCGAAACTTGAATTGTGGCTCACTGGGATCAAAATTGATCGATTTTGTGTGCAGTACTCAAGCTTAACCATCTGCTTTTCTATCTTAGGAGGATAGATCATGGTTGTAGTAGTTCGTAGCTTCGTAGTTCGGAAAATGTTATTTTCGGGGAAATGAGTCTGAACAACACTGCAAGGCAGCATTTTGGGACCAATATTATACAATATTTTCACATCTGACTTACCTGAGCTACCTCAGGGGTGTCAAAAATCTTTGTTTGCGGATGACACAGGCCTCTCCGCCAAAGGACGAAGCCTGCGTGTCATCTGTAGTCGATTGCAAAAAAGTTTGGATATGTTTTCTTCATACTTACAAAAATGGAAGATTTCTCCTAATGCTTCCAAAACTCAACTAATAATATTCCCACATAAACCAAAAGCTCTTTATTTGAAACCTTCAAGTAGACATGTTGTCACGATGAGAGGGGTTCCAATAAATTGGTCAGATGAAGTTAAGTATCTAGGGCTCATGCTAGATAAGAATTTAACTTTCAAAAATCACATTGAGGGCATTCAAGCCAAATGTAATAAATATGTAAAATGTCTCTATCCCCTTATTAATAGAAAATCAAAACTTTGTCTTAAGAACAAGCTGTTGATATTCAAACAAATTTTCAGGCCAGCCATGTTGTATGCTGTACCAATATGGACTAGCTGTTGTAATACCAGGAAGAAAGCTCTGCAGAGAATTCAAAATAAAATTTTGAAAATGATTCTGAAGCTTCCTCCCTGGTATAGTACCAATGATTTACATAGAATATCCAATGTTGAAACATTGGAACAAATGTCAAATACAATCATTAATAATTTCAGGCAAAAATCGTTACAATCTTCTATTGCCACGATTAATGCGTTATATGTTTAGGTTAAGTTAGGTTAAGTATATTAAAAACGTTTTTTTTTCTCTTATAAGCAGGTGAAATCAACTCACCTGTAAAAAAACTGAACTGCTACGGCAAATGAAATGTAATATGTTGTTAACAAAATGTTAATAAAATATTAAATTTGTTTTACCAAATTAGGATGATAGTGTTGTCAAATAACACAGAACACCTAGATATAAGAAATGAATGTAATGTTTGGAATGATACTAATAAAGAAATTAAAAAAAAAAAAAAAAAAAACATTTTAGGACTCAATTGAGGAGAACACACTGTAAAGATTCTTACCAGATGAAATATATTGTACACTGACAAACGAAGCTTACACACTGAAATAATCTTGCTTGACATAAATTATTCAACATATAAACTCTAGCTACCACACCAAGCAGTCCAACTTGGAGTACAATCATCAACAAAACTACAACAACGAAACGTGAAAAATATCCTTAGACCAATGCATTAAATTACGGAACAGTAACTTTAACTACAACATTTAACTTAACAAGCTTACTAACGCTTCGCCATCAATACCTCGCAGGTACATAAATAGCTGTTCTACTTACAGTCGGCTTCTGCTTTACCGGCTGCTTCCTTCTTCATGTCGCCTCTACGACGCTTGTCCACGTTTGAACAAAGGCGCACGGAATGAATAACGCGCTGTACCGTTTTCGTCGTCGATACGGTGAATTCTGGACAAACATTTCAAAAGGGCACATCGACATTGGTAAACAATGGCTTTGCAAGACGCTGTTGAGTCCAATTCAACTCGATCACGCTCACCAATATCTCTATCAGGAAGAGCAAACACCAATCTTTCTGATAGTGGTGTTAGTTTGCGTGGGCGGGCTAAAAAGGGCTCAACAGCAACGTTTCTGTAAAAAGCCTCAAGACCTTTTGGGCCCTTTTCAAATGTTTGTCCAGAATTTTCCTAGTTGGGGGAAAATTTCTCTTCCGGAGTGCGATGGTGACGTCGCAACTCCCTTCTAACTCCGGCCGGCAGTTAGAAAGACCTTCGAAGCTGGCACGTGTGGTCAGAAGTGTGGAAACTTGTGGACTAAATTGGGCGCGGTGTGCCGAGCGGAAGGTTGGATGGTGCGGGAGAATACACTTTTTTTCATCTTCACTATCACGCACACAACCGCACAAACTAGCTACCGGGTACCCCCGTTGGTTTGACCACATTTAATCTGAACACTTTTTAATTTGTATCCCGCTAATTTGCACATCGTTCAGATTTAAAATGGTTCAAACGTCATTTAGCTCATGGAACGGAGTAAAGTGGAATGGATCGCTGTGGAACGGATCGCAGAATCAAAACAAAACAGTGAAAGAGGTAACCAGAAATACGTTTCTAGGGTGACTAGATGTTCAAATTCAAAATGAACCCCGATGGTTTGCATGAGGTACCGATCAAATTAACGGGGGTGAACGGTATTTGCTTTATTATAGCACTACCTTCACAAAACACACCGCGAAACTACCTAAAAGAAAACTTCAAACTTTTGCCTCTTCCATGGTTCAGATCCAGTGTTGCCAATTTTTGTTCGATTGTCATCTGTGTTTTCGGTTGAAAAAATCTTTTTTATCTTAAGTTAGCCTACAACAATCTTGGTAAAATCTGCTTTGCGCAAAATTCCATAATTTTAATTTTCTTGATCAATAAGAACCATTCCAAGCGTATTGTGGCTGTTCTTAACATATCAACAATTTTTAATTTGGAATTATTCTACTGGAAGTAGAAGATGCACAATTGTTTCTTAAAATTCAAAATACTTAAGTAGGTATTTAAGGAAAATTAAAAAGAGTGATGGCATTTCTATTTTATATCTTTCAGAACCATGTTCTTAACTCTTATAATATCTTTAAATCTTAAAAATCTTTTCATCTCAAAAATCTGTGATCACAGATATCTGTAGGCAAGAACAGGAAAAAATCGGTGTAATTACAAATAACTGGTCACTGGTCGAGTTTTGGTCTTCGTTCCGGAAATCATGGACCGATCTAATCAAAAGACGAGTCCCGATTACCTTATGAGCCGATCAGTTGTTTTGTCCCTTTCCCTTCCAAACTTTTCGCATCTAGCCAACTCGTTCCAATCATTTATCAATTATGTAATTTCTTATTCTTACAACGATAAGGGTTCCAGTTGGGAGATAAAACTCAAACCATAGCCCATAGATTTTTTACAAGTGTCGGATTGTGTCGCGGTTTTCGACAATATTTTCCATCGTAAACATACCTATCGAGTTCTGTGTTCAGAATTTTTATAGAGGTTAATTGATAACCTGAATTTTGTCCCAAACTAATGTACACCCTATGAGAACATCACAGTGTTTGGCCGATGGGCCAATAGGTGTCGGTAGAGTATAAATATCGAACACGAACCAAAATGATGCGAGCGATGTGGGTTGTTTATTAACCATCTACGATTTATTTGAATCAACCGTTTGAAATGGTGATCGAGAGATATGGATGAGGACGTAACGTCTGTGTGTCTGTGATCAAACTACCATGTTCTACCTCAAAGGTATGTTTTATTGTGCTCATAAGCATTATTAGTGTGTTATATGCGTATGCAATTACCGATTGACATGTCAGAACCATTCAACAAATTGGAACCTTAACGGAATCTGCAATAAGCCACAGACAAACAGGCGTAACATTGACGAGTTTTCAATCGACCACACAATTAATGATCTTTTCCAATTCGCTATGTTGAAAACTTCACAGCCAGGAGAGCGTGCATCGTTTTTCTTCATGTTTAACGTTTAACATTAGCGCCTTGTGCAGGTCTTGTTGCACAAAACAGTGTTTCGCACAACATGCCCACCAGATGATGGCGGTGTGAAGTGAGCGATGGATTTTGAAGAAAATTGTTCCAAGTGTTACGCCTATTTGTCTGTGTAAAACCGCTTCTTTACAAGTTTCGACAAAGCTATTTTGGAAAAATCTATAGGTGAATGAATTGTAACATTTTGGAAAATCTTCAAAATAAGACGTTGCTTACGGTAAGGTAAATAGCTGTAAAAACACTACGCCGAGTAGGGAGCCGGACCCAATTCTTGGCACTTTTGATTAACTTCGGCAGTGGAGTTTTTTGAAAGCTTCTTCTTCTTCTTCTTCTTCTTCTTTCTGGCGTTACGTCCCCACTGGGACAGAGCCTGCTTCTCAGCTTAGTGTTCTTATGAGCACTTCCACAGTTATTCACTGAGAGCTTACTATGCCAATGACCATTTTTGCATGTGTATATCGTGTGGCAGGTACGAAGATACTCTATGCCCTGGGAAGTCGAGAAAATTTTCAACCCGAAAAGATCCTCGACCGGTGGGATTCGAACCCACGACCCTCAGCTTGGTCATGCTGAATAGCTGCGCGTTTACCGCTACGGCTATTTGGGCCCCAAGCTACAAAGCTCATATTTGGCCTCAATATACGTTGTAGTGAAGTGCTCCTTATTGCAAAGTTTCAGACAATTCGGCCGAGAAAAAACCCCCATGCCAAAGTGAATCATGGAAGTGCCCAAGTGGTTCTGCACCCTATTTGGTTTTGTTACAGTAGGACGCCAAAAACAAGAAAAATAAAGAGCACAATGGCAATGAAAAAGGCAACCAATTTAAAGGTCAACGAATTTAGCTGGTTAGAGTGATATGAATCAGGCATGTCAATGTTCTATATAGTTTGAAAATGACGTTACTACCAGTTGAATATTTCTCGACAATAAAGGCAGAAATTTCCGGCTGTCAGGTTATTCGAATTATAATTCTTTTTCATTTAAATAATAATACAGCACCACTGTACCCCAACGAATCTAATGGAATTTATACAATTGACCTACGACTCAATTCATCATCGCAGCAAAACGATTCAATACTTTGTTTCACTTTCGTCATTTGACTTTTTCGGGACATTGCACTGGCCATGGTTGGCTAGTTTGCTGACTATATATCTCGTCGCAAATAGTCAATGGGATGATCATAGTTAATGACATGACATGCATAGTGGCACGGAAGCACATGGCCGTTGACTGACCTTCATATCTTGATGAGGTTAAGGTGCATGCCAAATATGATTCGTTATTTCGCAACGATTCTCCTACATATGATATGTAGGAGTTTGCATTATTCAACGAGTCTGAAGCTTATCAACGCACCGATAGCCAAGCAAACCTCAAACAGTGGCTCAACTTATGTCACAATTGGCGCGTAAGTCACTTTCACTGAATTAATTAAACTATCTGGTAAGGTGCAACGATGATCAACCATGCTCTGCGACGTGGCTGCGATGGGACCAAACTCACTCCGCCCGAAGGTGATTGTGAAACCATTGTTTTCTCGTTTAACGGAAAATTGCCGAGTGGGCTGAAAATCGACATTTTTGAGACCGATCTTGTAAAAATGAGCCAGGGCATGGTGACGGTCTTGTCTACGCTTAATTACTTCTTGGCTGCAGCAATCGTATCGCCTTTCAAAACGATAATGATTAATGGTTAGTTGCTGGGAATACATTAAAAGGTTTTTCAACTACCGAGCATTTCCATGTAGGAAGATCCCTGGCATGTCGTCGGCAAAAGATAACACATTCTTGTAGTTAGATTTTTGCCATCTCTATTAAACATAAATTTGTTATTCTCCTAGTGCCATTATACAGAAGTACGAAACTAGTTTTTTGAGCAGGGAACGCAATCACGGTTGAGACATTTTCAGGTTGCATGTTGCATGCATTAGCTTCCTCATAGTCCGAAAAGGCGTGTAGTCCAGAGGCTATCTGTTCGTGAAGAAGCACCGTCGAATGGATCCGTAAACAAATAAATTATGGTCAAGATGCGTGGTGGAGATGCGAAACGACAGCGCATAAATGAGCGTAATGCATAAATAATAGTACGGTCACATTTATGCACACAAATCGGAAGATCTGGTCCTGGTTGGTGCAACGAAAAAAGCGTCATTCAATGATGTTGGCACTGTGTTGAGTGACAAATGAACGCTGCGGGAGAAAGGTCGTGAAATGTTTTACATTGTCACAAAATTAAACAAAACTAACAGGAATTTTGTGACATCACTGTAGGTAATAAATATTTTTATTAACATTTTGTAATAACATATTACATTTAATTTGCCGTATCAGTTCACCTGATTATAAGATAAAAAATCGTTTCTAAATGACTTGAACTAAATATATAGAGCACTAATCGTGGCGAAATACGATTGTAACGATCTTTGAATGGAATTATTAATAACTTTATTCGACATTTGCTGGTTCCAGATCTCTCAGTGTAAAGCATTTTTACTTATTGGGCCAGATAAACGCCTAAATATGTGCAACCCCTCTACATTTTACGTAGTTCATTCGATATTATTAAAACTAATCCCATCTACATATATTTAAAAAACTATTGATTTATTTGGCATTTTATGTCGAAAAATGAGAATCATATGTTCAAAAATATAATTTTATACAGATTTTTCAGGACCTATCGTGGCGCTAACATCGACTCTGGTGATGGTTATGTCCAAAACTATCCGTCGTTAACAGCGTACGGTACCGACGGCCGCCCCGGTATAACGTAGAGCGACTTAAGCAACCGGATGATGCAACTGCATACGCACAGCACCTCGAGGCTGCATTACCGAAAGAGGTTGAGTTGGATGAAGCCCCTCTTGAGAATTGCTGGAGAACAGTAATAGCATGTTGCTGAGAGCAACGTCGGGTACGTGGGAATGAGTCAACGGAACGATTGGTTCAACGAGGAGTGTAGACATTCTGGAGAATAAGAATGCAGCGCGGGCGGTCATTCTTCAGCAAGGGACCCGGCAGAACGTCGAGCGTTATAGACGGAAACGGCAACAGCAGATTTCGAAAGAAAAAACGCCGCCTGGAGGAGACGGAGTGCAAGGAGATGGAACAGCTGTGCCGGTCTCAAGAACCACGTAAATTTTATCAGAAGCTCAACGCATCCCCCCGCAACGGCTTCGTGCGCGATTCGAGATGTGCAGGGATAAAGATGGAGGAAGGAAGCATCTTGACGGACGAGCGTGTGGTAATCGAAAGGTGGAAGCAGCACTACGATGAACACCTGAATGGCGCTGAGAGCACAGGCAATGTAGGTCGAGACAACGGAGGAAATGCCTTCGTCAGTACTGCGGGCGTTGGAAACCAACCAGTCCCTACTTTGAGGAAGGTAACGATGGTATCGGAGCTGAACTCATGAAGATGGGCCCAGAGAGGCTGGCCATTAGTCTGCATCGGCTGATAGGCACAATCTGGGAAACAGAACAGCTACCGGAGCTGATGAGTGGAAAAAAGGGGTAATATGCCCTATCTACTAGAAGGGCGAGAACTTTCGAGCGATCACCATTCTAAATGCGGCCAACAAAGTATTATCCCAGATCATTTACCGTCGTATGTAACCTGTAGTAAAAAAGTTTGTGGGAAGTAATCAAGCCATCTTCGTTGACGGCCGATCGACAACGGACTAGATCTTTACTATTCGGCAAATCATCCAAAAATGTTTTGAATACCAGGTCTCAACGCATCACAAACGAGAAGCTACAAAAGTCGGCTAGGTGGTGAATGCGTCAAAAACAAAGTTCATGCTGATAGACGGAACCGAGCGAGACAGGGCGCCTAGGAAGCAGTGTTACGATAGACGGGGATACTTTTGAGGTGGTTGATGATTTCGTCCACCTCGGATCCTTGTTAACGGCTGATAACAACGTTAGTCGTGAAATACGGAGACGCATCATCAGTGGAAGTTGGTCCTACTATGGGCTCCAGAAGAAGCTGAGGTCGAAAAAGATTCACCCCGGACTTAATGTACCATGTACAAAAATGTGTGCAGGAGACAGTGTGTGGCGGCGGAGAATGAACCACGAGCTCGCTAGGCTTCACGGCGAACCCTGTATCCAGAAGGTGGCGAAAGCCGGAAGGGAGCGTTGGGCAGAGTATGTTGCAATAATACCGGACAACAACCCTGCAAAGATGGTGTTCGCGTCAATTTTGATTGGTAGAAGAAGACGGGGAGCACAGCGAGCGAGCTGGCTTGATCAGGTGCAACAAGATATGCAGAGCGTGGGCCAAAATCGAAGTTGGAGGGACACAGCCATGGACCGAGTAAATTGGCGTAACATCGTTAAAGAGGTTTTATCAAATTAATTGATGTAACACCGAGTAAATAAATAAAATGATGATGTCCTATTAAAGGAAAGTTTCACCGTCATGGTGGGCAAAAGGTAAATCTTAGACCCATTTACCTGAACGGACGCATGCTGGCATTCCAATTCCATCCCCTACTTAAGAGGGGGAGAGAGGATAATTCTCCTATGAATCCCATAAGTCCTAATGATCGTTACAAGACAGGCTTCTCTAAAGGATAGTGCGACAATCTGGCGATCACCGGGATAATCGTGTTTGATTCAAAGTTATGTTTGTAACGTTCAAGTTATATCTTTTTTCGTCCTGTTTGTAAGAAAAGTCATTCAACGATACTGCAGATCCTATCCCATAGTCTTCCGAGCTACAAATCCAAACACATTTTATTTTTATTTTTTTTATTTTTTTTATCTCTGAAAAGTGGAAAACATCGTTAATAAAAACATTAATAAAAACAATAAAATAACAACCAGGCTATCAATGATTATTGACAATTTTTTTGAAACCTCATCAAATTGTGACCGTAGAATAGATTGTAATCGATTGTTTGTAAGCGTTTTAAAAATGCTGAATTCTTATGGTTTTTTAATACTTGAATTAAGAGCTTTAAATGTTCTTGATTCGAATGCAAATAGCTTGAAGTGTCATACTAATGCTGTTTACTTTCGCATTGGGTTTGTTCAACTGATTTACAGAAATTTAATTTTTTTCGTTTATTATGTTACGGGTGCCGTACTATCAAAGTTATCCGCATTTTTAAAGAGATCCACCTTTACGGTACTTTTGTATTTCTTTAGGTGGTATCAACACATTCTTCTGCAGAAAGATTTTTTGTGCGCACAGCACAAGAGTACGACTCGCAATAAAAGGGCATTTACTGAATATCATCTTTCAGTACCCATCATCTCATCAACCTCAGTAACAATGCAATGTCAGTTAATAGCAGACATCAAATGCAAAAAAACGACTACAGGAACCTAATCCAAATGATTCACTTTTCCATTGATCCACATTTTTACATAACGAAGCTCGGTTCACAATAATATGTAATCAATTAACACTTTACGGCTCTACCTAACTATGCTGTGAATGTGCGTTATACCGTTTATGATGAACGAAAGAAACTCGTTCTCCTAGCAAATTAATGCGCCCATGTAGCCGGAAAATGTCCTACCTTCGGACCCGGTTTAGTAACTGTTTCTCATGCTTGCATACCGGCATGTAATAAAATTAATCTCATAGCTGCATAAGCAATGCGTAAAATTTTTGCAACCCACATCTTTCCGTACACCGGTTGCCAGTCACCCAAAGGAGGCGAAGTAAAGTCTCCGCCACGGACCCTCGAAGTCAAGTGTGAATTCTGGAATATCATTCAATTTCTACACTTGCACAACAACGTGCTTATCGATGCTGCTTTGGCATGGCACCATTATTTATGATCGCATCATCTGAATGTTGTTCATTCCTGTTGGTCAGGAAGATTCAACGGAATAGACAAGTTTGCGACCTCTCTAACTGTGTGAATGGGGTATCTCTTGAGCCGTTATTGCTCCTAGTTGATGTCTAGGTCTAGAAGAAAATGGGTCGCCATTCGAAATGACCTAGAAGGGGTCGCATTTATACAAAATTGTATGCTTCAACCGAAAATTGGAATTTCGTTTCGATGTTGGGCGCCCACATGCCTGATCATAATTCACGCTATGTCTGAACCAGACGAATAAAAAAATCGAATGTACATCGGATTTTTTCTCCCTAAAGATCAGTATTTGATCCATATTTTCATAATCGGAAGGTTTTAAAATATTCTATTTTTTTTCCATACATTTTGTATGGGCTGAAATAGTAGAAGCATTAACCTAAGAATGCTAATGTCGCTGCTATTCGTGTTACCAACATCTAGTTTGCCACGAACTGACAGCCTGAGTACCGGGCATCAAAGTGTCAAATTAATTGTAAAAACATAAACAACGACAAGGCATTGAACAAACAATGAAAAACCATAATTAAAGGTAAGAATAATTAAAATCAGTTTTGTTACAACAGCGCTACTAGCGTTCTACTACTAATATTTCTATTGCTGAAATGCGCTGAAAAACGAGGTTTTCATGGATTTTAGTATGAAAAATAGCTGAAAAGTGTAAAAAAAATCAAAATTTCACCGATAGAATATTTTAAAACCTTCCGATTATGAAAATATGGATCAAATACTGACCTCTAGCGAGAAAAAATCTGATGTACATTCGATTTTTATAATCGTCTGGTTCAGACATAGCGTGAATTAGTTTCAAGTTGTAGTCAATTACCCTCCAGTGCGTACTATCGAGAACAGTTGGGATGGTATTTGATCGGTCAAAATCCAATGGAATTGTGATTCTATAACTTCACCAACCATTGATTGTGTGAAACTCCTCGTCAGATACGAAGCAGCCGCAGCCACGGTGTGTTTGGAACCGTTGATGACGAAAACAAATGATCATCAATTCTGCTCTCATCAGATATTAAATAGATATGGTATCCTAATAGTGATTTAAATGTTTGTGTCATTTGCATAGAATGTTTTTATTTTTGAAAAAATCTCGTCTACTGCATCATTAGCATACGGGAAGAGCAGTGCACTTGAACGATATTTTTGCTAATATGTCGTATACTGTGGTCATCAATCATGAGCCTTCTTCTTCTTGGCATTCTTGGACAGAGCCTGCTTCTCAGCTTAGTGTTCTTATGAGCACTTCCACAGTTATTAAATGAGAGCTTTCTTTTCCGAAGTTGTCATTTTCCCATATCGTGTGCCAGGTACGATGATACTCTATGCCTAGGGAAGTCAAGGAAATTTCCATTTGGTCCTCGACCGACCGGGAATCGAACCCAGACACCTTCAACAGGGCTTTGCTTAGTAGCAGCTAAGGAAGGCTGAGCCTACTTTCTTCTTAAATTCCGGTAGTTCATTACACTAAACCCTCAATTTACGAAGTCTTTTTTACGCTGCCTCAATTTAAGTCATTTTTTTACGATGTAAACTCAATTTATGTCAATTTTTTTACGCAGTGCGTAAACTGAGTTTGTGGAATTTTGTGTGCAAAATGGGTATTTTCGGAACGGACACGACGATGGGATGACGAAAATCGATGTCCAACTCCATTTTGGAATCCAAGAAAACCCGTTGGAAACCCATACAATATGGGTATTTTCGGAACGGGCACGACAAGAGATTGATGAAAATCGATGTCTGACACCATTTTTAAATCTAGTTCATTAAAACCTCAATTAACGAAGTCTGTTTTTACGCAAATTTATTTGACGTCATTTTTTTACGAAGTAAACTCAAGAACATCAGTAAAGATTAGTACATTGATCCATTTGCTTATATGAAGATTCTATGCTATATATAAGTATCATCAATATACAACTACTTGCGTTTGTAGATACTCAGGGTTATATTTCGTGGAGTCCTTGGAAGTCCAAAAACATCAACACAACTCAAAACAATACTTCGGTTGCTAATATGGTAAGTAAGGCGCCTTTGAAATATTGAAAACTATCTATTGATGATTGGTTACGCTTGCAGATCTCAATGCCTATATTCGATTGAGATCTTAGATGACCCAGAACATCCGCACATATTAATATAATACACCTTTTAATCACAGGAATGGTTGCGGGCCTTTGGAGTATTTGAAAACTAATTTCTGAACACTTATTACGATCGTAGATGCCAAGGCCTATATTCTATGGAGTTCTAGGAGGACCTAGGTCATCCGCATATATTATCACAATACACCGTTTACTCACAGGAATGTGAATGAAACAATATGGTTGTAGATCCCATGGCCTATATTCAATTGAGTCCTTGGAGAAGAAAAAATAGCTGTACACATCAATAAAATATTCCGATAACTTAAATTAATAGAGATTGTGCCATATTAAAAAAAAACTATCGATAAACCGTTGATCACGTTTGTAGATTCAAAGACCTATATTCGATGAAGTTTTTGGAAGACCTAGGATATCGGTACTAATCATACCAAAAAGCATCAAATGATAATTGGTTACGCTAAGGCCTAAGGCCTAAGGCCTATATTCGATATAGATCTTGGAGGCCTAGGACATCTGCACAAATTGATACAATACACCGTTACTCACAGGAATGGTTGGGGCCTTTGGAGTATTTGAAAACTAATTTCTGAACACTTATTACGATCGTAGATGCCAAGGCCTATATTCTATGGAGTTCTAGGAGGACCTAGGTCATCCGCATATATTATCACAATACACCGTTTACTCACAGGAATGTTTGGGGGCCTTTGGAGTATTTGGAAACTAACTTCTAATCACTTATTACGTTCGTAGATCCCAAGGCCTATATTCGATGGAGCCCTTGGAGGACCTAGGACATCGCTACAAATGGTAACAATGCTTATTCTACTGCTATGAATAGATAAGGGCCTGTGCCGTATCAAAGCAGCAGCCGTTGATAATTGGTTACGCTTGTAGATCCCTAGGCCTATATTCGATATAGATCTTGGAGGACCTAGGATATCCGCACAAATTAATACATTATACCGTTTATTCAAAGGAATGGTTGGGGGCCTTTGGAATATTTGAAAACAAACCTCTTATCACTTATTACGGTTGTAGATCCCAAGGCCTGTATTGAATGGAGTCCTTCGTGGACCAAAAACATACGTACAAACAAATAAAATATTCCGATGACTTAAACGAAGTCCTTGGAGGACCTAGGATATCGGTATAGATTTTAACAATACTCATTTTACTGCTATGAATTACCCGTAACGCGGGTAGATCACCTTTTCGAGGTGCGTTACGGGGTAAGATCTACCAAATTGTACTCTTGCTGTATCTGTTCTTGTGAATACTTATAAGTTACGGTCGGAAGAGTATAAGAGAGTAACAAGCCACTGAGGCCCACCTATTTGTCCTAGATGATGAGGAGGTCGAAGTGGAAAAACGGCTCAATCAGCATCTGAGGTTGGTTTCAACGCATGAGACAATTTTTTTCCAAGTTCAAGAGTTTATCTTTCGATATCTAGGAGGGAAACGATTCCGCATCAGTGGAGTAGCAGACCTCTTAACTTCTAAAATAAGCTTTTTGTTTCAAGGAATCTAAATGTCTCATGCGATGAAACCTGTTCACAGGTTCACCTTATAAAAAGAAGCAATAATTTAATACGCTAGAATGCATGGTAAAAATCAGTATCATTCAACTAGCTTAGTGGCCGAACCTGATTCGCCCCTTAATCAGCTTTTGAGAGTTTAATGGTGACAAACCGTTTTCTCCAAAAGGTATAAATAGCGGTATCTTTTTCTAAAGAGGCTCTATGCAAAATGGTAAAAAATGATATTTGTATAAAAAACGACTACTTCATTATTTCTCAATAGTAATGGAGTAGAACGGCATGCACTAAACAAAGGACACAGGTATACCACAAAAGATCAAAGAAAACCGGTCGCAGTGGTTCATCCCGAACAGAAAAAAAAAATACTGCTATGAATAGATAAGGCCATAACAAAAAAAAAAAAAAAAACATCAAAGGATGTTGTTTTGCTAAGTGTTCTAAAACCTCGTTTAACTGAGTTGCATGAAAGTTGCATGAGAAATCCCTGGTTTAGCAGATACATTGAGAAGTCTATGATAGATAGAGTGCTAGATATCGTATTTGGAAAACAACCTGAAGTAATCAGCATAGAGCAGATTACAGTAATCTGAGAAACCGTGTTCACGGTCTCATATCCAAAGCCAAATGCGATTATTACAGGAGAAGACTGAACTTGACTCTACCGTCGAAACAATTGTGGAATAACGTAAAAAGTCTAGAAGTATCTCATAGAAAGCCTTCATCGCAGAATAATAATCGTTAATAACATCATTTATCTGATGTTATTAACGATTATTTTTGTTCCAGTTTATCTATTAATAACAGTGAAGGTTTATACGCTCGAGGTGTTTCGTCGGGCCTTGAGTTTAAGGCTGTTCAAAATGCTGAAATCTTTAATGCAATATTTGGAATCAAATCAAATTCCACCGGGTTAGATAACATAACAATCAGATCTCATTTACTCATAGGTATTCCACTAAACAGCTTAATGATTCATTATTCCACTCAGGATTATCAGAATAATTGCCCCTAATGCTATTCCTATTTTCGAGAATGTTTTCAATAGAATAATTTTCTCAGAAAAATGTCCTGCTCTTTGGAAACGCGCGAAAGTTATTCCTCTGCAGAAGAAGAAGAAGGGTACACATTATTTCTCAAATCACAGATTAATAAGTTTGTTTAAAATCATTTCAATTCAAGCTGATAAAGATTAAAATATCAGATTTAATTGACATAATGAACATCTTAAGTCCTTTTCATTCAGGGTTTCAGAAAATGTCATAGTACTGACACTGTACTGACGAGATTTTACGACGATATTGCACAGACAGTAGATAAGCGTGGTATTACTGTGTTGATACTGATTGATTTTTCTAAAGCCTTCAATAGTGTTGCGCATAGAAAACTTATTAAAAAAAAACTAGTATTCAGATTTACTGTGTCAGCAACTAATCTTATTAGAAATTATCTGTTAGAAAGATCTCAAGATATTGAAGCGCATTTTTTGATGCAAAAAGTTTTACCATAAAGCCACTAGCAGTGAGATAGAAAAGGTATTTCTTCATAACATTAACGAAAGAAGGTATATGGGTAAGGTAATTTTTTAGCAGAGAGGCTTGCTTTTGGTTAGCAAACTGCCTATGTATCAGGCGTAAGGAAAGGCGTCATTTCTCCATCATTATAGGAAGAATGGAAGTGTAGATAAACAGTTTCTTGCCCGGTTCTTGGTCCTAGCGATTGCTTTGAACAAATAGTGCCAAGTGTAATAGTTTAAGATTGAAAGATAGAAGCAAATGAACGATACAACTGCAAAATACGAGGAAAGGAACTGGTCTGCTTATGAAAAAAAAGCGGTAGCGACTAGAACACCAATCCCATTTAGTGCACCATGAATTTCAACATTGTCAAAAGATCGATCAAAGGGTCGTTTGGAGAAATTGCAGAATAGGTGATTCTAGGGATTGTGAAAATTCTTCTAAGGATTTTGTTAAAATCTTGCCCAGGATTCTGTGAGAATTGTATACTCTAAATCTTTCAGAACCGTTTTGGAAATCCTGCTATGGATTCTTTTACAACGATTTCTAGGATTTTATCAATATCGCAATCACAGTACGATCAGAAATAAAAAAATAGTTTTTTATTATCACGATTATTTTATAAGAATATTTGAATGGTCTGTACACGATTTCTTCAGTTCAGAGCCTTCGATAAAGTGAATAGGGGCACAAGTCATCCATTGTTATGACCATATCTGAATTTAAAGAAATTTCATCTTAAAATCGTAGGTAATTCAGTGTTTAAAGAAAAAATAGGTATGCTTTGGCCAGACCTTCTCTTTTTGCAAGTTTAACCCGTATAGGCCTGAGTGAAAGCAAAAATTCTAAAACACTAACCGCTCAGCGAATTCTTAATGGATTCAAATGATTTTTTGTCAGTATACTGGCACACATATCTAGTTTCTAGAAAAAGACAGAGGATCGCGGAAATATTCCTATGGTCGGAGTTATTCGGGTGGATCACTGATTCAGGTCGGGTGAGAAGGGTACTGTGAGTTTGTGCCTCTGGAGGTAGGCAAGTTTCAAGTCACAGATAATTTCCGGAATCGGATATAATGTGGCCACTACATGATGGAATTTTAAGAAAATTGCATCAGTGTAAACCTTTTGAGAAACGATTGAATTGGATAACTATGTGTTTTGCATTTGATTAATCATACAAATGACCATTTACGGGTCCTGGGACGCCTCAAACTCACGATAAAGTAGCCAATTTGTATCTGAACATCTCTACCAAGCTTATGGGAACGCATTTGAGTGCGCAATTACGTTCGATTTCTACTTTTCAAGTATTGAAACGGTTAGTATCCAACAAATCCCTAGCCGGTTCTTCCGGGCATTACGTCCGAATGGCCACATCCGGTATATTTTGAATGGTGCAAAACTCTTCATTTATGATGTTGAATATCAGATCTTAATGATTTATGCAAATTAAAATGATTGTCATTGCAAATAAATAAAGGTAACTTGGCATGTCCCAAAAAATACCCCTTTTTTACCCGACTTGATCATGTGACCCACCGGAATAACTCCGGCCACAGGAATATTTCCAAAATCCTCTGACCACTTTTAGAAACTAGATATGTGGGCCAGTGAACTGACAAAAAATTATTGGAATCCGTGATGAATTCTCTGAGCAGTAAGGGTTTCAGTATTTTTGCATTCACTCAGGCCTATACAGGTTAAAGAGTTCCGAGTATTTTATTTATTGGAACATGAAAATATGTATGTCAGACACGATCTTAAATTATTCTTTGAGGTCGCTTCTAGTCTACAACAGATTAAAGCGTAAAATTACTTTAAATTCAATGAATTGACTAGTGAACTATTTTCTTTAACAAAACATAGGCAGCGCCCATTCGATTTTGGCAACTTAACTTTTATTTATTGTTCCAAAGTTTATCTTATAGATGAATTAACAGACATATTAAGGTTAGTTTCATTTATTTTTCAATACTCAATACAACATCTTTAAAATGAGGCTGTGATATAATAAAAACGCAAAACACTGTAACTTGTAATATCATTAAATTGACATGATAATTGTTTATATATCCTATATTTTGGTGTCTTGCCATTTGGCCGAATGCCGTTAGGACGAGCGGGTCGTTTGTCCAAATGCCATTTGACCGAATAACGCACAAAAAAAATTAAATTGCTTCAACGCGTTTGAAGAAATGGATATTGAGGTCCATAAGTGAGGCCCAATAACTGAAAAGCTTTTTAATTTGTTGATTTTTCTTATGTGGCCGAACGTCATGTTTGTCGCTATATAAGTGCTCCAAGAGAATAATTAAATCGATCCGCTAACTCATTACGAAATTGTGTACTCGCGTCGCATCAAGACTCTAAGCTGATGATTTAGAGTGATTTTCATCAGCGATATTTTTTGACGTTAACTACGTCTTACGGCAATATACTGGGTGTCAATTGAAAATCTAAAATTTTGCGACCGTCACGAAATTATGTCAGATTTTGAACGCTAATAACTCAGTCATTTATCGATATATTTTCAATATTTTCCCACCAATCGGTCGGAAATGTATACAACAATTTCCTCGAATGCAGAAAACTATTGATTATTGTCAATAAACTATTGAAAATTGGGAAAATGTCGACCCCTTTCTTACGCAACCAATCACGTGCAAGCAGTTTTCCACGCAGACCGATTCCTGCTTCTTCGCTCATTTCTTTTTGCCGTCAGACTGTGAACATGGTTGGCGAGCAAGTCTCGAGTGCCTTTCGCATTCTCAGCTCAGTTTTCAATGGGACGCGAATGGAACAACAACACGCCGCCGTGACTGAAGCCGTTTGTTGAAGCGCCCATCGTCATCGCCACTGCAAACCTCATCGGGCGAGGAGGATTTCTACCAGTGCGCCGTCAGCTCCTCGCTACCAGAGGCAAGCTGTTGATCATCAAGCGGCGGCTAAACACCAGCGTCCGGATTGTGAAATCGCTCAAGATTTCCTAATGGACTCGCGCTTCCAGAATTGGCCCTGCAGGAATCGGGGCGCAAAGGCGGTAAGTTTGTACGAGATGGGTGAAGAAAATCGACCAAAGCCGCTTGTTGAAGCGCACATCGTTACCCGCACCGCAAATCTCATCGGGCGAGGAGGATTGCAACCAGTGCGCCGCCAAAATGTGTCCGTGTTACGTAAATTCAACAATTTAATCGGCCCTTTTCAGAGCCAACAAATGTGTTTTAAAGAGTTGATTGTGTAATATTCTTTAATTTGTTCGAGATGGCTGAAGAAAATCGACTAAAGCCACCAAAATGTGTCCGTGTTACGCAAATTCAACAATTCAATCGGCCCTTTTCAGAGCTAACAAATGTGTTTTACAGAGTTGTTTGTGTAATATTCCCTAATGTGTTTACCACATACTTGATATAATCTCTTAATTCATCTCATAGCATCATACAATAATTGATTTATTACGAATAATTGACAATACGGCATTTTGAGGATGTTTCCGAGGACGATGCTGCAGTGCCGTCGGGATGCAATAACAGCATAATGCTCATCTTGTATATCCCTTACCAAGACATCAGTTTCATATAGCCTATTTCCCAGATAAGAAAAGGAAGAATTTGAAAGGAGGAGCATCATCTGCTATTCTAAGGGTATAAAGCATCCCTCCTTCGTTGAATTCAGTTTCATTTTGTTTTCGCTTTCGAGCTGGTAAGAGCTCCTCCAAGCCTGCTCAGCTCCTCGTTACCAGAGGCAAGCTGTTGATCACCAAGCGGCGGCAAGTTTGTACGAGATGGGTGAAGAAAATCGACCAAAGCCGTTTGTTGAAGCGCACATCGTCATCCGCACCGCAAATCTCATCGGGCGAGGAGGACGCAACCAGTGCGCCGTCAAAATGTGTTTGTGTTACGCAAATTCAACAATTCAAACGGCCATTTTCATAGCCAACAAATGTGTTTTAAAGAGTTGATTGTGTAATATTCCCTAATTTGCTCGAGATGGCTGAAGAAAATCGACCAAAGCCGCCAAAATGGACCGTTCAGACCATTATGGTGATATCTGCGCTGTAGAGATAACTATAATGGGCCAGCAACGATTCTGTTTTGCGTGTTTATTGAGCCGAATATCACAACGAAGCAAAAGAAGTTCTTCATGACGCGGAATTTATTCGAGTATCAGAAGGAGAACAGACCAATGATCGTGACAGGAAATTTAAACATCGATCTTACCAACCAGCAAAATATCGAGTTTGTGGATTTCATGGAGAAGTACCTGAAACTCAAACTAGCTTCGGATCCCTCTAAGCCAACCAATCTCAGCGGTTCTTGTGTCGATATGATCTTCACACGCAACCTTCGGATGGAAAACAAGAGTTATTATTCTTGTTTCTTCTTTCATCGACCGATTGTTTCGGTGCTACAGTGTTGATCAAACAAACGGCCCTCTTCAGGGCCACCAAATTTTTCAAAAAATAAGCATTGATAAATTGCTTTAAACAAAGAAACAAAACGACAAACATATATCTTTTCTAAATTCACAAATCATTACATTCTGGATTATAACTAAAGGAAGGTTGCAAATATGACATTTGAGTATAATACAAATTCAGAAAATTACATGGCGTAGTTAACGTCATGCGGTCGTGTTTTGTACACAACCTCCACTGATTTTTTTCTTTGAAACATAAGATATTCTTTCGATTTGTGCTGTTGTCATAGCTATTGGCAACAATGAAGCATACACTCCCGTGCAAAAGTTTGGGTTCACCCCTTCAAAAACATAAAAAAGTGTTCAGTCCATATCTCTGTGATTACAAGTCCAATTCAAACTCCTTAAGCCGCATTCAAAAGGCAAAGAGTTATTCTTACTTCGTATGTATTTTTCCAAAAACATTTTTTTAATTTTGTATACTAAATTTATACTTAAAATTGTAAAATTTTTCAAAAAATACACTAGAAAATCATATTTAATTTCCTCAGTATTGGGTCGACCAAAATTTTAAATCAACTTTTGCACGATACACCATACTGAAGGGTGAACCCTAACTTTTGCACTTTTGACTTGACTGACTGTTTCATTGATTTTGAATACTTTTCAGAATTTTCCGCAAACATTTCATGAGTGCTCTTCAAAGAATATAAGATTGCGATTCTAAAGACACCTTGTTTTAAAATTTTGGTCGATCCAATGCTGAGGAAATTAGTAATGTTTTTTTCAGTGTGTTTTTTGAAAAATGTCACAATTTTAGGTATATATTTAGTATACAAAGTTCAAATAATGTTTTGGGAAAAATACATACGAAGTAAGAATAACTCTTTGCCTTTGGAATGCGGCGTAAAAAGTTTGAATTGGACGTGTAATCACAGAGATATGGACTGAACACTTGTACCTTCATTTTTTCTTCTTTTGATCATAGGCTGCTCTCTCATATTTAATTTTTTTTATAATTTATGGGAAGTATGGCTTATAATGCACTCATAAAGAGTCTAGGTGGAATAGAATTCTCCTCCAAGATTAACTCTGCACCGTTGCTTGTGTATATCAGTAAATCGAACGACTCGGTGAACACTTACGTCAAATTGGCTCACTGTTGTGAAAAGAAAAAGCCAAAACTCGTAGTTACTGTGAATTAATTTATTTAGTGCATTCGAATCAATGAAGCAAACCGGTACTATAGAAGGATGAATAAATCATAAACGGTTTTAGTTACTGTCAAAAACTGACTACAAACGCAATGCAAAAACTTCTGCTGACAGCTATTACCGCTAGCAGAGAAGTGAATAATTACTTAAATTTAGGATGTTTTTTTTTCAGCATTGACAGTTTTTTTTTATCTTATACCAATGATCTGTATGTCAGAGATGATTTATCCTCCTTTTAGAATAATCTGCTCCTTGAAAATTCTTACAAATGCATGATAACTGTAGTTCACTATCGTTTTCAATTACGTCAAAACGGCATTCGGCCAAAAGGCACTCGACCAAATGACCCGGAATCTGTCTCAAATTACAAACTGACTCATATTCCGATCATTCGGTTTTTGTATGGCAATCTGTTTGAATTGTTTCACTGAAATATGTCATTAAATTGCCAGAAAATGGCAGTCATTTGGAATTCAATGTTAACGTCTTTCAATCTATTTTAAACTTTGGGAGTTGTAATGATTCTCTAATTCGAGGTCAGTAGAACTAGCCCAGATAAATTTAATTGCGATTTTTTTGAATGCAATTTACTCTTGCTGCTCAGAACATGAGACAGACAAAAAAAAACTAAAACTAATTGAATCAACATTATCATCGGCATACCCAACAGTTAAGTTTTGTGAAGAAATTGAAATTCTCACGGTTAAAGGGGGTCCCAAAAAGTATGGGCATGACTTTGATATCGAAAATCACAATGCTTTTTCAATTATTTTAATTTTTTAATTTTTATTTAGGGCATTTTAAATGCTGCCTGTGATCATTTTGCTTGATAAATAATCATTTTAAAGGAAATTTTCAATTTTGGAAAATCAATTCTAATCTAGCCAGCACATACCCTACTTTTGTGTTTTGTTCGAAAATAACTAATAATGAATGTTAAAATCCTTCGGAGTGGCGGGTTTTAGTACTTAGTACAAGTACATTGTTTCTGAGATGTTTCACAAAAAATCTTGTTTAAAATTTCATTTGGCTTTGCTAGAAAACATTTGAAAAATAGTAAAATACTAAAAAATCAGTGTTTTTCCACATAAGAAAGCTTCACGAAATCAAAGCTTTTCATGTATTTTCAATATATATAGAAAATTATTTCTTTTGGATTTATTTATGTCAATTTATGCTGAATTTTGGTACTAACAAAATAAATTGCTTTTTACATGTTTTAACGTTTATATGCGTTTGAAAGCGACCACAGCCGACGTGAGTTTTTACTCACATTTCATTTACTTTAGTTATTAATTTCCATTTAAATATGTGATAGTTTGATAATTCATCCAATGGCAATTTGGCAATGATAAATATATTTTTCAGAATTCTATTGTACCTACTTTATGATCTAGCCCAAATTTAATACAAAAAAAGTCGCTCAGATATAACTCAATTTGAGAAAAATTGATAAGCGGAGTACAAATTGATTGCCATATCCCAGTGAGGACGCCATATCTCTCAAGTGATGGGTGCAAAATTGATGGTCATTTGTTTTCATTCGTAACGATTTAATTCACACCGTGGCCGCATCATAACAACAACAACAACAGATGTTCAATACTTTTCAAATATCTTCGAAGGAGCGTCGAAGTGATCGTTTCATAATGTTATTTTTCCGCATTTGGAGCCCATTCTTCAACCCTATTTTGTTTTGGTTATTTCTGTGTTTTCATCAATCCTCTCGATTCGCCATCGTAGTACATACTTGCATGAGGGGAGCCCACAGGCCCACAGTAAGCTTCAATTACATCAGATGCGCGTACAACCGAGATAAAGCCCAAAACGTGCATAGTCATGAAGCAATTGCACACGGGAATTATGCCCAAACACAAACCAATCAAGTAATTTCAAGTTGCCCATGCGAAACATCGTGCCAAACATATTGCTCAATAACCCTCGTTTCATCTTAACAGAACGATCATCGACTGATAGATCACTGGCTGATGATCCGTTTTACTTCGAAGTGCTTCTTTGCGATAATATCTTGGACAGACAAGTACGTAGCGGTATATTCCTAGGTTAGACATCGAATAAGTTTTGTCAAAACCAAATTTCATCAGTTTTTTTTGTACAACAAGTGCTATTAGTTAATTTTATTCTAATACATTGAACGTGTTCTAGAATAATTTCGTAAGTGAATCGACGTATTCTAATGGATTAGCGACTAAAGTTTAGGAGTTCTTTCAGGCTGGGCTTATAAAAACAGCCAATGTTGAAGAGAAGAGCAATAATAACCTTTGCAACCTGCCAAATAGAAATATGTTTTACTTATCTGGTAATTTGGTCTTTTCATACAAATAATTACTATTTTAGACTTGCAATGGTCGAAATGAAAAATGAGATAATTGAACCTGGGTCGCAAAGTGTTAATCTACCTGATTTAATTACAAGTAACACAGGTTAACTAAAATATCTCAGAATTAAACGAGATAAACTGATTAATTTCGTTACGCCTTGATTTTCATTTACCCAAATAAATTCATTATTTCATCAAAGATGCCTTTCTGTTTGCACGCAAAATTCTCAGCAATGGTCTTGGATTTGACAATAGCTTAAAGGTGTCACCATGCTGTTGTCATTTGAGCAAGTTTTATTTTTGAACGATAACAACTTCTGTTAGATGCGTCTTGGAGAAACAAAAATATTTGCAATATTTCTGTTGCACAGTGGCAGACACCATAACTTATGTTGATCTGTCATTGTTTCAAAAATGGGAAGATAGAAGTATCCAATTTGAAAGTAAAAACAAGAAACGCAACTATGAAAAGCCCCGTGACAGCAAATCACAAAGCCTTCACACAGCATGTGAGGAATAATTGTGCAGATTGAGCAACCCTGTGCGACTTTACCGAATCCAGTATACGATTTCTCACCGCATAGCCACAACTGAGTCACATTTTATTTCTATTTCTTTTTATCACCCGTCAACGACTGCCTGCAACATCTAAACGCATCATAACAGAGCTAATGAAATATTTATAAAGATTTCAATTTCTTCAATTGTGTTGTCGCAACTGCGAGACGGTCCCACCGAACTTGCGGAGACAGGGTAAAACATTGCCCTTTCCCGTACGAACTGTCATGCCCTCTGGTGATGGATGGAATCATCAATGGAAAGCATTTGCCATAGGTTTGGTGGCAATAGATTACAACATAAAAATTTATTGCAGTTCAGTCCTGTGCTGTAATTTGGGTGAAAATCGTCATTTAGTATTATATTGTATCATTTGTTTCATGGGAAGCAGTTTTTAAGTTCAAAACCAGTGCCCTTATGATTTTGAAATACATTGAAAGGTAACAAGTTCCATAAGCGTCACGTCACGTCACGTTTGATCTGGCGTAGGCCTTGGATGTTTTTATCAGTTTTGGTAACTGTTTAATTAGAAGCATAAATTTTCAGAACCTGTTTTGAAAACACAAAACAAAATTTTTTGGTGAATGATGAATATATATAGAAAACATTTTAAGAACTATCGGTCTATGAGTTTGCTAAATCAATCATACGTAGCAAAATAAAGCTTGCCATGATCAATTGCTTTAGTAAAACTTACAAAGTAAGGACAGATTTTACATTTTTCTCAATTGGAGATTATGGCATTTGATTATATACAATGATTATATTAAGCACAAATATAAATTTGATTCTCTTGAAATGTTCAATTGAAGCTAAGCTTCATAGGCGGTTCGCAGAGATCCTCCACCTGAGCAATCGATGACCACCTCATCAACAGAAAGCATGGAAGCTAAATCACTGTCAAAATCAATTTATCGCAGTGGAAGTCAATGTAATTTTTCCAGTTGCTGTACTTTATGACCTGCACGGCATCACACAAAGTGAGCACGCCGATTTATATCTATCTATACCAACCAGCTGAATGTGGAGATTGAAAAAAAAAACGAGAAATCAGCGGCATGAACCGTTGCAGCAAATGGTTATATTGATTGCAAGGCGCCATTTGTCAATGGATATCGTTTGTACTATAAATGCGCCGTAAACATGGTTCCGAAGAGGCCAATCGATAGTCACTTCTTAAACTTCTTATATTGGCGTTTTTCATCTTAGCCTGTAATGGTCATAAAATGTTTATGGAATTTTAATTGAAAGGAAAGAACTGACCAGTACATATCTGTCAGTATACAAACTGTCCATAGAACATTTCCTAGAACATTTTTGAACGTAATCAACTTTTCTCGTTGTATTAAGCTTTTGTGAGTGAAAATCTGCTTTTTCCTAATGCAAACTGATGTCGAACAAGATGATACTGATAATAAATCTTCGAGCTGTTTAGTGGAATACCTATAAGTAGATCAAAAACCGAATTTAGTACTATACCTTTTAATTCCACTATAGTTTGTATCTTTTGACAGATATGCGTATTTCAACCTCAACTGTAAGGCCGTCTTCAGTGTCGTGTACAAGACTCGACTTGAGTCTGTATCTGGTGAGATATTTATGAGCTGTAAATCGCATATTCTTTCAATAGTTACAAAATCTTTCGGTATTTTCTCTCTTCCCACGAAATCAAATGCAAACATGAAATGATAATTATTTGCTTGATTTTATATGGGAGCAACGAAATTGTATAGACCCAAACAACAAATTAAATTGGATTTTAAAAATTCATCGAGGTCAGGTGCATTTGCATTTTACAGATAGTTTGAATTTTACTGTTTGTTTGCATTTTGCAATTAGTTATGTAGAGTTGTTCTCAAAGCTGACAATTATCGTATTCACAAGTTATTAATTTCACTTCGAAATAAGATTTTCCGATTATACATTTAAGACATAATTTTTAGCACAAAAATCACATTTGTTTGAAAGTTTCGCTACATGAGCCAATGAAGTTTACCTTCGAACTTGTTTTCTTGTATTTAGTTTTTTTTTGTATCAGTTTTTGTTCTGGAAATTGACAACATTATAGAAAACAGACCTTAAATCGTTAAAAATTATCAATTTCACCCGGTATCACGATTACCAAAGATTCATATCTCACATAAGCTGTACAAATGCAATAAGCAAGGAAAATGCGGCTTTAACTGAAAAGGAATTGTTTAAAACGATTCTTTTATCAAAATTATATAAGTTTTCTAAATTTAGTAAAATAGAAGAATTTCTTTAGAAAATTGCATACCTTCCCGAGCAGAAGCGAAGTTCTGACCATCAAATCGAGATATTGATTTGATTGACATAAGAGATAAAAGATCTGAAGATAATATCTAAATTTTATTCCTGGAATTTCTAAACCATATCAAAATTTGATGTTTGCAGATCAAATTAATAGTTCGCTGATATTTGTTAGATCTTACAAAAGCTAAATATGATATGCTAATGATATTCTAGGAGTAAATTTTAGATATCATTTTCAGATCTTTTATCTCTTATATCTATCAAGTTAATATCACTTTTAGATGTCCATATCAAAATTAGCTATTGCTGAGCTTTTTTCACCTGCTCGGGTTTAGGCGTATTCCATGGCTCATCTTCCGTCGTCTGTCTCCTGTAGTAAACGAGTTCGTGGGAAGTTATCACACCGACTTTGTTGACGGCTGATCGACAACGGACCAGATTTTTACTGTACGACAAAGCCTCCAAAAATGCCGTGAATAGCAGGTCCCAACGCATCACCTTTTCATCGATTACAAGGCGGCATACGAGAGTATCGACCGCGTAGGGCTATGGAAAATCATGGACGAGAACAGGGAAGCTCACGAGACTGATAAGAGCGACGATGGAAGGTGTGCAATATTTTCTGAAGGTTTCAGGCGAACATTCCAGTTTGTTTGGATCCCGTCGGGGACTACGACAAGGTGATGGACTTTCGTGCCTGTTGTTTCATATTGCGCTAGAAGGTGTTATGCGGAGAGCCGGGTTCAACAGCCGGGATACGATTTTTACGAGATCCAGTCAATTTGTTTGCTTCGCGGATGATATGAACATTGTCGTCTGAACATTTGAAAAGGTGTAAACCCGCCTGAAACGCGAGGCAGCAAAGGTTAGACTGGTGGTGAATGCGGTCAAGACAATACGTTCGAGATGATGGGGCTAAACGCGACAGGGCTCGTCTAGGTAGCAGTGTTACGATAGACGGGGATACGTTCGAGGTGGTCGACGAGTTCATCTACCTTGGATCCTTGCTGACGGCTAGTATTGTGGCGTGAAATTGTTAATTCAGTGTTATATGTCTAGATGTTAACTAAATAAATGAATGAAAGTGATTCTTCCGAATTTGGTTTCAGGAGCCAATATTTTAGTAGGTAACGATATTTTCAATATTACCAACATTATTTACATAGGCGATCAATGTTATCCTAAACCACTATTAATGGGTACCAGTACTTGTTTTTTTTTATCTTTATTAACGAGATTTTTAGCCCTGGGCTAGTTCATCTCGGGACCAACGGCTTTACTTCCCTTCCGAAGGAAGTCGTCACTGAAATTTTTAGTGACTATCTCGGGAATGGGATTCGATCCCAGGTCATCGGCGTGAGAGGCGTGTGTTCTTACCACTACACCAGGTCCGTCCCCTTACCAGTACTTGTTTTGAAAATAATAAACTTGAAACAATGGCATTTTTAATTGAACAATGTTACCTTAGATTACAGTATCAGGCCTGCAAGGAAAATAAAATGAAATAGAATGACTTCGGAAATAATGTAATTTATCTTTATATATTAAGGGGTTTTAAATAGAGATGTACCGAATTTGTGGCCGGCCGAATATTCAGGCTGAATAGCACGATTATTTTATTTTGACCATTATTCTGTCTCCGAATAATGAATTCCATTACTCAGCCGAATATGCCGAAAAAAATACCGAATCGTTAAAAAATAAACCAAATTGTAATAAAATATCCAATATGTTTTTAACAAAGAAACTACAAAAAGTCAAATAATTTATTCTAGTAATGATCAAATTATCTATTTTATGGATTCCAGGCATGGCTAGTTTGATTCATTTGAAAATTTATTTATTTATCTATGAAGCACTTCCAGAAGGCGGATGAGGAATCAAGCGACGTATTAATCTAAATTCTTAAAAAATGAAGTGGATCAATAGTGCCATCGATAGGTACCATTCCTCAACTTAAGAAAAAAAAAAAAAGAAATGTTCAGAACTTATGATTTCTTCAACTTATTCAAATGGTTTCAAAAACTTAAGAAGACGTTCATTTATTTCAACTCAAACTCTTTTCAAATTTTCACCCTGCTTTAAAAAATAGCTTTTATGTTTTAATCTATGATTAAAAATGTTTTTTTTGAGAAATTCGGCAGAATATCAAGTTTTTTTTTTCAATTCTTTACTAGTATCATTCCAAACATTACATTATTTTCTTATATCTAGGTGTTCTGTGTTTCCTAACAGGTGTTAGGAAACACAGAACACCTATTTGTTTCAACATTGGATATTCTATATATCTCATTAGTACTATACCAGGGAGGAAACTTCAGAATCATTTTCAAAATTTTATTTTGAATTCTCTTCAGAGCTTTATTTCTGGTATTACAACAGCTTGTCCTTAGCCTGGGACACGGTCATATGAAAAAATAAAATAAAAATAGATTCTCGCTCCAGTCCACTTTTTAGATTACATTTGGGTCCCATAAAAACTGTGCAAAATTTTAGCTCGATCGGTGAAACTATATTTTAGCGCCAGCCGTTCAAAGCTTGTATGGGATTTCACAGATAATAATTTTTAAATTTCAATGTAGCGTAAACAGAAGAGAATAGTTAAAGTAAATTGAATTCATCGTCATAAAGATGCTTGAATGTTCATGATCGTGTAAATTTGAAGTGCTTTCGATTGAAAAATAAGCGATTTGTCGTTGACATTTGAGTTTAATTTGATGCTCCAAATATGTGCATGAAAATAAACTAAAATTTACAACATATATTTAGCTGTGTTTCTATGGGAAAACTTACTTTTGCAAGGAAAATCACCAGAGGTCGCCTATTGTCCTCTATAAAAATTCTGATTGCAGATCTCGATAGGTTTTTTATGGTTGTCAACATTGCCGAAGACCGCAGAACAATCCAATGCTTGTGAAAATACTTATTAAGCATAGACTATTCGGAAATTTTGTTATTATAGTTATTACTTTACGTGTTAAGCAACGTCGCCTTGCCAATAGATTTTCATTCAATAACTTTTTCCACAATTGTCGGATTGTTTCGCGATCTTCGGCAATATTCTGCATGGTAAAAATACCTATCGAGGTTTATGCTCAGAATTTTTATAGAGGTCAATGGATGACCTATTCTTTGCAAAAGTAAGTTTTCTCATAGTAAATCCCATACAAACTTTGAACGGCTGGCGCTAAAATATAGTTTCACCGATCGAGCTGAAATTTTGCACTGTTGTCATGGGATCCAAATGCAATCCAAAAAGTGGACTGGAGCAAGAATTTAAATTTTGTCCCACGCTATTGTCCATATTGGTACAGTATACAACATGGCAGGCCCGAAAATTTGTTTGAAGATCAAAAGCTTTTTCTTGAGATAAAGTTTTGATTTTTGTCAATGAGAGGATACAGACATTTTATATATTTGTTACATTTGGCTTGAATGCCCTCAATGTAATTTTTGAAAGATAATTTTTTATCTACCATGAGCCCTAGATGCTTAACTTCATCTAACCAAGTTTGGCAAAGAAAGCTCTCAGTTAAGAACTGTGGAAGCTGAGAAGTGGTCTATGTCCCTGTTGCGACGTGTTGCAGTGGACTGTAAACTGCTGCACCAACGGACCAGCGATGACCAAGCGAAGTGAATATTTTCCCTAGCAACTAGTCCTGACAAGGACTGTGGTGGAAACGCAGGCGACTGGCGGACCACGGAAATTTCGGCTCGAAAACAAAACGACACACACAAGCTTTCTTCTTCTAATTCATTTTACTTATTCACTTTACTACATTCTTCCACACACTTTCTTCGGCCGGTCTCGGCTCTCCGGCTCGACTTCTCCCCTTTTCACGTTTGCCTTTCTTCTCGCTGCTGCTATCTGCTCTCTCCGAGTTGCGTCACAAAACTGATGATCGTCCTAGCAGGTAGAGCATATTTATATTTGTTTGTTACGCAACGAATGCGTACGATGACGATCGTTTTCCTGTTGGGCGGGGCTTCCGTTGCATGCGCTTCTTCTTCAGTTCGCTGCGCTGCGGACTGAACATGCTGCCACCCGGGAAAGGAGTGACACTGTTGATTCCTTAGGATTCGCTTCTGATGAATGTGCTGGATCTCCCTCTAGTGTAGGTAGGGGCGCCAATTTGTGGATTGGCCGCTTGAAGATACTGCTACCGACACGGACATCAACGACTCGAGTAAGATCATCGGGACCTGGGTAAGTGTTGACGATTTTACCCAATTTCCACTGTTGGGGTGGCACGTTGTCTTCTTTCATTAGCACGACGGTGTTAGGGACTACATTGACGTGCTTCTTCGTCCATTTTGAACGACATTGAAGCTCTACCAAATACTCTTTCGACCAGCGTTTCCAAAAATGCTGTCGAAGAAGTTGAATGTGCTGCCACTTTGATAGTCGGTTTAGGGGAATTTCATCAAGGCAAGGCTCAGGGATAGCAGTCAAAGGTCTATTGATAATGAAATGGCCTGGGGTCAGAACATTTGGGTCATTGGGGTCAGAGGAATGCGCAAAAAGGGGTCTCGAATTGAGAATGGCCTCAATTTGGCAAAGTAAGGTCGCAAATTCCATAATTGTCAGAGAGGCGGAACGATAGACTTTCTTGAGCACGGATTTAACACTCTTAACACCTGCCTCCCATAATCCTCCAAAATGAGGTGCGTTAGGGGGAATCGTGGTCCACTTAATCTCCTTGACTTGACAGAATTGTGATAGCTTTCCGTTGGTTAGGTCAGACTTGAAGAGCTCGAATAACTCGTGGAGCTCGGATCTCGCGCCCATGAAATTCGTTCCATTGTCGCTGTAAACCTCCTCTGGAACTCCTCTTCTCGAAACGAATCGTTGTAGTGCAGCCAAAAATGCCTCAGTGGATAGGTTTTCCACCACCTCCAAGTGCATTGCCTTCGATACCATACAGACAAATACACAAATGTAGCCTTTCACTGGAGCTGCTTTCCTAGCGGTTTGCTTTATGTAGATGGGTCCGGCAAAATCTACTCCAACTCTCAAGAACGTAGGTGCAGCGGTGATGCGATACGAGGGCAAATCTCCCATGAATTGTTCTGCAAGCTTCGGGTTCGACTTAAAGCAGGTGATGCAGTTTCTGGTTACACTTCGTATCGTTGATTTGGCGTTCAAAATCCAATAGCGTTCTCGTAAGGCCGCCATCACGCTACTCGGTCCTGCATGTAAGTTCTCCCTGTGTACAGCAGCAATTAGTCTTCTTGTTACAGGGTGCTTGTTCGGGATGATCCATTGGTGCTTCGCTTCGTATGGAATTTTGCTGTGACGAATTCTACCTCCAACTCGAAGTAATCCGTCCTCCAAGAAGGGGTTCAGATTGCCGATTCGCTTACATGTTTCGCCGGCTGCAAGGCGATCGATTTCATCTTGAAGTTCGGTTCTTTGGATGGCTTGGATGATACGTTTTGTAGCTTCTCTTAACTCAGGAACCATTGGCTTCATTGCAGTGATTCGTTCACCACTCTTCCGGCAGTTGTTGATGAACCTCAAAACGTAGGCAATGATCCTCTGCGTCTTCCTAAATGATTCAAATTTGGTCAAGATCGGAAGCTCTTCAATTATAGTTGCTACGTTGACAGATTTCAGTGGCTTCAATTCAGGGATTGCTTCATCGTCCAACGCTTCAGGAACAACTTCTTCATATGCTGCATCGCACAGAAAAGCAGGACCGTTCCACCACAGGTTGTTTGTTGAAAGAGCTGTAGCTGGCATACCACGAGACACAATGTCTGCGGGATTATTTGCAGATCGGACGTACTTCCAAACACGTTGATCGTTGTCACCTTTGATTTCGGCAACTCGATTTCTTACGAATATTTGCAAAGAATCCAACGGCTTATTTAACCACGCAATAACCACCTGGCTGTCAGACCAGAGAGTAACTGGGACATGTTCTAACTCCATTGCGTTGATCACCTTCTTTACTAAGCGATGCAGAAGTAGGGCTGCCATCAGCTCCTTCCGCGGAATAGACATGGGCGTAATGGAACACACTTTTGACTTGCTCGTAACCAGTTTCAAACTCGCAGTGCCATCGTGATTCACCGATCGTAGGTAGACACATGCTCCGTAAGCCGTGTTCGATGCATCAGCAAATCCGTGGATGTCAATGCTTGCAGCGTCACTTGATATTACTTGTCGAGGAACTCTGAAGTCTTCGGCAAGTGGCAGTGCTTTCAAGAAGTATTTCCAATCCTTGAGTAGGTCTCCATCCAGTTTATCGTCCCAGTCCATCTTATGCTTCCATAGGTTCTGCATCAAGACCTTGGCAAGGACGATGACAGGCGATAGCAAGCCTAGTGGATCAAATAGTCTTGCAATCACAGACAGAACTTGTCGCTTCGTTGGAGCAGGGTTGTCGCAGTCATATTGTGCTCGGAACAGAAAATCATCTCCATTTGGATCCCACATCAATCCAAGGGTCTTGATTACCTCGTTTGCACCAGAATCTTCAATCTTCACCAATTTATCTCGATCCTCCAATGGAATGGAGTCCAAGAGTTGCTCGTTGTTTGCTGCCCATTTGTGTAGGTGGAAACCCCCGCGGCTCAGAAGCTCGATCAATTCTCGTTGGAGGCTTCTCACTTCTTCCATGTTGTTACCACCAAATAGCACGTTGTCCACATAGAACATTTTCTTCACCAATTCCGCTGCTCGTGGATATCTATCTTCCTCGTCAATGGCCAGTTGGTAGAGCGCGCGAATAGCCAGAAACGGGGCTGACGCTGTCCCGTATGTTACCGTCTGAAGTTCCAAAACTCGTAACGGCTCTTTGGGATGTTTCCTGTAGAATATGCGCTGTAGCGGAGTATGGCATTTGTCTTTCAGCACTTGCCGATACATTTTAGCAATGTCGGCGCTTAGCACATATCGAAACATGCGAAACTTCAAAATGATCGTCAGCAAATCAGGTTGAATTGTAGGGCCAATCATCATCGCATCGTTCAAGGCCATTCCGCCAACCTTCGCTGACGCGTCGAACACTACACGACATTTGGTAGTCGAATTCGACGGCTTGAGCACCGCGTGATGCGGTAAATACCATTTCTGCAAACCAGGAGGATCATCCGCTTCTTGAACCTCTTTGCAATGTCCAAGCTGCTCGTATTCGTCCATGAACTCATCATATTGTTTCTTGATGTCGGGGTTCTTCTGCAGTTTCGCTTCCAGAGCATGGAATCTTGTAAGGGCCATTGGTTTCGAATCTCCAAGCTGAGCAACAGATTCCCTTAATGGAAACTGTACGATGTAACGACCATCCTCACTCCGACGAAACGTAGACTGGAAATGCAGTTCACACTTTTCAGCATCGGACTTCTCACAATGTTCGCTGGCCACGCTTTCAACTTCCCAAAACTTCTGCATCAGTTCATTCAGCGAATCATTTGACGGTGTTGCTGCATGAGAAGTTACACTGATTCCACTAAACGCACTAGCACACTTTCCACCGACCAACCAGCCAAACTGCGAATCCTGAAGTGTGGGAAGGTCTTCAGATAGTTTTAGACGACCAGGCTTGATAACGTCGTCATACCATTCCATTCCAATCAGCAAATCAACTTGCCCTGGGCGAAAGAACACTGGATCTGCTAGCTGAATCCCGGTTGGGATATTCCATGAAGCGACATCAACCTCAAAGGTGGGTAAATTTCCCGTTACCTTCGGCGACACCAAGCAATCCAAGTTAAGCCTGAAGCCATTATTCTTCGAAAGAACTTCAACCTTTGCCCGCTGACGAACACTTGATCTGACGCTGTTGACTCCGGTGATAGGAATATTGATTTCTTCCCGATCCACCTTCAGTTTCTCCAACATCGCCTCCGAAATAAAGTTGACCTGCGATCCGCTGTCCAAAAGAGCACGGCATGCTTGCGGGTTTCCATGCTTATCCAAAATGTTAACCATTGCAGTCAACAACAGCACCTGCGTCATTGGTTTGTCGACCACATTCGAAGCTACGGTAGTAGGAGGGCGGCTACCAGCTACACTTACGTTTTCAGGCTGAGTCACTTGTCTCGGTGCTTGTTGCTGCTCTGTCGGCGTGGCATTACTTGAACCGGAACTTTGCACTGAACCACCTTCTGCATGGAGTAACGTATGGTGCTTTCTCTTACACTTTGAACACGTCTTGTTCGACTTGCAATCTGCACCACGATGACCACGTCGCAAACAGTTGAAGCACACCAGTTTTTCACGCACCATTTTCAATCGATCTTCGACTGATAATCCATTGAACACAGAGCACTTGAACGCCAGATGATCTCCTGCACAAAACTCACAACTGTTCGACGATGACACCACATTTACTTTCACGTTCGATGGCTGCTTACCGGACACTTGAGCTCCTTTGCTTGAACCACGCGCGGATTGCTTGACCTTGCTATCATTAGTGGACTTTTGACAACGTTCGAGTACGGAAATGCGACCTTTCAGAAATTTGACAGTTTCGTCATATTCTGGTAATTCCCCATGAGTGATAGAAGATTCCCATAACTTTTTCGTTTCGTCATCAAGCGCATTTGCGAGGAGATGTGTGACGATTTGATCTGAAACCCCAGTAAATTCTTAACCCAAATATTTCAAATTTTCGACATGGCCAACACATGAATCAACCAACTCTCGTAACTCAGAGTGGCTTTCTTGCGCTATTTTCTTCATGTTTAGTAATCCAGAGATGTGATGATCAACCATTCGTCTCTGGTCTTCAAACCTTTCTGCTAAAATTTCCCATGCATGGTCATAATTGCCATCGGAGATGGTTTTTGCATCAATTATGCCAGCAGCGTCCCCAATGAGTGCCTTTTCCAAATGGTAGAGCTTAATTCGGGGTGGCTCATTAGATCTGTCCACCACGTCCCTAAACATAACTTTGAATTTTTCCCACTGCTCGTATTTGCCATCGAAATGCGGAATGGCACGAGGAAGCGACGGTTGCACCACAAGCGGTTGCTGATTGCGTTGCGTTTGATTCAGCATCTCGATCCATGTTTCGAGAGCGAGGGAAATATCGTCGTACAATGTTTCAAATTCAAGGTACTTACAGTCTTGATCCCTTCGCTTACTTGGTGGGCAGACCGCCATGATGCGTTCATGGTAGTCCGAAAACTCCTTGTAGGCAGCTTCGATTTTCTTCTGGTGCACCTTGATTTGTGGCAGCGTAATTTCCTCTTGCACGATTTGCTCCATGATGTTTTTCACACGCGTGAGCTTTCCTTTTGCCAATCCACGCATGTGGACCAGCGCGTCGAATTCTTCCACTTCATCTTCGCCACCGGCGGCGGCCGTGCCACCACCACCTTCCATATTCTTCACAGGTGTACGCTTCGGCGGCATGTTTCTTCACTAATCACTTTTTAGTCCAATGTTCTTTAGCAGTTAATCACTTCACTTTTTTCAAATGTCCAATGTTCACTCACTTTTTGATTTACGTTTTGCTTTTCCACTTTTCACTTCGCGGCGTGTGTGTGTTTTGTCGCCGAGCCAGCCACTCCACGGTCCAACCAGCCGCATTACGTTCCAGCAAGCGATGCACATAAACCGAGCTATCCGGTTCGATCGGACCAAAACATGTTGCGACGTGTTGCAGTGGACTGTAAACTGCTGCACCAACGGACCAGCGATGACCAAGCGAAGTGAATATTTTCCCTAGCAACTAGTCCTGACAAGGACTGTGGTGGAAACGCAGGCGACTGGCGGACCACGGAAATTTCGGCTCGAAAACAAAACGACACACACAAGCTTTCTTCTTCTAATTCATTTTACTTATTCACTTTACTACATTCTTCCACACACTTTCTTCGGCCGGTCTCGGCTCTCCGGCTCGACTTCTCCCCTTTTCACGTTTGCCTTTCTTCTCGCTGCTGCTATCTGCTCTCTCCGAGTTGCGTCACAAAACTGATGATCGTCCTAGCAGGTAGAGCATATTTATATTTGTTTGTTACGCAACGAATGCGTACGATGACGATCGTTTTCCTGTTGGGCGGGGCTTCCGTTGCATGCGCTTCTTCTTCAGTTCGCTGCGCTGCGGACTGAACAGTCCCAGTGAGGACGTAATGCCAAGAAGAAGGAGATTTTACACGAAAATGGCACTTTGCAGCTTGTAATTGAACGGAATCAGATTTAGCAATCCTAAGTTTACTGCAGACACATGATTTGATGCTTGAGACACGCAAAAATGTTGTTTTTGATACGTTCTGTTATTGATTGATTGATTTAGATGGTTCAAAAACTCATGATCAAAAGTTGCTACAATTCCTCCAAGCAACCAGATCATCTTTTAAAACATAAATTGCTCCATTCACTTGTCGACTGCAGTTCCGAGAGGTTCATTTTATGTTCGTGGTTTATCTATTTATCCACATCCACGATCCATCGCGTCTCCGAAGGCCAGTCACCGCAGAGCAGAGTCGTAAACACCTGACACGGTCGGGGTTTTCATTCGATCGTAATATCTTCTTCTATTTGACATTACATCCTCACTGGGTGAAAGTCTGCTTCTTATCTTAGTGTTCAATGAGCACTCCTACAGTTTTTATCTGAGAGCTTCCTTTTCCAAAGTTGTCATTTTAGCATTCTTATATCGTGTGGCAGGTACCATAATACCCAGGGAAGTCAAGAAAATTTCGAAAAGATTTTGAGCTGAACCCAGACACCTTCAGTATAACCTTGCTTTGCAGTCGCGGACATTACCACCAGGTTGAGGAAGGCACTGATCGTAGTGTCATCTCACAGGAAGATCACCCCGTCAGTTGTCGTCTATGAGTTTACTTGAGCATAAAGCGAGCATCCAGTAGGAAAGAACAGATCGTCCGGAGGAGCCTAATCAGGTGTAATTTATGGGCTGATCTGCTTTCCATCGTTGATTGGGCCTTTTCAATGTCTTTTCATTAAGCGGCCATGTGTGTGACTCGTTTGATAGGCTCGGCCCGTTTCTTTTTGCCTGCTACCGATGCCAATCTTATGCAATCTAGTTAGAGCGAAACCCGGCCGACAAGTTTGTCGCTTCCAGAGGCGTTCAACTTTTCCGATTGTGATTTTATTGACGTGGAAATTGTCGATTGGATCTGGATGCCAGCGAACGGGATTTTCTGCGCACTTTGTTTCCTAGTTAGAAAGTGGGACATGCTGCACGATCAACTTAACTAGTTTCAATGCGCTATCGTTATGTCTATAAATTGCGATGAGAACATGGAAGTATAATCTATACAAATGTTTGTGTACATCTGTAGATTTAAATAGTTTTTGACAGTGAGGAAAACAAGAGCAAGCAAATAGTAGTTTAGGTAACAAGTTGCAGAATGACGATTTTTACAGCACGAGTCGTACATTTGTCCAACGAGGCTTGCCGAGTTGGATAACTACGACGAGTGCTGTAAAAATCGAGTTCTGCAACGAGTTGCGTACAACATTTTTTTGCAATTTCGTAGAACACCACTGGAGGGTATCAGAAATAACATCTGGATGCTTGCACCGTCATTTTGCAATTTCTGAAAATAGTTGGGTAATGAGTCATTACGCAACTCAAAACAGTTGCGTAATGAGAAAGCGTTGCCTAATGAACCATTACAGCACTGGTTTCAGTTAGGTAATGACTATTCCCGCACTGCATACTTCAGTGTAGAAAAGTAGGCCGTTTCATGACAGATTGGCGTGATGAAAAACAGTCTATTACAATGAGAAATTGCAAAATAGTTATTTATGCAACAAGTTGCAAAATGATGATTTTTTCAGCACGAGTTGTACATTCATCCAACGAGGCTCGCCGAGTTTGATAAATACAACGAGTGCTGAAAAAATCGAGTTTTGCAACGAGTTGCATACAACATTTTTTGCTATTTCGAAAAAAGCCGTTTCAGCTGGATGAACTTTAAAAGCACAAACAAACATTTCAAGAGAACCCACAATTCAGTTTTTTTTTCAATCGCGTAGGCTGTGATACAGTAGTACCCATCAATGTCACAAATTTTCTCGCTCCCATCAGTAGCTGACTACAAATGCTGGACGTTCCGTTCCCACATCAGAAACGCCAGCCTGTGTCGGAACCAGATCGCACAACGGATATAGATGGGTTTATGCTACGAACGGCTTGAGGTCAGAACTGTCGATCTCGTATAGCTAGGTGACAATTCTCGACTCGAGTGAAGTGACTCGCCGTGTAAACCAAATGGAAAGTCACTTCACTCGAGTCAAAAACTGTCACCTAGCCATACGAAACTGACAATTCTGACCTCAAGCCGCTCGTAGAATAAACCCATCTATATCCGTTGTGCGATCTGGTTCCGACAAAGGCTGGCGATTGTGATGTGGGATCGGATCGTCCAGTATATGACGCCAGACGTAGAATAAACCCAAGAAACAGATGCAATTGTGCTTATACTGTGCAGCGTGTAAGGTGAGAAGAATCGAATGAAGTGACAGTTGTCGACTCGCTCCCAATTGATTAACATTAGTCGGCTCATGTCACCCGAGGTGAGAACGACTCATCTCGACTCACACGCCGCGCAGAATACACACACATGGCATGAAGAGACTAGGTTATTCCGTTGACGCCTATCAAAACAGTACTGAAAAGTGCTACTTTTCAGCACCTGCTTCTTTCGATAGGAAAGTAGGCCGTTATGTTGATCAACTTCTCAATGAAAAGTTGATTGATTTGCAACGGAATTGCAAAAATGTATTTGTATTTGTATTCGTATATTTCTTGATTTATCTGATTCAATGTCTTAATGAACAATTAAAGTTAAAAAAAAATAACTCTGTAACGCATAGTGAAGACAGCCAATGAATAACTTAATTCTTACACTTTAAAAATACGTCAACCAAATATTAAGCAATATCAAATACCTTCCCGTTCTTCCTCATGTAACACTCGTTCAATCCGTTGTCGAAATGTAAAAGTTGTCAAGCCGAAACTAAATTGAAATGATAAGTAGTAATCTAAAATACTTTGAAGCTTTCTTAAATATGTGTAAAAGATCTAAATAAAATTAAGTAAAATAATGAACCTATAATGCCATTGAACCCTATTCATAAACATAGAGGGTCTGCGTGATATGTGGGCATTTGAATTCGAAACTAGTAACCTTCTAAGTTATTGGGTCACCAAGTGGCTCGGTAGCTTAGTTGGTAAAGCGCTCGTCTAGCATACAAGAGTTGTGGGTTCGAATCCCAGCCAAGCACATGGATTTTTTCATAATTTCATCCATAATTTATTCATCTTTACCACGAGTAATGAGTTAATAAGTTTTATAATCATGCGGATTGGATTATCGAACAGCTCAATATAAGCGTCAATTTTTGATTAATTTTTTTTTTCCTAAAAATCATCTAATAAACCATCAAATTTCTTGATCAACTCATAGATTTTTTTTGTTTTTGCAAATTAAAAAAAAATAATGCTTCAAATTGCTGAATAAGATGCAGAGTTCCTTGTTTGTCTGTGTTAGTCAGAATTCAATTGCCTTGCATTATCTTGGGATGGTTCATTATAAATTTCTGGTGAGATCCTTGTGACATCCCGGACATGTTTTAGGTGGAGCAAAACTTGCGTAAGAAATTAAACAAGAATGTTTATAGAAGGTGATGTCGTTGTGTTTCTATATAACTTGGATGTTTTATTATCCATTACAAATAATTATAATAATACAGTCATTCTTTGTGGGTTACTGAATTCCGTGAAAATTTGCTATTTTGTTCCTTATCCGAAATAAGGATATCCGTGGTTTTGGATTTTTTATTAGGGTGACCATTTCCGAAATAGGGTGACCAGAAAAAGCGCGACTTTGCAAAAAAATAATAATTTAAAAAAATTATAACTTTTGAACCGCTTGACCGATTTTCATTTCGGACAAAATGAAAGCTAAAAATTTTGACTTTTTAAGAAAAAATATAAAATTTCACTAAAATTGGTTTTGACATGAAAAAAAAAATCAAAAATTTCTGTTTTTTCGTGGCCTTGGGATCGAATGGGCTATTGCTGTTTTCTATTTTTTTCTTGAAAGTTTAGAAAATTACGTTTACTGTCAAATTTTTAGCGATGTTCGTTTTTTAGTTTTTGAGATATATGTTTTATGAAAATGAAAAACCAGTCATTTTTTATCGGCACACACTGTAGGTATCAGCGCACTAGAATTTTTATTAAAAAAAATCATAATTTTTTGAACACCTCAACCGATTTCCAATCTTTTTTATGGAAAGAAAGCTTAAGATTTCAACTTTTCAGAAGAAAAATAAAACCCTGATAAGAAATTCTGGGACCAAAGCACAGTGGGACGGATAGGGGTTTTATGAGGAAAGATGGAACTCACACCTTCAATTGTGATTTTACGTTAAAATGATGTTCTACAAAGTTGTTCCTATTACAAAAACAATTTTTTTGGTCGGAGCGAAAATTAGGGTGGCCCTTTGTAAAAAAAGATAATCTTAAAAACTTTTTTATTTTAAGGAATATTGGTATAGTTTGTTCCACAAAGTTGAAGATCAGAAAATTTTAAGCTGATTTGACCAAAAAAGTATTTTTCTTGTTCAAAAATTGGCCGTTTTAGATCATTTTTCGCTATTGATGTAGGGTGGCCCTTCAAAATTAGGTTTTTGTGTTTTATTTTCATTATTCCATGTTTTGTCAGAAAAGTTGCCTTCCCATCACCTTAAAAGCTTAAACAAACATACAAGATATAGCTAACTGAAGCGAATAGATACAAGAATCTTTTCGTGATGCAAATTTCATTTATTTTCATGGACATAGAGTATCATCGATACTAATACATACGATAGACGAAAGTAAAATGACAAATATGACTAATAAAGCTCTCAGTTAATAACTGTGGAAGTGCTCTTAAAAATAGTAACCTGAGAATCATGATCTGTTCAGTTGGAACGTAATGCAAAGAAAAAGAATATTGAAACATTTTTTCTGATGAAGAGTTATGGACTTTTTTATAACAAAAAATAACAATTTTTCGGGTTTATAGAGTAGGAGAAATTAAACTTTCGTTGGTATAAATATAGCGTTATTCAGCTTTAAATATGAATAAACATCGTATTCTTCTTCGGCTGACTGGATCATAAGTACATAACTGTTAAAAACAAATGAACAGTTAATTAATGATCATGTAGGCAATTCCCGCCTAAGGAAACTTGGTGTTATAAGGTACACGACGAAACACGTGTCAAATGTACAAATTGAAATTGAAACTTTTCGCAGTTTCAATTTGTACATTTGACACGTGTTTCGTCGTGTACATGTTAACTTCAAAACGTTAAAACCTGTTAAAAACAGTTTTTTAAGCATCTTTCAAATTTACTACAAGGTTCACTTTCTGACATCTCTACGTGATCAAATAACACTGCGGAACACGTTTTTGTCTCTAGCACCAAAATACCGCTATTCACTTAATTAAGGGTTGCTGAATCCATTGCCGTTTTCAGAAATATCATAGCACGTCTAGTTTTTGAGACTGTTGAAAATGCTAAAAATGACTATTTCAGCCAACTTGCATGCAAGTTTGCCAGCTTGTAAGGTAATATATTGGCTTAATTTGCCACAGAATTCAAACTTGTAAATAATGTCATTTAAACACATAACTACCAGCTTAATGTAAACGCACTTTCTTCGCCACTTCTACCGAAAGGATTCACAATGCAGAAAAATAACACGTCCAACACGAAAGACTTTTTTGTTTTGATTATTGTCAATTATTAGGCAATGGTAACTAGATAACGAATGATTGTAAAATGATCAGCAAGAATGAAAGTAGATATTATGAAAAAATACCGCTATAATACTAAATTTCATCATTGATTAATGTATTTTACCAGAGTGTCCGGATATTGGTACCGTCTGGATTTTGATTCATCACGGTACCGTTTTGATTCGAATGCCGGACAGCTTCAAATTCCGGACACTCTACTTTGTATGGGAAAGATTTCACTCGAAATGTTTCAAAATATGCCGTCTAAAAGTTCCCAATTTGAAAGATGATTTTTATAAACATTTTACATAGCAATCCATGAAAGTTTACAATCTTCAACTAGTTTTGACGTCTTTCTAATGGTTTAGTGCGTTAAATCAATTATTCGACTATTCTAATTGTGTTTTTCAAGAGCTGTCCGGAATTCGAATCAAAGTGTCCGGAATATGAAGCAAAAGTGTGGTTGTGTCCGGAATAAAAATCATGAAGAGGTCGAACATTTTTATTGATTAAAGTGAATTAAAGATGTGAAATCCGAATCTTCACCCACCAATCGAAATTTAAGTGTTTGCAAGGCCTGATTACGCCAAAGTTTTGTACAGAACGATTCAATTTACATGTGTTTCAATTAGTTGTACTTCACTGAAGCCTTAAGTGTCCGTAATATGAATCAAAACGGTACCAAGAGAGGCTTACGTCGAAATAAGCTTAACTAAGTGTCCGGCTTTTGAATCAAACAATTTGTATGCCTCAAAATCCGGACACAGAGATTTATGAAATTAAAAAGTTAGTTCTGTTTGGTAGTTCGGTAGCACCAATAAACGCAAAACTATAATTTAAAAGCATCAAAAATAGCTCCGACACACTTCATTTATTAAAAACACAAATATTGCCTCAGCTGTTGTTCTTAGCATGGGCCCTTATTGCAAAGGAAATTTGCACTGCAGCTGACAAGCAATTTATTTTATTTTTTAGTTTTATCATTTTCCAGGCCACTTTGATGCAGTTAACTTCTAAATGAACCAACAAACCTAACTATCGATTTACATTAATAAGTTTTAGTAAAACACGCATTAAATCTATAAAAATCTAATAATTCCTCAAAAGTGTCCGGCTTTCGAAGCGTCCTGCAATTCGAAGCAAAACGGTAGGTCTATATTCTTAAAACTAGATTTTTGTCACTTCACCCTCTCCATTATGATAGCCTCTAAGTTTTGATTGAATATAAATAAAGCAAATAAAAGATATAATGCTCTCAATTATAAACCATTGCATTACAAAATATATTAACTGAAACTCCAGGTTCTCTGTTGAATTTATAATATAGGTAAGAAATTGATATATTCTAGAATTCTAGATGGATACGTCATAGTTTGCTGAACCATGTAAAACATGGAGTCAAATATTTAATAGTCATTGACTGGAAAATTTAATTTGTTTGATACTAAGGCAATCCTTAAAAGATCCAACAAAATGTTGGACTGTTAATGGATCCAGAATGTGATGGTGCTGCAGAATATATGTGGTGCTGTTCACTTAAACACTACACAATGCTTACACATTTACTTCAAAATCGAGGAAATATCGTTCAACGAAGCTTCAAGAATTTTATAAATTTATTCGTAAGAAATTTTACAGTAACTTTATTTGATCACCGGCTTCGAGCTCTGTTGATGTTCTTCTTTCCCCAAGAAAAACCTGTTTGCAGTTCATCTTGTTGTAAATCAAGGTGAGTTCCGCAAACACGTGCTTTCCGCGCCGGTTCAAAAGAAGAGAAGAGATCTGCAGGTGGAATCGGAGAGACCCCAACCGCAGAAATGAACACTCTCCGTCGCGATCGTTGGTTGGCTGGCTGGCTGCTGATCGCTCTCGGCCTTAACCGGACGAACATGAACCGCAAAAAGGAACCAGCGGAGAAAAGTGCGAACGGGCCCAAAGAAATGGGAATAATTTTTCTTCGGTCCACGACTGTGTGGCTCTTCATCTCGACTCGGCTCGGTTCCGAAGGGGGGTACTCCCGGCATCTTTACGTCAAGGCTTTTGCATTCGCCGTTTGACCAGCGGCCTTGACGGACATTTCTTCGTCCTTATCCAGTTCTCGGTGTGGCGCTTTCCGGCGGCTTTGTGCCAGGTGTAGCTTGTTAACGGTGTTGAAGATTTTTTTTTGATTCACATCTTGTGAGGTGGAAAGCCCAAAAGCTGATGAAGTGCTGAAAAGGGGAGTTGAGACCCGAACGTGTGATCATGTAACGTGCAATTGAACTGTTTAGTGACTCGTGAAACGAACAGCAGTTTTCGGGTAGCTTAGTCAACGATCATCTGAGTTCATTGATCTAAGTGTTTTTTTTTGTGCAAGAAAGAAATTGACAAACGAAAGCGACAAGAAATCTCCCAAACAAAAGTGAAAAGTAAAGCATAAGTAAAATATAGAACAAGTCGTGTGAAAACCAACGTCACGGCCCGCCTGAAGGGGTGCTGCTGTTTTGTATTACCGTCTGTCTGCAGGTCTGATCGTGGGCACTTAAGTCACAGAGTCATTGCGCGAGTTTGTCTAAGTCTTTTGTTCCGCGATCGGCCGGGTGCGATCCTCAGTTCTGCTTTTTTCCCATTCACAAAGTGAAAATATCAGCAAAGCAAAAAGAAAGCAAATAAGGTGTGATTTGGCTAATGCAAGAAGTACGATCAAATAAAATGTATCTATCGTGCAAAGAATAATGAACGAGCCCGGTGGAATACATTGAGGTGCCAAAGAGAAGAAAAAGAGAAGTGTTTATTTTCACGAGTTGTGAACCGTTCGGAGCACCTGTGCAAGATCTTGTTAAGGTGTCGATTGTCGTGGTCATCATAGAGCGCTAATTCAATTACCGCAAGCGATTCCCGTGTCCGGTTTGGTTACTTTGGTGCAATGTGGTCTGCAAAGCATCGTAAATAAAACAAGTGTTCGGTGTTCGGCTTTACTGTGGTTTTGACGATTTTACGACCGCAATGGAAGGTGCTTTTTAATTGACTAGTCATCTGTGAACTATCTGCGGTCAAGCGGCTGAGGTCCGAATTAAATGGACTGTACTCTGTAAGCAAATTGCCTGGAACACACAGCAGCACCGAAGGAAGTGGTCATCTTATGGTTGGTCGATCAGACTGATGGAGTGAATTACATCAGGTGTGAAATTGTATTCGGACTTGGGGCGGAGATGTGGTAAGTAAATGACTTGATTGCTTCTTTTGAGCACAAGTCACACTTATGTATGACTTTTAACAATTGGTTTCTAAGCAAATAAGTTAATTGCGTCAGCTGGCAAACAAATCTGCATCTTACAGATATCTAGTACAATTTATTGCAATGTCCATAGAACAGTAGACATAACCCGGTAAAAGACATCTTGAGTGATGTTTATCGACGACAAACGTCATATATTTTTTTTTTGAGAATAGCTCACAAAGTACACAAACCTATATCTAGCACTGTATCAATACTTGTGGGACTTGAATATGGAAGAGTGAAAATATATCTACTTCGTAATTCCAAATTTCGCCAAAATACGCTCTACTTCACATACACGACCATGTTTGTAAAAGCTTATCTATATACTATATTGCAATATTTAGCTAAGGATTGTTACTAACAAAATTAGGTATAAATTAGTATCTTTTTAATAGCTATTTTCCATACCATAAATTCCACTGTACTTTGAGAATATGCTTCAGAACTTATTGCATAGCATAGCATAGCATAGACTGACTGTACATGTCAATGGTTGCTACTCCGTGATTGATCGGAACTGGTAAGAATTGCACTGGGATCCAAATGAATAAGGGATGGGAGTTTCCGCTTACTCTCGAAGTGCAATTTTAGCAGATCTAATATTATTGATCAATAACGGCGCCGGCCAAGTCCTTACAGTCAGTTGGGATGGGGAAGGAATGTTAGGGTGTAATGATTGTTGCTTCTAGAGACCGAGAATACCTCTGCATCTCCACAATCACCACGGGAAGGGTGTTTATTAGTGGGGGAGGAAAAGATCTGGGAGTCACCTTTGGTCGGTGATGCGATCCATGGACAGGGGGGAAATATACGACTTACATTTAAAACTAGTTTTGTATTTTTGTCTCGAGAAGTTTTTAGTAGTAGATTCAAAAAAAAAAAAAAAAACGTCAACATCTATAATATCGAACAATTCAAAAGAAGTTTTTATTAATAGCGAAAACTGAGAATTACATTATATATTTTAAATCATATGAAACAGCAATAATGCCGACACTTGTAGTGACGAACCATACATAGTTTGTTTGAAAATTACATATGAGTATTACTGTGCATTTTTGTCTCGAGATGGTAGAATTTTTAAAAAATACGTCAACATTCACAATGTCGAACATTTCAAAAGATATTTTTAATAATGTAAAAAAGAGAAAAATATATGTATATTGAAATTGTGTAAAACAAGCATAATGCCGACACTTATAGTGACGAACCAAACAAAGTTTGTTTAAATATTACACAAAAGTTACACTTTCAAGAAAAAATGTGTTATCATAAGCATGAAACGAACTCACCAGTTGGTAATCCATCCTCGACTGAACACAAATATCTCTTCGCAACACAGTGCGAACAGAAAAACTTCTTGGCGTCCCGAAAACAAACCGTTTTCACGAAGCACTATCCAGCAAGACGCGTGAAAACAGGGAAAAAAGAAGTTCTCCGACGACGAAAACACGCGCGAAACCGAGAACAAAACCTATCCGACGACGCAACAACGATCCATCCTGCTTGGGCTTCACGAAGCACTACCCAGCAAGACGCTTGAAAACAGGGGAAAATTTTTTCTCCGACGACGAAAACACGCGCGAAACCGAGAACAAAACCTATCCGACGACGCAACAACGATCCATCCTGCTTGGGCTTCACGAAGCACTACCCAGCAAGACGCTTGAAAACAGGGGGAAAAAAATTCTCCATCGACGAAAACACGCGCGAAACCGAGAACAAAACCTATCCGACGACGCAACAACGATCCATCCTCAACAACGATCCATATGCTTCAGAACTTATTGTAGCATGAATGAAGTTTACTTTAGGCTAGATTTGCAACATAATTTTCTTGTATCAATTTAGTAGTAAAATTAAATTTACTACAAAAATCAGAAATTTCCTCTCAAACTGCCGCCAGATATTTGAAGGTCCAGTTTATGTGCCGGCAATATGTAACACTAGAAGATATTTATGTTGTGAGCACAAGCAGAATGTTTCAACTTGTCAAGAATTTTAAAGATTAAAGAAATCTAGTCAAGTGGTAGCGATGGTGGCTACAAAGATTAGTTATGCTGACGGTGTCTGGGTTCGATTCTAGGTAGATTCAGGATATTTTCGTAGTGGCATTTTTTTGACTTCTCTGGACATAGTGCCATGATCACATGAAAAAAAAACTTGAAGCTTGCCTTAAATAAACAGTGCTCGTATGTTTATGTCACGGTTCGTTTTAGGAACGTTTCGATTTTGGAAGCTTTACCGTTCGATTTCGGCAAAACTTTTTTTCAGGGATCCATGTCTTTCTGGTTTACAAAGTGATTCCCAAAGTGGGAAATTCGCTGCCCTGAGGGCAATATTCAAGTCTAGGGGGACCGAAAATTTCTAAAAATGAATTTGGGGGCGTAAAAATCAAAAAAAGAGGGCGTAATTGTTAGTCAGAGAATAAATTAAAACAACGACATTTAGACTTTCAAACCTACTCATTCCCAAATCATGCTAGGCAAAACTTGTGGATTGTGAATTATGAAACATGAATCAGCTACTGGGAGTTTCGTTAAATATGACAAAGATCTGAATTATTTGTGCAAATCAAGAACGAAAGAAAAAATGTTTTGATGACTTTCACAAAGGGAAATTTAGTGATTAGGTAGCTTATGATTTTATTGTTGAAATCCGATTTTTCACTCACGATTTTATCGATACTACACAATTTGAATTTTCAAAAGTAAGCAACAAAAAAAAAAAAAGAATTTTAGTTCTCCTGAATTTTTGGAAAAATATTATCGTTTTATATTATATTGCAGTAAAATAGAAGTTGTAAAATTATATTTATTTACATATAGGTATTTCTTTAAGGCATTGGAATGAATTAAATGGAAAAGCGTCTTCAGAATCGTCAAACATTAGCTTCCAATATCTGAAACTCATTTCAGCAGTTTCATAAATAACAGAAGATTTAAAATGAAACGAATTTATATAAGATTAGAAAACCAGGAAGTGAATGATGGTCACTGGTAGGTCACAGCTTAAAACTAGAGCCAGTAGGAATGAAAAATAATTCAACAATTGCAGTAATAAATTACTAATAAGTAGGTTATCGTAGAATAAAAAGATATTTCTGAATGTGTGTTGATGATCAAAATAAATGATGATGAAGCAAAACCGACAGATTTTATCAGACTGAAAAGTTAATCAATATGATAGTCATTCTATTGATCTTTTTTGAATATGCAAATCGAGGATATTTTGACTTACCTAGACTAGAGCAAGTGGTTCTAAGTGTTTTCAGAAAAACGTACTCTGAGCATTCTTAACAAGAACATAATTGCATTATATCCTGTAGTTTTTGAAAGCACGGGTTTGCTCAAAAAATAGTAATGGAAACCGATTTTCGTACAAAATGCTCAACTTTGGCATACTGTAACTTTATTTCTCTGTGAACAATCGATATGAATTTTAACAGAGAACTACAAATATGGCACCGATTAATCATTAGGTGGAATCGCTCAAAATAATAGTTATTTTGATAATTTGCATTTTTGCTGTACTTAGAGATTTAAAATGTTTCTTTACTCATCTTTTTATCAATTCCCCTTCAAGCCAGAAACGTAAAAAAAATACAAAACTGTTGCTGAACAAAAACATAATAAATAAATCTACTATTATTTTAAACAATTTCACCATATGCTTTACTTTTTAACAGATCCTTTGAAATTTTTATATTTTTTTTGGATTCTCGTGGTGAAAGTCAAAATTTTCTGAGAAATACTGTTGTAAACGAATCAAGAGACATGTTGTGATTAGTTCTGAAATAAGTTTAATTCGTAATTCATTGCTCAATATTAATAAATCATCTTTTGAGTCCACGACCATTTATATACAAACATATGTATCACCCATCTTTTTCTTATTATTATTATCATTATCATTATTATTATTATTATTATTATTATTATTTTTCTTCTTGGTATTACGTCCCCACTTGGCAGAGCCTGCTTCTCAATGTTGTCAATGAGCACTTCCACAGTTGTTAACTGAGAGCTTTCTTTGCCAAAGTTGCATTTTTTTTAAATCGGTTATAAAACTTTCTACCGTTTGATTTGTTAACATACAATTTTTGAACATGTTGCCAAAATCGAACGGATACAGTACATTTTATCTTTTGAGTTAAGCAAAAACGTTCCACAGCGCGAAAAAAATCACCAAACTTTTTATTTTGTGAGTAACTTTCTCCTCCCTTCCTTTATTAGTATAATCTCAAACATAACATTAATTTCTTATAGTTAGCTGTTCTGTGTTAGACAACACAATCATCCTAATTTGGCTAAACTAAATTAAGCCTTTAGTAACATTTTGTCAACAAAATCTTGCATTTTGCTTGCCGCATTAGTTCAGAATTTCTACAGGTGAGTTGATTTCACCTGCTTATAAGAAAAAAAAAAAAAAATAAAGATCTAATATGTATGGATATGTATTTGATGGGTTTCGTTTGAATATTTCATCGATTAAGGTGGGATCTCGCTCACCACACTCCTGATACTTCGGGAACTGGACAACGTGTTTCGATGAGAATAGAATGGGAGAAAAGTAACAGCTAGCCGGGGTTTGTACACTGATGCACGACGTAAATGCTCATCTGACTTTCAAGATAGGAAATCTTCCTTCGGTTTCGATACCAAAATACTTGCGAACCGACTGAACTAATTGAAATTACTGGCTTTATTGCGTGATGGCGAATAGATAATAATTCATTTTATTTAAGAAGCGTAATCTACAAGAGAAAGATCAGAACAATAGTGGTAGGAAAAAAAACTTTTGTAGGCGGGCTAGAAGCTAAAACCTAGTGTTGAGAAAATCAACTTAGCACTTTTTCATTCCATACAAATTGTATGGAAGCTAAGAATAGTGAGCAAACTTTCTACTAATTATGTTATTCTTTCTGTTAGAAGGGAAAATCATCTATAAATATCGCTTGAACCAAAATATTGTTAAGTATACTTAATACAAAGCCAATCAAAATGGCACACCCGTTTGCGTTTGGTTAAGGTTGTTTCATCATTGGGACTAATTGTCTGTTGGTGTAAACAAATAAACAAACAATTTTAGAAAAATTCTAGTGGATGGATTAAAGGTCTGTTGCTGTATGGGTTTTATTTCTTTACAAGTGTTTTAATTTTTCATGCAATATTGATTATTTCACTGAGGTTGAACTTTTGTGCTAACTTACTCTATATGAGTGCATGATGGTTGTGTAGCTGAAAATACAAAAAAGTATCTACTATATCATTACCGTAATTTCGGGTGAAATTGATCATTTTTCATGGTTTTTCTTATCTGATTTCTATAATTTTGACAATGCCAAACAACTGAATGCAGGAAAACAAGTATGGAGGTGAGCCTCATTGATTAAAGTAACGAAATTTTCTAACAAATGTAATTTTAGTGCTAAAAAATATGTCTAAAATAAAAAATCGGGAGATCCCATTTCGGGGTGAAATTGATCACTTATCAATGCCATTATTGTTAGTTTTCAAAACAACTTTACATAATAAATTTGAGCTCCCTGAATCTGAATATGCTTGCCAAATTCTTAACAATACAATATTTATAGAAATAATGAATGTTTAAATTTCAAGAATAACGCCGAAAACGCCTAAATGTATGCAATTTCCTATGGAATTTCCTGATATATACCAGAAATTCAATTATTTCAACCAAATCAACGAATTGGTACGAGTTTTGGTTTTGAAATCTAGTTTGGGAATAAATCTTAAGTATCCTCACAAACTTTCAGGATTATACCATGTCCAAATCCTTGTCTAGAACTAGAAGTTTATTGATGTTTGTCAACACTGCACCGTACAAGATTTTGAAATTTTACATTTTTTTAATAGACATGAACCTTTTTGAACGCAAAAAACTTCACAACACACAATTTGGACATACTTACGACAAACAATGTTCATTCACTGCAGATTACATTGATATTTGTGCTCCATTAGGAAGAAATAAAATCGAGTGACACAGTGGTCAATTTCACCCTACTGAGCAATTTCACCCGAATTCACGGTATATCACTATATATTTCTCAAAGATCTTGAGATGTATTCTTCTTTAGATTTTCAATTTCAAAATGTTACCTACCAAAAAAAGTTTAATTTTTCGAAACCAATAAGAAATGCATATCACACAGTGGAATGAAATTGATTGGTTGATTAAAAACAAACTTTTCATTTTCAATAGGCTGTAATTGACTCAAAATATGCATGGAAGGAAGAATTACCATTTTGATCTCTTTCATTCACCTTGCCATAAACATTTTATCTTCTATAGAGTATATCTTCTGGGCTATATACATTTTCGGTTGCGTTGGCGTAAAAATTCCGATGTGTTTGTCCTTGACAGTTACAACAGTCACAATAAGCTTTAATTTTTTAAACGTTCTTACCAAGATATCTTTAATATGTATTTTTATCAATAAATTTTAATACTTATTCTGCACATTCCCTTAGGCAAAGCGAAACACAAGTTTTTCGTATAAATTATTATTTAAAACGTTTCCAGTGTTTTTTTTTGCGGTTTACAGCGGATCGGAAATCGAGTGTTTTGAAGCCGACACCCAAGCAGCGAATAGTTCGGATTGTACTTGATAATTGAATTACAAAGATCACTTTAGTAGAAAACTTGCTTTAGTGAAACTTTTTCACTCTTTAAGAGAACACTACGGATATTAACAAAACTTAATTCTTGGAAGAGTAACTCGTGAGCTTGTCAACAACTTGAAAGTTCAGAACAAGTTTGAATTGAGCTTCTATCTTAATTGATGGTTTGGAGGCATCTTAACCCGTCAACGCCCAAGGTATCTCACAATTGGAATTCAACTCCGTTTTTGTTATTCATAGTCGTATTCCCATAAATTAAACCTTATTTCACCAAAAAAATCCAGTCTCTGGTGGAAATCCAAAAAAAAATTCTTTAAAGTTTGTCGTCCATATCTAGTTATTCTATAAGTTTATTTTCGAGATTGATCAAATATATTTCCAAGCTCTTCGACCCATTACAATGTAAACAAGTTGGAAAAAAAACTGCAGGTGAGGAGTAATTCATAAATTACGCCCCGTACAGGAGAGGAAGGAGGGTTACAATGAAACGTGACTAGACTTGAAATCCATACAAAAAGTGTGATATAGAGGAAAATTGAGGAGGATGAATATGGCAAAACTTTGCGTGACGTAATTTATGGACGTACACTGATAAAGAAATTGCAACACAAAGAATAAAAATTTCAGAGGCGAAAGATGCATGCCAGAACTAAATCATTTAGTAACTTCAAATCAATTTTCTGCTCTACCTCGTAAGTAAGATGCAGACATACATACATTTCCATTCATGTACTTATGCAATTATGCACACTTACACCCTTTATAGCAAAAACAAAATAAAATCTTACGTCAAATATTTTGATTTTTAAATTTTCTATAAAACTGCAGATAATAAAAACATACAGTATTGGACAAAACATTTGCCACTTTTTCGAATATCAGACATAACTTGAATTTTAACATATATTTTTGAGTGGTTTTTCCAATCACAAGTTGAAAAGCTGTATCGGTTTGACTAAAGTGAATTTTTTGACGATTTTTTATAATTGACATAACTGAACATATTGAAGGAATAGCTTTATGGTATCTTCAGCAAAGTTGTAGATTTTGACGAGATGAATAAGTTTGCCGAAGACAGTTTTTGTGTAGGGCTATCAGATTTTGAGATAAAAAGTTTTGAATTTTTCGTCGAAAATTACTCTTTAGTCAAACCGTTATTACTGATAAACTCGTGATTGGAAAAATTATTCAAAAATATATGTTAAAATTCAAGTTATATCTGATATTCTGTGAAAGTTTCATTCGAATCGGTCCACAAATAACTGAGATTTAGCTTACCAAAGTTGGTCATTTTGTATGGAAAATTGAAAAAGTTGCAAATGTTTTGTCCAATACTGTAGCTATCAAAATATTTTTTCTGGGTCGAGTTATTAGTATACAATGTGGCTCGGATCTGACAGCGATCGAAACATATATTTGGCAATATCAGAATTTCGTTAGTGCTAATCAAAAGTTAGTCCTTCAGTCCAATGACAGTCAAATATTGCACTCCAACTATTACATGCTTTACAGACGTGAATATCTGAAGCCAAGTCTATAACGTTGAAGTTACTGCATCACTGATGCATATGATATTATCCACCGATAGAACCGAATCCACGCGGTCCAAAATTTTTAACACTAAAGCGGGCCAGAATACCTTGGGAGCATACGGAAGCGTGCCCGCTCAAATGTCACAATTCTTGGACCGAGTGAGTTTAGCAAGGGAGGCTCTTTACTGCTACCTCAACGTATCGCTGGTTCTAAAAAGTAAACAACCATACAAAAATACGACCAAACAATGGTGAAGGCGTAATCAATTTTCTCTAACATTCATTTTAGGAATTTAGTAGAATTTTCTGATTAAATTGGTAACAACTAACTGCAGTTGCGCGTAGTAAATAACTGCTTGCAAACAATATCTTTCAAGCGCATTTATTACCTGTAATTTTGCGAATAATAATTTTTACTTTTCCACGTTAAGCCATAAAACTGGTTCTGGACTAAGGTTGGCGGCTATTCAATTTTACTCTCATTTGACAGTCACCCTTCACCCTTGGAGTTCAATTCATGAATGGATAAGTCAATTTGTCGTTTTTTTGTTGTTCTTCACTCCCTTCAAAAGATCATCTTTTTCATTCGACGGCTATAAAACATGTGTTTTCTTCTTTTAGCCTTCAATAAATGGTGTCAAGATTCATCTAAAAATGTAAGGAGCATTACATTTACAAAATAAGCGATTGTTGCTCGACTCGATAGTAAATATTCATTGTTTTGATCTAGGCAGACCAATTTCTTATTGATTGTTTCCTTGATGTTTCGCACATAAAAGCAAATCCCAGGTAATAAGTTTTTTTGCGAAAACATCTCCTTTAGTTGATCATCGTTTTCGATGATACCAAATTTATCATCACTGGACTTCAATATAGGCGAAAAAAAAATCGCCGACTAGCGCCATCATGAGAATGACATCCGAACTAAGAAGGATTTAGGCGAATAGCTTTCTTTGGATTTAATCAGTGGACAGATCTATAAGCGAATAAAATGTGTGCTCAGTAGTGCCATTTAGGTGATTTCCGAAATAATAAGTTTCCAGACGAATAGGTCTCATTTAGTTCTTCAACTTTGTCAGAGACACTAACTTTGTATCCAATCACTGGAATGAGATATAAGCAAATAATATGTTTGTCTACTAGCGCCACCTTGGGAGAGTTTTTCAAACTACTATGTTTCTGGGCGAATAGATCCCATTTAGTAGAACACTTTTGTCAAAGACACCAATTTCGAATCTCATCGCTGGACTAAAACATAACAAAAAAATCGACCACTAGATCCACCTTGTGATTGTTTTCCGTACTAATAAGGTTTAAGGCGAATAGGATTCATTCAGTTGTTCAACATTGTCCAAGATACAAACTTTTAATCTAATCACTTGACTGAGGTATTACCAGAATAAAATCTTTGCCCACTAGCGTCATCTAGTGAATGTTTTCCGAACTAATAAGTTTTCGGGTGAATAGATCTCATTCAGTTGAACACATTTGTCGAAGATGCCAATGTTGTATCTCATCATTGAACTAGATATGAACAATCAAAATGTTCGACCACTAGTGACATCTTTTGAGTGTTTTCCGAACTAATAAGGTCTAAAACCGAACTAATAAGGTCTAAAACCGAATAGATCTCATTTAGTTGATCAACTTTATCGACGACACCAATTTTGTATCTCATAAATAGACTAAGATATAAGCAAATAAAGTTTTGGCTCATTAGCGCCATCTTGGGAGTGTTTTCCGAATTTATAAGGTTCTTTGCAAATAGGTATAATTTAGTTGTTCAACTTTGTCGAAGACACCAATTTTGTATCTCATCGCTGGACTGAGATATAAACGAAGCACATATGTGTACGTCGGAAAGTTGTTTCATATGTTGCTTATATATGCAACATTTGCTGGCGTCTGTGCGCTACCTGGTGAGTTAATTCTGAATTAAAAAGTTACCAAGTGGAAGTCAGCAGTCCTGTGATCAACTTTGCAGAAGACAGTTTTCTCGTACACCTAAGGTATTTGCACTACAAGTACTGTCCTATTCATAGAACGCTGGGCGTTCAAGGCTTCTGTCCTATTGTTAGGACGCTGGGCGGATATAGGTTAAACGAACTTTATATAATATGTAAAGTTCGGTTAATTACTTATAAAGTGAGCTGATTAAGCCACAAAATGCCCTGTGATGCATTTTAGTTGAATGTTTTTACTCTAGGAATAGTATTGCATCGCCAATTCAATGCATTTGCCACATTCACCAGAGCATTTTGAGTTTTACTTAGTTTGCAAGATGTCCATCAAAACTCTCTTCCATATATGATGAAAAATGACACATTTTCCGATGTTGTTCTGAATGCTAATTTTTCTCATTTTTATTGCATGTTTAATACCATGATCGACGGAATCGCTGGAAAATGAATGTATTTAGTAGACACTGGTGCAAAAATTACAAAGATATCATACAACAAATCAAGCTGTCCGAAACTGGGGGATAGGAGGTGCTTAACCAAAATTGTAATTTGTCGATATTTAGTTTAAACTAGTGGTCCCGGCAAACTTCATCTTGCCATCAAGTAGGCTGCTGAAAAACGTCATGGTAGTCCCATACAAAACAGGCAGTTCCGTTCGCTTCCGTTTTTTCTTACTTTCCTGTGAACATCTTGAGTTTTTTTATACACACAAACACGTCGGAACACTTCAGGATCATATCTGTATGATAAATTTCAAAATCCAATAGCCCGTTCTCAAGCCATTTCGTGACATACAAACACCACTCCATTTTTATTTATATAGATATGGTACAAAATACATTCATACTTTCAAATTATAGTTATATAGGATAATGCTTACGTGATCCAAACTATTTTGCCATGTCCAACTAATTAATAATTATGCTCAATTTTAGGGCGATACGTCAACTTTTTAACAATTTTCAAACATCTCTAATTTTTCAGCAAGGCTTGCATATTTCAAGGATGTGTTGCTCTACGTAAACATTACTCTCAATAATAGCTTCCTTTTTTCTCATACATCATCTTGATTTCTCATTTTTTGGACTTTGTCCGGTATTGGTTGCTGTCCGGTGCTGGAGGATCTCCCCCTACATTAAACATTGGAACGAAATGCCGCATTGTCAACTTTACACTCTATTTTTGATTTAAGGTGAAAAAAAGTTGCCAATGTCATGTAGTAGGCTGATATCACGAATAACGTTGAGAATCGATTCAATTCTGCAATAATTACGAATTTCTTGATAATTGAAAAAAGACGTTTTGCCCGGTTGGGGTGCGTTATACCTTTTCACCCTACACAAACTAAAACAATCAATTGGTAAAGAAAGCGGTAAACGCGCAGCTATTCAGCATGACCATGCTGAGGGTCGTGGGTTCGCATCCCACTGGTCGAGGATCTTTTCGTAAAAGAAATTTTCTCAATTCCCAGGGCATACAAGTATCTTCGTACCTGCTACACGATATACACATGCAAAAATGGTCAATCGGCAAAGAAAGCTCTCAGTTAATAACTGTGGAAGTGGTCATAAGAACACTACTCTGAGAAGCAGGCTATTTCCCAGTTGGGACGTAACGCCAGAAAGAAGAAGAAGAAACTCATAAGAATACTAAACAAAGAAGCAGGCTCTGTCCCAGGTGGAATGTAATTCCAGATAGAAGAAGCTGCCATCTGGAATGGAGTGAATTTATTTCTTGTTCGATGTAATAAGTCTCAAATAAGTATCTAAGTATCTATCCTGTGGTTTTGAGCCCGTTTTCAGCCACATCACTTTTATGAGAAGACCCTGTTTTTCATTAAACAAGTCAATTGAAATTGCTTTCCATCTCATTATCGAATCATAAATTACTAGAGACATTCCTAGACGATAGCATTATTCAGCCCCGTAAATCTCTCGCCACCTTTCAGTAGGTTCGTTGTCGTTACAGCATTGCCGTCTCCCGAAGATGCAACAGTAATGACCGTTAAGAGTGTCTAGTTTCGCGCTCGTATCGAATTCCCCTCCTCACGCACAGGGTTAATGTAATCTTCAGACGCCGCAGCAGCTCGCTCGCCCGGAACAAAAAACGTTTCGACTTCTTGTACAGTGTGTCCTAGTTCAACCGTATACGACTTTATTTGCGACTAATTGAAAGAGGTAAAATTAATTAGTACCGGTAAAACATGTTTGGCAGATCTCCACACCGGATTCGGCTGGCAGTTTCTACGTTAGAATCGTTGCGTGTTGCAAGTCTGCCAACAACAGAAGTGCTGTGTCATTACCGGTCAATGAGTTGTTGAAATCTTCCGTGGCGTGGCAAATGGTCAAACGAAAATGGGCGGACAGTTTCCGAAGTAGAAGGAAGCGCACGTGTGACATGCACATCAGCCATTTCAGTGTTGTTCTCCCCGGAACAGGAGAATTGCGTTACATCCCACTCGCAACCCCACAGCGATTCTCACACCAAGGGTGCGATGAATAAATGTGCGCAGCATTGGACCGTTAATCGGACAATTAATCAGCCCCTCCTGGGAACTTCGGATACTCTTACCAATAGCCCAGCGATGGTGCTTCTTTGAGAGATTGGTTTTTACCTACGATCAGATTTGAATTCGACGTGAAATTGAAAAGTAAAGTTTGTTTTACGAATTGAGTTGTGCATTTCCACCCAAACCCCTGCCGTTTCGCTTCCCAAATGAATGAATATGACGATGGTTGAACGAATTGGTTCTGCTTGCTAAGCTGCCCAATGACGGTCTGATGATTGCAATTTTCAAAAGAGCAGCGGTTTTCAGATCGTGTTTCGGGGAGCATTTGATGCTCCGCAAAATTTTAGTTAGTGCTCCGCAACTGTTTAGTTCAATAGCTATAGAAAAACAAATCCTTGAGAAAGATTTTAAAAAAGACGAAAACAATCTCAAAGATCTTGGTTTTAATTTTCTTTAAGAGTGCTGGGCTATTTTCTCATATTTAATTCAAGTGCACCCGAAACTTTTCAAACTTTTTACTTTTACTTTTTGCAACACTTCAACTCTAAGAAGTTCCGCAAGTTCGAACGAGATCCTGCAATCTCAACGGCCCGAAATTTTGGTATCTTATAGTTTTATAGTCATGGACGTAGCCAGGATTTTCATCAAGCCACCTCAAAAGTTCATTAACGAATTTCGTGCAAGCTTGAGCTTGAGCTTGATTGGCTTCCCCAGGGATTCCATCAGGAGTTTCTTCGGAATTTCCGAATCGGAATTGCACCTGGAACTTCTTTAAAGATTATATCAGGGGTTTTTCAAGGAATTCCAACAGGATTTATTCTTGAAATTTTATAAGGAGTGCCGCCAGGCATATTATCAGGAATACCTGCAGGGCTTTCATCAGGAGTACATATAGGGATACCGTCAGAAGTTCCATCAGATATTCAGGTTTCTAAGGATTACAGCAGGAGTTCCTCCAGGGTTCCATTAGGAGTTCCTCTAGAGATTCTACCTGGAATTTCTATATGAATTCTATCAGGAGTTTCTCTTATGATTTAACCCTTTGGGGCCTGATTTTTTCCAAGAACTATTATACAGTTTTTTGACCGCCTTTCAATAGTTTTGGTGCTCAAAATGCTAAACATAACAAGAAATGACGACAAATTTTTTTTTGGGAGGTGCTAGGTCTTCCAAACTGCTCTTGAGTTCATAACTTGAAGTATATGCTTGTAATAACAACCTTGTTCATCATACAAGGTGATGAACTGTAATCTACCGTATATTCTGAACCTTCTGAGTGTTCAGCAAATATTATCAGATCATTTCGAATGTTCTAGATTATCTAACTTGTCGGGATGTTCAGTACATAAGATCTACAACGCGATGAGAGTCAGGATTTAGTGGTAATAAATTAATAACCACGAAACGAAGCCCTTCTGAAACATGGTGTATTCGATAAAGTTTCCAGTCATAATTAGCGACATCTATTGGGAAGCATCCATAAATTATGTCACGTATAAAATAGACCCCTGAATATATGTGTTTGTCGACGAATCTTCTTCTTTTTTCTTGGCATATCGTTCCCACTGGGAGGAAGCTGGCTTCTCAGCTTAGTGTTAGTTTAGCACTTCCACATTTATTACCTGAGACCTTTCTCAGCTAATGACCTTTTTGCATGGATATATCGTGTGGCAGGCATGCGCCCATACTCTGTGCCCAAGGAAGTCAAGACTCTTTCCTTTACGAAAAGATCCGGTAATCGTCATACAAATCTCGAGCTCTACTTCTTTTTTGCAATCGTGCAACATGACTATCCCTGTAAAGGCGTCACTACTGTACTGTCACAGACAAACAGACATAACACTCTTGAGAAGCTCATGGTACATACGACCGGGAATCGAACCCGGAACCCTCAGCATGGTCATGATGAATACCCGCGTCTTTACAGCTTCGGCTATGGGGGCCCTATATAATCTGGTAGATTATATAACTGAACTCTATTTAGCGAAAAATAAAACACTGCCACAAGGGCAGATTTGAAGTTCTGAGCTCCAGGATAGTTTGGAAATGCTTTTGAGATTCTCAGAGGTCAATAGATTTCGTTTGAGTTGAAAATATTATTATTTGCTGCGTTGCCAGATCTACGGAAATTTCCGTAGATCTACGGAATTGAGCACTTTCTACGGATCCGTAAGATAATTATACGGAAAATGTATATTTTCTACAGAAAGCTACGGAAATTCTCATTGTTCTACGGTAATTTACGGATTTTTCCAACGAAAATCTACGGAATTGCAATGCCGGGGATCTCTCCCCCCGCTTATCACTTTTCGACTACGGAATGCTTTCCAAAGAAATCTGGCATCGCTGATTATTTCTAGCGCAAGCAACTACTGCTGTGAATTTCGAGAATTGAGCTTCGGGATAGTCTGAACGTCGTAGAATATCCCAGGACATGAAAAGGCAAGTGAAGCAGCGTTTTTCTTGACATAACAGGAATGTATTACCAAGTACGAACATCAATTGCATTTACAAAAGGCATTTTAAGCTACTTTTATACTAATTATTCTATTTGTCAGACTTCTGCATGTCAGGATGTTCTAGGTTGCCAAGTAGGTAATTAAGGCATACACCTAAAATTTTTCCCTGACAGGGAAGTATATTTGCAAGGACTTTTCCGAAGACAGTAAATTTTTTTCATTGGTTCTTTTTATACAGCCATTTTCCGACTGCGGTCATAAATGACCGTGCCGGCCCCGAAGGGAAAACTTTGATCATTTTAGCGAGAAAAGTTACTGGAACAAGGGTAGACCTGAAGTTCTAAACTCCAGGTTAAATTGGAGGGCCTGGAATATCACCAAAGTTCCTTGAAATAGCCAATTGGTCTGTGAGAAGGTTCAGTGAACATGGTAGATTATATAACTTCACTCAGTGTAGAAGGAAATATTACTGGAAAAATAGTAGACCTGAAGTTCTGAAGTCCTGGGGAAATTTTGAAGGATCTGCAATACCTCAATCGTTCCTTGAAACAGCATATTGATCCATGAAAAGGTTCTGTAACATAGTAGATTATATAACTTCGCTCAGTCTAGAAAGAAAAATTATTGGAACAAGGGAAGACCTGTAGTTCTGAACTCCAGGGTAATTTGGAGGGCCTGGAATACTCCAAACGTTCCTTGAAATATCTTTTTGATTCGTGTGAAAGCTCAGTGAACATTAAATAACTTCATCGTTTAGTAAGAAAAATTACTAGAACAATTGTAGATCTGAATTTCTGAACTCCGGGGTAATCTGGGTGGCCCGGAATACCCCAAACGTTCCTTGAAACAGCTAATTGATCCGTGAGAAAATAAAGTGAACATGTTAGATTTCATAACTTCACTCAGTTTAGCGAAATAAATTACTTGAACAAGTGCAGACCTGAAGTTCTGAACTCCTGGGTAATTTGGAGAGCCTGGAATATCCCAAACGTTCCTTGAAAAAGCTTATTGATCCATGAGATGGTTTAGTGAGCATGTTAGATTATATAAGTTCACTCAGTTTAGTGAGATAAATTACTGAAACAAATGTAAACCTGAAGTTACGAACACTAGGGTAATTTGGAGGGCCTAGAATACCCCAAACGTTCCTTAAATTATCCTACTGATCCGTGACAAGGTTCAGTAAACTTGATAAGTTATATATCTTTACTCAGTTTAGCAAGAAAAAATACTAGAATAAGTGTAGACCTGAAGTTCTGAACTCCAGGGTAATTTGGAGCACCTATAATATCCCAAACGTTTCTTGAAACAGCCTATTGATGCATGAGAAGGTTTAGTGAACAGGAAAGATTTTATAAATTCACTCAGTTTAGCGAGATAAATTTCTGGAATAAGTGTAGCCCTGAAGTTCTGAACTCCAGGATAATTTGGAGGGCTCGGAATACTTCAAACGTTCTTTAAAACATCCTATTGATACGTGCGAAAGTTCAGTGAACATGGTAGATTATATAACTTCACCCAGTTTAGCAAGAAATACTACTGGAATAAATGTAGACATGAAATTCAGATTTCCAGGGTAGTTTGGAGGGCCTGGAATACCTCAAACGTTTCTTGAAGTAGCCTTTTGATCCGTGACAAGGTTCAGTAAACATTGTAGATTATATAACTTCACTCAGTTTAGCGAGAATAACTACTGGATCAAGTGTAGACCTGAAGTTCTGAACTCCAGGGTAATTTGGAGGGCCTGGAATATCCCAAACGTTCCTTTAAATAGCTCTTGAGATTCTCAGAGGTTGGTAGATTCTATTTGAATTTGTAATGTTATTGTTTTTAACCCAAACAATTACTGTTACGGTTGTAGATTTCAAAGAGTGTGCTTCAGGACAGTTTGGACGTCCTAGAACATCCCAGGACATAGCAAAGCAAGTGAAATAGTGTTTTCGTTAAAAGAGTAATTCTGTATTCTCTAGCCTGAACATCATTTATGTTTACAAACAGCATTTCACGCTTCGTATGTACTTATAGTTCAATTTTCCAAACTTCAGGATGTTCAGGATGTTCAAGGTTGTCAATTAGGTCATAAAGGCATATAGGGGGAGATCCCCCAGTACCAGACACTTAAGCCACTAAATTCATAAGTCGAAAAATATTGGTTTTATGTGCTCGTGTTACCCATTTATGATAAATATTATCATTTTTATAGTGTACAAAAAAAAAATCGAAAACATAAATATGAATTTTGACATTGGATTTTGTTGATGTATTTTAGTACCAAATTGATCGATCTTGAAAGGTGGCACCCACCCCCGGACACGATCTGGAAATGCCTCGAATTCTGTAAATTTGAGCATGATTGAATGTTTTTACTATAGGAATATAATTGCCAATTCAATGCATTTGCAACATTTACAAGAACAATTTGAGTTTTTCTTAATTTGCAAGATGTCCATCAAAAACTTCTTTCATATATGATGAAAAATAGCACATTTTACGATGTTGTTCTGGTGTTTATTCTTCTTAATTTTATTGCATGTTTGATGCCATGATCGACGAAATCCATGAAAAATGAATGTATTTAGAGACACTGGTGCAATAATTACAAAGATATCATATAACAAATCAAGCTGTCCGAAACTGGGGGACAGGAGGCGCTTAACAAAAATTTCAATTTGTCCATATTTTGTTCAATTATGGTACAAAATACATTCATACTATCAAATCAGGATTATGTTCGATCATGCTTGCGTGATCCAAAGTATTTTTCATATTTAAAATAATTACTAAATAGGCTCAAAATTAAGGCGATACGTAAATTTTTTTAAGATTTTCAAACTTTTCTACTTTTCAAAAAAGGCATACATATTTAAAGGATATGTTATTCTACGCAAACATTAGTCTCAATTATAGCTTTCTTTTCTTCTAATACACCATCTGGATTGGACCATGATTTCTCAATTTTTCGACTTTGTCCGGTATTGGGTGCTGTCCGGTACTGGGGGATCTCCCCCTACTTCATATTTTTCTCTGATAAAAGAGTATATTTGGGACAACTTTGCCGAAGACAGTATATACATTTGTTCATTGGTTCTTTTTTTACAGCCTTTTTTGTACTGCGGTCATATATGACCGCTCCGGCCCCAAAAGGTTAATCAGAAATTTATCCAGGGATTCCATCAAAATTTTATGTAGGGAGAAAGGTTTGATAAATTCTTTCGCAGTATTTCTCGTGGCATCCCTAAAGGCTTCCTGGTGGAATCCTTGGAAGAATTCTTGGTGAAATCCCTGGAGGAGCTCCTTGATGAATCCTTGGATAATTTCTGGGTAGAATCATTGTAAGAGTTCCTGGAGTGATCTCCGTATTTCTGTAGGATTTTTTGAAGAAATTTTTAGAGAAAATCGGTGGAGGATTTTCTGCAGGAAACTTTGGAGGAATTACTAGGGAAAAAATTACTAGAAGAATCGCTGAAAGATTTTTGACAGAAGCAATTCCTAGTGGAAGTTTTGATGGAATTCCTGTACTATTTTTTTGAAAGGGATTTTTTGAGCAATCTTTTTAAGAATTTCAAGAGGAATTCCTGGTGGAATCGCAAAAAAAAACCGATAGAATCTGTTTAAAAACTCCTGAAATTTGGCTGGAGGAATTCTTAAATAGGGCGGAGTTTTTGGTAGAATTCTTGGAAGAATCTGAAGAAAAACTACTAGAAAGAATCACTGAAGAAATTCCTGGTGGAATTTCTGAAGCAACTCCTTGTGCCATTTAGGGAAAATTGTTTCAGGGTTTCCTAGGAGGAAACCCTGAAAAAATCTTAGTGAAATCCTTGGACAAATTTCTGGCGATGAATTTCTTGAGGAATCTCGTGAGAAGTGTCTGAAAGAATTCGTGATGCGATTCCTGGGTAACGCGTAATGGAATTCTTGGAACTATTTTCTAGAGGAATTCCTGAAAAAATTGTTACAGCAATCACTGGAGGAATTCTTGGAGGCAGTCTTGAAGTAAGCTCTGAAGAATTACTGAAGAAATGACTTGAGGACTTGAAGAATATTTTGTACTGATTTTTTTAAGGAGTCAGTGGAGGGCACCCACAAGGGACCTTTGGAAAATGCCACCTGAAGGTATTCTTGATCAAATTCCTGGCAGAATCCCAGGAAGAATTTTCAGTGGAATCCTCAGTATAACCCATGGTTCCGTGGAAAAACTTCAAAGTAGAAAAACTAGAGGAATCCCCTTAAAGATTCTGGATAAAATGTTTTTAAAAATTCCCATGGCCATTCCCATATCGATGACTGCTCAGTATATTCCCCGACAAAGACCCCTCATAATTTCATATTTTTGCCAGAATACTTCGTGCGAATTATAACTGGAATCCCTCATCAATATCTATTTCCCCTGATACATAAATGTTGAAAGTTTTGCTCTTCCTTACTACGATTATTGCCAAAAAATCGTAGAAATATTCTCCTTCACAGCCACAGAATTCTAGAAAATAACAATCACATATTCACTATACTTGCTGATATCATTCAAAACATGCGAAGAAATATCGTGTTGCGGCAACGAACTTTGATAGTCAGTCAAACGATTTGACTAACTTGGGGGCGGAGTCAATGTTGATCAAACCGTCAGAGCGAGTGTGGGCTGCATAAGTGCAGCTGATCTGGCGATACTAAAGTAGCAACCATGGGCGGCCAATCAAGCTCAAGCTCTTGGGTCGCACTTTGTAAATGTCGTGTTGTTCTATGTAAGCACAAATCATAAAAAATGATAGGTCTTGTGGTATCTAAAACTTTAAGCAGAATCATGAGCATCGGTATCTGGAAGATCTTGAGGACTCTTCGTGGGATCCAAATGACTCTGCTGAATTCTGAGAGTTCTCAGTGAGATCTTGACGATTCCTTCAGAAATCTATCGTGAGCATAAGAATTTTCAGCCTAATCTTGAGAATTCTGTGTACAATGCGTTGCAAACTTCTGTTGACTTGTAGCGGTAATCTAATATTTCTAGCAAAACCTTAAAATGTCTCAGAATGATCCATGTCAGTGTTCAGTGCAATCAGTTTACTACAAAAAGTGCCCCGCAATCTAAAAAGTCTGAAAACCCCTGTAATAAAGGTACCATGGTTGAGCAAATTGCGCGCGCTATCAAATTCAAATGCAGCCGGTGGTCTCTCGGTGGTAAACCTTTTTTAGCCACGGATTCGGATTGAGCCAATGATTATTAAAATATAATGAAGAAATTTTCTTCGCTCCAAATATTACACAATTCAAACGAAAATTTTTACCTCCGCTTTGGAACGTTTTAACTTGCCTGCGTAGATGGTGTTTGAATTTGTTAAACGAGCCAGGCGCACTTGATATGTGAAGGATTCCGCATTTGCGTGCGATTGACTGCCGTAAGTGCTGCTTCCGAACGCAGTGATAGAGATATAATTTAATAATTTTACTAAAGCGTATATGCACACATGTGTTCCAGTTTGGAGGTGGGCTATGACGTGGGAGGCTGATAATCAAAGAGAGAAAAATCAACAGGCAGAAAGGTGTGAGCTTTCGGATTTTGTACACACCTGCGTACAAGTGAAACTGTCGGTGAAATTTGCCGGGGAATTTGAATACTATTGGATGTTTGTTCGACATTGATACTGATTTATTTGCAACTATATGGTGGTATTAAGACGTTAAGCGCTTTGAATTGTTCGCATTAGGTGCATTCATTTCATTCCACGCAAAATATTCGTGATCAGCTGTGGCGCGTAAATATAGTCGTCACGACTTATTGCAGTGGATATTCATAAGAAAGTTGTGGGGGAAAGTTTCTATGAGGTAATTTGTTTTAATTTTCACGACTACTGAAACATACGTGACACAGTACGACTCCCAGAATCGAAGAAACCTTAGGCGGCATCCACAAATTACGTAACGCTCGAGGGGGAGGGGGGAGTAGGCTCACGCGTTACGGCTCATACAAAAATTTGAAAATTTCCATACAAAAAGCGTAACGGAGGGGGGGGAGGTGGTCAAAAAATTTCAATTTTAGCGTTACGTAATAAATGGACGCTGCCTTAAACATTTTTGAAATTGAGATGCTATTGATTACGATGTACGAGGAAATGTTGATCAATTGCAACTCAATTTGAATAAGCTTCAATAAGTTGCATATCTCAGTGAAATATTTCAATAAAATTCTGTACAAAAAATAATGTCTGGAAAACGACTCTGTTCAAAATTTGAGACAAATCTGTACTTTGGAAGGCAACATAAAAATTCCATAACATTCAACACACCACAAGAAATATTAAAGGAAATAAGTCAGCTAACGATACTCTCAGTCGCGTTGATAAATGATGTTCAACTTCAATTAACACCATTATTTTGAGTGCTAGCAGGCAAATGTCAATTTAAGTACCGTCAAACGGGGTGACTTGCAACGGCGGGGTGACTTGCAACACATTGTAATTTACAACTAAATTTCACTACAAAACACAATTTTCATTAGAAAATTCGTTTTAAATCGGTGCTTCAATACATGTGACTCACAATTCAAGTGGGGGTTACGATTAAAACTGTTATTATAAATATGTTCATACAATAAACATAATTTTTTTTAATGTCTAGAAAACTGATACCCGATGGAGGTTCAAAATCGTGACCTGAAAACATGAGATAGATTTAATGTACAAAAGTAATACTCTACATGTTGTTTCTATAACTAATAAGTGATAATTTGACGAACTTTATTTTACGAAATTGTAGCAACAACTTTTTAATAAAAATAATTTTTATACACATGTACCTATGCGGGGTGACTTGCAACAATTTATTTCTAAGCAATTTAGAGTTTTATAAAAGGTAAAAACTTTTGTGTCAGGTCTACTTTATAATCAAAAGAGTAATAATTCATCAATCAACTACAAACACTCGTTAAAAATATTGTTCAGTTAAGATATTGGACCTTGATGATTAAACGCTTCTTTCTCCCATACAAAAATAGCTCAATTATTTTCTTACAAAAATGTATTCTAAATGTTCTTGTACTGGTTCGAATGCTTTAAATACATGAATAACAATACTCAACAAGTGTGACTAATAAAAAATATCAACATTTTGTTGCAAAAAACTAAATTAGCAGTGAGTGTTGCAAGTCACCCCGCACAAGGATATTTAAAAAATTTCACCTTTTTGATGACTTTTGATAAGACAAAATAAGTCGATTCAATTTTCTATCATCTCATTCTGTAGGCGAGCCGGCCATTCAAAGTTCTACAAGGAATTTAGATTTTTAGATTACGTTTAGATCATGGTTTTGGTTGATTGAAGTTGAAAAGTGTTGCAAGTCACCCCGTTTGACGGTAGTTCTTTTTTTATAGAATGAATGTTAACTAAATCATAAAACTACATTGTCATTTGCTGTTCCACATTCAACTATCCACAGTTCTACAATAAACAGGAAAATTACAAGTTGAGCAAGAAAACATTTACAAATAATTGAATTTTATGGACTAATCTGTTTTTGCCTTTCTTCAATTTACTCTAAATTACCATGTTCATCCTCCGAGAGTCGTTCTCACTTGAGCATGAAGCCGTGACCAATAATTAGAACTGGCCATGCTAAGATAGACCACTTCTTATTGCCGTCGTCAATCTTCATTATGCGGAAGGTGCTTCTTGAGTGGTGGCAACCTCTAATACCTATTCTCAGCTCATCACTGACACCCGTCCTCCTCATCACCCTGGAATTAGATAATTCTTCTACGCTTCCCAATAATTGCTGAACGAAAGAAAAAAACTCCACCCGTTTAAATTCTTCGATTGCTGTAATTATACAGAGTTGCGTTTTTTTCCTGCGAGTTTTTCCGTTGGCTACCTGACTTGTTCACCGGTCGATGGGTGATCTACAGCCCGTATGGGTTTATCAATACTCCCCATCACGGTCTGAAGAGTGCCGACAACATTCGAAGCAACTGTGGACGGTGAATCTTTCCTCTCAGCAGTCTAAACGCTGGGAAGTCCAGTCAAAACTCCGGCACTTATGGGGGGCTGCTCTCGCCGATGTCTTGGCCGCATTTCGTTTCGTGCGCCAAACAACAGGTAGAAGGCTATGAGTCAGCAAGAAATGGCAACGGCGCGAAAGAAGGCAATCGCATCTTTTGGTGCTTTGCTTTTGTTAAGAGTGAGAAGGTGAGGAAAATTTGCGTAAAGACAGCGATCCGCAGTTGACTGTTCCGAGTCGCGACTTGGCGGCCAACCTTTCAATAGATTGTGGTAATCATGTTGTCAAAGTGTACAAATGATGAAGTGTATGGCGCTGACATGGTTTTGACAGCATCATATCATCGGCAGAATTTCGGGAAATGTATCGAATCTGTCTAAACACTCTTCACCTGGCAGAGTGTTGAATGGGATGTTGACTGCCGTGAAGAAGGGGATTATGTGCAAAATCATCATCTCAAATTTTGCAGATGTCCGATAAGCTTATGACTGGGACCGTCACGCTACAAGTGGAAGATGGCAAGTGTTAAGGTCAATTGTTGAAAGCGATTTCAAGGTGACAATTAGCTTTGGTTTTACAAAATGACAGTTTAATCCAGTGATTCCCAAAGTGGGTGAATTCGCCCCCCTGGGGGCGATTTTCAGGCTCAAGGGGGCGAAAATTTGTAAAACAGAATTTGGGTAGCGAAAAATCTAGAAAGGGAGCAAAAAGGCTAACACGGGAGCAATTGAAAATAATTACTCATAACCTATTTAGGACACACATCTGAAGGTTAATCAATTCCAAACTTAACTAATTCCAGGAATATTACACCTGGGATCGAAATATTTCCAATCAGTGTCATTTAAAAATTATGATAGACTACACTTGATAATTGTCAAACTCATATTATGCATTCAGGTTTTTTTAATATCATGTGAGATTCAAGAATGGTCGGTATTTGAGATTTTCACAAGGTCGGATGATTAGTCACAGATAACATTCAAAACACAACATTTTTCAAATGTACAAAACATGTATCTGAGAATTTTAAGAACTTTATGCAAATGCCCAATATTTTATATAGGGATTTTTTATGTGGAAACATTGAGGTTAGGAAGCTAATATTTTTTCGTTGGAATCCAGATGTTTTACAGAAAGAAAAACAGTACCCATTTTGAAGTTTCGGTTGCACTCATTCTTATCTTTTCTTATGGTCAAGTCATTTTAGAGACATTTTTTCTTGGTGTTAAAAAATACCTTTTTCATATATTGCAATGAAATATGAGTTGAGAAACAATTTGGATTTTCACATATTTGTTCAGTGGTTTTGGATTGAATTAAAAAAATCGTTCCCAGAAACGTCAAACAATTATTATTCACAGTTTCTGAAAATTATTGCAGTAATTTTAGAAATAAAAGATAAATCAGTATGAAATCACCATTGACAAGTCATCCCCCAACTACGTCACAAGTTGGTGCCTATGTATATATTACATTCAAATAGTTTAAACTGGGCCGAACTTAAATCGAAAACTGCCTATAATGCACGCAAAATATTGGTAAAATTGGTATTATAAATTGCAATCTAGTAAATCATTCCTAATAATTTTGAGATATCGATATTAAGGAAAATATTTTTAAATATACATAATAGTTATTCTATTATGATTCTGTGGATATGCGAGTCGAAGACATTTTTTGTCGTACAGCACATAATAAAAATTAAAGCACATATCAGGGGGGCGATTTCAGATAGATGTTGGCCTCAAGGGGGCGAAAGTTGAAAAAGTTTGGGAAGCACTGGTTTAATCTGATAAAATCAAAAGTCTTAAAAGATCAAGAGGCAACAAGAACTAATCTTGCAGCAAATAACCACTCAGGCACAGATCTCCAAATTAATGGTACAAAGATTATATCAAAAAGGGAAAAGTTTCTACTCTGTCTGATGAATCAATATCAGAATTATTCACAACTAATACAAGCATCGGAAGAATACTTATTTCAATGAGAATATTGAGTCAATGAGAATAAGGGGCCTTTCTTAGCCGTGTGGTTAGAGTCCGCGGCTACAAAACAAAGCCATGCCGAAGGTGTCTGGGTTCGATTCCCGGTCGGTCCAGGATCTTTTCGGAATGGAAATTTCCTTGACTTCGCTGGGCATAATATATCATCTTACCTGCCACACGATATACGAAAGCGAAAATGGCTATTTAGGCAAAGAAAGCTCTCAGCTATTAACTGTGGAAGTGCTTACTGAACACTACGCTGAGTAGCCGGCTTTGTCCCAGTAAGGACGTTAATGCCAAGAAGAAGAAGAAGAAGAAGAAGAAGATTGAGGCGACTTTTTGGAACTCTTCCGTAGTATATTGGTAACGTCTTCAGCTTTGAAGCATGTCCATGCAAGAGGTGTCTGGCTTCAATTCCCGAAATGTCCTTCCAAAATTAACTTGACTTCTTTGGGTATATAGTATAATCGTGCTTGCCATATGATATATGAATTCAAAAATGGCATCTTAGAAAGCTATCAAGTGTGTGGAACACTAAGCTGAGAAACAGGCTCTGTCCCAGTGGGAACGCAACATGATGGTTTATATTTTAGTTACATTTTTTCCTTTAAATCAAGCGTATAAGTTTTGCTAATAAGTGCAGTTCCTTCTCTGAAAAACCTCCTTCTCTACTTTCCCATTCTTCCTGGCAGCCAAAAATACCTAGCTTTCTGTCATATTTTTGAAATAATATGCCATCTTATACTTGTTTCTTACTATTTTGAATATCATATATCGTTTCTACTGATTACATATATGCCATATATAATAATTCTTAATAACCCATTTGAGTTTTGATCTCAGAGTGATCTTAAGGCCTTCAATACACATGTAAGTTTGGGAGCTCTTAATAATTAGCTCTTCAAAGTTTGTATGACAAATACTATGGGAAATTCAAGTTGAGTTGTCCAATTTGAATACGGTTTTCAGCAAAGTTATAGCAGACGTGTAGTGTCTTTAAAAAAAAAACAACAATATTAGCGTAGCTTTAACTATCAAGAGCTTGTAGGTAAACACTATGACCGGCTGAAAGAATTGCTTGCATTTCCCATAGTAATTTCCATACAAACTTTGAAGGGCTTGTGCAGTCTCAGTTTTCATCCAAAGAGCTCAAACTTAGATCTAGAGTCGAATAAGCGATGGGGAGGAAAAACGATTTTTTAACCACCCTAATGGACACCTTAAAAAAATTGCCAATTTTGAACGGCAAGACATAAATTTTATACTGTTATCTATATTCAATATGACTTTGAGAACATTCAGGCATTTGTAAACATTGTTGCATAATTATAAATAATTTATTTTGTTTTCAGAGAAAGGTTTAAAAAACCTTATATTTGGTAGTCACCATTTAGCTAGCGGGGCAAAGTAGACACCCATTTCATTTATTTAGTTAACATCTAAACAGATAACACTGAATCAACAATTTCACGCTACAATAAGGACTGTTCATTTTATAAAGTGGACACTTTGTTTATGCTATATTTTTTTTATTTATTGATAAAATCATAATCGGTTTTCTGTGCATCGTTTAATTATTATTCTATAATGCTATGAAAATATAAGATCTTAGAAAATGCTTTTGGTTGAAGAGCTAAATAGTTTTTCCAAAAACTCCTAATAAAAGCTGTTCGTCAAAGTTCAACATTATTTTTCGCAAAACAAAACTTTCAATTTTTATGAACAAATTGTATGTTTGTATCCTTTACCATTCTACTAAAGGTATAGCTTTAAAAAAAATTACTATATTCCACCATTCTCTGACGTTAAGTAACTTTAGTGATTTACTCATTTATGGTCAAATTTGTTGATACTCCATCCTATCACTCCCAGTAAAAGAGAAAAGCAAAAAGTGTGTTCAAAACTAGTTTGTTTCACTAAAGAAACTATATTTGTACAAAGAAAGCTAAATCGTGCGTTTAAACCACAGTCTTAAGTACAAATTTTACTGTTTATGGTAGTTTTACTAGAAAGTCTCATACTTTTAAAATCGTGTACTCATATTCATCGATCTACAGCAAATTGTAAATGTTTTTTTTCCGAATATTTCAATTGGTAATCTTAGAATAACATTTTATGAAAATAATATGTGGAAAATAAAATATATTTTATTACAGCAGTGTTGCCAATTTTGATGATTGTCAATGTACTTTGAAAGGTCTTCTAAGAATAAAGCAATTGTGTTTCTATTGTGCTTTAAATGTGACGTGGGGACTACATAAGTAACTCTTTGCAGGCGTAAGTTATTTTTCATATTAAAACTATATTAGGACTTCCGTCAGGACGTACTTTTAATCAAAAGATTTTACTCATATCAGTTCCCTTCAAATTTAAAATAGTTTCTCTAGAAAATATGGGGTAAAAATGATTTTATTATATCTGTAAAATTGTTGTTCCAAAAATAACTTGATTTTTTCCATCAGGCTTCTGATTGATGATGCTTTCGAAAAACAAGCCTTTTTTGAAAATAAAAAATCTAAGTTGTTGAATTTTCCAGCCAATTTCTAACAATCATTGATTTTGATAACCTCCAAAAAATCGACCGTTCTAATTCGCGTGAAAATTAATTATTTTGGAGAATTTTTATTATCACAACGTTGTACAATACTAGTCAAACGATGTGCAGAAAACAGATTGAAATTTCATTGATAAATTAAAAAGATACAGTATGCCCAAGATGTCCACTTTATAAAATGAACAGTCCTTACTCGGCTCGTGGCCGCATCTCTCCGTTCTCTCCTTCTGCCCCACGCTCTCCAAGTCGTTACGTACTTGATCTGCCCACCTAGCTCGCTGCGCTCCACGCTTTCTTGTACCAACCGGATCCGAAGCGAACACGATCTTTGCAATGTTGCTGTCCTGCATTCTTGCAACATGCCCTGCCCATCGTTTCCTTCTAGCTTTGGCCACCTTCTGGATACTGGGTTCGCCGTAGAATTGAGCGAGCTCGTGGTTCATCCTTTGCCGCCACACACCGTTTTCCTGCACACCGCCGAAGATCGTCCTAAGCACTCGACGTTCGAAGACTCCAAGTGCTTGCAGGTCTTCCTCGAGCATCGTCCACTGTTCATGCCCGTAGAGGACTACCAGTCTTATGAGCGATTTGTACATGGTACATTTGGGTGTACAGGACTGCAACCTGTTCAAATGACAATGTCCATATCATCCGCAAAGCAAACAAATTGACTGGATTTCATAAAAATCGTACCCCAGCTGTTAAGCCCGGCTCTCCGCATAACACCTTCTAGCATAATATTGAACAACAGGCACGAAAGTCCATCAATGAAGTCGACTTGGTAACTTCCCACGAACTCGTTTACTACAGGTGACAGACGACGGAAGATGACCTGAGATAATACTTTGTAGGCCGCATTTAGAATGGTGATCGCTCGAAAGTTCTCACAACTTAACTTATCGCCTTTCTTATAGATGGGGCATATTACCCTTTGCTACTACTCCTCCGATAGCTGTTCCCAGATTGTGCCTATCAGCCGGTGCAAACGAATGGCCAGCCTCTCGGGGCCCATTTTTATGAGTTCAGCTCCGATACCATCCTTGCAAGCAGCTTTATTGTTCTTGAGCTGGTGATTAGCATCCTTAAACTCCCTCAAAGAGGGGGTTGGTTAGTTTCCATTGCCCGTAGTTCTGACGAAGGCATTTCTTTCATTGTCCCGTCCTTCATTGCCTGTGCTCTCAGCGCCATTCAAGTGTTCGAAGTGTTCGTCGAAGTGCTGCTTCCACCTTTCGATCACCTCACACTCGTCCGTCAAAATGCTCTCATCCTTATCCCTGCACATCTCTGCTCGCGGCACGAAGCCATTGCGGGATCCGTTGAGCTTCTGGTAGAACTAACGTGTCTCTTGAGATCAGCACAGCTGTTTCATCTCCTCGCACGGTGGCGTTTTTTCTCCCGATAAAGACTAATCTGCTGTTGCCGTTTCCGTCTTTGAAGTTCCACGTTCTGTCGGGTCTCTTGCTGCAGCATGACCACCACATGACCATCTTCTCCTCCAGAATCTGTCTACATTCCTCGTCGAACCCATCGTTCCGTCAACTCCGTCCCACGTACCCGACGTTGCTCTCAGCTGCATTGTTGATGGCTGCTTTCACTGTTTTCCAGCAGTCCTCAAGAGGGACTTCATCCAGCTCAATCTCTTCCGGTAATGCAGCCTCGAGGTGCACACCCGTTTGCTTCAGCCGCTCTAGGTCATACCAGGGCGGCCGTCGATACTGTACGTTGTTAACGACGGAGAGTTTTGGGCGCAGTGCAACCATCACGAGATAGTAGTCAGAGGCGATATTACCGGCACGATAGGTTCTGACGTCGATAATGTCAGAGAAGTGCCGTTCATCAATCTGAACGTGTTCGATTTATGATTCTGTCTGCTGTGGTGATCTCCAAGTGTATGGGTACAATAGTCGGTCTGAATTCCTCCTGAGCGATTAGATCTCCTATGATGATTTTGACGTCGTGGCTTGGGCAGCTGTCGTACTCGCGTTCTCAATGATGATCATATTTTATCATATCATATCATCATCATCATCATCATATCATATCATAGTTTCATATTTTTTTCTGAAAAGTTTTTTTTTCTGTTCGGAACATAAACCACTGCGACCAAGATTTGATCTATTGTAGTATATCCCGCGTCCTTTGTTTAGTGCATGTCGTGTTACTTTATCACTATTGAGAAGTGATAAAGTATTCGGTTATCTTACAGTTGTAATTCCTAACTTGATCACAGGAAAGGATTCTAATTGTACCCTCTGAAGAATGTGGTGGGTACACTCTCCACTATTGCGCCCCTTTATCAGTCAAAATCGGATCCCTTGATAAAGCCAAGAAATTGCACCGATATTGTCCATGCATCAGAATCCTAGTCCTTACTTCTTCAAATTAGAGAACTAAATAAATAAAAGATTAGAAAACAAATTGTTGTATTCGACTCATTTTTTTTCCTTGTCTTAAGATCATTCTCGGCAACCTGGTAAACCGAGACTTGTCACTTTCAACAAGGTTTACAATTGTAATAAGGACTAAAAAATGTTCCTTTGATTACTATAATATCCTGTTCTCTTCGTTTGAAGCAGTCAGGACTAGGGTTCACTGAAAAGTTGAAATCTTAAGCTTTCATTCCATAGAAAAATATTGGAAATCGGTTAAGCTGTTCAAAACTTATGATTTTTTTTAAATAAAAAATCTTATGCGCTGAGACCTACTGTAACAGTGTGTGCAGATGAAAAATGACTGATTTTTTATTTTTAAAAAAATATATCCCAAAAACTAAAAAACACACAGCTCTGAAAATTTGACAGTATACGTAAAATTTTTTGAACTTTCAAAAAAATAAGAACAGCAATAGCCCCTTCGGTCCCGAGGCCTTCAAAACACGAAAAAACGGAAATTATTGATTTTTTTCATGTAAAAAACTATGTTAGTGGAATTTTATATTTTTCCTGTAAAGTTAAAATCTTTAACTCTCATTTCGTCCAAAAAGATTGAAAATAGGTCAAACGGTTCAAAAGTTATAATTTTTTTTAAATAAAAATTTTGCAGAATCCTGGTCACCCTATTTTGGAAATGGTCACCCTAATCAAAAAAATCCAAAAACACGTGTATTCTTATTTCGGATAAGGAACAAAATAGTAAATTTTCGCGCAATTCGGTGACCCACTCGATCGGTTTTTCATGGAATGGCTAATGTAATATCCGAAGCGATTAAAAGTCAAACGGAAAAATTTATCAGAAATATGTTGAAATCATTAAAAATGTGAAGTGAGAAATGTAGCATTTTTTCTTGTAAATCAGAATACTTGTTTTGAAATGAGGTATTCGAGTTAAGTTAATACGACTTGGGGAAAAATAAATGACAAGGTATAAAAGTGAAATTTCATAACCATAATAATTATTATATATCTTAACAACTACCGAAACATTCTGATATGTTTTACGATAACAAAATCAGTGATAACTCAGCTATTATATGATAAGTTAAAATTTCTATTTGATCAAATTTGCCCGGGACGCTTCGGCCATTTATCTCATGACAATTTTCCATCAAATTATCAATTTCACCTTGCAGATTTGCAATTGAAATTATCAATGCCAGCACATCAGCAATCGAAAGTGATGAGCTTTTCTATGCTGTCTCCTCTCCATCGTTTGATAAAGGCGAAGTGAATCGACGCCGGGGCTCATTAAGATAATATCTAGAGACGATACGATGATCCACTGGCCAAATGAGAGTGAAAATGAGCCGATCATTAATGAACACCGTGAACGAGATATGGAAAAGAGTTCATATGATTTTGATTTATCACCGCCGATCTCATTGGCACTGCTGTGGTAAATGGTAAACGATTCGATTGAATTGCACTTTCTTGGCAAATTTTTATTGGACGTCACTACTGACGTTGAATTTGATTTAAGAGAGTCAGCCAATTGATTGATTTGCATCTGCTCAGCTCTCGATGTTTTCCTTTCGACTTGCAAAACACTACCTTATGTGTAGTAATACTAGCACCGGTTGATGTTTTGACTGGGCAGCATGGTTCCTACCGACTGCTTCCTCGCATCTCTGTATGAAAGAGTTAAATCTGAATTAGGCAATGTTTTTCACTTCGTTTTCTTTTCTCCCATTTTTTTTATTTTCAGACGGTAAGCAACATCGCAAATCGAAGACGCGCCTCATCTCAGCATCAGTAGCCCAACTTCCGTGAGAATGATTATTTACTGCCTCGCAGCTTGTATATAGTTGATCTTCACCCGACTGATCTGTTTTCATTTCCTCATGCTCTTTCCGCAACATTACGGATTTGGGGAGTGAAATCGGGTAACTGTAAGTTTTGTTTAATTTTTTTTCTCTTTACTCCCATTATTACTATATATGCTATGCTACACTGTGCGGTGCTATGTTGGAATGGGCTTCAGAGGAGAAAAAAAATGTTAAGAGGTTCGATTTCAAATTTTACGCAGAGAAATTCCATATTGACCTGCAAGTTAAGCATGCGCAACTATTTTGATAAATTGAAGCTGTGCAACAATCGAAACTTGACCAAACTTGTTTTAACCTGAAGTGTACAATTTGACTGATCGCTTTGAATTTTTCTAACAATCAATGTTGGGATATTAAAGTTTTGTAATTTTATAATTAAATTTCCATGCCAACCACTGTCGAATGCTTACACAGGAGAATCGACGAGATGTCGTATGTGCATGCCGGAATCTATGGTGTGAACCATCATTCTGTTGAAAAAAAGCTTTCTTAAACAGTTTGCTGATAGAAGGGAGTATTTCAGTTGGACGACAGTTAGAATCTTCAACAAAAAATCGTCGAGTTTCAATATGGGTATAACTTTGGCATTTCTCCATTTTTCAGTACAATATGGCAACTGAGAACATTTATTTATATTAATCAAGAACGATAAGGGATCATTCAAATATTACGCGACGCAAAATTGGCCAATTTGAGACTTCCTTCCTCCCCCACGTAACAGCTTTGGTATGGAGAATTCAAAATTTTTGTATGGACCGTAACAACATGGAATATCCTCTTCATCCCCCTATTGCGTTACGTAATATTTGAATGAACCCTAAGCTGAAAGTTTGATTGATGAAGATATAAACAATGATGGAAAGTGACGAACATTTCTTCTGAACTGGAACATAAACAAAACCAAACGCTCCCGAGCGTCAGAGCGCTGGTTTACTGGCATCTGTCGGCTCCCGAGTAACTGAAGCTAAAAGTGATTCGCGAACCTGTTCGGAGCTGTTCAGAGTCATATTGTGCTTTTGGGAAAAATGCTGCTTCCCCTCCGAGATTTATGGTTTTCAAGGGCTTTTGACTACTAACTAGTAGTTTGCTGTCGATATGATGGTTATACAATGAATTTGTCTGTCAAAACCATAATAAATCACACCTTGCTCGGGTACTCGCGAGTAAACGCTCCCGAGTTTGTTGCTTTTTCTTTTGACATTTTCTCCCGAGCAGACGGGTGCGGATTTACTCACACTTAGCCAGTTCCCGAGTCTGTGATGTTTGTTATGCGTTGGTATACACTCGTGAGCTGCTTCGTGATGCGAACTTTTCCAGCACTGGATATAAATAATTCTATCAGCGCCAGAGAAATTCTAATTTTTGATTTTTTTTTAAATAAAAGTTCTCACTTTTTTTCAAATCAGTCCTTTAAGATTGTCGGAAACTTCCCATTTCCCTTTTCGTTTGAAATTTGAATAGAATAGTGAGCCCCAAATTCAAAATGTGCGTGGTTTCAAATTGCATAAGATAATAATATTTCGTTTTCTTTTTTCAATTCCGATATTGGCTTTTGAGGCTTTTGCAAAGTATAGTATTCCAAAGGGCTTCGAGCTAGGGTCCCTTTGGATAATTATATTTTCAAAATTGTTTGTTTCTCGGATCAGAAAATATTTTTTTTTGCGGATTATTCCATATAATTTTCATTTCACATTCAGTGAATTTTGCTTTAGGTCTAGTTTCAGAATTGCCGTCAGAAAAAAAAGTACGAGAGTACGATGCGCACTGTCATAAAACTCGTAAACTTTTATGTTTTCAAAGCTATCAGCGATTTAACCCACTAAATCGTTACACATATGCGTGATAGAACTTCACCAGCTTCAGCAGAGATCCCAATGATTATCTCCCCATAGAAAAGCGACAGGTTCCAAACATTGTGATCAGTATAGCGTATAAAGATCGTTATCGTCGAAAATATCTATAATCAACGACCCGAGTAGCACAGTGAAGGTAAAACTGACACAAGACAAATTGTTGCTGCCGGGGACACGCATTGGTCCGCTCCCAGTCTAGCATGGAACGAAACTGTCCACCATTGCTATCCAGCAATGAACGCGTATAAGCGCCAAACACGGCACTACTTTGATATAGTAATTATGACTGCGTCAGGGTTGGCTTGGCTAAATTGTCCAAGAACACGATTCTCTGAAATGGGTTAACTCGGCTGTAATGTCGCCCCAGTGTAAAGTGGTCCCGTTTATAGACGGTTCTGCATAAGCGTATTGGCTCTTGTCGGGAATTTGCGGAAAGTGTACACGGGAATGTGTATCAAACTACTAACTGTAAAAACCGGAAGTACACACCGTGAATGTGTACCTATGGATGGATCTTTATCGAACTCCCCTGCTGGTTATGTCGTTTACAATATCTCCATAGTAGGTGCCCGCTTAGCAAAATTCTAACGGTACTTTCGCGTTTGATGAATAATGGACAGAGTATGTGCTTTGCTATTTATTGAGCACATTCTCAATGATTAGCGTGAGTTCATGCTCGGCCAATCGGATTGATTGGTCATTGACATCGGATGGACGGTTGATGAAATATTTTAGTTGGACTTTCAACCTAATATTATTTTATTGAAGTAGTTGCACATCCAGTTAAAAGAGGATCGGACAACTTTCACCCGAATGTCATTTCCCCGCGTGATAGTTCCTCGAATGAACCTTTTCCCCGAATGTTATTTTCCCGAATGACCCGTTTATCCGAAAGGTTAACAAAAAAGTTAATAGGATAATAACCATCTACTCTTATTTTTTGCTTTCAACTCAATGGTTGCACATATTATAGCTTAAATTATTTAACTTATCCTACGTTTAAATGTCGTCTTTGTTTTGTTAAAATCAAACTTGTAATGCACTTCATTGAAATATCTACAGCAGTTGTGGAGAAGATTATTATGACCGTAAATAGTACGATGCGTTGGTAGATAAAATTTTGTCGTAGACGGCGAACCGAACCATGAGATCACCGCTTCACAAATTTTCAAAACCAGTTTTTTTTTGCAAAGTATAAGCAAGAAAAAACCTGGTTTTTAATTTTTGATGATGAATGTTGGATTCTTCAGCCTTAAAGAATAGTTTTCATTGACTGTGTTGATAGACTCCTACTCAAATCTCAATCAATACGCTATACGTGAGAGCAAACTCATTAGAGATCTGCTTCGCAAATCGTTTTGATGCAAAATCACTCAATCAATTCAAACCGTAAAAAATGTTTCAATCGCAAAAACTCGTGAAACCCGAATGTTGTTATTTACTATAGAAAGGATTACTATATTTTTACCAGACTAACAAGAAATTATTGCCGTGTGTTAGTAAACTGTGGAAACACGAGACAATGAGTCAAAAAGGGGAGCAAACGTGAAATGAAGAAAGTTGAAAAACTTTCTTAAATATATGACATACTTATAAAATTACGTCCATTGTGACTGACAATTTATGTGATCCGAACATTATTCAGTTCAATGGGATGGAAAATTACATCATTTTTAATTGAAATTTACGTCATTTTACATGCTTTAATATGTCGCGCACATATGACGTAAATTTCTATGATTTTATGTTATTTGTTTCGTTTATTTGATTAAGTGAAGTACGGACTAAAAGCGCAAATTAGATGTTTACTAGTAAAATGACAGAAAAAAAACAGGTAATTGAGTTTGAATGAAGCAGAGTGGCATCATTATGTGATAATAGTAGGAGCAAGACTGTCGCGCATAGTTATATAAAGTTGAACCAAAACCATGAAACTAAGAAGCATTGAGGGAGCCCGTCCAGCATGATATCAAAAGATGAGCGAGAAATGAAATGACTAGCGGTGCATAAGATGCTTTCTTCGTCAGAAATTAAAGCCGAAATGAAACTTCGGTTTGTTTGAGAAGTTTTAATTGACGATCTTAATATTTCGTCAATTAAAGATAATCTTGGTTCAAAACTTACAAAACGCCGTAATAAAGCCAGATGGATTCAGTAGCCATTGGTATCATTGAAGACGTGAATAGTCAAACAAAGGAGATGCGGAACATTTGAAGAGCTTCTGTTATGTTCTATGTTTGATTCATGATGACAGCAAAAACTCGGAGTTGTATTGCCAATTGCTTATGAGAATTGATATGAGAACTTTTTTTCTCATATCCTTGCTGTGGAAGTTATGGGAGAAAATTTGATCTTCTAGCACCGCCTTAGTGGAACAGACAATATACTTTCAGATGAAAAGTATGTTGCACCGGCGGACACATTTACTAGGCGACTACAGGAATCTGGTGAGTTCGTCCTTTTATAGTAGAAACCAGAACTTGTTCTGCACACACTGTAGGTCTCAGCGCATTAGATTTTTTATTTATAAAAAATTGAACAGCTCAACCGATTTCCAATCTTTTTTATGGAATGAAAGCTTAAGATTTCAACTAAACCCTGAAAAAAAAATAACCCTGAAAAAAAATTACAAGAAAATATATTAAAATTTCTAGTTTTTCAGGCTTTTTTTTTTGTTTTGGGATTTTTTTGGTTCTGAGACCAAAGAAGGTTTAACTGATCTCATTTTTACTGAAAACTTCAGAAAATTTTATGCCCTCAAATTTTTAGCGATATATGTTCTTTAGGTTTTGAGTTATATTTTTTTGAAATTTAAAAATCAGGTAGCCCGCAATCAGACACCCAAAATTAAGGGTTTTTTCCTCAATACCTGGTACCTCATGCAGCTTTCTTTTCATATTTTTAGTTCAATCATTTAAGAATTTAATGGGTTAGGTATATATACGGCACTATACCTTGTAATAGGTACGTTGCGATACATGGGTATCAGTGGGTATCAGTGTTGTGAAAAACTCAATTTCTCATAACTCACACTTGAGATTTTTCATGCGTGCGTTTTTAATCACGCAACTCAGCACTCAAACAAATCATGGATGAGTTGGCTCACCTTTGCCGTAATTAAAAAAATAAGCTCAATGACAAAGTTTATTACATATGTGAAACTTGCTACATGGAGCTGTATAATCCTAAGCAAACTTGTATTGCTGGACCATCCCAAAATGTTGTTACCACTAATGGAGAGGGTGAAACCGAAGGAGATTGCTCGAGATTCCCTGAAATAGCTGCATGTAGTAGCCAAGGTAAGAATTTTATATTGAAAAAAAAAAAAATGAAAACAGTAATACACTTTTTGGTCCCATAACCGAAAAAAAACTATAAAAGCCTAAAAAAATAGAAAATTATATATTTTTTTTCAGGTAAAAAATATGTTGGGTTTTTTTTTCTGAAAAGTTGAAATCTTAAAGCTTTCATTCCATAGAAAAAGATTGGAAATCGGTAAAGCTGTTCAAAATTAAAAGCTTTTAAATAAAAAATCTAATGCGCTGAGACCTACAGTGTGTGCCGATAAAAAATGACTGATTTTGTATTTTCAAAAAAATATATCTCAAAAACTAAAAAAAAAGCACTGCTGAAAATTTGACAGTGAACTTAAAATTTTCTGAACTCTCAAGAAAAAGTGAGATCAGCAATAGCACCTTTTGTCCCGAGGCCTTCAAAACACGAAAAAACGGATTTTTTTTATTATTTTTTCATGAAAGAAATGGGAAATTTTATATTTTTCTTGAAAAGTCAAAATCTTTAGCTTTCATTTCGTCCAAGAAAATTAAAAATCGATCAAGTGGTTCAAAAGTTATATTTTTTTTTGGAATAAAAAAATAGTAAAATCGCAATTTTTCTGGTCACCCTATTTTGGAAATGGTCATCCTAATCAAAAAATCAAAAAACACGCCTATCCCTATTTCGGACAAAATAGCAAATTTTTACGGAATTCGGTGACCAATAGATCAGTTTTTCATAGAATTGCTGCAAAGCTATGAAATGCTAATTTAAATGATTCGAAAGCTTATACAGTACTGACCCGATTTTGTTAGCCTCCGATTTTGTCTGCCCCCGATTTTGTCAACTTTTCGACCCGATTTTGTCAGCCTATTTTAAATTTGTCAAAAAATTGTAATCGTCATGTTTTACCCCGTTTACATTAAAGTTAATGATGACGTTTGATGTCATGCACGCATGGGCGTAGCCAGAGGAGGCAATGGCAATGCCTTTTATTAAAAGTGAAAAAAAATCGATATTACCAATATAAGGGAGGGGGAGCCCCTGATAAAAAAACTGGCTACGTCCATATCCATTGCCCTCTTAAAAGTCCATGTAACTATGTAACACGTCAAAATTTGAAAAACAGGAACAAAATAATATGACCCGATTTTGTCAGGTTCCCCATTTTGTCAGCCTAAAATTCATCGAGGGGCTGACAAAATCGGGTCCTTACTGTATTACAGGAATGAGTAATTTTTAATAGGAATTTAACCAGCTCGAACGTTAGTTATAATTTTACCCATATAACGCGCACCCAATACTCGGAAAGATGACAAAAAAAAAATGATTTGTTTTGTGAAGTAAAACCTAGGAAAAGTGTACCAGTTATGGCCATAGTGGTTCCCTATTTGGCCATATGTTAAATTTTGATAACTTTCACATTTTAAATCTTTTGAATGCTTTAACATCAAGTTATATCTTATATCTAACTAATACAACACACAAAATTTCTTCAAAATTTGAAGATATCATAGTAATCACGTATAGCGAAATAGGGAACCACTATGTGCATAACTGGTACACTTACCCTATATGCTGCCAATATTCGCATAGTTGAAGTAAGCGCCATTGCCAATTGCAGCATTCTAACTACATTGTTAAGCATATTATTGCAATTACTATGTTTTTATATCGATAGGACGTTTGTTCTAGATACTAACGTGTATAAAAATTGAAATATTTGCTTACGAGTAGCTCAAATCAAATCGTGATATGATTATCGGCAAAATGGTTCATTCCGCGAATTGACACACAGCGCAACAAAAAATGGCTATACAATCGATGAAAGCTTAAATATCATGTAAGATAGAAGGGGCTGATTGTATGAATCTATGATTAGGTGTATATCTATATTATAACCCTAATTGGATGATACTCAAACAATATAACCAACCACATGTAACATTGTACTATGTGAACCGTAGAGAAAGAGCCATTTTTAGTGTTGAATGAATACTAAAACAATCAATAATACCTTGTACATAATCCTTATTTACAGGTTTTCTTTCTGTTTTATTACTTTAAAAAATACTCATGTTAAGATAATCATCGATCATTAGCATCTCGTCATGTTAATATTTCGCAAATGGTTAATATGCACTAGGCTAAAAATTAGCATTACTCGCCTAGCAGTAGTGGCAAACATCAAACAGCTCTGCGTAATCGTCAACTTCTAGATTCGCAACCATAAGATCCGTTCGCTATGAAACTCAATTCCGGAAAGAGCCATAAAGTTCATTTGGCGCGAAGAAAGGCAGTATAGTACCTACTTTTCCTTTATTAATGTGCGTTTGGTACCGAGCAAGATTGTTTATGAAATCTAATTTAATTCTTTTGTTCGCTATCTCTTCTTCCCTGCGCGGTGCGCTCTGATCCGTCAAGATGTCCATTTCGTACCTTACCCATCCAACAATCCAACTTCGGGCGCACGTGCTATAATTCATTTTTCACATGGCTGACCATAAAAAATAACCACCGAGAAGAGATAATTATAACAGTAGGAATCGCTCCTATGCCGCTGCCTGGCGTGACCGCAAGAGAAATGCGTTCTTCCTCATATAGATGGGGCTTACCGAGTCAACCCAAGATTTCTCGAGTTTCTGCTCGTGCCAACTCATCGCCGGACGTCCCCCGTGCCGTCATTCATAACACTTCAAAAAATATACACAACTGATTTACTATCTTGTTCCTCACTTCACCTTCTTAAGTTTTACCCCACATGGTTATGGTTTGGTTGGTTGTTCTCATTATTAGTACATTTCAATTCTTCCACCGGCCTCCAAGTCGACTTACGACCGGTCGTGTTCTGTCTGTTTCGCTCTGGTCGGTTTCTCCTTGCAGAAATCATCATGTATAATGCATTATCAAATCACGTACTTATGACTCCTGGAACAGCTAGCTCCCAGGTTCAAAACAGCACCCCAATTCTGAAAGTGCGATCTGATCTGCCTGGACTCGGAAGAAGAGGATGTCCCATCTACCCATACGTTTCTTTCTTCCAGTGGAGTCGCACACAGGGATAACTTGGGGTTTTAATGGTTTATTTTCAACTCTTAATGATCGTTTTATGCTTGTTATTAAGTTCTGATATCAGAAAAACGATAATAGCCTCATCAGCATTAATTGCAAGTCCTTTCAGGACACGGAAAATGGTGTAAAATCATTAGCAATTCGCAATCTCGTCATTTTTTTCAATGTTTTATGACGTCTCTAAATTTTATTTACAACAGGTGTAATACTTATAAAAATATATATGGTGAAATAAAAAAAATCTCAAATCATAGATAATCGAAAAAGTAGATTTGAGTATTTTACCTTTTAATTCCGCCGTAATTGCTTATCTTTTGACCGATAAGTGTATTCCGACTAACACTTGCAGCCAGGTTACAGGCTCAATTTGTGGAATTCAAAACTGTGTCTAAAAATGTATTCTAGTCACTCCTCTGTGCGTCGATCGACTCCGAAAGGCAAAATACACCAGTGGCAGTCAGCCAGCCAGTAGGGTTTTGACCGCAAAAAAGAGAACTCACGATGAATATGAATCATGTTTAAATTAATTATGAAAACAAGTATGTACCCAAGCCCATCAGCCATTGCATCGGTTAGGTGAGCACTTGCTTGATGAGTCCGCTGCTGAGAGAAAGGAGCGCACAAAACGCGTGCCCTCCGAGGCGTAAAGTTTGTGCGAATCCAAACACGTCGATTGTGACGAGAGGTTGCACACTACTGGGCGGAGGGATACAGGTGATTCTGATCCGTTGCGATTGACAGCATGGCACGGTTTGTGTCATAGTGACGAGAAATTGTTTGATCGTACTTAGGAGAAGCTATGTAGGTGAAGAGTATCTTCAGTAGTAACAACATCGCACTTACGACGATGACTCAGTACTCTTACACTTGTTACAGCTTAAAATGCATTAAGGGTTTTTAGTTCGATGTGTATGAATCATAGGTTTGCGTAAAAACAGGCCCGTTTGCAGTTTATTTCATTTCAATTATGCCAATACATGTTGACATATGTAGATTTGTGTAATCGGAAAGCTTTTTTTAGTTATTATGCTTATGTCGTGTTCGTACTCAAGCTGTATCGAATAGTTAACTATTTAAACAAATTTCTAATAGAGTAATCAGAAAGTCTAGTTACATTACGATCAACAAGTGTTACAATTTCCATTTAGATCTTTGGCCAAATGTGACGATACAGCACGATTCAAAATCGTTCGCTATCGAAAATCACTAACGGGTTGACCGGGATAATTTTGATTTGGACAGCTGAATCTTGATTTGATTTTAAACTGAAAAGAATTAGCTTGTGATTATAATTTGCCTGATGAGTTTAATTATTAGGCAAGCGATTGCTGACTGACAAACAAGAATTATTCGATATTCTGCCTGGGGAATTCCAGCTATAAAAAACTTTGTTGATCCCACAATTTGCGCATACAAAAAAAAATTGGTTTCTTTCTTTACAGGACAGACGTCCTTAGCGCGAGAACATCCTCCGTAAATCATGCATTTAGCATCCATGCGGCAATGTTTAGTACCATGACCCCACTTTTGACACCGACGGTACTGAGTGGGGTTCTGGAAATTTTCCCCAGGTTTCTGGAAATGTTCCCATGTCACACGGACATCGAACATAAGTCTTAATAATATTCTTGATAAAGCACTTTTCAACGAATGCCAGAGAATTTTAAAAAAGTATATGGACAAAATCCTCAATGATTTTAATGCGAATGGATTTGTAAATCTCCAAAATAAAAAAAAAGTGGTCTATACATAGCCCTTAATTGTTTTGTAGAAAACCAGGGTTCCTTCATGACCCACTTGAAAGTCAATGAAAGAGTCGCTGAAAAATAAAAACTAAAAATCTTGGAAGAAATCCTTGCAAAGTTGCCAATCCTAAAGAATGATTTGAAAGTATACAAGACAACTACATGCAGGTAGCGGTGAATTAAAAAAAATGAACGTTGCCCGAATTTGCACGAAAATGCAGTGTAGACCAGTGTTTTCCATTTTTTCGGACTTTCGCCACCAATAAACTCTGAAATTTGGCTAGAATTGTCTCAAAAGATACAAACTCTAGTAGAATGTAAAGGTAGAATACTAAATTTGATTTTTCATCTAATCATCAATTTAATTTATCAATTAAATTTAATTAATCAATTAAAGTTTGTAGGTGAAAATATCTTTAACTCATATGTTCTGAAAATAATTGGTTCGTACCCTAGATCATTTTAGACCAATGATTTTAATGTGGGAAATTTACAGCCCAAATTTTTCAACTGAAGGAAGTTGAATACCATGTATTTGTTCTCTTCGTTTCATATTTCAATTTAAATGGAACACAAACTTAGCACATACAGATGTTTATTGGTTTTCGTTTGTTTGGAATGTATATAAAAGTATTTGATTTTTATATATTAAAAATGTAGTATTTCTTATGAGACGACATCATTAACGCCTAGGAGTAGAAGCGCCCTCTGGGCTACAGTAACACCCCCTTAAAAAGGGACGACTGAGAAGCTCAAATTTTACGACGACAGAGCTGCTAGGCTATTTAGGGCTATTTAGGCCACCTCTATGCACTATTTTGCCCATAAAAGCATAACTCCCACATATGGCGGGCATTTAGAAAATTTTGGTCAAAGTTTGCAACTAGTCTTTTCATTTACACTTCCATAAAATCATGCGATTTTACGTCTTTTGGATATACTTAAAAAAATCGAGGCGAATGACGTATATTTGTGTCAAATTTGAAATATTGGTTTGGGATATGTTAATCATAGTGCGAACGTTTTCGTCATATAACATGTAAAATTATTTTTTTTGTTCAGAACACGTTTGCCTATCGTTTCATCTCGTACATCATGTGTCGTTTAGTCATTACGTAAATTACGTCCACAATAATTTTATTTACTTTTAGATTGCACAAATGTTCATAATATTCTTGTAGTTTTTTGTACCAGTATTTATATTTTATTCCGGGAAACGAGACCCTCTAATTTGAAAATATAAATTAGTCAATTTTAGGAAAAGCTGTAGGAAAATTGATGATTTTAGCATTTACTGTAGCTTATCGCATTATAACAAGAAAGAATTTCTCACAACGAGCAATATATCTCGCTCAAACAACAAATTCCTGAAAAAGCCCCCAGTTTGGCGAGTTATGTCTTCAAACAGCAACATTAGTGGTTTTACTGCTGCAAACACTCTTAATTACGCTTGGCTGCTAAAAAGCAAACTTCCACTCCGCAACTGACCATTTCCCATTCCCTGTAGCGCAAACATGCGGCGGTTGCGACCGAATAAAATTGCGCTTCCCTGGTTGGTGGTGATCGTCCGACCGTGGAACGGTAATTTTCTCTTCGCTGACTGACTCTAATAGGTTAGCAACGTACAATACTGTTCCTCTACAGCCATGGACAGTAGGGTGGACCATATTGATAAAACAGCGAAAACCATAGGCTAAATCTCAAGTTTGTTCAATTGGACCCTCAGAAGCAACTGTGAAAGTTTGAGCAAAATCCGTCTATTCTAAGGGGGAGCTAAACGAATTTGAATCCAAGCTTGAAAACGGACCAAACATACCACATTTTACAGGTAGCTTTTGGGAGTTCAAATGAACAAATTTGAGGAAGGTTACTGTTAAATTTTTCTCTTTTGAAAACGGGCCACCTTAATGCAGAGCCAGTAGCAGCGTGCACCCTTGGCTGGCCGGGGATTAGCTCTGCGCACCCATTCCCTACGCCGGCTGTCCGACCACCGAAGCCAGCCCCCCAGATTCACCAAGCTGCTGTTCCCATTTAGATCCCGTGCAGCAGGTGTCAATGATCGCGGTACAGTCAGTTCATCACGGCTGCTCACCTCTCAGAGCCACGTGGGTGACAGCGCGGGAGATGATCAGGGGGGAGTTATGATTGATGTATTTATGGTTATATAGTTTTATCTTTATGTTTAATGATATCAATATAAAGACCATTCAGCATTAGATTGCTGATAAATATGAACTAGAATCTTAGTGAAGAGTAGATAAAATAATCCCAAAAAGGCATAAATCTTCCTGTTGGTTTACAGTAGCGTTTGCTTCAATTAGAAGAAGCGTACATTTTTTTAATACTTTACGAGAATACACACTGGAATACTAGGATCCATACTGGAATCCTAGGATTCACGTTGAAATCCGACGTTCCCCACTGGAATGGCACGATCAACGCTACAATCCCAGGATCCACACTTGAATATCAGTATCCTCATTGGAATCCTAGGGTCCATAAGTCCCAGGACGCATTCTGCAATACCAGGTTTTACACGGGAGTACTAGGTTTTACACTAAACTCTCAGAATCCATACTGGAAACCTAGGAATAAAGAAATCCACACTGAAATACCAGAATCCACACTGGAGTTCTGGGATCCACACTGCTCTCCCTGGAAATCGATATCAAAGGCACCATCGAGATAGGGAGAGATCGAGATCTAGTAACCTTTTATAATGTTCATATCGACATATGGAGAGAAAATTGGGAACAAACAATCTACAGGAATATGAAGATATCGATTTAAGTAGGATATTGAGATATGGAGAGAGAAATCGTATGCAGAATGAAAAGACCGAAGCAATAATCGCCTTAGGGAGAGATATCGAGATGTAGAACATCGAGATGTGGAGAGTCGACTGTAGTTCCAGGGTCTATTCTACAACTGTTCAGGAATCTCTGCTTTGTTTATTGAAACATAAGCAGGGATTGAATCCTGAGAGAATTGAGAGAATCTCTTACGTATCGCTCTCTGTAACTATCATAAAATGCAGCACATTATGAGAGACTTTTATCGTAAACTGCTACAACTTTGATCAGAAACCCCTCTAAACAAACTCCAAACCTGGACGACACTATTGATTTCGCAAATTTGGGGATTGTTTATCGTGCCAGTAAAGTAAAACACCTACCTCCAACGGTAAACAAGCGAGAAAATGGATTTTATCATCGCTCTCTCTTTGGAGCTCTTGTTCGCTGCTCCTATTTATCTAACTTGTTACAACTTGCGATATATTGCCGATCATGGACCGCAACAAATGGAATGTTTTTCATCGCTTGCTTTGATCGTGCTTCAAAATCAAATCAAAATTAATTCTGAAATGCCTGACCATATGACAAGCGTGGTGATGCTGACAAGAGCTGCAAACAGCGCAAAAAAAAAAATAAACAATTAAATATTTTATGCTGCAGTGCAATCTAGTAGAAAAATCTGAATTAAAAAAGTTGTCATTAGACTACCCTTGAGCTTTCACAACTTTGACAAAGATACCATCCTTTCATTTTTTCTAAAAAATTAACTGTATTCATGAAAGTAACTGATCTCAAAATAGATCACTGGTTGTTAATTGGCAAATAACTGTTGAAGTGGTCAGAAGCAGACTATTTTCAAGTTGAGGTGTAAAGCCAGAAAGAATAAGTAGTTGACAGCAGAGTTGCTTAATTTCAATCATATCAGCTGATGGCTGATGGTCTAAAACTATCACTATCACTTGCGAGCTATCAATATCACTTTGATTTGACAACCAACAGCAGTGATGCGACATCGCACTCTAGATCATAATCACTGCGGAATGAGTGATCACGTGGTAATTATCCATGCTATTACTGTTTTTCAGTGATTAACAAATTGTTTCAACTGATCTGCAACACTGTCAAAAATATCGTACTGATAAATTGCCATTATAAATGCTTAATTTAAGGCTAAACTTAACCCATCAGTGATATCCATAGTCTATCGCCATCAATGCACTTGTGATGGAGTAGACAGCATGACATTGATATGATGTAGATTGATGCGAATTGTATCGCAGTCGGCCTGTACAAATCAGCAAATTTTAAACATTGATAGTGACAGCGAGCAACACTGGTTGACAGAGAAAAAAATATTATCGGTGTTGCACTAATCCATGACATAGTTTATGTCATGTAGCTTGAGTAATCCCATTTTTTATTTTTCTTTTTCTGCTAAATTATCGGTTTAACAATAAATATGTGCTTGTTTTCTTCATTATCATTGGTATACTGTAAAATTTGTCTCAAACTGGTATTTTCTACTGTTCAAAGCTTTACAGATTCAAAACAACAGTAGGTACTGTTAATATTCCCAATTCAGTGAGGTATACAAAAACTTCAAACACATTGAAAAAAAAAACATATACACCCGATTCTGTTTTTGCACGGGGGATGCGTACCGTGCAAAAAAAGTTTTCAATTCAAAATTTCAAAAACCGTGCAAAACAAGTACTTAACACCAGTTCTCGACGTTTCATGCAAAAATAAGGTTTTGGCGGAAAAATGGAAACTTTTTTTTGCACGGCCGTGTAAAAAAATCCGTGCAAAAACAGAATCGGGTGTATTTTGAAAAAAGTTTGAGGGTTTTTCTTTCTATCTTCATTAACGAGATTTTTAGCCCTGGGCTAGTTCATCTTGGGACCTACGGCTTTGCTTCCCTTCCGAAAGAAAACGTCACTGAATTTTTAATTGACTATCTTGAGGATGGCATTCGATCCCAGGTCCACGGCGTGAGAGGTTTGTGTTCTAACACCGGGTCCGTCCCTGTTGGGGGTTTGAAGTGGTGGTAGGTTATTTGGCATAAAGTCGTTTGGCATAAAGTTGTTTGGCATAATGGTAATTTGGCATAACGTCGTTTGGCATAATGGCCGTTTGACATAATAGTCGTTTGGCATAATGAGTGTAAAACCAAGAATTACTCAATTTTTCGTTTTTACGTTTCTATTGAATCTTTCTGATGACATCAGGCTTGTTTTGGAGTCAATTGATACAAAATGACACTTTATTGAACAATCATTCGCACTTGAATAAATTAAATTATATTAGAAAAGTTATTGCCAATAGTATTTTATTATTTATCCAGAAATTACCCTATTTTAATATAATGATTCTTCTTTTGAATTTCGCTTTCGCTATGGGAATGAATTTTTGCACTGAAGATTTTTATATATTTAGCACAAATTTACCCTATTTTTTTCTAAATATGATGTAACCATAATTGTAGGTATGAAAACTGTTGATTTAAAATTGCAATAAATTGCTCCTTCTTGTATGCATAGGCTGTTCTTTGGAGCTATATTTGTTAAGTATTTTTTTGTTTCCAACTAAAAAAGGGCGGCAATCGATAATATTGATCTGCTCAAATTATCAGCGAAAAGTGAAATCGATTACTGCAGTAACTTCGATGTATTGTGCTACTTTTCGAATGTCGTTTCCCCGAATGCCAGTTCCCCGGATATCCCGTTTCCCCGACTAGTCCACTTCCCCGAAATGTTTTAGCTCTCATATTTGTCGTAACTTTTTACATTTCAGGGTGGTGAACGAACTGACCATCTAATATGCACTCTTCTTTATTTAATTGGCGGTTCTTTCGAATTTTACCGTCCTCAGCATGTTTGCCAACATGTGTATTTATGTTTATCGTTCTTTCTCGTAACCACTTTTCGGGGAAACCAGTCATTCGGGGAAAAGTAGCACAATCACTTCAATGATTCTGAACGCACTTTTTTATGTCTTTTCGTTTTATTATGCTGCAATAATTTTTGGCGTCCATTCTTCTATTGGTTTAATTATAAATTTTGCCTTCTTTTAAAAATAGGCCTTTTTTTTATATTCATACTGTTTTAAATTTTATTATTTAGTAAAGCTAAATGTTATCCATTTTTATACTTTGCTGTTTTATCAATTCTTGCCAGATGTGTTGTAAGAATGATAATTACTTTAAAACCTGCCAATATTCAGCATATACCTTTTTTTTAGCCAAACGCGTGATCTCCTTCCGAGATATGCTGGAAAAAATACCAATCAAAACTTCTCCCTTCTTTCGATAATAGACGGTGTTTTTGATGTACACGTCCAAAATTAGAATTAATATTGAACCGTTGAAAAGCTTTGCCACACATTTTTTCTTTTAAAGATGTGTTGTTCATTTGAGTTATACTGTGAGAAGATTTTTTGCGTTAGAGCCTTAAACGTTTTAAATGAAAAATAATCTGCTTTCTTCTATAGGCTATGTTTGTATTAAGTGACATTGATAGATTTTTGGATATGAGCTTTTGATATTTTGCAAAAATATCCATTCTTTTATCAAGTAATTTTCATCGAGTGTTACGTCCAAACTGGGACAGAGCTTGGTCTGCAGCGAAATATTCCATGAGCATTCTCTTGTTTAATAGCTGCGAACTTTCTTTGCCAATTTACTGTTTTCAAATATGTATGCCGATATTTATTTTAAGTCAATTATGCCAAACGGCCATTATGCCAAACGACTTTATGTCAAACGGGGTACAATCGTTTGAAGTTATTATTGTGATTGTTTTTGCCAATGCCTCACGAAAAGATCATCGGATTGAAGTGGGAATCGAATACAATATTATTAAAAATTCAGAATACAATTTTTGGTTTTATGACGTTTTAGAACGTAAAAAATTTTGTTGGAATAACTGAACCACAAAAACGATGCTTCCGCTCCACAACGCAGGCTTCTGACTGTTATCGCTAACAGCCAGCACTTCTCTTTTATTTCATGTCCGGGTACATACATATTTACAATCTACTCACTAATCGTTACCTCTACAATTCTTAAAGCTTATTCTAAACACAAAGCAAACAGGCCAGTCCATTCCTGCAGACAGCTACTGACTGATATCGCTACCAGCTAGCACCTCTCTTTTATTCCATGTCCGGGTACATACATATTTACAATCTACTTTTTTTTTTGTTTATAGAGACTTTACCCAGAAGGGGCATTCGTCTCTTAATTAAAAGTTACAATCTACTCACTAATCGTCTCATCTATAATTCTTACCCATAGACATCTCCACTACAGGGTGTGTGATGTACCTGATCACCAACAGGTTTTACATCTATTAAAGTTTGGTTTTGAACTACTCAGATAAACATTCTGAAATTTAATATTTATGTTATGTGTGAACTTCAGAATTTTTATCGTCACATGCTATAATATTGTTAAAACAATATATTTAATGTAATTTTACTCTAAAGAATTTCTTGCATGGATTATTGTGTATACAATGATATATGGCAGAAAATAAATTTTCATTATATCACGCTTAGGTATATCATGCCAAATTTGGTTGGGATCCGTGATGTAATCGAGAAATTACTGTAAAAGCTTCATACTGAGGCCGACCTGTAATTGTAAAATCTAACGTAAAATGTGTGAGTTCGAAGGAGGTCATTTTGTTATATGCAACACGATGTGACGTTTATAACTGTTTAGTTATAGTAATGATCCATACGGTATTCTAATATTGAAGAATATGTATGCATTGTCTAATACTTTTGGTATAGTTTCAAATCGCTGTAATTGGGTAAATAACGAAAATAATGTAGGCCATTATAGTATCATCTAGGTTTGCACCCCCTAGGATCTTTTGCATCTAGTTTGAGGTGAAGGCAACACGGAAAAAAATCCGTTGCCGGATACATGAACAAAAAGTCATGATTTCATAAAATTTTATGTTCCATGATATCATGACTAAAAGACATGAAATCGTGACTATTATGCAAGAATTCGTATGCTCAGGGCGTTACACAAATCTAACTGTCACTTTCTTCACCTTAGTTAACGTGTATCATGGCGATCGGTGATCTTTTCTTGTGAAATTATAAAAAAAGTTTTGTTTTTGAAAAAGTTTCAATTCTTCGGAACTTTGTCATCATATCGATGACATTCTTGGTGAAATTCACGTGAGTTCCCACATTGTTTCACGACACAATCAATGTACTTACTTAATCCTGACTTTGCAGAACCGGGCAGTGTTTGATTTTGAGCGAAGATTTTACTTGACAATCTCGTCGGCGATTTTAACTGTTCGGAAGCGATGCATTCCCGACGTCCTATAATAAAGCAGGTCAGAAAAAGCCTTCGGCAGCCGGATGTTCCAGTTCCACTTTCCATATCCGCAAAGTTGTTAAGGAGTGTTCCATGACTCATGCAATCCACCAGCCCAGGGATTTTTTACCAATTCAATTGATGCTCGAAACAATATTTTGCGTACAAACCTAGCGTTCGCGTTTATTACGAAACTATCACGGTTTATTGTGAAACTATCGGCACAAAAGCAGTAACAATCTTAATCTTAATTCGATTTGTTTACCAACGGCTAATATAAACTGGGATCTTAATTGACGTATAATGTTTCGTTTTCATGAACTGAGTTCATGATTCAGGGATCCTGCTTCATGATTTCATGACTTAACTTGCCACTTTTCAGCACCAAAATTGGAATCATAAATGACAGGCATCTGAAAACATGAAAAGTGCTTATGTTTTCATGACCTGTGTTCATGATATCAGATTCTGCTTCATGATTTCATGACCGAAATTGACACTTTTCGTATCAAAAATAGGAATCATAAATGACAGATGACTAAATTCATGAATAGTGCTTATGTTTCCATGAATTTTATTCATGGTTCCAGCATACATGCTTCATGATTTGAGGATTTTAATTGCCATTTTTCTTCGCTAAAAATTGAAAACATAACGTACAGCCGGCGCTACGCTTCATGATTTCATGACTTTTGGTCATGGCGTATTTTCATAACATGAAAACACACTTTCCTCCCGAAATCATGACTCTTTCTCCTGTTTTAGAGTACCGCATTTTTACCCGTGAAATCGAGGCCAAACATCATTTTTTAAGAGCACAAATTTGGAGAACCAACCACCCGTTTTAACCTTTCGGTTGTCGCGCGAATTTTTGTAACACGAGTAAACGCGCGTTGTACTTTGTACAACACCCTTGGTTTTGCGAACATCCCAAGAGTCTGACCACTTAGAAAGTTGACATCTTCGGCAAAATTGTTCAGTAGCTCAAGGACTATCATTATTTTTGCCAAGAAATTCGAGATTTTGCCGCTAGTGAGCATGAAACTTTTGTTTCGCAGACCTCAGGATCCTGACCACTTAGAAAGGTGGCGTCTTCGGCAGAGTTGTTCAATAGCTCAAATTATTTCTTTGTTTAATCCTTAAAGTTCAAGATTTTGTAAAATAATGATAGTCCCTGAGTTTCTGAACAATTTTGCTGAAGGTGCCTGTCTAAAAAGTCAAGATCCTGTAGTGTCCGCAAAACAAAAATTTCATGCTAACTAGCGCCGCCTAGTGGCAAAATATCCAATTTCTTGGCTCAAATAATGATAGTCCTCGACACTATCCTTCTTAGTGGTCAGGCTCCTGATATATCTGCAAACAGAGGTTTCATTAGCGCCGCCCAGTGTCAACATTTTGAATCAACTAGCTCGAACAATGATAGTCCTCAACATACTAAACAACATTGCCGAAGACGCCATCCTTCTAAATGGTCAGTATCCTGAAATATTTGCAAAACAAAAGTAAAACTTCCATGCCCACTAGTGCCACCTAGCGGTCAAATTCCAAATTAAATGTGGTACCATCAGATAACGCTTCACTCCCAGAACAACTTTACTGAAGACTCCAAGTTTCTGTATTATCTGGATTTTGAGATATACCGATTTTAAACTGCGGTTTACTCGAACCGTATATAGTGCGTTCATTATTATGCGACTTTTATGTATATTTGTTGATTTTACCGCATTATAAAGGGCCATACTGTAAATAAAAACTGTTGAGTATTGTTCTTAACAAGATTTTTGAAGAATACATTTTGGTTTGGTGTCGATAGATATCTTTGTTGCAAAATGATAGCATATAAATTACAACTGTTGTACAAAGTAGAACAACGCGCCAGCCCGAAGGTTAACTAAAAAAATAATCAATTGGTCACTAGCTAGTGATGACCAATTGATTAAGTTTTCAGCTCAAACGGGTGTTCAGTTCTACAGATTTATGCTCTTGAAAATTTGAAGTTTGGCTTCGATTCATCTTCACCTCCATACCAAAGAATCAAATGTTATATGTCATTTCAAAGTGATTTTATGTAAAATTCAAAGAACGAACTTCTCGTTGATCGATGGACATATCAAGGAGATATGAAAAGCATCCAAGGACTACGATCCAAACTTCGTTACCATAGAACCAAAGATGTTCGTCTGATTTACTCCCTCCTTTGAGTTTAAGTATCTTTTGAATATACAATTGTATAACTGCTACATTTTTCAATTTGGGTAAACATCAACAATTCAAATCCACGTGATCTAAAGTCAACAATCGCGTTGACTTGATTGATTCGTTTTGCTTGAGCTACCAGCGAATTGATCCCCGTTCCTCCTTGACGCACATAGCATGAGATTATGCTTCCCCTGCTGTGGACAATTTTTTCCACTGTTTTGCTAAGGGCAAAACACCTGCGCAGCAAATCGGCGGTGACTTCTCAATTACTTAAGTGGACGCTAACCAACCGAGAACGGTTCCAAACGGGCAAATCTATATCGATGTCTACCATCATTCATCGTTGACGATTTTCCTCGCTAGAAAATACACCTTGCCAAGACCACACGATCATCGTTGAACTTCGTCGCTATCGATCTATTGAACGGCGTGAAGAATCGATTAGCGGATATTTCTATTTGATGATCAATTCTCCGCGAACTCTGTTAGGCCCAGTCAAGTTCGCTTTTGGATAAAGGCAGTCCCTTTTCTGGTGGTCGGCGTTCCTACCACATTTTTTTGCTAATGCTTTGATTCGATTATCACGCTTCTTCTTTCAGCTGGGCTGGTGCTTCATCAGATTTCCCCCTTCCACGGAGCTCCGTACTTTCCTACCCAGGGTAATCAATTGCAGCGAACAAGTGCACGGGTGATTCAATAGGGTTGAATAAGCTTGGTAACCATGAGAAAACTTTTCTCCACTAACGTCACATCTTTAGGTAAGAATAGCAGTATGTGCATCTTCCCATCACTCAATTATGGAAATGTGAAAATGAAATTGAAATTTTCATCTTTCCACCTTTCTCTATCTAATATGGCACCTTTTTCGATAATGCACACGTAGGCATGTATGTACCTGCTGGAATGGTTGCGTGATATTTGTCGGCTTTGGGTTAATGCACCATACATCTCTGCAGCAGTAATGCACCTAAGTGTGAACAAAAGAGCTGCAATTGTGGCTCCCAATCTCAGGCAGGCTGTTAATTATGTATGAAACCGATTATCTTCCGACCTGGATCTTGTAGGTGAAGTCATACATTTCACTGCATAAGGTTAAGTTGGCTTGCTCTTAAGTTTGCCTTAGCTAGAAAGTGAAATTTTCGAAGTTGAGTCAGTTCGAAATTTAGGACACTTGAGGGAATGTGGTGAAAAATGTTTCAAGTTGATATAGGTTCCTCTGATATTTGTTGATCTCGGAATGGCCATTCCAGAACAGGTTGTCAGACGACCTAAGTTTGGATTCAAATAACAACGAAATGCATCGTGAATGCATGGTAAATCCTATGCGTTTAATCGCAAATGAGTTGAAAATTAAACCATTTAGATCATATACAAAGTACACATTCTTCTTGTTTCGTATGCCCTGCATAATCTCACCTAAACAAACCTCCTGAATAAAGGTGGCAAACGATGCTGTAGTGGGCGGGACACAAAATCAGCGCAGATAATGCAGCTACTCATCCCTGAGGGAACGCGGCATAGAATTAGATTAAACCATAGGTAAATGCACATACTCCGAGCAAACTATCCGGTATTTTCATGTTCCTGTGTTCCAATCCGACACTGGCCGATCTAGGCCGCAGCAGGCCAAGCGAAGAAACAAGCAGCCTTTGCCGATCTTCTAGTTTCACAGATTGAACCGATAATTTTATGTTATTATTTAATGGCATGCAAATAATGTGTGCAATGGTAGGATGCATTGTTTCGATTGAGGTCGTGATTTTGAGTAGGTGTTAGCGCGCATCTTGCTATGCTAAAACAACATTGCGCATGCTCCTACTGAACAAGCACCATTCCAAGCCGCGATCGGATAATTTGATGTAGAGCAAAGCACAACTAGAAGAAGCAACATCAGAATGCCCTTAAGCCTACGCAAATTGACAGAGAAGTGGAGAGCACTTCCTCAGTAGTCCGAAGATGCCAATATCTTGGTTTATTTTTGCGCCAAATCTAGCCATTTCTCATTTAGGAAGCTGTAGTAGCGAGAAGGTATACCTTCAATTTCCCTCTATTCATTGACTTAGTTCGTCGACCTTGGGATGCTGAAGCCCGGCAAGCGCGTTGATCGCGATTCATTGGCTAGATATCATTAAACGGTTCATGTGCTTCCGATATTGTTGCCAGCAATACCCGACAGTCAGTGCCTGTGGGCAGCCTATTTAAAGCACCATTAAGATAAAATTATTATGCATATAACAAGTGGTCTATAATAAAATCAGTTATTGACCATTAAAATTTGTGACATGTTTCATAAATAAATGAAAATGCTTCATCAATAATTATGAAACTATGATACATAAATAACATAAAACGAACTAGGTTTTTCTTTTCCCTTCTGCATTTACGTGCCAACTGAAATAGAGCTTGCTTTCCAGTTTTGTGTTTGTATTTCACTAACGCTACTCACACTGGGTTAAAATTATTTGGTATAGCGATAATGATCGTTTGCTTTGCGAAATGACTTCGTATACAATATTGTATCTATCACGAATGCACGAACCCATTTTGTCGAATGCAGTAAAGCACTAAAAAGTTGTACTGCTTTAACGAATGGTTCGTACAATTTTTGTTTTCAATAAGAAATGAATGAATTTTGATTTTAAAATGTTTGGTACAGTATAACAACTGTTTGTTATAATATGTAGTTTGGATTTTTATTACGAAGTAGTTCAAATAAACAATCTATCTATATAAATAAAAATGGAACGGTGTTTGTATGTCACGAAATAACTTGAGAACGAGTCAATGGATTTACCTGATTCTTTCATAGTTAGGTTCTTGAAGTGTTCGATGTGTTCGTGTGTTTTAAAAACTCAAAATATACACCGGGAAAGACGAAAAAACGAGAGTGAATATAACTGTCATTCTGTATGGGACGTCACATGGCGTTTTTCAACAGCCTACTTGATGGCAAGACGAAGTTTGCCAGGACCACTAGTTGTTCATATAAAACAAAATAAATAAAAATGATATAAATCGTAATGGTGAATTTATCATGAATCTGTTTCAATTTTCTATGAAATGTAGAATTCTCGCATAACTAATGATCTTGCCCCAAAAGCCATTGATAACCGAGTGTGTAGCTCTTTGATTCTAAGCAAGTTAATGGACAAAGATAGGAACTATTATCATTAAGAGATAGTGAATGATCTTGACTTCATCGTAGCATTGTTGAATAACGTATAAGTCCATTCACCACTCACCAACAACTAGCTACATGCTTGGTTACCAATGGCTTTTAGGGCAAGATCATAAATTAAGCAGAAAGTTCTTTATATATGGAGCATTTTCATTTTCTTATAGTCGCAAGAACCTTTTGCCGCGCCAGCGTAAGTTGTTGCCGAAGTGGGCAACGCAACTGAGCCGAACAAACGGAAAGTATAGGAAAAAGAACCCGGCGGGGGCAAACGCGCAGAGAAAAAGTTCAATAAACGGAAAATCGATTGAAATGTGGGCTTTATTTAAATAAATTAGCTCACATCCGATCAGAATGCGGATGGAAGAATGCTGGAGGTAGCCTGCACAGTGCGGCATTGACAACTTGACGCAGTGGCAGGCCATCGATTCTATGCGGAAGTGCAGGGTGGCTATTATGGAAGTGAAATCAATGCGAATAAACAGTTCAATCGCTGTCGCTGAACGGAACCGATAGAAAATTATGTCTCCAGTTGCCTTTGTTGAATGAATGGTGATCAAATCACGTTGATTATTATGGTCTTCAACAATGTGCAGCGTATGAGAAAGCGTTTGTTGGATTTAGTTCCATAATAGTTCAACTCACTAAGAGATAAGCTCAAACCAGAAAACATAATTTCAAGTTACGTAATTATTAAAAGACCGATGGTCATTCACCTAGTTAGATGTTTTACATACAATTTCTGAAATAAAATCCAATTACAGTCGTAGCCGTAAACCCGAATTTGTTCATCAAGACACAGTGCGCATTTTACTTTCGTGCTGTGCGTACATAAATCATTTCTACTAGAAGATGTTTCAAAACTATCTACATTACTTTTCTTCAATTTCTTCATTACTATCATTTCAAACACAACATTTTTTCTTACATCTTATTGTTCTGTGTGAGGCAACACTATCAAATAAACGCATTGTTAAAAATATTTTACATTTCATTTGCCGAAGCGGTTCATAATTTTTAAAAGGTGAATCGAAAATATGTTATGAAAAAAACTCTGTTAATCAACTCAACCAAACTTTCACAAAACACTTATCGTGGCTCAAATTACTTACGATTTTAGTCGACATTTGTTCCAATGTTCCAACGTTGGATATTTTATGTTATTTATTAGTAGTATACCAGGGAGGAAGCACCGGAATTGTTATGAAATTTTAATTGTAAATTCTGTGAATGAATTTCTTAACAGCTAGTCAATGTTGGTAAAGCATACAACATAATAAGTGAACACAAGCATTGGTTTGAATGCCCTGAATGTGATTTTTGACAGTTGAATTTTTATCTAGCAGGAGATCTAGATACCGCAAATTATCTGACTAAACGCCACTCTTCGTGACCACATGTCTAAATGGAGGTTTCAAATAAAAAGCTTTTGGTTCAAATGGGGATAATAAAAGCTGAGTATTTGAAGTATTAGTTTTTGAAGTATTACAAAAAGGTTGTCACATTGAAAATAAATCTGAGAGTACAAATGGACAAATAACTTTGAATTATTCTAAAGCTTATATTTTTTAATCAAACCCACATGTCACTGCCAAATTCTTTTAGTTGTCTAGAAGAGCAAGCAAAGTTAAAAAGTTTTCAGATTTGTTAAAACGAATCAAATTTGTTACACGTACAAGCTGATGAGTGGTCAAATGCCCATGTTGAAATCCAAAAGAACATTGGCAAAAATTGAAAGTTCGTTTTATGTTCATTCGGTCCTGAAGTCTATTTCACTAGAAATTTGGAAAAACAAAATGAATAATTTCTCCAAGAGCAAATAATTCATAACAAATCTTAGCGTATCATTTTGAAGTACTTTCATTAAGCAAAAAATACAAAAAATATTTACTAATACAAACAATTTCTTACATTTTGGAGAATTCCACACGTAATTTCTTGTTCGGTAGAATAGTGTACCTTATCTGCCAACATTATCTGAAGGCACATTCCAGCGTAACGCGACACAACGCAGAACCGACTTACACGTAATCAAATAAGGCCTGTTCTCCCATATAGGGTAATGATCGTATGTCGGACTCCCTAAGGAAGTGATTTTGATTTTTTTTCCCCAATCAATTAATTGCACAGCGAATTCAATGAACATACCAAAATGTAGAAGAAAACTTCCTCTATGGGATAAAAATGCTCACATGGTCATGTGTAATCCAAAATATGTCGAAAATAATTTAATAATAATGTACTGTTTTTCATTATTTTGGACACATATTGTATTGGACTTTGGATCTTTAACGTATATATTTTGGACCCCCGGAACTTATTATTGTTTAGCGATAAAGTCCGATACGATACTGGTTGTTTAAATTGCTTGCCCATAGTCTAATCAATAGATTGATAATAAAAAAACGAGATAATTCGACACTTTAAGTCCAGAATATAGAAAAAAGTTTTTGTTAATATATGAAAAATTTCTGACGGCTTCAATTTCTGTGTGTAACGTGTTGTAACGGTTACATAGATTTATTTTTTTTATTTAACCTATGAAATTTGTAGTAAAATGTTCCAGGGGGTAGAAAACATATAAAGGTTCAAAATATATTGATTACCCTATGCTTTGAGATTATGTGATTAAACATAATCTAAATCTAATCTAATCTAAATTGCATATGAAATGTACCTAATGTTGTGACATTCATTTTTAAACTTAGCACTGAAAATACGGTAAATAAAAAAATTGCTTTTCGTAACAGCGATAGTGTCGCTGAAATGCACTTTTTCAAACATCATTCTATAATCGCTTGTTCTAGACAATCCTGCCATGTATTGCAGAGAGAGAGTGACTTCAAACTGGAAGAAAATATAATTAATAATTGCAGAATCTCATTGATTCCATTTTATGAGCTACACGTTACGTTTATCTTCCAACAGGGTTCTGCAACTGGTGTCGCGTTACGCAAATAGCTCATTTATTTTTGTTGGCAAAATCGGTAATGTTGCTTACAACTTTGGAAAAATGTGTATTTAGTATTGTTTTTTTGTTAAATACAGTCAACTCTCCCTTACTCTATATTGAATGGACCATCGTGTTAGGGAGGTATCAAGATACAGAACACATATTTTTCAATTTTTTTTTTTTTTTTTGTAAATTTTACAAAATACTTTTCAAATAGCTATTTTAATGTTAAAAAGTAGAATTTCGACAGATTCACATACTTTACAATTTTTGAACAATCTAAAAAATATAAAGTTTTATCACCCTGAAACAAGTTAAAACCTTTAGTTTTACTATAAGCATAATCATAACATTCAAATTTAGGAATTTAGTATCATTGAAACTTTTATTTTTGAAAATATCGAGTTAGAGAGGTAAACTTGCATGCGAAAATCGAACAGATCGCATAGAGTTAGGGAACATCGAGATAGAGAGGTATCGACTTACAGAGGGATCAAAGTATGCTAAATTGAAGGGACTGCGCATTCCATCGAGTTAGGGGAAATATCGAGATACAGAATATCGAGTAAGGGAGAGTTAACTGTACATTCGAAATTCTACCTCACGGTGGAGAAATTCGTTCCGATAATGGCCAAAACTAATTATATATTAGGCCCAGATAGCCGTAGCGGTAAACGCGCAGCTATTCAGCAAGACCAAGCTGAGGGTCGTGGGTTCGAATCCCACCGGTCGAGGATCTTTTCGGGTTGGAAATTTTCTCGACTTCCCTGGGCATAGAGTGTCTTCGTACCTGCCACACGATATACACATGCAAAAATGGTCATTGGCATAGTAAGCTCTCAGTTAATAACTGTGGAAGTGCTCATAAGAACACTAAGCTGAGAAGTAGGCTCTGTCCCAGTAGGGACGTAACGCCAGAAAGAAGAAGAAGAAGAAGAAGAAGAAGAATTATATATTTCTGTGAAGCATTTTGTGGATGTCGTTCTCAGTAAAAGTGTAAAGGGCGCTGCTTGGGGTCACCATAGAAATTTTATTTAATTATATGCGATAATATTTAGATGATTCTGTGAAATATTATGAGAATGTTCCCGATACATAACCTTTGGATGGCGGTGTGAATGATCTTGAACTAAGACACATGGTAGAGTGATTGATTGTTGAATAAATTTATGTAAACCTTATAACAATGTACTTCGAAAAATATGCTTCCGGTGAAGACGAGTTTGTGGTTGTCAGAACCTGGGAGGGACGCACCGATACTACACACGAAATATGACACAAAGTTATTTCGAACTGCAAGAAAACTCCAGCTTGCCAACGACAATCAAGGCAGACTTGATGAAAATCGCTAGTTTTCTTTTATTGTGTTCCTTCGATCGTTCTGGACAAACATGGAAAAAGGGCTTAAGTTTTCTATGCATTACATTTTCGTTTTTATTGGAAAAAAGTAAAATGATGCGGATTTGAATACTTTATATTCAATCAAAATAAAAGGTGCTATTGTGGCATTACTTTTGAATAAGCATTAATAGCTTTTCAAACGATTTTTCGTCACATTTGATAAAATGCAAAAATATGTTTTAATCGATTACGCGCTTTTATCATGATTGTCCATTGTTCTAGATCTGGGCTCACAGTGACAGTTCGTGACAGCAGAATCTCGGCTCACCTTAACGTACATAAATTTCGTATCGGTTTCTTCCTCCCAGGTCAGAACTAGTTGAAACTCAATAACACCGTGAAGTTAATGAATCTGATAATTGGGCAAAATAGTTCATACGTTTCAATCAACTATTTAGAGAATATTTTTTCAGAAATTTGTAGAAAACCATAAAAGCTTCCAAATTGTAGACCGAAAAATCTGTAGAGCTGTTGTACAGTGTGCTTATTTCACCTAGCTTTTAAGCAAAAAATTTAACAGTCCCTTTTGTTTTTTGGAGATGGTGTTCCTGAATGCGTTGTAAAGGACATTTAGACTGTAGGTGTTTATAATTTACGAATGGGGGTCTGAAAGATCCGAAATTTGACGCACAATGGTATTATCGGTCCTGATATAAGGCTACCAATATCTCAACTCTTCCATATTGAGGACGTTTTAGGTCTTAAAATGGTGGTCTGAATATCACGGATTCATGCAGAGGAGTTTTACATCGAATTATTAGGCGAAACTATGAATATTTTTAACTCATTCGGACGAAACTACAATTTTCAAAAAACGATCGTTGACAGCAAGGATCTTTTCTGAAGATCCGAAACATCCTCAAAACTGGTCGTAAAAATTGTATTGTTCATGGGAATAGGTGTCTACAAAGCCCTCCGGAAGATCCGAAACACTCGTAAAATTGCCACCTCTTGACGGTCATCTCATCTCTAAATAATGTCAGAGTTTATAATTAACGAAGGATGGTTTAGATTGTTCAAAGACAAATGTTGTCACGAACAATCAAAATAATATATAATGTTCTAAAATATCGAACTCTGACGAGTTTGCAGCAGATCACAGTTTCCGAGATGAACCAGCCTCAGGCTGAAAGTCTCGTTAATAAAGATAATAATAATAATAAAACCACAGCTGTCTTGGAATGTTTTCATTAATTGGCCATTTTTACGAATATTCTGGATTTTCCACTGGAGAGCCAGATTGTTTACTATCAGAGCCAAGTATTCCCCAACATGTGTGTGACTATCCCTTTTCTTAATGGCCCTGTCTGATCAGATTTGGTCACTAGTCAACAAGTCCATGCAAAAACCAAAGCTATTTGATCAGCTTTTAGTGAAAACGAGAAAAACATTGACATATTTGCATCTCTCGAAAACAGAGAGCATTGCTGAGAACGTGCACTTTTAAAATTGTAGGTTCGTCCTGCAACTTTACGGCTTAAATTAATGTCACGCGACACGTAACTTGAAAAATGATGCGATTTTAGATCTTTTTTTTTATGGAAACACATATTTTGACAAGTACTAAGAGAATCCAAAATATTAGAATTCTATAAGAAGTATTTATTTTACAAAGTATAAAATTAGGCAATTTTCGTTACGCGGCCATTTAAAAAAATACATTTTCAAAAAATCAATAATGCGTTTGAAACAATTGAACCCGCACATAACAATGTCATTAAATACTCTTTGAGTTAATGTACTATACAGTCATATGACACTTACAAACTACAATGCAGGAGTTTTATAAAAATGGTGTTAAATATCTCAATTTCTCTTAATTGAGGTATGATTTTTGTGCTATTTTTATTCAAATTCATGTTTTTGTACAATAATACATATTATATTTTATGTTATGCATAATTTTGAAAATATTTCAGAGTTAGAAATTTTGATATCTTGGCGTTGCTGTGCGTGAGATGTGTCTGATGCCTCTATTGATTTGACACATTTCTATGACTCATGACTAAAATGACAACTGCCTATGCCGGGTCAGAGCATCAGGAGATTTTTGAACGGTTGAATGAATAGCAAAATTATATTCGAAAAATCTCACTTTCAGACGCATAATTCAATTTTAAAATCTAACATTCATGTCCAACATATGAATAGTTATTGGAAAGTTGCGAAAACCTTGACGGGTAGATAAATTTCTTGATTTATTCTTATTGTAAGTATACTCTGCTTTGTATCGCTCAATGTCCAATGGCCAAATGAAGATCTTTGTAAAATACTACGATCATGCAATATTTTTCATTCAAACACAGAAAAAAAATCCGTTCTCGTATCCGTGAACAGCAGACGTGAACTGTTCAACAAGCAAAAATACACCGTGAACTAGATAATGTTTATGTGTAAACATGATGGTAGTTCATGGTGTATTTTGACAGTTCACGTATTCCAGAACTCTTTTCTGAGCGTGAAGTACACGTTGTGTTTGCATTATTTTTTATTAAAAATCTAATTTTGACATACTACATTAATGAAACTACAGAAGATCTTGATCTTAAATATCTTAATATAAATATTTACTATGTAGTGATACATCAGATACAGTTATTTTTTTTTTTTGGCCACCTGATCACGCACTACTGAATGAACAATCCTCAAAGATTAAAAGCTATAATAAATTTTACGTAATGGCAACTAAAGACGCCATAGTAATTAGAAAAAAGCAACTGACAAAGTATTTCGACGGAATGATTTTGTTTAGAAACAAAATATTCCATTCTTCTTTTGTTCATATGATTCCACCTCACAGAACATTCTTTGTCTCGTTTAACCTAATCATATGATATACTTTATTGATAAGACTTGTTAAACAAAAAAGCTAAATCATTCAACAAAGTATGCACCATGTTCGGTATTTCCTCAGTTAGGGTGTCAATGCTAGTAATGGACCCCTTAGTAGCTGAAATTCATTCTCGACGCCTTTCCGCAATTATATCTCAGGCCGATATACGTTTTGTGGAGTCTAATAACAAGTTCAATGTCTTTACTTCACAGTACACCCATGCAACATACAAAATCATACGATTTTCCCAGAGAAATATACATTTGGAAAACTGTTGTCCGAATGCCTATTATGGACCCTCCCGGGGTCCATAATAGGATTGTTTACAAATTTGACGTTGCGTATTATGGACCCTCCATTTGATTCCCATGTAATCCGGCTCGCTGCCGACGAGCCTATTATGGACCCTCCTGGAAATGCGTATTATGGACCCTCTTGTGTGGTTTCATTTACAAAACTGTTCAAATATCTGTATTTATGCGCCTCAAACCTAATATTTTGCCAGAAACTACTGACTAACAATGCAATCGAAGTTCCCCCGGTGGATTTTCATAGGAATAAGGTTGGTTTGAGTGTTAATTTTATGTTTTTCTGTAGGGGGTCCATAATACGCAAAGGGTCCATAACCGGCATCGACTCCCTATGTTTCCAGCTGAAAAAGCTACAATTTCAATACAGGCAAAAGGCGCGCCCAAAGTGACAGAAATTCACCGCCCCAAACGAATGCTGTTTGGTCTCTGAACAGATCATCAACCACGATGAAAGCATGTTTCACCCAGCTGTAATCTCGGATCAGCTCTGTGACGGCTGACCGGCCTTCGTAGAGCTCACACATGATGCCAATGCCACTTCATCTTCTAAACTCCAACGGAGCAGCTTGTCGTATGTTGGTGCCATCATGCATGGGTATATCTCGTTTCATCTGGAGGATGCTCGTGGTGTGATAGTTTTCAAGGAGTATTTTTCACATAAATCCAATCCGCGGAATCCCAACAGGAGAAGGGAAATAGCTCGCGCGCACTTCATCCTAGATTCGATACAGGGAAGTGGAGCTGAAGCTGTTCGACCAGATTTGCGGGCCGACACAATTTATAAATCTCTCACTTGGCATGGCTGGCGGCAGGCGACTCGCGACTAGTTGCGATTGGGGATCAAGTTGCGTCGTCGTCCACTTACCGGCCAGGCCCCACTGTGTGGCTGAAACCATTAATAGTGCAAAAAAAAAAAATGACAATCAATTCTGAACCTACTATTTGAAATATATGGTATCCTAGCATCCTCTCTGAAAATTCGAAAACGTTTCATCGAAATAAGAGCGGTTTGAAGATATAGATCATTTTCAAGGTATATTTTTATGTATGGCAAAAATCTCGTACACTGCATGATTTACCATTTGAAAAATAATAAATAACCATCAGGCTGCTATTAAACATTTAAGAACAAGAATATAATGAAAATATTTCTCGAGACGTTGTAAAGTCAATAGTTTCGCAATGCTGACAATATATGATCATCATTTGATTTACTGCGCCAAATTCGGTATAATTTTTGAAACTAAGTTTCGATTACGTAATTGTCGTAATGGAATGTTGTAAATTAATGTTGCAAGGATTTTCTTCGAACCTATGCATTGAGAAACAACATTTTCGAACCTAAACTAACTCGTGTCTCATTTTTTCACATTGAATTCTTCGTACAATTGAAATTATTTATACTGTTCTTGTTCTGTTAAGTGATACTAGGTTCCATTCTTTAACATTCAGTTTCATCAGGATGCTGAGATACCTGATTTTTCGAATGGCGGGTTCAGAATTGATGGTAATTTTGTCGTGTATTACGGTTTCAGCCACACCGCGGGCCTACCTCCTGTTGAAGATGCGTTTTGGGGTCCGTTTATGGAACTAGTCCCGCTCGTATGCATGCTGATTTGCTGTTACCTAGGGTAGCGTTTTTTTTTCGAGCCTCTCCCGTGCCCACATTGCTTTGCTCAGGCTAATGGCAGTCGGGACAGCGGGACAGTTGGACATACCTGTACTTACCATCGCGGCGTTGCAACACGTTCCGTTATAATAAATTACACCACAAAACGATATCAGGTTGAAGTTTATGTGGTAAAACACTTTAACACAGGACGGGTTCGCCGCTGTCAGAGGATTCGTTTTATTGGGGCATATTGGGCTGTTTATTACTTTATAGGCTCTCAAGTGACTGTTAGAGGAAGCAACAATTTATACTTTCATGGAAGAATACATTGTTAGACGATCGATCAACCCATTTTTTTCAAGTATCTGCCTAATAACTACAGCTAGATTTATGTTACTTAAACATATACTCCCAAGCTGTTTCACTCCGAAAAGTTTAGTATCACCGAAGATCACAAGTAACAGTTGTAGTGATCCTAAACTTTTCAAGGGGTTTCGGCAATATTCGGTTAAACGATTCCATATTTCAAATCGGGTAGTGTGTCGTATCATTCGCAATGTTCCGAATATGTATTATTGTTTTTGCTCAAAAATATAAACCAAATCACAACAACTTCCTTGTTTCAACGTTCAGTAGCTGCCAAAATAGAGTTCCCACTTACTATTAATTACACGAATTGACAAAAGTCGTTTGTCAGAACAGATATTTTTTTCGGTAAAAGTTTGTACTCCATAGTTAAAATATATTCTTTGTGATACATAGAAAATAAGTTATAAGTTTTTCAATAAAAAAAAAGAAAATTCTCATAGCCGTAACAAATACAGGCAACTTCTAATAACTCGATATTGAAGGGACCATCGTGTTACAGAAAACAAAACCAGTACAACTGCAACCCAAGGGTGAAATGATTTTTAATTAATGTTTAACATACATAGGAGAAGGTATCGACCGTGATTGTTTTATATGCTTACTGACTTTAAAACGGCTTGCTCAATTTTCACCACCTAATATAATTTAAATCTTGTCGCTCCCTTGCGACGCCTATCCACCTATTCATTTCTATCATTGGAAAAAAAATCTTTCACAGACTTCCTTTAGCTTTGAGTCGCATGACCGATATAGCCATAACAAAATAGAATAGTAATGTTTAAGGAATGATTAAATTCATTCACGTTTAAATATTAGGAAAAAATATTTGCATATTGTTGTACATCAACATGCTATTTTTATGTAAATCATAAGTAAATATACTTAGAAGCTAATCAAAGACTGTAATGAAGCATCACAATAACCATCAATTTGGACTTCCTTAAGAAAATGTCTCTCACGCCTACAGCTGTTCAATCGACTGCCATAGATTAAAACGTACAACGACCCACGTCCACTCGTCAGCATACAATTTACCTACCCTTCCAATTGCTTGGGGACATATATTTTCTCAACGCGTCCTGGCAATTTGCGATCGAAGCCAATAATCAAGGTCAGGCCCCCGCCATTGCAAGGCGGCAAAAGCGCAGATAATCACACATTCGAACCCAACCTACAGGAATGACGCTTCCAATCCAACATACGTCTCTAAATTCCCTTCGGCACATTTGATCTTCATTAAAATTATTCAAACAGTGTTATGTCGTCTGCCTAGAGACAGTGGTGGCTCTCTATTCGTTTCGCAGCATCCTGTAAGGGCATGCGATATTTTTAGTTTGCACGGAATCCAACAAGGCGAAATTATAATAATTACGGAAATTGTGGTAGATGTCAAGTCCGCACGGAAAGACATTGTAACCATCAATCATTACCATACCCATTTGAAGAAGCAAATCTCAAATTCTACCCGACTTTTCGATTTCATATATTAGTGCACAACCCAATAATTGTTCTGCATGTTCGGTAAATAAGATTTGCTTCTGCAGAGTTTTGATGATAATTATTAGAATGCGACAATCATACACAACATTAAGAATCTAGTTATAATACAGCAATGTTGATGAAAAATCACACCATTATGAATCCCTTTTCAATGAGATGCAGTATACATTAAGTAATTATCATCTGCATATAATTTTATTTTAAGCACATAATGGAACAGTTTTTCAATTAAAGGTACGAAGTGTTCTTTTGTTTAGTCGTGACGGGATGTTCGTAAACTATGTGATATGACGTTGTTAGACGTGGTATTTAAGGCGAAAAGGAATCGAAGCTAATAGTTAAATTATCAAGAGCACAATAAAAAAAACGATTAAGTTTTGAGTTCAAACGAAGTTTTCCGAATTTGTGCTCTTAAAAATCTTAGTAAATCCTAAGTAATCGATTCATATAAACCTTCAACTATCTTTCTTTCCCCTACCACTATCAAGATATTTTTTTAGGTTTTCTGAAAATTGCTTTTCACGATATATTTTGAAAAATTGCTTTTTGAACTGTAACCAATCCTGATTCAGTTTTCATGTTTTCCCGACTAGTGGATTACAACAGAGTTGTTATAGATTTTGTTACTCAGTTGGCGTGTTATTTTTTCTAATAAATTATTTTATAATTTTGGCTGGTTAGTAGTTACAATAACAAAAAGTATAGCTCAATTTCCTCTACATTAAAAAAAATTGCAACGCAATATGTTAGAATTTAAACTAAAATGTAACTGATTATGTTCCCAACCAAACAAAAATATAACTCATTTTGTTGTTTTGCATAAGTGAATTATAACAAAACTTGATATTTTCTGCACATGAATATGCTCACAGAAATAAGGAATTGCTCTGTTTTAAATTTAAAAAAAAATTGAAAAATTTCTAACGAATTTGAAACAAAAGTTGTTATTCGTAACAAATCTTGACATAATTCTGCTACAATTTTATTGTAATCTATTGTTCGAATTCTCCGAAGTATCCAGGAAAACCTAAGTATTTTGTCAATGATTTCTAAGCGATTACCAGTGGCCTTTATAGGGTTCCCAGAAGAATCTAATAGAATTTCAGAAGATCTCCAGAAGAATCCCGAGGGTTTCTAAAGCATTAAAAAGTGTTCCCAAGAGTTTCCAAGAAATTTTCAAGAGGATCCAGAGGCTTCTATTAATGATTTTCCAAGGTTTTTTTTTTTTGTGAATTCAATAGTGTTGATGTATACTCAGGGCTTACCATGAGGCAAAAGTTTCCAGGATTTGCATATGGGGTTTTCCCAGAAGTTCTTAGGGCGTATTTAGATGTTCTCCCGACTAGTGGATTACAACAGAGTTGTAACAGATTTTGTTACTCAGTTAGCGCGTTTTTCTTAATAAAATATGTTACAACTTTGGCTGGTTAGTAGTTAAAATAACAAAACTTATTACTCAATTTCCCCTACACTAAATAAAACTGAAATAAAATATGTTATAATTTAAACAGAAATGTAACTAATAGTGCTTCAAATCAAACAAAAATATAACTCATTTTGTTATTTTGTAACGATCTTCTCCGTTCCTTAAGCTGCCGGCTTAAGCGCCACTGATTAGACTCGCGCGCTGGCGACGTTTCTCGGGGTACAGATATCCCCTCGCACTGTGGAGTGATGGCCGTTAGATATGGCATGACCTGCGCCACGCGACTGATTGACTTGCGAGTCGTGATACACAGAATGTTTCGTTGCACGACTATTGCGACAGCAATGCGACGAGATGTGGCTTACGCTTCACACTAGCTTGGACGGCGTCTAGTAGGCGTCGGTTTGGTAGACTGGGGTAGTCTAACGATCACGTGGTCGCTGGATTGCAGTGACTCCGCACTAACCGCCCACGTTGACTGGGCTCGGTTGTCCTGCTCAACGCGGATAATCTCACTTATTAGCTCACTTGCATGTTAATCAAATAGGCTTACCTGAATTTAGGACTTGAATTCAACACTCACTTTAACAATAATGGTAACTTTCTACCAATTTCGTTCACACTCGACAAATTGATTTGCTAAACACAGAAATAAATTCAAATTAAACATTTAAAACTATTTAAATAGACTAAAACGGACGCGAACTTACTTCGAGTTTAGTATAAGTCACTATAATTACTTCCAATAATTTTCAATTTCACTTTTCAAAAACTTCGACTGATCGGTATTAAACACTCCACAAGAATGATGAAACCGACGCGAGTAAGATTGGGCTGATCCTAATCGCTGCAGCGCAAATCCCATCTATTGTTCGATTTAAGAGAGATGCATTATCTAAATCGTCAATTCTCGCTATTATTTGGACTATAATGCCCCGATTTATTCTCTACGACGCAATTAGGCATTTGCTGTCCACTAGATTTAAATTTAGGAATATTCCATTGGGTTTACATGATCAACCACTAGGTGTCGTTTTGTTGGTTGTTGTCTATGGACAACTTCTACAAGTGACAGCATTGTACCGGACTTACCCAGACTGACAGCATAACGGCTGACAGCAATACAGAAAAAACAAACACGAAAAGCAAACGCTTCAAAGTCGGTTCACAATGTCCTTACATTCTCGCCCATGCTAACAAAATAAAAATTTTGAAATCGAAAATTTCAAAATTTTTATAAAACACGGCTATTTTACATATTAATTAAGAACTACGAATCGAACATCACTGAAGGTTGATTGAATGAAGAATCTGAATGAATCGTATTGAACGTAATCTATTTCGAAAACTATTGCAGGTATGTTGTGGCTTTGGTCTTCTGGTTATTCACTACCTTAACTAAACTTTATTCCAAACCTCAGAAATATCTGAGATATATTTTCATTTACCTAAACCAATTTAACTCAGAAATGTCTGATCATTTTAATCATCTAATCAACTTAACGAAATCTAACGACACTTTTACCTCAGAAAAGTCTGAGAAGAGTAATCGTCGTTACCACAAATAAATCTCAGAAATATCTGAGCACTTTTCGTTCAACAACACTAATTTTTCGGTTCACAATGTCCTTACAATTTTACATAACAGAATCATAATAAAATTTATTATAAGCAATTGATCTATTTTTTTATGACGAATTGTTTAATAAATATGTTTTAAATTGAAACAATTTTTAAATAAACTTTGTAAGTAGAACTGATTTTGTTTTGAAAATGTTATAATTTCCTAGATCAACTTAATGTGCTTCTAACAAAAATTAAACAAAATTTGTTATGTGTAACAAATCCTGATATAATTGTGCTTCAATTTTGATGTAATTCACTGGTCGGGCTTCAAGGGATTCTAGCGGTTCCCGGTGTTTCAAAGTTCAACTTAAACCTCAACCTACGATTTTTTTTACGTTAATTACGTTTTGCGTTACTTTTTTACGAAGATCGTAAATTTACTCAATGAGAAATTTAGTATTGGAATGATAAGTTGCTTGGCAATAAAGTGATGGACTTTTGACTTTCGTTTTGTAGTCTAGTTGAGACGTGTTTAATCTATGTAATATTAATACATAGCATTGTTCATTCCTGCCCTAAACTTCAAAATACTCTGAAATATACTCTCCAGGTCTACAAACGTAATATATAGGCAGAAAGTATGGGCACGACTTTACCATACTACCATTTTGAGACTTTTTTTTTACTTAATCATTTATTTAGCAGGCTCAAGCGCTCTTAGGCATTACGGAGCCGGATTGAAAGGATTTATTTACAAAATCATATTTGTTTCTTACAGAACTAAGTTAGTTTTGGGGAACCGTAAAACTCGCGGTTTGGTCGAGGTTAAGGAATACAATCATTTTCGGAAGGGATGGGAATTTTGGTTCACTTGTTGATCTTCAACAGCAGCATGTTGTTGAGGCGTTATTGCTGCTGGTCAACGCAGAGTGGACATGACGACGGCTTTAGGATATTTGGTCGAAAGACATTTGGTCGAATGACGTTTGGTCGAAAGTACATTTGGTCGAAGGGACATTTGGTCGAATGGACATTTGGTCGAATGGCTTTAGAACATTTAATCGAAAGAGTATTTTCTAATAGTTGATTCAAAAATCTTGTGGTTTTTTTGCACAACGGATGAACATTGAATCCGAAGTTTATTTTGGGCAAATAGTACTGTGCAATAGTACTGTTGCTTAACGTTGGAAATATAATGATCTATTGAATCTATTATTCATTAGTAATATCATCTTTCTTCGGAAAAATGCCTCCTAAATATTTTCGCTACTCAGTTATTGAAATACTTGTTGAATTTATTATTCTTTCAAAATGTCATAGTTCTTTCTATATTACTGCTGATCATTATCCAATGAAAACTCTCAGTGTGAGTGCTCGGAATCTTCATCAGGTATCAGTTTTACCGCGTACGACAGTGGGCAAAAATCTTGAATGCAATAGAACTACTTGGCAACCTCGGATTGTCAGCCTATAATGCACTTTTATACGTAGAGATATGGGCCAGTTTTGATAGCCATGGCTTTTGGGAAACGCTTTTGGCAAAGTTCATCAGATAGTTCGCCTGTAGCATACGTTTTCCTACTCATGCTGAATCAGTTTATTGTTAAATTACATTCCTTGGGAAAACATGTCGCTTTGATGACAGTGTCGATTGATTATAAGTTGATAATTAATTTAATCGAGAATAATCAAACCAAATTTTTTTTTCGATCCTGCGTGTCGCGAGAAATGATGCAAGTTAACTTAGGTGGCAAAAGTTAACTTACTTCATCTTATGTCCAGTAAGATCAACAAGTCAAGGGAAATCTGGGTGATAAACTGAAATCCTAAAATATCGCTCGTCGCATATTGAAGGCTTTAAGTTTGTTTAAGAAATACCTATCTTAATGCTTATTTCTTGCACTCTATCATGTTGTTCTCGCATATTCTACGTCAAAATGACACTCTGTAAAATCATCTGAAAATTCCTATTTGACTAAATTGTATACTATATTTCCTTTCGACCAAATGTCATATGCCACCTAAAGCAATCAAATTATTTTCGACCAAATGTCCATTCGACGAAATGTCCTTTCGACCAAATGTACTTTCGACTAAATGTCATTCGACCAAACGTCATTCGACCAAATGTCATTCGACCAAATGTCATAGATTCATGACGACAACCTGTAACGGTACAAACAAACGGGTTTCGAGGGAAACAAGGTAAACATCCAAAAAACGGGAAGGGGTATACGAGGAGGACAAGCGGAACAAAAAGCATATTATCAAACAAAAACGTCGATTTGCTTCAAAAACTTGTAAACAAGTAACATGCAGTCAAAGTCCAGTCTACCCAACACATCTCTCATGTCTTCCTTGTCTGGTTTTCCTCGGGCCCTGAGAGATGTACATAGATTTGATCTGGCAATTTCGTATTCGGGGCAGTACCAGACAACATGGTTGATGTCTTGGTATCCAGCTCCACAACCACATCGATTATTGTCTTCGAGCCGTATTCTATAGAGATGCGAGCCTAACGAGTAGTGGTTGGACATCAGCCGACACATTATTGAGCTTGAGCTTGAGCTTGAGCTTGATTGGCCGCCCGTGGATGCACTCCAGTATCGCCAGATCAGCTGCACTTACACAAGGAACCAACCGAATGACTGCTTGGGACTAACAGGCATCCTCAGTGTATAAGTGCTGGTGATCTTCTATTTTTAGGCAACAATGGCACCTGCCACGTCAGAATGCAGACCAATGAGGGGAAGGGGGAGGAATTGATGATGCATTGAACTGACTCCCACGTAGACCGTATATTCCACTGCATCCACGTCAGTTTATGCGGGAGTGTATGGATTGGGGGAAAGGCATGGGCAGAGAGGTTTGCTTTTGTGGTTAGCAGACTGCCTATGTATCGGGCGTAAGAAAGGCGTGCGCGTGGAAGTAGGAAGCGTTAGGGAAACGGTTTCTTGTCCGTCTCTGGTTCTAGCGTTTGCTATGAACGAATAGTTTGAGTGGGATATATTTAGAATGGAAGATAGAAGCAAGTGAGAGATATACAACTACAAAGTACGAGGAAAGGGATGGGCCTGGGATTGCACCCATGACCTTCTGCATATGAAGCAGAAGCGGTAGCCATCAGACCACCAACCCCGTCGACCCCTGGACATCAGCCGACACATTATTTTGATAAAGTCGCGACTTATGTTCATCCCTTTAAACCACGACTTCTTTGACACCTGCGGGAGAATGGAATGTAACCACCTGCCCAAATCCCCTTTATCCCATTTTTGTTGCCAACTGAGCAAAGTCTGCTGACGAGCAATTGTAAAAAATTCTTCAAAGGCGATTTGTCGATCATAAATATCGCCTTTCTTTTTGAGACTAATGCAGATAAAAATTTGATTTTCACACATTTTATTCTTTTACTTATCCAGAGTAAATTTTGAATTTTGAGCGATTTTTTCGCTATCTTTTTGTTGATTGTGTTACATTTCTGGAAGCTCTTCTTATCAGTATTGCACAAATCGCGTACATGCAATAAAAATCTGAAAAATTATATTTATCATTGCCGATACGATAAATGATCAGACTATCACCAATTTTTATGTTATAAATTTTATTTTTATTGAACATACCTTAAAAACTATGATTTTGTGAAGTTATAGTGTGTGGAGAGAAAAAAAAAGCGATTTTTACCATTTTGTCGAATGTTTTCTAGCAAAGTCAAATGAAATTTCAAACAAAAAATCTTGTGAAACGTCATTGAAGGATTTTGAAAAAATCATCAATTACTAGTTAAGTTCCAACAAAACGCAAATGTAGGGTCTGTGCTGGCTAGATAAGAATTGATTTTCTAAAATCAAAAATAATTATTTGTTTGAAAAAATATTGTGATTCTCGTTATCAAAGTCGTGCCCATACTTTCTGGAACACCCTTCGTGAAGTTTTGATAATCTTTGCATATCCAAAAAAGTTCAAAGCAATTTGTTTTTTTTTTATAACGCTATAAAAACTCTCATACAGAGTACTTGAGTACATACATACAGAGTACAGAGCTTTGTTTTACCCACTTTTTCATACTTTCCCGATGAAGTTTTGAAATTATTTGTTCACACAAACACAGCGTAACCCTTGAGAAACAAAATGTAGAAAGAATCACTCAAATCCGCTGACCCAATCTTAATCTTGATTCGTGACATACAAACAAAGATCGAAAGATATTTCGGAAATGATCCTTTATCCTTAATGACTACAATACTCTACAAACTGAAACAAGTAATACAAATTGTCAAGTAAATCAATGTCATGTTGATTCATTAAAGGCTTTAAGGAGGTTTCTTGTATATTCCCATTTCTTTCCCATCAAGGAGGGCAGGTTGTTGTTGTTGTTTGAGAGGGTCTTTAACCCGAAGGTCATTCGTCCCTTTGGAAGACAGGGGTGATTTGAATTGAATTTGAAACAAAATCCGGAACTATGAACAAGTACAAAATGTTTAATGCTTGTATCAAAAATATGACTCACTAATGATTTTTCCAGAAAAAATTATCAGAATCTATCGAACGATGGACCCTTGTATTCGTTAGTAAATAAATATTCTGGTGTACAAAGTTGTAAACATTACATAAGCTATGAACATTGACCTAAGCCATCCTATAAAAAGTCCACAATGTTTCCATCTGGATCTGGAAGCTACTGTTGAAATTTGGGAGGAATTCGGCATCTCTAATAAGGGTGGAAGGGGGCCTAACCGAGCCCGAAGTATGAGTGAAGAACATTTATGGGAATAACGGTTGTAATCATATTCAAATCTTCAAATCAATAATGAAAAAAATCATCGACTACAGTGCCACCTATTGTTAAAAAATGTAAATAGGATCGTTTTCACATATATTTGATCGATTTTTTTCATACAAACTTTTCTAGCTCGCATTCCCGTCTCGAAACCTCGTCTCTGAAGCCCCGATTTAATTTGGGGAGTGTAACTCAAGATTTTTACAAGTTATTTTATTTTGATATTAAAATGGGCCACCTTTATAAAAGGTATCTATGGGGTTTTACTTGCCATATAGTGGATACATTAATATGTTTTCTCAGGTTTTCCACTAAAACAAATCTAAAATCTGGGATATATTCAAATTTTCAATTTGTTTCGAAAAAAAATCGAATTTAGTTTCATTTAACAGTGCCGTGTTTCGTTTCGCATCCACTTGATAAAATTGCATACCCTTAGCATCCTGGATTCGTTGGTCAGCATTCGGAATTTCCTTTGCAATAAAAATGGCCTACCCAGTAGTTGAGCGGCGAACCAAAATCGCTTCTGGTGTAGAATGTCAGAAGCTAATGAACATTTGCCACATTACGCAAGTGCTGTCCGGCACCGAGCACCGATGTAGGTAACCGGAAAAACCGCAAGAAACCCATTCTTCATGCCGGAGGGGAAATAATAGCCTCAAAAACTAGCATCCGTAGAGTGACACCGGCTGAATGGTGGTTCGGTTTTTCATGTTTACCTCCCTGATAATTATTATTACAAATTTTAGCCATTAATAAAAGCCGCAATTACAAATGTAAGCAAACGAGCGCGAAAAACGTTACAAAACAGGTTCCCTTATGTTTTATCGACGAAGGACATTGAGAAGAAGGCAGGAATGCACAAAAGTCCCGTAGCGGGCAGTTTAGCTGGGCGGATTAACTTGCCAACCTGGTGGCGTGGCGTGTATCGCATTTCCTGGAAAGTGAACGAAACCTCTTCTCTTGGGCCGACTCTTGGCTTAGCGCTTCTAATCGGCGACCAGTTTTCCCGCTTTTCAACATGTTCCAGTTAATAGCAGTAAATTCTTATTCTTGGTCGTAAAATAAATCAAACCTTTTAGCGGCCCCAGATTGGAGACCCACATACTCATGTGCGATGGACGGGTATATCTTAGTGTTACAATGAAGATGGACGAGCTAGACCAGTTTTTATCGGATTGGTACCAACATTGTCCGACGTATTATTGACTTGCGCTTGACGGTACTTTGTAATATTGTGATATGTTGGGTGAATTTGTTACAAATTGTACAACTGGAAGCATTTAAGAAAATGTTTGAACTAAAACTACCTAATGAATTCAAAATGTGCAATGTGTAAAAGTTTACATTTGAAATATGCCTTCAATGGATGATTTAAGTAAAAGTGTAAAAAAATAAATTATAAAAAAGTAGTATAAATATTTTTCCTATACAACTACATAGAAAAATACAAAAACACTAAAACAATATGGAGAAGGTTTATTTTTTCCCAGCTGCAGCAGAACACAAAGCATTCTCACGACCAGACCACACAGCAAGCATCCATAGGAACGATGACAAATCAAAATTTCCCGCCCATATTTCGAATTTTCTACGATTGACTCTGCCGCCACATGGCCGCAAGTCTCCATGCTTAATATTGCATAATGTTGCGAAAAGGTAATTGCAATGCATCGAATGAAGCAAATGAGTTTTAGTGTTCTATGCATTTTCCGTTGTAATAAACTATTCGTTTTGATGGTAGGAAAGGCAATAAAGAAAAAGCACCAATTTTGAGCAGCCCAAGAGAATATATTTCAAAGAAATGTATGGAAAACGTATTATGCACAATATTTACGACAAATGAAAGCTTTTAACTCATATTTGTGGGAAAAATTCTGAACTATGCCGCAAATATTTTTTTGCCTAATGTTTTTAGAGCTTAATTAATGTATAGTTTCAGTGCTAGTAATCGACCCCTTAGTAGTTGAGATTCATTCTCGTCGCTTTTTTTTTTGCAATAATACCTTATGGATATACGTTTTGTGCAGCCTTTCAACAAGTTTAATGTCTTTACTTCAAAGTGCACTTTTAAAACCTACAAAATCATTCGATTTAGCCCGAACGATACGCATTTGAAAAACTGCTGTCCTTATGCCTATTATGAACTCTCCCGGGGTTCATAATATGAATGTTTACATTTTTGACGTTTTTTTATGGCCCCTCCATTCGATTTCCATGTTATCTGGCTCGATAACGACGGGTCTATTATGGACCCACCTGGAAATGCTAATTATAATTATTTTAATTATTGACCCTCTTGTGTAGTTTAATTTACAAAACTGTTTAAATATATTTATTTATGATCTTAGATTAAAAATTTTGTTTAAAACTGCTGACTAACAATGCAATCGAAGTTCCTCGGTGGATGTTTATAGGAATTGAGATTATAGGTTGATTTAAGTGTTAATTTTAAGTTTTTCTTTAGAGGATCCATAACCCGATTAACACATATGTTATAATTCAGTCGTATCAACTCATATATGACCAAATCTAATCATATAATAGTTATTCTGCATCAATCATAACAAGTGCGCTACTTGGGAATACGCAAAGAATCCATAACCAGCATCGGCTCCCTCGATCTATTACATAAAATTTATTTAGACTACATTTTATGTAGTCTTTTAACGTTCAACGCTCCCTCATCGTAATCATCGTCATCATAGAAACTTCAACAGCAGTTTTTCTGTTCAAAACTGAATTGTTTTCGACGAAAATGTGTTCACTGTGTTTCGGTTGGAAAATAGAATACAGTGAACAAATTTTCATGTGAACTTTCATGAATTTGAACGAAAAAACTGCTTTTGAAAATTCACGGATCCTGCCCCCTTAAACACGAAATGATTCATGTAGATCTGCTACATGAAATTTAAAAATTATACCCTATAGGATCTAAGAATGGGAAAGTATTAATTGGTCGGTGTTCAGACAGACCGGACTAGATTATATTTTGCTGTTTTTAATATACGTTAAGGACTCCATCAATTCTGATTTTTTCTAATCTAATTTTGATTCAGATGTATCATCGAATAGATAAGTTTCATTATTACAGCAATCGATGTAAATATTTTTATATTTAGAATGCTTGGGGTACGTTAATCTGAAACCATTAAAAACACTTGGTCTAGTCTGTCTGAACACTAACCAATCCATAGGCAAATGAACAAATCTATAAATTAAGGTTTTCAGAGATTTTGAAAAGTTTTCTGATCTAGTATGTTTAATCAGATTTTCCCATTTCAGAATACTTGAACAATGAATTTTATGATAACTTGACCAACTAAAATGAAAACAAGTTATAAGTAATATGATTGTAACGGCTAACACACCATTTCTAATCTTGCAGTTCTCGCGCGTTCCGCCAACATCAAAACCATCACGCTGATTTTTTGCACAAAAAGCGAGATTTTTCCTCTAGTGTTGTACAAAATACTATCAATGGTTTTACTACTATATTTATTACTGAAGTGTTGACTAGGAAAAAAATGCTAACATAAGCGAGGATATTTCGATTGATATGGGAGAATTGAAGCTACTAATTTTGGCTCTGTAGTCTTGGGTAATCAAAACGACTGTTTTAGATTTTCCCGACGATTCGACTCTAATCCGAGTCTTCTTCATGAGAAGACTGTAATTGGGCTTGACTAGTGGTAGGATTACATAGGTTTTAAACTGACTTACATTCTGTTTAGTCATATTTCGTAGGGTAAAACTGTCGATGTCAAGTTTGGGGAAATTTATCGGCTAGCCGCGGCTGTGAAAACGTGTTGAAACATTATTTGACATTTGAGATTGGCTTAATTTTTCACCTACATAATTCTATTATGTGAACTGTAGCCTATGTTTTTAAAGGTTTCACTAAATAGTGCCACTACTTTACACTGCACTTGTGAAGGCGGTAACGGTTGGTTCAAAGATGATGGTTCCCCAAACTTGACACCGATAGTTTTATGTTATTCCATACGAAATACGACTAATCATACCACTGATCAAACCCAATTACAGTCTCCACCCGAAGAAGACTCGGATTAGAGTCTGAACGTCCAAAAAATTCTAAAACAGTCGTTTTGATTACCCAAGACTGCAGCGCCGAATCTAGTAGTCCCCAAATTACTTACGTTTTCACAAGTTCAAACTCTGCTGGTCGAGGATATTTCTTAACCCTCCGGTGGTCGAGTTCGAGTGGTTACGCGTTGTACTTTATACAACACCCTTGGTTTTTCATGTTCAGCATGCAATACCTCGCGATCTAAATAATATATAGAAAAACCATCTTCGACAAAGTTGTTTAGGAGATCAAGTGCTGGCATGCAGTGATTATCTAGTTATGGAATTCCTTCACCGTATTAGGCAAAGTTGTTCAGTACCTCAAAGGCTATCATTATTTAAGGCAAGATATTCGAGATTTGGCCACTAGGCGGCGCTAGTGCACACGATATTATTTTGCGGATATCTCAGGACGCTGACTACTTAGAAACCAGCGTATTCGGCAAAGTCGTTCAGTAGCTCAAGAATTATCATGGCTAGAGGCAGTTAATCCAAAATTTTGCTGTCGGACAGCGTTTGTGAGCATGAAACTTTTGTTTTTGAGATATCTCAGAATCTTGACCACTTATGAAAAAGGCGTCTTCGGCAAATTTGTTCAGCAGCTCAAAGGCTATCATTGTTTTGAAATCTCAAATCTCTTGGCTTGAATAATGATAGCCCTTGAGCTACTGAACAACTTTGTCGAAAACGCCATCTTTCTCAGTCGTCAGGATCCTGAAATATCAGCAAAATAACATTTTAATGCTCACAAGCGCCGCCTGGTGGAAAAATCTCGAAGCTCTTACCAAAAATAATGATAGTCCTTCAGCTACTGAACAACTTTGCCGAAGACGCCAAATTTCTAAGTGGTTGGGCTCTTTCGTGTTCCCTAACCCCACCTGATGGCAAATTTTTGAATCAACTTGCCCGAGCAATGATAGCCCATGAGTTAGGCCATCTTTCTAAATTGACAGGCTCCTGAGATATTAGCAAAACAAAAGTCAAAGTTTCATACACACTAGTGCCACCTAGAGATCAAATTCCGAACCTCCAGAACAACTCAAATTGTAGTACTCGAACCGTATAAAGTGCGGTCATTATTATGCGACTTCTATGTACATTTGTTGATTTTAGCGCATTATAAAGGGTTCATACTGCAAACAAGAACTGTTGATTATTGTTCTAAAGAAGATTTTTGAGGAATACATTTTGGTTTGATGCTGATAGGTATTTTTGTTTTAAAATGATAGCATATAAATCACAACAGCGCGACAGACCGAAGGTTAATCGAAAATTTCTCGAATTTTCAGGACTGAAGATCTTCGAGTAAACCACACGTGCATTGGCGTTTCCACTTTTTATCTCAACAATATATCTTGCTAAAAATCTCAAAAAATAACCACTTGATACAACTTTAAGATTTTCCCAGGCACAACGTTATAACTTCTTACGAAAACTTTTGTAAGAATAATACATGCTAAAAGTTTAAATTTTAAATACAAACATTATTATTCCAGGTTTTTTGCCGGACTTTGAAAAATTTCCTTGTGAATTATGACAAAAATCATTAAAAACAAATTATAATATCTCCAAGAAAAACAAAATTTATCAAATATGTAAAAAAATGCTCTAAAACAATATTTTCTTTTTATATAGAAAGAATCTATCTATAAAAAACATTTAAACAACAATGTATCTATTGAAAATTTGATAAAAAATACGTAAAGATCCTTGTAATTTTTATTTATCTTAAATTACAAAAATGGTAATGGAATCTTCTTATATGAACATTTGGCAAAATAATTAAAGAAAATGGCGTTGCTACTACACAGCTAAAAATATGTTGTAAATTTAAGTTTATTTTCATGCACATATTTGAAGCATCAAAATAAACTGAAATGTCAACTATAAATCGCTTATTTTTCAATTAAATGCAATTTAAATTTACACGATCAAGCATCTTTGGTTGAAAATTAAACAAAATACAGTAAAAATAAATGGATTTAGTTTATTTTTACTCTATACCTCAGTTTACACTACATTGGAATTTAAATATTTTTATCTGTTTAGGATTCACAGAAATACTTATGAAGGCATTCAAAGAGAAATTTGTGAACATTTTCTTTGAGATGTTTAAGGATTTCTCACAGTATTTCTTAGCAGATTCATTTTACAGTTATTCTTAGATGTAGCTTTATGGAATTTTTTTTTAGAACGGTTACCTTCTCTTTGGGATAATACTATGATAAAATTCGTTGGCGGAATGCTCACAATAATTGCTGATAAATCATCGGAGAATCGAAAAGCTCAGTGAAGAAATTCTGGCAGATATAAAAAACACTAAAACAAGCTCTTTTTAAGTTTCCATTCCAATGCCTTCCTGCATACCGCCAGTAATTGTGTCGAAAATAATGTCAGCAAGACAAATCAGCTAGCCTTTCATCGAAAATTCTCCCACATGTATCGCTAAAATGTAAAAAAAAATCTAGAAATTATTAATCCACCAGCTATTGCTCAAAGTAAAAAATATTATTAATTCGAGCATTTTTTTTTAGTTTCATTTGAAATTTACATTGATCATAATTTGGGAATCATGTAAAACATTTCTTCAAGCATTATGCCAGGAAAAACATCGCGCCTTTAAGTCCTATATGCAAGATATAAAATTCTCCATAAATTCTGTTGCAAATTATGTATCTTCTCACAACATGTTTTCACATCTGGCTTCAATTTTAAACATAATTCCTGTAGGAATCAAAAAAATATGGAATTACTTCTAATTATAATACGTGAAATTAATCCATAAAAAATCCAGAAAAGAGCTCTGTAGAAATATAGGGAAATATTTATATAATGACTCCTAGATAACTTCCAGAAAAAAAATCATAGAATTTTTGTAGTACAGTAGTTTTTGAAGAAACAGCCGAATTAATTTATGAATTTGAAAAGTGTAGTATTCCTAATGAATTCCCAGAAAACATTGATCGAGGATCTCAAGAATAAATTGTTACTTTCTTGGAATCTAATGATCCTTGTATTTATAGCAGAAACATGGAACGAAATTCTAGGGAAAATTGTGCAAATTTCCATAGTTCGGAAAAACAACTTGGAGGCCTTTCTTAGCCGAGTGGTCAGAGTCCGCGGCTACAAAGCAAAGTCATGCTGAAGGTGTCTGGGTTCGATTCATGGTCGGTCCAGGATCTTTTCGTAATGGAAATTTCCTTGACTTCCCTGGGCATAGAGTATCATCGTATCTGCCACACGATATACGAATGCAAAAATGGCCACTTTGGCAAAGAAAGCTCTCAGTTAATAACTGTGGAAGTGCTCATAAGAACACTAATCTGAGAAGCAGGCACTGTCCCAGTGAGGACGTAATGCCAAGAAAACGAAGAAAATAAGAACAACTTGAAAAACGCAGAATTTTTATCAAATGTTCATGGTAGAAGCAATCCTGAAATCTACTTGAGAATTAATGTATAATTCACTCAATTAACTTAAGGAAATAATGGAGTAATATATGACAAAATATCAGGAGAATCTGTAGAAACATTTGAAGAAAATACACGAATTCTCTTGGAGGATTTTTAGAACAAAATTCAGCGAGATTCCCAATAGAAATTTCCTAATAAATATCAGCAATAATTTTTGGAGTATTCAAGAGAGTGCAAACGAACATTAAGATGGGAAGCAGATTCTGTCTCGGTTGGGACGTTACCTCAGAAAAAAGAAAAATTGTCACCTTCTCGAATGAAAAATTGATCCACATATAACTAGCTCATAAGTTCGAATGTTTTATAAAAATGTTTACACATGCTAAAAAAATAAAACTATGTTTTATTATATCATTCCAGGACACAACCGCACATCAACTTCTGAAAATAGTACATTCGCTCGAGGTAAGTCAGATGATAACTATCTATGTTAGTAGAAAAAATATGCCAAATTTTGCTTTGCGTAATAACGAAGAATTTTTCAAGCTGCATACTGGATTTCAGAGGCGCGACCAAGTTGAAGACTGTCGATAAGACAAACGCTACCGACCGAATATTAAATTCTTATAACATAATTACAAGCTGTTGTGAACATGTTTAATGCATCATTATCAATGAAGACAAATTCTTTTTACAATAAATAATTTTAGAAAATAGTTCAATGATTAATTACTGAACTACTCCAAGGATTATAAATAAGAGTTCAACAGTGGTTCTTATAAGATTTCGTTTTGGAGTCATGCTAAAAAAGTTTTAATGAATTGTTTCAAATATTTCAAACAGTTAAAGTGGACGCTACTAAAAAAGTCGACACTCCTATAAAGAGCACTAATCATAATCTACAAAACATAGCCTTTGTGATAACAGGGCCCAAAACCAATAAATTTCTATCGACCCTTAAACTCTCAACCGGAAGCCTTATTTTTCTACCTTCAAAAAAAAATGGCCTCGCTATAACTTTCTTGTTTTCCCATATTTTTGCACATATTTTTTTACAAATTGTAAAAACAAACTTCTAGTTTTAGAACATGTATCGATTTTGATCATCGGGCATCTGGCTCTAGAGATATTCCAAATACATCGAGAGTCTGATGCGTAGCCATAATCACCGTAAATATCTCAGTCAATAGTATTTCTTATCATGTTTAGTTCTTCCCTTCTATTCAAAGCAATCTGTTAATGAGAGACTGTTTTGAAAAAAAAACATTTCTATCGTTTTTAAGTAATAAGAATCTATGTTTCTGGTACACCTTTGGACTAAAAGGTCTTGGAAACTTCATGGAACATAGCCCAAAGTTACTCAACCGTTTTGCATGATTTTTAAAAGTGACACTTACTACTTTATTATTTTTTTTCTTTTTTTATGGACTAGACACAAAATGGCAGTCAAACAAATATTATATGGGATGTGTCTGCCCAAACGAGACCAATAATCAAAATTGACAGATTAAAAATAGTAGATCATTTTGGAAACATGCGAAAAATGTGGTGCAAAACTAACATGCGGCGTAGCTTGCTAATTCAATGTCTAGTGTGGTTAACGTGGACGTGTTGGAGTCTTTTAAACAAACGGTAAATGTAGTAAATAAGATAGCAATATTCTGATAATGATAAATTTTGACTTCATTTTCTGGCCAATGACTTCGGTCCATACAAATTTAAAAATTTGTTTATGGACAAATTAAGACGAAGAGGAAGGGCGGATCTTTAATCACCAACAAAAGACCACGTGGTTAATGGACAGCCCCATATGTCAAAACTAATTATACAAACCAATACGATAAAATTCAGATGATTCGTTCTAAAAATCAAATCCGTTCTCTCAAAAGCAGTGTTTTAACACTTGCATCCCTCTGATTCTACTAAAATCAGGTCTCAAGAATGTACCCGGTACTCTACAACGAATTAACTAAAACGATCTAGTTCAAGATGTGTTTGTTTGCGTACTCACGATTACATGTCTGCTATTGACCAATCCCGAGGGGTATTCATCCATTTTTTTTCTATGACGACTAACCTCACTATTAGAGTTAGACATATTACATTATGATAATTAGTTGTTGGTTCTGTGTCGCTGGAAAGATCATTTTTATTGGCAATAAAACTATTTAATTTCACGGAAAATATATGGAAGACACTGTTAGTCTTTAAATCAGATTAATATAGCAAAACTTTAAAACACCGTAGGCATTAAAAGCATACATATAAGTCTGTCAAATGGTTAGTTAAAATAATGCCCCATCGCACGGTGCACCACAGAGTGAAATACTAGGACATGTAGGAAAATAGTCGAATGCAGTTGGTAATCTCATATATTAAAGCGTGGACAGCCCCACCGTTAGGGGTCTACTGCATCAGCAGGTTTCTTGGCACTGAGAGTTGTACCGTCGAAATGAGCTGCAGCATAAGTGTCCATGATAAATTTGCCTCGTACGCACTGGGACATCTTAAGGTACCAGCGGGCGTCCACCGGACTGGAACAAGGATGGAAACTAAACTAACGATGCCTGGAAGTGAAGAAAAAACAGCGAAATGGCCTAGAATAAAACCGAATGATAGCCATTTCTCATCTAGGAATTTGTTGTGGGTTTCTTGAGATATACGTTGATGCCATTGAGGAGAACGTCTGTGGAAGCTCATTTTTTGTTCGTACGCTCGCGTGTGCAGCCACAAACAACTACCCCAAAGGGCAGTCTCTAAATAGAATTGAAAATTGATCTCGTCTTCTTCGTACTTCGCATTCACAAACATATCATGTTTATTGATTAAAATATTTTTTAACTACAGATCGTGAAGTGAGAGGGTCATCTACAGATTTTCACACAAAATCCTTAACTTACTAGGTATTCTAACAAATTACTTTTACATCTAGAGGTGTGCGCCGCCTCGTCACATCGATTCGATTATTTAAAAAAAACGTCACGCTGCCGATAATTCGGCGGATCACACGAATTTTCAGTCACATTGGACATAACTGTACAAGAATGACGTAATTTTAAACTCAAATACCATCAAATTTACGTCATTTCATTTTTTGCATCGCATAATTTGCTTACCATGAAATTTACGTCACATGAAATATTAGTTTTTTTTCTTAGTGAATTATTTATTCTATCGAATGAGAATCATACTGCCGCCCATAACTGCATATTTGTCACATTCGACATTTTTGACAATTTCGAGTTAATACCAGGGAGAGTCACCAAATGGCAAATACTTTTGATCAACTTACTGAAATCTATGAGATTGTTCTAGATAATTTGATAAAAAATTCAAGTTGTTTTGTCACATTGGCAATTCTAACCGCGAAACAGTCACATTGATGTTATACATGAGCCTCATAATGCTCATAGCAACGAAATTTCTATCAGAATTATGTTCTGACTATTACCCAATATGCGATATGAGGGGCCTTCCTTAGCCGAGTGGTTAGAATCCGCGGCTACAAAGCAAAGCCATGCTGGAGGTGTCTGGGTTCAATTCCCGGTCGGTCCAGGATCTTTTCGTAATGGAAATTTCCTTGATTTCCCTGGGCATAGAGTATCATCGTACCTGCCACACGATGTACGAATGCGAAAATGGCAACTTTGGCAAAGAAAGCTCTCAGTTAATAATTGTGTAAGTGCACATGAGAATACTAAGCTTGAGAAGCAGGCTCTGTCCCAGTGAGGACGTTAATACCAAGAAGAAGAAGAAGCGATATGAGTTGTACAAAAAGTCACCCTCAAATAAGCACTTTTAAATTCTTAGTGATTTTTTGAAATATAAGTTTCCTCCCATACTGCAATAAAATGCAACTTGGTATTCCATTTTCTCAATACCTACTTTTGTTGAATGTTACAAATATGCAGTTATGGGTAGCATACTTCTAAATAATTTTCGTTTTCTCCATTCGACGTTCTGTCCTTTTCACGTTTTTTTTTTGTCATTTTGACGTTTTGGTATTCGACGTTTTGTCCTTTCGACGTTTTGTCCTTCGACATTTTGTCGCCTAACCTCGAATTTATAATATTCCTGTTCTATTTTACGTAAAGACTCAAATTTGACATACTATCTGGCGCCGTTTACAGAGGCCAAACTAAACCTTTTTGCCATTTTTTTTAGGTTTCGATTTAATATCTGATTTTGACGTTTATCTTTGAAATGAGATTAATTACCTTTTTGCAAAAAAGTAAAACTGATTACTCAGAGTCACCTTTGATTTTCAATATGGCGCACACCTCTATTTACATCCTTTCCATAAGATTTTATCATACCGTCTAAAACATGTTGGTCGTAGCACATAACATTGAATCAACATCCAGTGAATCTTCCCACCAATAAAATAAAATAATCTATTGCACGCATTATAAAACATTGAACTTGTATTCCCAGTATCTGGTTTTCATCAACTGGGATGAGTAAAAACTCACAAGATGCGTTAAAACTGTTGAACTTGACGTTGGAGAAAGATTCAAGATACCATATCTCCTATCCCCGGTACAGCAAGTTGTCCATGCAGAGAGATTGGAAAGGAACCGGTGTTATCTATTGCCAACTATGGTGTATGAGCATTGAGCATGATGAGCACCGTCTGCCAACGGCATCGGTCTATGGGGATTGTGAAAAAGCGGTACAGATGGAACTTGTTTTCGAAACTTGTTGCACGCAGTCTCTCACATCATCAGACACCAACTGAACTGAAGGTGGAGGAAAAAGTTGCACCGTGATTAAGTAAAATTAATAACAAACGACATCGCGGCGGAAAATGCTATTAACAATTGCGTTTTATTGAACGGACGCTAGTGGTCGCATGCGTCGTTTTATAGACGATTAGACGAACTTTTACGGACGATTTGGTGTGCGATGGTAAGAAAAACAAAAACGGGTTCGTTGCTTGCCGACCAAATAAGAATGCGTGTTTTCCTGGATTGTCAATTATGGAACTACCGAAGCGAAAGATAATTGCTACCATAAATCTGAAATATTCAAATTTGGCATTATTTTCTTGATAATTCTATATTTTGAAGCATACAGTTACAATGAGTCAAAACACATATACAAATTATGTTAAACAATCAAAGCTGTGGGCTTACCTACCAACTCAGGCAAAATAAAGGAGGCTTCAATGTGCTCATATACTGTTGGCAATCATAAGAACGATTATATCGATGTATATGCTTGGTCTTCTACAATTTCTATTGCCTCTGAGTCGCATGACCGATATAGCCATAACAAAATAATATAAAACAATCGAGGTCGATTCCTTCTCTATAATGGCAAAATATTAATAAAAATTTTAAATTTTTGGAAAATCTTTGCTATGTTATTATTTTAATTGAATTGCTTAGTTTTTACTGTCCCCACTCAATTCTCCCAATTTTGGTGAGACTAAAAAGATAGGAAAATATTTGCATCGACATTAGTTCATTGAAAAGTTCGTTCTTGACTTAATATGGACAGAAATCACACATCCAAGAAACTTTCATTAAATAGTAATATAGTTGATTAGATTTTCTATTGAAATCTCATCTAAAGAATACAGATGCGCGTTTTCAGTCGAAACCATGGGTAGGACAAACGTTGGAAAGTATTTGATGCCTAAGAAAGCCAAGAAAATTTTCAATCCAAAGAGATCTTAAAACCGTAAATTGTAAGTGAATGTTTTTTTATGTCACGGTCGTCACCACAAAACTAAAAATTTTCAAGATCATCAATATGAATAACTTCATAAGGAATCTATTTTTTAGTCATAAAATATACCAATTTAGAACTCAAATGAGTAACCGTTTTGCCTCAAATTCCGAATACTCGGTTTTTGTATGGCGATATGGTTGAAATGTTTCGCTGAAATATGTCATCAAATTACATGGAAATGGCAGTCAATTGCAGTTCATTTTTAACGTCTTCTAATCTATCTTATACCTCGGGAGTAGTGATGATTCTCTAGTTCCACACTCTTAAAACTAGCTCAGATAAATTTATTTGCGAAACTACTCATTTGTATACCATTTATTAGTGCTGTTCGGAATTTGAATCAAAGTGTTCAGAATATGAGACAGAATGAACAGAGTGTTCGCATTTGAATCAAAATGGATTTCCATTCCTTTCGTAAAAACGATACTAAACAAGTTTAAACTAACAATTTTATCGACACTTAAGTGTTCGGAATATGAGTCAAAATGGTAAACAGATTTGGCAAAAGTAGATAAATCTGCGCGCCTTCAACAGTCATGGAGGTTTTTTTAATATCCTTATCTACTTTGAAAATGCATAATTAAGAGGTGAATTTTAAAATGCCTGTGAGACTAAATAGATATGAAGCTAATAATTCTCAGAGAAAGCTAATTATCAATATTCGTAAGATTTTTAGAAAAGTGACGATTTGCTGGAACTCCACCAGAAATATGATTGAAGAACCTTCAACAATTCCACAAGCATTTTTAATATTTCGAAAAAAAACATATTTCAGATATTATTCTCTGAACTTCTCTATGAATCATGTTACAAAACGTCAGTGGGTCAAATAAATGAATCTCAATGGATTCATTATCAAACACTTCCAGAATTTCCTACGGCAATTGAGAGGCGAACTTTTACAGTTCTGTTGAATTTGTTCGGAGACTTTTGTAAATGTTTTAAAAGATAAATCATCTAAATCCGATTATCCAGAGGTTTCCTGGTATAGGGTCTGATATAGAAAGTATGGGCGCGACTTCAATAACGAGAATCACAATATGTTTTCGAACAAATGATTATTTTTATGTTTTTGTATTTATACTTGGGGCATTTTAAATGCTGCCTACAAAAATTTTGTTTCAAAAATAAATTTTTACGTCAAAATTTTTTATTTAAAAAAATAAATTCTTATCTAGCCAGCACAGCCCCAAATTTTAAGTTTTGTTGGAATGATAGTAATGAATGATTTTTTAAAATCCTTCGATGTAGTGAGTTCAAGTACATTGTATCTAAGACGTTCCACAAGAATGTTTGTTTAAAATGTTAATTGGCTTAGCTAGAAAACATTTAACAAAATAGTTCAAATCTAAAAAATCGCAAGTTTTTCCTCTACGTACGATAACTTCACAAAATCATAATGTTTCAGGTATTTTAAATATAAATAAAATTATTTCATTTCAGATTTACTTGTGTCAAATATCTATACTTTTGGATAGGCATCAAAAACTTGGTTTTGACGCTTTCAAAAATCGACCACAGCTGAAATCGGATTTTTAGTTTCTGTTCACTTTTCATAAGTACATTTTAAATAATTTTAAATTTTCCAATATAATAAGTGATAGTCTGATCTTTTATCGTATTGGCAATGATGAATGCATTTTTTAGATTTTTATTGTAGGTACGTACTTTATAATCCAGCAAAAATTTTGTACAACAAAGTCGCTCAGAAATAACGCGATTTGTTCAAAACTGATAAGAAGAGGTTCCAAAAATGTAACACCATCAATAAACACATAGCAAAAAAACCACTCAAAATTCAAAATCTACTCTTGATAAGTAAAAGAGTAAAATGAGTGAAAACCAGATTTGTATCTGCATTATTCTCGAAATGACTGTACACCTGATATTGTTTTTGCACGAGGAGTACTTACCGTGCAAAAAAAGTTTTCAGTTCAAAATAACAAAATCCGCGCAAAAAAAAGTAACACCAATTCTCGAAGTTTCATGCAAAATTAAGGTTCTGGCGGAAAAAAAATATGGAAACTTGTTTTTGCAATTTCTCATCTCACTCTGTTGTTTTATTGATTGAACTGTCATTATGGGGACAAGGTTGAAACCTTCTTTTATGATTCATGATTTGTAATATGTACGACAATTGCAAATTTTTTATCCCAAAGCACTTCTTCCTAGATAGCTCTAGAACAGGGGTTTTCAGCATTTTGGCTCGCGGAGCACTTTTCGAAATAAATTTGATGTGCGGAGCACTTGCTCTATATCACCAATTCGTTTGAAATCTGGATTTTTTGCATACTTCAATTGACCCAATTCCCGAGAATCGTGAAATAAGATTTTTGTTGGTCAATCTTTGATTAATTTTGAATTTATTTTAAACCTTTATTTCTAACTAGTTGTCACGGCAAACATTGTATTTCCACGAAGTATTATTATTATTAACTTTATTTCTGAGACTTTCAGCCCGTGGCTGATTCGTCTTTCCACGAAGTAGGCTCTTTAATGTTTTGCAAAACTACACTAGTTACAAAGTGATAGTTTCGTTTCCCCTGTTTTTTTTTGGCATTCCCGATGAGTTACCTTAATGTTATAGTCACATGACCACGTCATCACATTATATGAATACAGCACTGGAACTACTTTCAAAATCTGATAACCTGTTATTGAGCCAACTCGTGACATACATACACCATTTAATTTTAATTTATATAAATCTGAAAAGATCTGTTTTATTTTATTGAGCACACTTGTTTATTTCAGGCTGTAACAATTAGACATCAAAATAAATAATCAAAATAAACATCAAATCCCATTTCCTTTTTTGTCAAATATTTCAAAAATTGAAAATTTGAACTAGTTCCTGTGACAAAATATTTCTTTTTTAAGCTTTTAATAATGAACTGAATAGATTAGCCACATGTTCAACACTCACGGATATATTAAAAATTTAGATAAAACTCGTGAAATATTCCTATTTTTGTATCACGTTGTCACGTTGGGCTTCGTGGCCTTGCGGTTAGCGGCGTTAGTCGTCTAGGCGTATTGTGCCACGGGGTGGGGTTCGATTCCCGCTCCAGTCGGAGAAAACTTTTCGTCAAACGAAAAATTGATCGCTGGGCTACTGGGTGTTTCGTGTTGTCCGTTGCCTAATGTTAGTGATCGTTCAGTCTGTGCAGTAGACTGGCCCTTAAACAAAAAAGTTGTAAAACTCAAAGGCGCTCTCTCAAAATTTCATCTCATTTGGTTGCTCCCACAGCTGGCGCATTCATTTTGAAGTTTGTATGGAATATTCGTTTCAAATATATTGAAAATTCGTTCCGTATACCAGTTAATCGCGTTCAATTCAGCCCAGAATGGCAAATTCACTAGTTTATACCCTAATGAACATAGTTGCAGAAGGTTGTATCTGGATTGAAGCATATTTTCAATAACCTTTCAGTTGTTGAAAGTAAGGCTTAGATCAGCACTTCCGTACAATCACTTATATGCATGCACCTTGTGCCCCAGCTCGCCCAACGTCATAGGTGGCTATGATGCGTTCAGTGGCTACCACCCAGCTATGTTCCAGAAATACTAAGCATTATTGCAAATCTGCTTCAGATAGGTAAAACACCAGCTTTTTCAATTTTAATCATCATATCATTCAATTTTAATCATGGTATCAAGTAATGTTTTTGACATTCTGAGTTCAATTGAACGCGATCAATATTTTTCCTCACCCAAACAGGAGATGATGTGCTGTTTCCCATATGTTTGAACTGGAAATCCCATATTAACCCCATATGTTTGAACTGGAAATCCCATATTAACTTCAATTCAAATGCGCCAGCTCATGGAACGACCAAACGAGCTGAACTTTTCAGGAAGTCTTCCTCTAACCCTAAGGAATAATTCTGGGGGGTGCCCCGTGGAATTATACAACTTTATTTTTCTCCCATACTAAGCTGGGCCAGTCTACTGTGCAGTCTATGTGCTGAAGACGGTGTAAATTGTCTTTTTTTTTTTAATCTCGATTATTATCAAAATTGCACACTTTAATTTTTTTTTCGACAAGGACAAGTATCCCGACAAAATTTTCCAACCCTAAAAGTTTCAAAATATCCCGTAGGGGAAAATTGTATTTCTCCAACTTTAAGGCAAATTTTTCATACTGAATTCAAGAAAAACCCAATTTTGCATCCAAAACTATTCAATACGCGAAGCATGGGAGCATTTAACTTATAAATAACGAGCGTTGCATGCTAGTCCGTTGTCTAGTGTGGTGCTTCCTTCAAAGGGCATAAATGCCCACTGGAAGCATTAACGTGTCAGTGTATTTTTAAATAGCCGAGGTACATAACGAGTATGTAAAACTTATAGAATCCGTGTTTTGTCATCCACAGCCTCGAAAACATCATAATATAAAAATTAAATAAAACAATCTCAAAATTTTAAAGAGCACAAATGACTTGTAACAAAAATATAACCAGAAGCTTGTAACAAAAATATAATAACATTTTATCAGAATATGATATGCATATCATATTATAATATAATTTTGTTAGCCTCCGTTAAACACAGAACATATTAAAACAAAAATATAACACAATGTGTTTTATTTCTCTTGAATATATATTTTTTGTGTTTATTTTTAACAACTTTATAGCAAAATTAAATAAAAACATATGCATTTCAATAATATGCTTAAAAACTTTTTCTTTTCCTTTAGAATAGTGATAACTTGATATTATAATGTTGTATCCAATTCATCCAACTTGAGTTTTTGATTTACAAGGCAAAATATATTTTATTGTTTGTTCTTGAGCACTATTCTTCAATATTTTAACATTTACACAAAATCTAAATCTATAGTGGTGTTAATCAGTTCATGTAACGTTTAGATAAATATTTACTAAATGAAGATAAAATTGACTTACTTTGTTCCATTTGGGAAGAATGAAACATAAAACTCTTAGATTTGCCAAACTATTACCGTCTACTATTATAGTCCAATTTTAAATTTCTTGTTTTATATCAAATCATATTTTTTTTCTGTCGATTGCACCAAGTATCATACTTTGTTTGAATTGTCATATAATTTATCAAAAAGCTTGTAACTGAATGAGTTACCCTGTGTATTAGACAGTATTATAATCAAAATTTGTATCAAATATTATATCATGGTTTGATATGCTTTTAATAGAATTAAAACACATGTTGTTATGTTTATGTTATTATTCATATACTTTGTGTTATAATTTTAGTTATTTCAACAACATCCTACATCAAGTTTGTAACAACCTATGTTCGTAAAAAAAACCTTATAACATAATAACATGTGCTGATATAGTTTTGTTATATACCCTTAGTCGGGTAGACAATAAAACAGTGATATTTAAAAAAATATCTTGGTGTGACTTGCCTTGGTATTATCAAAAACATATTTTGAAGCTAAAATATACGATACTTCAAAACAAAAGCACAAATTTTCAAATTTATTTATTTATTTATTTCGTCAATCATTTGTAGACTACATAGTTACATAGTTTCTTATATTCTAAGATTTCCTAGTGAGTTAAAATATGATTTCAATTTGATCCGGGGCATACTTAGATCAATCATTTCACAGTGCTCATTGTAAACAGACATCATTTGATTTAGAGGACTAAATTTGGCGTAGTTTGTACGATAACGATCTAAAGTAAACAAATTTCTGTGACGCAATTGTCGATTAGGAGCATAAAAGTTTAATTTGGATAATAGCTTTGTTGAGTCAATACGTTGTGAAACGATATCGTTAACAAATGCGACCATGGCATATTCTCGTCGCTGTTTTAATGTCTGAATGTTTATCAACATGCATCGTGCTTTATATGACGGAAGAGGGAATACAGTCCATCCTAATTTGCGGAGTGCGTATAGTAAAAACTGCTTTTGAATCGACTCTATTCGTTCTTCATGTGATTTCAAATATGGGGACCAGACAACACTACAATACTCTAATATGGATCTCACATAAGCAACGTAAAGGGTTTTGATCGTATAAGGGTCTTGAAAATGATATCCGAAACGTTTTATCTATCGCGGAGCACGATCTGAAAACCACTGCTCTAGAAAATCCAAAGTATCTTCATTTTTGTGAACCTTAAGAATCATTTACAAACTATATCTCATTCAGAGAAACAAAACTTATGACAGGCTACAGCTTACGTTCATGGCGGGATACGACTATGACCATTGAAGTTCAATTTAATGGACGCAGTGGCTCTGCCAACCCAACAAAAAAAAAATTACCGTTGAAGTGTTTAGCTTTTCCGGTATCTGAAAAATTTACCGAAATCTGTCAAATGAGCTTATAGTGACGAACTATCGGTTCAACTGGTTATTCAAAACTTGTTGTCGTCATTTGTTTTTTTTTATTCTTTATGAACAATGGGTAGGACAGTCCTTTGGTAATCAAACTACATATCCTAAATTTCATATCCACTTCACTTCTTGCGCCTCTGTAAGAATCATATTTGTTATTCAAAACTCAAAAGGATATTGTAAATTTGGATAAAAATTATGATTTTTAAGGGTTTAACGTGTGTTTTCTATGAAATTGTAAAAGTCCAAAAATGTCATACGGGGAAACAAGAACAACAAGTTATTTATATTGATTTATGAACTGAAGTGTTCTATCGAACTTGATTTTAAATGCCATTCATGGGCAATAAAGTATCTATTTCGATACAGTATTTTTATTTCCTCATAAACTTATGAGGGAATCAATTATATTAAAATGGTCTCACTATTTAGAACTTTTACAGAAAATTATCTCAAAGATGGCGCGCCCCTTATTAATGGTAACTGATTCATTCTCTGAAAAAAAAAAACAAACAAACAAACGAACAAAGCCTTATTACTGATATTTGGTTGTACAATGTTAGCCTAGCCAAAAAGAATGTTGCTTTTACCATCATAATTCAACGTGCAGCATGTAACTACATCCATTATGAACGGATATATCAGCTACAAGTAACTGTTTCGGTTCCATATTGAATAAAATCGCGCCTATGAAATTCGTTTCGTAGATACAGGGACCGGTTAAAAACGTAAGTTGTTTCTGATGAGTAATTTAAAACTGTTTTATTGACGATCAAAACTGTTTAATTTAAAAAGCATTTATTTGGTTCAACTCAATAACTCAATAAAATATAAAAAAATATTGAGTTTTCGATTAATGATGAAAATTTCATTCTAACACTGAAATAATAGGGGATACCGCAACAATGGGCAAATGCCTTAGGATTGGCAAATATATTGTTATTCCGAATACTTGGAGTACGTTTTCCTGAAATCATTAAAAACACTTGATCCAGTCTGCCTCAATTGCGACCAAATGGATTAAATAAACTGAAACCAGGGCGCTAATCGTTTTCAAAAAAACCAAAATGCACAAATGCGGGAATACCAAAAACTACTTCAGTGTAAGGCAGATCGCTTTGTCTTTTGAGCACTCTCCAGCAGTTACATCGATGGTACTTTGAAATTTACGACATGAGCTGCTTTTGAAGAATACTTCAAAAATCTTCAAAATGATCATTTTCAGCTTTGAACATCGAAAGAACACACGTTGATCTCTTGATCCATGTTAGGTGAGACTCGAACGCGTTCGTCAAAAGAGCGAACGCAATATTTTCCATCTGTTGTGATCTATGTATCAGAGCTCGCGTTCTGTATCATAAGGGCGTAACTACAGCGATTGATTTTATTTGTATTTTTGTGATAGTAACTTGATCAATAAAATGTGTTCGGCTGCTTTTGTTGAGCTGTAACGTAATTTGGTCCCGAAGAGAAAATGTATGAAAAAATCGTTTATTGCAGTTTACGCCCTATGTTCAACAAATCGCGAGAAATAACTCTTGTATTAATGAAATAAATAGTCTGCACATCCAGCAGAAACTGCAGGAGATCTTACTATCCTTCGAATGCGTACAGCAGGTGCTCATAATACGAAAGCAATTGTTCAGAATTTAACTGCTGTCCAAGCCGAGAAGTATATTAAATAGCTGCTGACAGTAAGCGCCCTGTATGCTGGAATGCCTCTGTAGTCTACGGCCGATCGCAGATGATGGACACTTAATTCCACGATTACGGCTGGCAGTGAACCGGCAGATTCTAAGATCCAGTAATCCTCTCGAATGCCACTTAGACCGGATGCAAATTACAATGCGGCTCATGGCGCATTAAAACGTACGACACCATCAACATTTTTACGAGTACAAATTAACTACTCCTGCTTCTTTACGGCCAAATAGTGCGACTTTCGAATGATTCGGCGTAGGTATCGGATTGGCAATGGACTTGTCGGGATGGGCGATATTTTAGCGGCTTATCGATCTCAATCGGCGGCAGGCATACCGGTTGATCTCTATTTTAAATTAAGTAGATAATTGTTATTATGGCAAGCCGATCGTTTGCAGATCTTTTAGCACGTAAGAGGTCAGAACGGTCAAACGGCTACCACTCTTCATATCAGGCGGCAGATTCAGCTGTTCAACAAGGATAATTGATCTAAAAAGGGCTCCGACCTTTTTCGATACTTCAACAATCTGATGGAAACAGTTTTGTCCGCAGCAGTAAGCCAGCAAGCCTTCGTCGTTGGTTTGTGGAGTCGGATTGGACTAAGCCATGATGAACATCCAAAGTGGATAATTTCATGGTAGCACAACAATCTGACGGCGCTGTTGTAGCATTAATCTGCTTGCTTTTGCTGCGGCGCGGATCTTCGGATTGCGGTCGCGAGTGGTAGAGGTAACTGTTCACGACGTGCGTTCCCTTCGTCTCTTTTGCTGCGGCCGTCAATGTGAAGACATGTAATAAGCTATCAGAGAATAATCATTACTCAATTATCATAAATCACTCAATTTATTGTTTAATTTTGCCGTGTGCCAGCTGGACGTTAAATTTCCCTCTCTTGGTAAAGTGACTGCATGATATAACTATTATTGCTTTGAATTCTATTCTTTGAGGCATTGGAGGTAGTAGAAAGTAGAATAGCAGTTATGTCGGGCCAAATCCAAATTTTTATCTCTGGTATCTTTTGTTGGCCATACACGGATAAAAATCTGATCCCCACACCATGATTTACAAATCATGAAATTTATAAATTGGTTAGGTCATAATATCACGATCACAAATCATGGCTCCTAGAGTCATAATCATGATTCCTCATAAGCGTAACATCCAGTGTGAAAACACTAAGCGGCGCACTTTGCTTCATCTCATTCGTATTGATCACTCCTAATTCAAGATAACGAAGCGGTTGAGTGGTAGAGTACGTGGTTTACAATCTGAAGGTTCTTGGCTCGAATCTCAATGTATGCTATTTTAAACTTTTTTTTTATTTTGTCAATCATAAACGGATGCACGACTCAGCATTTTTGGCATTTGAATCACGATTCCGTTACGGCAATCCGACTCATGATATCATGAGTCCAAATCATGGTGTATTTTCATAAGATGAAAACACACTAGAATCATGATATCATGAGTCATAATCTTGTTTTTGGATTCTGATTTTTACCCGTGTATCGAAATGTAAAATCATATCTTTGTCTATATTCCCACTTAAAATACATTCCAGTCTCCATGATCTTCTTCTTTCTGGCGTTACGTCCTCACTGGGACAGAGCCTGCTTCTCAGCTTAGTGTTCTTATGAGCACTTCCACAGTTATTAACTGAGAGCTTACTATGCCAATGACCATTTTTGCATGTGTATATCGTGTGGCAGGTACGATTATACTCTATGCCCTGGGAGGTCGAGAAAATTTCCAACCCGAAAAGATTCTCGACCGGTGGGATTCGAACCCACGACCCTCAGCTTGGTCTTGCTGAATAGCTGCGCGTTTACCGCTACGGCTATCTGGGCCCCTTTCCAGTCTCCATTAGTCGTTATTAAATGAACCGTCGTAGCTAGGCAATATCAAGTTATGAAACAGTTATCGGTGTGATTCCATACATCGTTTTTGAGTAGAGGAACATTTACTCATGGAGGTTTTGCTGTTGAAGTTTTTTTTGTCCATCACGTTTGAATTTGTTTTTTTTTAATCTTTGGATTACCATTGCTAAATGTTTAAACATTTAAAGTTTGCTATATTTAGTCCTTTCTACCGGCAACAATCCTTGTCGCTCGATTGACCATTCTTTCATAACTCTCAAAATACTGGTCAATGCTGGTATTCAAGGAACATGCGAGAATCTTGTTTGGAGTATTTTTGTTGTTAATTATAAGCCGGGTTCCAACAAAACTGAAGGCTTTTCAACTGGCCTTGGTCTTCTGGATTTTTTTTTTTTTTTACAAAAAGAAACCGACAGTATTTGGCATAGAGGTTCGATTGTAAAATTTAAAAAAAATTAATAATTCAAACTCAAATCGTATACGTTAGATTAATTATCAGAACTCCAAGTCTGAAACACTTTTTGCAAGTGCGGGTGTTCCATAAGACAGCGTTCTGGGATCAATATTGTACAATATGTTCACATCTGACTTACCTGAGTTGCCTTAGGGATGTCAAAAATCTTTGCTTGCCAAAGATACAGACCTTTACCACCAAAGGACGAATTGACATGTTATCACGATTAGAGCCCCGACCAGATGGAAGAAACAAGATTATTACAGAATGTGTTCCTCTGATATGATTTTTTTTATAACACCAGTTGTTATAAAACATGCACCGTTAGTAGTTAAAATAACAAAAATTCTAACAAAATTTGCACCAAATTAAACTTAAATATAGCAAACCCTGTTATAATTATAACAACATTATTACACAATGTGTTGCAAGGATGTTACAAAATAACAAAATTATTGCAAACTATGTTACTGTTTATGACACCGGATTTTATTTGCAACAAACTTATAAATGCGATGTTAAAAATATAACAAATGTTGTTATAAATGTGTTACTAAAAATATAACAAGTTGAGAACAAAGCCATCTTGATAACAAAATTATATCAATTTCTGTTATTTATAACTGCTGCTGTTAGGAATGAGTTATAACCTTGTTATGTGGTTCTGGGGGGGGGGTAAATTGGTCTGATAAAATTAAGTATCTAGGACTCGTGCTTGATAAAAATTTTACTTTCAAAAATCATATTGAGGACATTCAAGCCAAAAGTAACAAAAATATGAAATGTAAGAGTCCACTACATTTCATTTTTTTAACATTATTTTAGGTTATTGATATATTTCTAAAGCCGTTGAACAGTTTAAAAATATAATCAAAAGTTGGGATAAAATTCATTTTGATTCTGTGAGACAAGCTAAACCGTCACTGTAGGAATCATTCAATGCACATTTTCATCCAAACGAAGTTGCAATCTGATGTCTAAAGTCTAGGGTAAGGGATGCAACCAAACGGGTACATGAATAGAAATGCATCCACTTCCAGGAGCTTGTCTCGTGGTCTAGCATTGATTACGATCAGTTGCCCGGAAAGAGTCAACGACTGACTGGTTGTCCCGTAGATAACTCCGGCGATGATGGAAAACAGGTTACAGAATAGAATAACTTGTTAATTGTCAACCAACAAACGGGAGGCGGGAAACATTGGCGACGATGCGATGATTTTTGCCAACTAGTCGGTGACTGGTTTTCCTGAGCTGCGTGATTGGCTTCAATCGCGATTGCAGCAAACGAACTCCAACCAACTGTTGTTCGTTTCCAGTTAGAAATGGAACGACCCAAGGCGGAATGCTTTACAGAGATATCAACCCATACGAGATAAATAAAGATGCATACTCCTACTGGGTGACATTCAGCTTCAAAGGTGCCACTGCTGACACGTTGATTACTATCTTGGAATGCGAGCTTCGAAAACTGATGCAAGGGACCAGCGTTTGGTTTATGCATTGGGCACCCAGGGCTCATGAATGTAGAGATGTTTGAAAATTAAATGTAATGTTGTAATATAATGAAATTGAAAAATACGACTTGCCTTGGCAAACTGCAGTGCAAATAACAGTGCGTTTTTCCTTACAAATTAAAGACTTAACAAAGAATGAGAGCAGGTTTATAACAAATTGATAACTTAATTTGGTTAAAATTACAAAATGATATCTAATTTTTTTTTCCATTTGCTGGGCTGCCAATAACCGCATATTCGTCACATTCGACATATTTAAAAATTTTGAGTTTATACCGTGGGAAGTTATTAAGTCATGAATATTTTCGATCAACTTACTGAAATCTATAAGATTGTTAGAGAGAAAATTAAAAAAAAAATACAAGTTATTTTGTCACATTGCTGATTGTGAACGTATAACAGTCATCAGTCACTTATACATGGGCCTTAGAATATAGTAGCAATGATATTTCTATCAGCTTTATTTCTCGACTATTCACCCAATATGGCGCGCCATGGCATATGAGTTGTAGAAAATGTCAGCCTTGAAGAAGTATTTCTGAGTTATGAGTATTTTTTAGAAAATTTAGTTTTTTCCCATACTAATAAAAATACATACTTTGTACTCCATTTCCTCAATGCCTACTTTTGTATAATGTTACAAATTCGCAGTTATGAGCAGTGGGGATCTATCATGATTTACTCAACCCCTCTCCATGCAGTATCATTTTTCCACCGAAAAAATACTCAAATCGTGATAACTGTTTTGTTTCTTCATATCTAAAAACACTTCTATGTTTAGATCTGTGTCGATGATGATTATTGGTAATCTGGTTTTAAAGATATGCAATGCTCCTTGGAGGATCGATTCTCCTCATATTGCTATTGTTATTTCTTTGGCCGTTATATGGAGAGACGAATGATCTTCGGGTTAAAGTCCCTCTCAAACAACAACAACAATTTGGTCGTTATTTTGTTTTTAGTCAATTGATCAAAAAACTAAATATGGGCTTTTCTGAAAAGTTGCGTTTGTTTTTTCGAACAAATTGAAAATTACAATACGATGTTTTTTTTAGATTTGAAATGGTTCCTTATTTTTCATAACAGGCTCTCATTTAGGTAAAAGAAATGCAAGTAGCCGGACATAAGCAATAAACTGTAGAAACAAACTACCTTCTCGAAAAAAAAACTCTTATCGACCTCTGTATTTATTTTATATTATTTTTTCCAAAAAGTACTGGCATATCAAACTCATAAGACGCAAATGCTCCCACAACCATGATCATTAGTGATGCAAATTTTGAAAATTTTGCTCCCCTATGCTTAAACGATTTTAATTATAGAAAATAGCATCCTCCCAAAGTTTGAAGTGATTCGGAAGAAATTTGACTGGGCACACGCCATTTTAAGTTTATATGGAGATTACTATGGAAAACACCAATCTTTTGTGTTCAGCCCTCTATCTCTTCGTCATAATATTTTATGGAAAAGTGAACAAATTCTTCTAATGTGAAGACCACTTTTCGATTGGATGGCAGGATAAATTGCTATTCATAATCATAAAGTGGGTTTGCATTTTGCATGCTTAACCGACTGCTCGGCAGGCAACAGCGGTGCTCCTGGCGGGAAGAATTGATCAAAGTAATCCAGGCTACTATGTTCTACAGCAAAAAAGCAGTACCGTTTTGTCTCAAATTCCGAACAGACTCATATTCCGAACACCCGCTTTTTGTATGGCGACTTGGTTGAAATGTTTCGCTGAAATATGTCACTAAATAACAAGGAAATGGCAGTCAATTGCAATTCAATTTGAACGTCTCCAATATAATTTATACCGCAGGAGTAGTGATGATTCTGTAGTTTGAGACCAATAGAACAAGCTCAGATTAATTTATTTGCCAAATTATTCATTTGAATACGATTTATTCGTGCTGTTCGGAATTTGAATCAGGGTGTTCGGAATATGAGACAGAACGAACACAGTGTTCGGCATTTGAGTCAAAATGTTGTTCCATACTTTTACGTAAAAACTTAAGTATTGTTTAATAAAATCAACATAATTATTGCTACACCCAACAGCTAACAGGTAGACTTTGCGATGAAACTAAAATTTGCACAAATATCAGCTAATTTATGCCAGTCAGATGCATTTGAAGTCCCTGTTGACCTTAAGTGTTCGGAATATGAGTCAAAACGGTACTGCTCTGAAAGTAATTGAATGATCATCTCAGCATGATTTAGACTTTGTTATCAATCATAACGAATTATCCTTACGTTTCATCGAAATGTGGTCTTCGAAAAGTTGTAGCTGGGAAGTTTTCACATGAGATGAGTGTGTTCACTTTTCCATAGATTATTGTGACGAGCAGTTAGATGACAGAACACAAAAGGTTTGCCTTTTCCATAGTAATTTCCATATAAACTTAAAATAGCGTGTGCACAACCAAATTTCTTCCGAATCACTTCAAATTTTGTGAGGATCATTTTCATCATAATTGACATCGTTTAAGCATAGGGGAGCAAAAATTTCAAAATTTGCATCAGTCTAATGAGCATGGCAAAATATTTTATCGTGACCATGAAAAACGCGTCCTCTAAGGATCTATGACATTTAGTCGAAAGACATTTGGTCGAATGACATTTAGTCGAATGACGTTTGGTCGAAAGTACATTTGGTCGAACGGACATTTGGTCGAAAAGGTTTAGTTGCAACAGAAAGCATATGATATTTGGTCGATCCGACATATCGTGGAAAGGATAGTGCTCGAATCTAAATAGTATGGAAACAAAGTTTTGCGCTGACTACCGCCGAGATTAGAATTTTGTCGTTAATACAAGAGTGATTGAATAATTATAAAAGTATCAGCCATTTTACCAACAATCTATATGCGATTAGCAAAATTTTGTTATTCAAATTGATGGACGCTCTCAATCCTATTGATCAACCTCTTACGTTTTTGACGTTTCATGCTGCTTTTTCGTTCAGGCGTGTTCTACGATTGCCTGACTCGTTTGCCCTCATTCGATACATAAAATAAGCACAATTTTCATTTTTATTAATCCAGAGCTTCTACTGAAAACTCTTTTGTTCACCCGAGGTCATCAACACTGTCAGCAAAGCCATATATTTGCTTGAGGAATGTTATTTAGCTGTAAGTCACAATAAACCAATTGGTCATAAGTAGAGTTACCGCCACCTAACATTCACTATGCCATGAAGGTTTGTCTTAAAGAAAGTTTTTCCTGCCATTTTAATTGTGATTTCCACATTCAAAAATCTTTGCTACGTCGGTGAGCTGCAAGACCCGGAATTTAAAGAAAGGACCTCTCAGAATGCTCAAATCAGATGAGCTGATCTTCCTTACGAAGAACGATGATATTTCAAAAGAATAATATATAAAGAAAACATTATATTCACATCGTTGAGTAATAAAATAACTTGTTGAGCAGTTTTTCCAAGAATGATGAATTTTTAAAAGAATAATAAATGCACTAGAGCCAAGTATTTCAGTCAATGTACAAAATACTACTAAAAAATCACCTTAGAAATAAAAAAAGAAAGAAATCCTAGACTTTGGCATAACTTCAAATTACAAATAGAAAGGTACATACAATGTTAAAATAGGATTACATAAAACATCTTATTTTTAATTCAACAACTGGTAATAATTCATATTATTCAAAAGAATACGTTATCTTATCAACTTTGCAATACTTAGAAAACAATAATCAATTTAACCAAATAATTTATCAATAAACCAATTTAAAATCAGCTTTCAACCAAATTTACGTTCGACTCAACATTTTTCGACCAAAATAAAAGTTTTAAAGTCATTCGACCAAATGTCCTTTAGACCAAATGTACTTTCGACCAAATGTCATTCGATCAAACGTCATTCGACCAAATGTCATTCGACGAAATGTCCTAAAGCCGTCCTCTAAGACCATCTTTATCCGCTGATACCAAACAAACTAAGGCCTGTACTCGAAAAAAATGCATATGGATTATGTTTCGGCGTGACTACTTTATTCAATGACCTTTCCATCGCTGAAAGCCCGCATAGCATTTTAGGGGGAGGGGGAGTTTCACGAATTTGTGACGATGTGTGGCGATGGGGAGGGAGGGGTCCCAACTAGTAGCATTTTGAATCATGTCGGTAAAAAAGTAGGCTTTGGGACATTTCGTCGAATGACATTTGGTCGAATGACGTTTGGTCGAATGACATTTGGTCGAAAGTACATTTGGTCGAAAGGAAATTTGGTCGAATGGACATTTGGTCGAATTGCTTTGGAACATTTACTTTGGTCGAATGACGTTTAGTTGAACGAAAATTTGGCTGCTTATTTTTAAATGGTTTATTGAAAGATCATTTGATCATGGATTTCGATGATTATTCAACTGAACTTAAACTTTTTAGAAGTAGTTTTTTGTACATTGTACATTTAGCTCTAGTGAATTTATTATTCTTTGAAAATATCATCATTCTTCGACTGCTCAACAAGCTTATATTACCCAACGATGTGAACATAATGTTTTCATTATTTATTATTCTTTTGAAATGCCAGCTTTCTTAATATTGAACAACTGATGTTAGTTTGATGAAAAATTCAGAGAGAGTGCTCGGGATCTTTCTTTGAATAACGGGTTTTGCAGCTTGGGTAAGATTTTTGAAAGCGGAAATCAATATTACAACTCCAGTGAAAAAATGCTTTAAGGAAAACCTTTATGACGAAGTGAATGCTAGGTATTGGTAACTCTACTTATGGCCAAGTGGCATATTGTGACTTCCAGCTTAATAACTTTCCTCACGCAAATATATGGCTGTGCTGGCAGTGTTGATGACCTCGGGTAAAAAACAGATTTTGCTGTAGAAGCTATGTATTATTAAAAATGAGAAAAAGGGCTAATTCTATGTATCGGGTGAGTAAAACGAGTTGACTGAGGAGACAAAAGTCGGCTTGCTTTCATTTAGGACCAGCTTATCAGGAATCATTAAAAACCCAAGAGCTTAATCAATATGTTGGGAGGGCGTCCATCAAATTGGATAACAAAATGTTACTTATCGCATAGAGATTGTTGGTAAAAGAGCTGATACTTTTTCGGTTATTCAATCACCCTTGTATTCGCGCCAAAATGTTACTCTAGAAATATTCTATGCTTTCTGTTGCAACTAAACCTTTCGACCAAATTTCCATTCGACGAAATGTCCGTTCGACCAAATTGTACTTTCGACCAAACGTCATTCGACTAAATGTCATTCGACCAAATGTCTTTCGACCAAATGTCATAGATTCAAAAAAGTGGCACTGAAAAAATAGTGACAAATATTTTTTTTATCAAATTTGATTTTTTGTTTGAATATAGCAACGAGTTTTTGTTTGATGATTCAACTTCAAAAAAATATATGATGAGATCATAAGGTTTCTAATAAAAATCATATTTTCCAAATAAATGCAAACAAGCATATATCATGAAGCGTTAAAAATTTTGTGAATAATACATTGCACTCATGTTAAACAAATATTTTTATTAAATATTTAACAAGTAAATTATAAATCAATGCTTTATTAACATGGAAAATATTGTTTTCCATTTGTTATCGAAAAAAATAGAATGAACCGTTTTGGTTTTATTCTTATTTTCTGTTAGAGCTTTATTTTTTCAAAAGGATAAAATATGAAAATTTAGGCAAATATTCGTATTATCAGAGTAAAACAAGATATTTATTCAGTTAGGGCAAACGCTCCCTTAGTGGAGGTAGCTCCAATAAAGGGGGTAGTGTGTTTTTACATGTTTCGCACTTTTTTATGGCTATGTGATATTTTTCTATGATGTACGATGTGAAAATGATACAAGTTATCGATAAATGTTCATAAAATTTAACCATAAACCTATTTTAAACAATTATTTTGCTTAAATTTTTTGCTCCTTTGCACCTATAGTGGTGCATCAGTACCCATAGTGGAGGGTCCCATAAGAAATCAATGGTTTGCGCCACTAAAGGAACCATTCTTAAAACATACCTCCACTAAAGGAACAGTGTTCCTATTGTTGGTGCAAGGCTTTTTGCAGGGAAATTTAAAATGAATCGTGATTTTTATACATTTGAATGATAGAAGGATTTGAGATCTAGCGATTGATATGCTAAAATCATATAATTTTTGATTTTATCATTATTATTATTATTTTGTTGATCATTTTCACTGAAATCTGGTTTAAACCAACAAATAATTAAGAAAAAAAAAACATTACTCTAATACAATGAAATTTATATTCAATATATTAAAGAATATTTTGTACCGTAACTTATTGCTGTTAACTCCGTAGATCCAATAAAAAAAAAACAGGTTTATTTATCTTTTAGTTGTAAACTTGTTTCATGTTTTCATGGTAACAACATCCAAACAAATTAAACAAATTAAATTTAACTGGGAAACAAAACATTGTAACGCAAGCAGGAAATAAGTTTGTATAAAACTGTTTTCTAAATGACGTTTGAGCGCTACGGTATATCGAACAATTATCCATCAGATTCCAAACTATACAAGATATTCCTTGATTCAATATCTTGCTAGCCTTATTTATCTTTCTTTCTCTAGAAATTCATCAACAACTGATTGGTCTTATCCGACGCACATTAGCTTGATTTCATACAAAGGTCGGACAAAACGTCAAATGCATCCCAAATCTATTACAGATATTAATCTATTAACTTTCTTCGATATCCAGTATCATCCCGATAAAGAGAACGTCAAACTGAAAATTTCAATTTTTCAGTGAAATTAGGGCATATTCAGTTTTTTCATCTAATCAGGTAATGAGGCTGTTGTGAGCTTTCGATGAATTATAAAACAGGGTGTTAAATTATTATTGAATTCCACTTACACTTTACATAAATCGGACACAGTTTCAGATTTACCAAAAAAAAATGAGAAGAAAGGTTGTAAAAAACATGAACAAATACAAATAACAACTTGACATGTCAAACATAAAATAGCCATCACCAAATCGAAGACTAAGGACTTTGATTACGACTCTGTGAAGGGTCTAATTAGCGGGAACTTTTAAAGGTGAAGATGAATCGAAACCAAACCTCAAATTTTCAAGAGCACAAATCTGGAGAACCAAACATTCGCTTAAGCTGAAAACTTAATCCATTGGTCACTAGCTGGTGGTGACCAAACGATTAAGTTTTCAGCTCAAAGCAGTGTTTGGTTCTTCAGATTTGTGCTCTTGAAAATTTGAAGTTTGTCTTCGTTTCATCTTCACCTTAACTCAACTGATTCCTTCCAGATAGTGCTGAAGGAACCAAACAAGAATTGTATCCAAATCTATACCGTAATTTCGGGTGAAATTGATCATTTTTCACGGTTTTTCTAGTCTATTTTCTATAATGTTAACAATGCCAAAATACTAAATGCATGAAAACAAGTACGAAGGTGAGCCTCATTGACTCATGTACCGAAATTTTCTAACAAATGTCATTTTAGTGTTAACAAATATCTCTAAAATAAAAAATCAGGGGATCTCATTTCGGGGTGAAAATGATCACTTGTCAATGCCATTATTGTTAGTTTTCAAAACAACTCTACATGATAAATTTGAGCACCCTGAATCCAAATATGCTTGTCAAAATCTTAACAATGCAATATTTATATAAATAACGAATAGTTGAATTTCAAGAATTACGCGGAAAACGCCTAAATGTATGCAATTTCCTAAGGAAATCAATGATATCTAACAGAAATTCAATTATTTCAACCATTTGAGCTAATTGGTACGAGTTTTGCTGATGAAATCTGGTTTGCGGATATATCTCAAGCATCCTCACAAACTTTCAGGTTTATACTATGTTTAAATCCTTGCTTAGAAATAGAAGTTTTTAGGTGTTCGTCAATACTGTACCTGCATGATTTTGAAATTTTACATTATTTCCATAGTAATAAACATTCTTCAACGCAAAAACTTCACAACACACTATTCGACAATAGTTACGACAAACAACGTTCATTTACTGCAGCTTACATTAATATTTGTGCTCCACTACGCATAAATAAAATCGTGTGATACGATGATCAATTTCACCCTTGTGATCAATTACGCCCGATTTTACTCATTGCTCTTCAATGGCAATTGAGTCATACGATATGAGGGTGATTCAAAGAATCGCTATTGCTCCACACCACTGATTTGCTCATTTTGACACCTTTGTTTCACTAATGAAAACACTGAAATGAAAAGTTTTGGCTAGTGATTTGGTGGAATTTACAAATTTACACAGAAGAATCAGTGACAAGATGAAAAGATGAACTTCGATGTAAGCTCAGGTTGTTTTTCCTAGTTTGATTGCGGGAAGTGACATTCGGTCCTGTTTGCGAGTTGGCCGATCATCATGCACGAAGATATCAACATACGACAAGTTTAACATTATCCAATTTCATCCCATCAGTTTGTGAGTTCTTTCCATGTTATTTTTATTTAAATTTTTGTCATATATACCTTGATTTTTTTTATTTATTATTTTATAAATACATATTTTTTATCAATCAATTCATCAGAAATACCTTGAATGATTTGTCGCTACATCTGTCGGCATTAACAGCAACTCATGATTTACATAATAAATAAAACATTCACATTTAATTTGCTTGTTTTTGTGTGAGTAAAAATCTTTGAAAGGTTTGTCACCAGAAGCGTCGACGTGCTTATTATGATTTTAGAACAAGAAATTTGATGTATTTGAAATAAGATTGCATGATTCGGATCACTTGCCAAGGTGGCTTCATATCCCTTCCCACCAACATAAAATCCTTCCCACGGTTGTCACGTGGTGATGCAGAGGTGATCTCGGTCTCTAGTAACAACGGACGTCACACTAACATTCCTTCTCTTCACCGATGATCGTAAGGACGTGGCCGGCGCCATTATTTACTTCACAATTTTTCAGACTCTCAAAAGTGTACACTGAGGATTGTAAGCTTTTCCTAAGCTCCTTCTGTTTATTCCTTATGTAATTTTGATTGTTCTGGTCAATCATGGAGTAGCAACTACGAAATGTACGGTCATCTATGCTAATGCTTATGCTTAATTACTATGGGAAAAGCACGCAATTCATTCATTCGGTTAAAGTGTTCACCTATGTACTCATATACTAGTATTGTGTTTAGTTATTGATTGTTGTATGGATTGAAGATCTCTCGCTATTAAAATTCATCTGCTCTGCGAGCATCACCGGATATACATATGTATATCCGGTGATGCTGGCAGAGCAGATGAATTTTAATAGCGAGAGATCTTCAATTGTTGTAACGGCTGGGGTAAGATGACATGGCAGGGCATCATAGCGAAATTTTAAGATTATGAGAAATTTAACTACAGAAACATTAAGTCAACAGATGAAGCAAAGTTTTGTAGAAGAAACACATACTTACATTTATTGACATCATGCTCAAAACTTCGCATTTCATCTTGCCCCGGTGTACCTTACCCTAAAATGACATGCACAAAACTAAGGATACGGATAATGTCACAATACAGCTGAAAATGGATCTGAGCAGGTATAAAAAGTATATATGAAAAAAATATATACGTGAAAAAATAAACATATTGAATTAAAAAGTTTTACCAATCGCTTTCATTTTCCATAGGCAACTAACAAATATTAATGACCTACTACAGGTTATAAACACTGATACTACAAATATATACGTGAGACAGTTATTGGTGGCAGTGAAACAGTGAAATCGACTGTACCAGCAGTGTTTCAACGAAATTACAGTGCTATGGCCGATTTGGACAATACAAATTGATGGCCTGATAAGGCCGGTCCCTATGAATGAGTTCATCTATCTTCACCGTTCATATCGGAACTTTAAAGAAGCCCCGTAGCCTAATATGGCATCGCCGACTCGAACTTAATCTGGTTAGCTGGACTATGAGCTGTAATGCGTTTGAAAAAAAGAGGTTTACTGCACAAACCATAGCTGAACCACATGAACAATGAATCAATGTGCTTCTTCAGCAGTAACCTGCTGCTTGACTTCTCAGCTTTTGTAAATTAAAACCGGTAAATCTAGAACCGGTGCGGAAATCGCAAGGCAGACACAATCGCATCCTCGGGATGCAACCACAATCAGAGCTATTCTTTCTCTCTATGGTCGAGGTAACGAAAAAGGCTCATAAAAAGCGCATTCCTCCCTGAATGCTACTTCTGGCAATTTTATGCGTGGCAAAGAAGAAAATACCCTGCCTACATCATCGATTGGGAGCCAAATGGGCCCGATTTTCAATAGATAATCCGCCCTTCGCTACCGAACCAGTCTTGCCTCCATTCAAGTCGGTAAATGCAAGATGATATCACACAGAGGTAATTGTTTGAGATCAGCGGATCTTGATATAGGGCTGAGTGGTTTAAAATGCACTCACAGAGGAAAATAGCCCAGTAAATCAATTGTATGGAGGCCTTCCTTAGCCGAGCGGTTAGAGTCTTCGGCTACAAAGTAAAGCCATGCTGAAGGTGTCTGGATTCGATTCCTGTTCGGTCCAGGATCTTTTCGTAATGGAAATTTCCTTGACTTCCCTGGACATAAAGTATTATCGTACCTGCCAAACTAGATATGAATTCGATAAATGACAACTTTGGTGAAGAAAGCTCTCAGTAAATAACAGTGGAAGTGCTTAGGGGGAGGGAGCGCAAAGCTACATTCATGTTAAACTTAGTTAGTTTTCTATATAATACGATTAAGCTTAAGTTGGCATCTTGAATTATTTTACCCTACACATAGAAACGCACTGTGCTGCTGCACATGCAGCTGGCGAGGTTGATGCCTAGTTCATGATATTGAGGTCTAGACCTTTGAAAATCAAAGTACGTATGTAACTCGGATACAAGCAGAAAAAAAAACGAGAAATAATTACGCCATAGAAGAACCCACACTGACCGGGGATAAATGGAGCACACGTGAGGGAAAATGCCAGCCAGAATCTCACTTCTGTTTTACACTTATCGAGATTGTATTATAATCATTCAATAAACTCAATAAAAACGACCTTCTTCTAAAGACTCGTGACCGCCACTGACTGACTGCGTGGATTCAAAGAAGATGAAAAACTTCTCTGGCCGGGAACAACTGACGATCGAGAAGTTCGTTCTCCGACCAGATGGAAGAAACAATATTATAACAGAATTTATTTCTCTGATATTTTTTCATATCACCAGTTAGTGGGTTAAATAACAAAAATTCTAACAATATTTGCAAAAAAACAACTCCTATAATAATCACGACGAGATTATTACAAAATGTGTTTCCATGATGGTAGAAAATAACAAAACTAGTGCAAACTATGTTACAAATATTGTTATAAATCGGTTACAAAAATGTAACAAGTATTGGTAACGAAATACATCAACTTCAGTTATTGTTATCTAGTATTGCTAGAAATGTGTAACAATCTAGTTATGTGATTCTGGTCGGGTCGTCTGATTGAGGAGCTAAATAAATAAGATTTTTTTACAGCTTTTCTCTTCTACGCTGCATCCTTCCTATATGTATGTACTCCTCCCAATCCAATGTCGGTGACGGCTATTGATTTAAGGTAAATGATAAAAATTGCGAGAGAAATGCTTTGCGATTAATAATAATTGTTCCTAATTGGCCTAGGAAGGGGGCCTCGTTTCGCTGTGCTTAAAAGTGTAGGTACATCGAAGTGGCGCAACGGAACGGAAGACTTGACTGCGAAAGCCACTGGAGAATAGTTACCACGAAAGCCGCTTAGGCCAGACAACGAGACAGGTCCGTTATCGAACGGGGAAATCGACGGCGCTTAACAAATTTATTTGAGATGGTGCGAAAATGACTAAATTGAATTATTTCTCTATCGTGCTGCAGATGAAAAATGGGAGGAATCAATTGAAAATTCTTTGATTTGTGTACAAGTTCAAACCTTTTTAAGGGCGTTATGTACCATGATTGAGGATAAGAAGCGTAAGGAATAAGCGGGACGAAGAGATCATCCCTAATTTTTCCAATACCTATTATTTTCCAGCTCAACAAAAACCATTGCCTTATTTACGTACTTAAATAACTTGAATAACTTACCAAAACTTTCAAGGTACAAATTTTGCGGAAGAAGCATCAAACGAAAGTGCAATTTATATTTTAGCTTTATGCACTAGCAGAAAGTTTCAAATATAAGGATCGACTTTGTACGTTCATTATTTCTACCGATTGATGCCTTTGAAATCGTCCTTCCTTAGCCGTGTGGTCAGAGTCCGCGGCTACAAAGCAAAGCCATGCTGAAGGTGTCTGGGTTCGATTCCCGGTCGGTCCAGGATCTTTTCGTAATGGAAATATCCTTGACTTCCCTAAGCATAGAGTATCATCGTACCTGCCACACGATATAAGAATTCGAAAAATGACAACTTTGGCAAAGAAAGTTCTCAGTTAATAAATGTGGAATGCTTATTGAACACTAAGCTGAGATGCAGGCTCTGTTCCAGTGAATACGTAATGCCAAAAAAGAAGTAATTTACAGTATGAAGGCAATTACAGTCGCTTATCCACATCTCGATATTGAAGGGACCATTGAGATAGCGAGAGACTAGACAAAGAACAATTTTTAATGAATACTAGATTGAAAATAACTTCGTTACCAGGAAAATAATAAACATACATACGTCATCTCGCGTTTCTGAATTATTTTGAATCACTAAAATCCAGTCTAGTAACCTTTGATAATGATGATATCGACATACGCAGAGAAAATTGGGAACAAAATATCAACAGGAACACATCGAGACTTGGAGATATCGATATATGGAGGGATAAAATGAATGCAGAATGAAGCGACCAAAGAAATCATCGCATTGGGAGAGATATCGAGATGTAGAACATCGAGATGTGGGGAGTCGACTGTATAATATCTTTATTGTGGCGCATTGTTGTATGTCGAAGAATTTAGTGTTATGAGTTGGTAGACGCCATGGTAGTTTCAGTATTATAAAATATGTGATCTATAATCAACTTATTGATTGATGTCTGTTTGATCATATGCTCTTAACGATAGTTTTATTACGGTTTAAAGGAATAGTTTTAGTGTTTTCTGCAAATTTACGTAACTTTTGAAAGTAAACAACTATGCCGAACAAATCAACCACTCACAAAATACCACTTTTGAATTCAAATAAAAAAAATCTATCGGTTGCTTACTTTTGTCTTTCAACAAACCTCTGAAAATCTTTGGAAAATCACTGCAATGCAATGAATTCACTACAGACAAAACTTAAAGTTAATTCTAGTTTATCATTAAACATTTTAGCAAATTCGAACTACCAGAAGCTAAGATGCAGAGCCCCAAACTTGGGCATTTTGTGTAGAAAACCAGCATTTGGTTAATAACTTTATGTAAGGTACCCCGGGGCAAGTGAGAATACGGGGTAAGTGGGGCGTTTCGTCATAGCTCAACTAGAAAAAGTTTTTCATGGGGGTATTCTTCTAGAAAGTTGAAGATACAATGACAAGGCATGTATTTAGTACTAAACATATTGTTATTTTTATTACCATGTGGTTCATGTAACAGTTGTCAGTTCAGCGCCATTTTCAACTTGCATGACAAATTGTGACACGTTTCACGTCTTGCATTGACTCGCAATAAATAAATGTGTTTTAAATCGAATTTCCATCAGTAAGCTATAATTTTTAGTATTATTGCAAGCTGCTACCGATAAACCAGTATTTTGTTTTCATTTCATATGAAATTTTCGATGGTCTATTTTACCCCAAAATATATTTGTACCTGGGGTAAGTGGGACCTATCAAAACAAAAACCAAAATCAAAACTTTTCGTACACGTTTCATACATTTTGCTAGAGATTGGCACTAAAACATTCAAACAAGTGATTTTTATCAAAAAAGATCAACCTCAAATTACGTAATTGCATAAGAGGGAGATGAAAAGTGTTATTATTCTTTATTTTTTAATTAATTTTTTATTTTTGAAATACGACTTCAAAATTGAACAAACACACAGTTGAAATTTGAAATGCATCATGTGAATGATTACTTTTCTATGTTATTTGAACTTTATTTGTTATTTCTACCAAAATAAGTAGCGATGGAAAACAATTCCATCCCATAAGGTGGTTTTCTGCCATGCATATAAATAATAACAAAACATATTAATAATTTCGTCAATTAATGATTGTTTATGTGCTTCATTTTAATTAACAACTTATAAATGATATATTTTGAACATGTTTAATTCCTCTTTACGCTTTTATTGAGGAATTTTCAGTTAATATTAAATGTGAGGTGACATACTATTAAATAAAGGGTTTCTTCCTAAAACGTAACGTATTTTATGGTTGATCCCTTATGTACATCAAATATGTACTTGAAATTAAAAATCTATGACTTATCAATCCTATTATTGTAATGGTTGACTTACTGATGTGGATTGACGCATGAAACTGGATGTGTCCCACTTGCCCCGCTTAGCGAGGTAACTGCGTCCATTGGCTCATTCTAAAACTTTCTTCCAAGGTTTTCACAATTTCGAACTTATTCGATTAGTTTCATGCACACACCAGCAAATATGTTACCAGAACGTGATTGTGTTGTTGGATTTGAAAAATATTGACATTTGAAAATTTTATTGAACAATTTGTTTGAACTATCGTTTTTTTCGTTCCCACTTGCCCCGCGGTATCTTATTACAGTTTTAAAGTATTGTTGTGATCAGTGATGTTAAATGTCAAAATTTTAGAAAATTTAAAATGCGTATGGCACCCTTCCAAACGAAATATCGTATCGAAAAATATTGCCAACTGATAGTAATTCGGAAAAATTCACCGGGTAGAGATGATATTAGCAATACTCAAATGTCAAAGTCACGTGATATTCATGACATTTAACAGCTCTGGTTGTGATATTAAAAATAAACTAAAAACAATATAAAAAATATCCAAGAAGATAAGCTACTGAGATCTGAGATGCTAATGGGGTTAAGGCTCTGTGGTTCTCACTCAACTGATGCAAGTCTCGAGTGTTGTATAGAGAAAAAAAGGAAAACGTCTCTATACTACGCCACCTTTATTTGGCTTGAGCCACCAGTCCGATGTCCCCCCGGAACTACTTCATGGTATTACTTCCGGGGGTTGAGGGCTCGTAGGTTCCCTCTACGCCTTTTCGTCATCTCTTGCTCTATTCGCTCTGGCTGCAATTTGTCTCTGTCACTTACATTTTGGGGCCGACCACACGCCTTAGCCATGTGAAACTCTTGGATACCGAGGTCTAGCGATTCCGATGGAGAAGTGACTTCCGGTACGCAAGCGCCTCGACAATCCAAAGCCGGTGATACCTCGTGATCGATACTACTCGGCGTAGTTCATGGCGGTGAAGCTAGCCTACTCCGATGGAATTCTCCGACGGAAGAATATCTTCCGAAATTGGTAACGTTACTCGTTGTTGTTGCTCCGTTGATGGCCGGTAGAAGATTTTCCTGACGACGGGGATCGCCCGAACTGATGCTATCCTGGCAGATGCCGAGGTCAGTCCTGCCATTCCGGTGGAGGGAAATTTCCGGTACACAGGGTCCTCGACGACTATTTGCGCCGACAGTGGACCTAACCTACTAGAGACTGGCCGGGCAGATGCCGAGGACGGTCCTGTGATTCCGGTTGTAGGAAGCTTCCGGTATACAGGATTCTCGACGATCATTTGCCAGTGCTGTTTCGCGATCTACTTAGCTAGTCCTCGGCGGAGGACCTAGCCTACTCCGACGCAATGTTGGTCGGTCAAGTGCCGGGGTCAGTCCTGCATCGGTTGGAGTATGGCTTTCGGTTTGCAGGCGTCCATCACAGATACTACGTAACACTCGAACTACTCGGCCTAGTCTCCAACGGAGGATCTAGCTTCGCGGCTCGACGCCCTCTGGTCTTCTCGCCATTTTAGTTGCAGCAATGACAGGATTTGCGTTATCGCTTTATTCACATTTTCTGCACGATACTATCGGGGTTTAGACCCGTAGGTGTTTCCGAGCATTTTTGTTCCGCACTTAAGCGAATCTTGGACAGGCAACATATAGTTTGCAATATCTCCTCCATTTTTGGGCAATCTGCGCAGTATGCGACTCTGCGTGCCCGAATCCATGGAAATACTTTCTGAAACATCCACGGCTTGATATAAATTATGTCATGTAGAAGTTCACCTCTCCATGCTTCTCATCCACATCGAAAGGTTTTGGACGAACCGGTAAGTCTATCTTCCTTTCTCCGCGCAGTCCCACTCGTGCTGCCACCTCGCCATAGATACGACTCTGATCAACTCCCGTACGTTTCTGACGTCTCTTCGTTGGTAGCACTCGATATCTTCCGCCAAAGTGATGCAAATGGGGATCATACCGTCTATAACGCATTAAGCATATGCCGATATCGTTCTATACGTACTTGCAACGCGCATTGTCATCAGCCGAAACGCTCTCCGTGGTTCCCCTTTCTTTCCAATATTCTGCCCCAAGCAGGAACTCCATATCTCAGTATCAATAACAAGACATTTGCTAGCAGACGCCTCTTACTGCTGCTGGTACCGCCTGGGTTTGGTATGATTCTCCCTATTGCATTCATTGTCTTCTAGAACTCTTCGCATGCGTAATCAACGTGGCTGTTTAAATTCAGCCGATTGTCAATCATTACTCCCAGGTGCTGCAATATGCGCTTCGTGCAATCATATACCTTCCGATGGTGACCTCCATCTGCTGAACCGCCTTGCAGTAACTGACTGGCAGCATCTCTGTTTTGTATTCAGCCATCTGCAGATTGACTCTACTCATCCAGACCTCCCCCCCGCCCTTGCGTCAATTGTTTCCATCACCGACATCTCGACTTCTTACAGCATCTCGACCATCACCGTTAGTGACCCATCATCCGCAAAACCATCAATTTTCACTTTTCTAGGCAATCGCAGTGTCAAGACTTCACCAGAAATCCCGTTCCAAAGAGTTGAACCAAGAATGAAACCTTGAGGGACGTCCGCTGTCACTTGCATTGACTTCTGCCCTTCATTTGTTTCGTACACCAAGCTTCTGCTCTGCAAGTAGCTCTTCAGGATCTTGCATAGATAGTTGAGGACCTGCATTCTGTGCAGTGCTGCGACGATGCCCTCCCAGCTGGCGCTGTTGAATGTGTTTTCCACGTCTATTGTAACCACGGCGCGGTATCGACCTCCTCTTCGTTCCTGCTTCGACGCTTTGTCAGCACACTCAAGTACTGTTTGAATTGGGTCTATAGTCGAAATTCCTTTGCGAAATCCAAATCGCATTTTAGACAACCCGTGCTCACTCTCCGTAAACTTCATCAGCCTGCTGAATATTATTCTTTCCGGGAGTTTTCCCAGCGTATCCAGCAGGCCAATGGGCTTATACTGGATCTCCCAGTGGCTTTGAACCTACCTACGGCAGAAAATCCCTAGATAAAAAAAGGAAAAAAAAAAACCTTCGTCGGGACACATCTGCAACACCTTTCTGAACATGTCCGAATATACCAGGATAACAGTCCCACGTTCGGAATTGCATCTGAATCAGAGGCTCTCTTCGGTATTGGGTGTTCCGCCGCTTCTACAAGGTTGTCGTTAGAAACTTGCCGGTCCTCGGGGATTGCTTCTGCGTCTTCACCGTACGGCGTTGGTAGCCAGGACGTTGGATAGTATTTTGGGAAGAGATCTTCCACAATCATTTTCAGCTTGTCTGAACATATTTCAGTTAGCATCGGAGGGCCCTTGATCTTTGTCATAACGACTCGATACGCATTACACCATGGATTGGTGTCTGCATCTCAGCACAGCTCCTTGTAACAATTGGATTTACTAATCTTGATAACCAGTTTGTGTGCGGTCCTAGCTTTTGGAAAAGCCGCCCTTCGCTCTTTTCGCTCTTCGAATATTTCCTTGTTAAAGTTATTCGTCTTCTACTTCCGCTCGCTACATATTCTCCTCATTTTTTTCACAGTGAATTTAACGAAACAAAAAAAAAAGGCTTCTGAATTGATGATACTCATGATAATCAAATCAAAACTTTCACTTTTCAAGGTAGTATTCAAATTTTGTATCACATAGATGTCCATCTTAAGTTCGTTTGACTGGTCCCGCATAGTGGAGGCCATCTTCAACACCAAAATAGTCATTATCAAACATGCCAATCTGCACCAATTGCAAGGATTTCTGATAAGTTTTGTATCTGCATTCCGTTTTATCTCATACTAAGACTCTCATGTCGAATATTGACGATCTGAAAGGTAATCAATATTTCAAAACATTTTGAGGACTATTGATACAAAATAATTCATCATTCTGTGAAAAATTCATGTACTATAGTAAAAAAAACACAAATAAAAGTTGAATGTAGGAAATATTAGTCAAGTTCGGAATTTGAAAAAAAAAGTGAAAATATGTTGAATCACCGTTGGAAAACTGCGTCACTGCTTCCAGTAAATCAAAAACATTCAATTATTCATTATGACCAAAGCAGCCAGAAGTGATTAAAATTTGTGGTGATAAAATCGAAAAACTATTGTATTTTAATACCATTGGATAAATAATAGCTTGTAAAATGTAATAGAAAATGTTAATGCCTATGATATTTGAAAAAATGTCCATAAATGTTATTTACAGGCCCTCTAATAAACTATTGAATAAATAATGCTGTTTTATAAAATCAAAAATGGACAATAAATAGTAAACGATAAATGTATTATTAGAATTTTAATAATTGGAAATGAAGTTGAAAAAGGAACTTCTTCAGGAGCAAAGACCATGCTAAATAAGCAAACTTTCAAAATATTTTAGACTTCATTGTTTTACTGTTATAGAGGTAGAGATGGATGGAGGAATAAAAGAATTCCAAAAGTGTTACGTCACGTCACGTCACTTCCGTATCAATCTCCAAAAATATGCCAACGATCGATGGAACTATTATATACGCCGAACAATATAGTTAACAGGTCGAGGCGACAAATTTTTGTCTGTCTAGTGTTAGTAGTGACCAACAATACAAAATCTAGCCGTTCAAGACCAGAACGTTAGGCAACAATTTGTCGTTTCGTTACTCCCTTCCACTCTGAGTATAGGTATTGCATTCACCGAAAGCCAATAAATGTTCATAATACTCACTTTTATAGAAACTGGTGCAAAGAGCATAAAAGGATAAGGTTTCTAATTGTTTTCTAGTATTTCTCAAGATTTGTATATACGTACAATTTGTTTTGAACAGGTCCATGCTCCAAAATACTCACAAAAATGAAAATTGCTTCAAGTGTTGAGTACATTGAACCATGCAGTCAAGTCGATAACAACATTACGCGAACGAACAAATCTGTTCAGTAAACATTTTTACCCCACACGAAAGCTGCATACGAATACCATAAAATCTGACACGTGTTTCTCTGCGCCTAACGGTTGGAGCCATAATCGAAATTGAGTTTTCCATATATTCCAATTCGATAAATTTCATCATTTAGTACTCAATGAAGCCCGTAATGCTGTCCATCAATGCCTCTCCACTTGGTATGGTTTCGCCAAGAGTTGTTATCTTATAGGGGTCATACCTAGAGCCGTGTGCCGACTATCTTCTTTTGCTCGTACAACTCCATAAAAACTGGATTAGATCCCCATACAGGCACGTACCTTTCCAGTACGAACGATAATAGCCTTTTGCGGGCATCTCTCCACCCTCTGCAGACGTCTCCGTCGCACTTGTCGTCGGGTGGGCTAAGAAGATTCGCGTATAAGGAAGCAAGCGCATTCCTTCATAAATTAGTTTTATATGTAGCGCTTCACGCGAACTGATCGACAGCGTCAACGGCGACAGTGTGCAAGTTTGCCATCAGTAGAAATTCATGTAAAAACGGTTTTTGCGACCATCAAAAATGGAAATGCTAAATAGAAAATCATAAACTGTTTCATAATAAAAGAAATTATTTACCACTACAATTTATATAACATTCCATGAACAGCATCAGTAGCACAGGTAAATTTTCTAATTTAAAGTGAAAAATGGTACCACCAGTTAATTTTAAAATACATCATAAATTTAAAACTACATGCCATAATAAACATTGAATGCACCCATCCATCGTTTATAAAATAATGTTCCATAATAGATACTATTTGTATTCATAAAAAAATAAAATTGCTTGATACATTAATCAAATTACACCATATACATAAAAAAATACCCTATAGATAAAACCAAATTTGTAAAAAAAATGTTTATGTAATACAGTAAGGACCCGATTTTGTCAGCCCCTTGATGAATTTTAGGCTGACAAAATAGGGAACCTGACAAAATCGGGTCATTTTATTTTGTTCCTGTTTTTCAAATTTTGACATGTTACATGGTTACATGGACTTTTAAGAGGGCAATGGACATGGGAATAGTAAGCTTTTTATCAGAGGCTCCCCCTCCCTTATATTGGCAATATCGATTATTAACACTTAATAATGGGCATTGTCATTGCCCCCTCTGGCTACGCCCATGCGTGCATGACATCAAACATCATCATCAATTTTAAAGTAAACTTTTGTTTTACGACGATAACATTTTTTTTACAAATTTAAAATAGGCTGACAAAATCGGGACAAAAAGCTGACAAAATCGGGGGAGACAAAATCGGGGGCAGACAAAATCGGGGGCTGACAAAATCGGGTCAGTACTGTATGTTTCTTTTTTTTTTTGTAACTTCACATCCGAATTGTTTACTTTTTTATTTTCAATTTGGTTTCGTCTTAAACTTTCAAACATGTGTATAAAAATTTTAAAATCCAACAAAAATAGTAAATTCACGTTATTTTAGTACGCCTCTAAAATTTCATGCCATTCAGATCATTACAAATTAGAAATACAGGCTTCTAAACATCACCATGTTTAGATTAGGATGTCAGCTTTTGTTTACTCTTCTATTTCCAATACTGTAATTTACATTTATGGTGTATTTTGAAATTATTCACTGGTACAATTGTTCACTTCAAAATATTTCAGAAAGCGAGAATGTTCGTTTTTTTACCGGTTTCTCTGAAGTTATTTATGGAGCGATATCATTTATTTATGGAACATAACACAAATTGTAATGTTCAATAACTGCTTTTATTATGGAGCAATTTTCATTTATCTATTTAGAATTTTCATTTTTTATTAGTGCATTAAATAGGCTGCCAATACCCATCTAGTAGTAAGAATGAACGCAATACATCATGTTATGGGATGCGACGCATTGCGTCTTATGCACAGGACATACTGTTAATGGACATCGAATGACCAATCGACTGGTTTATCTGGAGCTGAACCGGTTGTCACGCGCTCCATGTTTAGTTGACTTGACGCTTTGAGTTAGTGCTCGAACCATGTTTTAATTATCACAAATTGCAGTGTGCACCACACGAACAAGGATATCGAGCATACATTGATTAGCTACAAGTTTGCCTGATCGATTTGCGTACGCAACAGATAAAAACTCTATGTAATAAGGCGTTGGCTTTGCGGGACGAGCATTTTCACTTAGCTAATCACAGTACTTTTATGTAGCGTTAATTTCCATGCGCAAGCCGACGTGAATGTTCTACGTAAGCTGTTTTCTATAAGACCAAACTTGTTCACATTACCAACATACTTTGAAGAAAGCAATGAAAAATAACTCAAACTGTGTCCAGTGACGACAATAAGTAAGAAAGGGAACACCAGAGAATTGACAGCTGAATAGAGCAAGATGCGCTAGACTGATACATATGTAAAAAGCTCGTCGATGATTATGCGATCGTCACTAATCACTGTCATCAGGAGCTGTATTGACATTGACAAATAGCAATGTTTATCGCCAGCTTGGTAACCCGCTTACATTTTAATGCTGCGTTATTATCCAATAAGCTGAGACGAGGCATATGCGGGCAACGAAACAATGACAGCAAGCTAACGTCGTATCTATGTGTTGCGCAAACCGTGTGACAAATATGTAAAGTAATATGTTATGCAAAAAATCAATCTAACCATATCTCTTTTCGATTCTATTTATCTAGTGTTGGAATAGTCAGCGTTGTTTTCAACGATTTATTAAATATCATAGTTATTTTTATACACTTCCATACGCCCTCTTATATTCATGTGAGGATAAAAAGCTCACAGAAGGCAAACCCTAATGTCGTATGGAACAGGTCCGGTTCTAAGTATGTATTTTGCTTGTTTTTGTCACAAAAAGATGTAAACAAAACGATCAGCTGATGATGACGACAAGCCTGCTAAAAATTTTGTTCGCAGCATGCCAAACATGACGTCAATAATGAATGTAGCACCAAAGATAGAGCTGCACACCAAATTTTAAGCTTGCCTTCCAGCAAACTGAAATTCTGGAAGAGCTTCAGCAATTTATATTATACTGATAATTCAGTACAGTAAAAACTGTTTGCTGCATAATCAGCAAATTGCTAGTTTACTGAAATGATCAGCAAAACAACTGTCAAAAACTTAGTGTTTTTTCATCTCGCACAAAAGATGTGTTTTCCATGTAACGATGGAAAAGTATCGTCATAAGTAGGTATCAAAATCTTTTCAAAATATAAATTCAGGAAACAATTGAAAATGTTTGTTTATATTTTCAGGCATTGATCTTCTAGTCTAACGCGGTTCCAGAGAAAAGCTGAAGATTTTGCCAGTTCCAAGAACAAAACCCATTGGAAACAAACGATTCATCACGGAGGCTTTTGTGATGGCAAATGGGAAAGTTACAGCGTAATGACAAACCACACACCGAAAGTGATCCATTCAAATGATTGTTTAATTAAAATATGTACCGCAATTTAAAATGTTATTTTATGTGGAACCAAAATATAATAATTTTTTATCCCACCGAATTCACGAATTGCTGGTTGTACAGCAAATATTGTTTGGGATTTAAATACTGGTTATTCAGCAAACGGGTTTGCGGATTGCTGAATTTTCAGCATAAGAGCTGTCAATTTCCTGACAATCCAGTTTGCTGAACGATCAGCAAAATTTAATTTACTGGAAGGATTGCTGAACTTACAGCACAAAAAAATCAGCATTTTTTTGCTGGTTGCCAGCAATAAAAATTTGGTGTGTGGGTGATGTAATATAAGCGCTGACAACCAGAATATACGTATAACGAAATCACTGTTTTAGTTATGCGATGCTTATATGTGAAAAGATTCCGTATAAGATAAAAAAGCATTACACGTACATATTTTACATGATGAAAGTTGTCTTGCAATGTGAGTGTATAGAATTTATTGCAAATCATTCTGTAATCTCATGCGTCTTAATTTTTTATAAGATAGTTATTTGACAGCTACTATGGATTGTGTGATGCATTTTGTTCAATTAAAAATCATTTTATGTTAATTTTTATGCGACGTCTGCACTGTGATTTATTTCGTCGATTTCATGCGCTTATTGAATAGCGCCCAAACCGTTTATATTAGCGATATATTTTTTTCGGAGAAGTTTCTTGGTATATGAAAGCGCATTTTCTGATGAAAAAAGTTTTGTGATCATCAAAGGAATGTCAGAGATGTGAATAAACATGAAAAATGTTAAAAATCTTGTAAAAAAGTTACGAATTTTTTAACAGAAAGAACACAAAGTCGTATGAATATATTCGTTTTAAGCCATTATTGTTCATAACTTTTCACTAAGATTTTTAACATTTTTCATAAACTGGACTCCTCATAGGTTTCTTGTGGAAAATTTTCTAAGCATCTTTTGAAGAATCGCTGGTTAATTTTTGAGATCAGGATTCACAGCTATAAAAATGGGAAATAAGTGACTTTAAAGACCATTTGTATTAAAATACATGGCGGTTTCATCGAGAAGCAATTGAAAGAGCAGTCAACAATGCGGAGCGTTCTCTCGGTCGCGTGATTGTTAAGCGTGGTTGGATTTGTTTTGTGGCAGATTCATGTAAATTTCTAGCGGATTCAACTGAAATATATTTGGAAGGGCCCTGATTGGTTGACAGATGGTCATATTTGCTTCAGCTGTTGTAATTTTCAAACGCTTGTAATTTTCAAATGCCTGCCACAATTTTCCGTCGATGTTCAAATTGCGTGCTGCTTAATATTCACAATTTTTTGCCTATAATCACAGATAATAATTTCACCCAATAAGCGGTTTTCTGCCACACAACGGGAACAGAACATATTTACTATTACGTCAGTAATTTAAGTGATAATATATTAATAGGCAACTTATAAAAAATGAAAAAAAAACAACCTCCTAATATTAATCTTAACGCTCTTCATGGAAGGAAAATTGAAAAATGTTCAGCTAATTTTGAGTGTAACGTGCCTCTTAATCCAAATTACATGTCCTCGTTCAAATCAAATGAATGTCCAACACAAAATTCTAAGATTGATTATTTGCCGCATTTACGACGGGACTGAGAGGGTCATGGTCCCGAGCCCCCACATTTAGGGACCCCCCAGAAATCTCGACAAACATACTTTTAATGAAACTTTTACAAATAATTGGAATCAATGCAATAGTACATACTTTTTTTGGAATCGATTATATGAGTTGAAAGATACTATTTTTTTAAATCCGGTGTAATGGGCGAATTTATGTAAATAAATTTAAAGAAAATTACTAAAACAAATTATTAGAACATTCAGAATAGCGTTTTGTTGACTTCACGAGAAAAAAGAAGATAAAGGTAAATTCAAAAATGATTTGGATAAACCTTTTGCCTAAATTCTAAACGAAAGTTTTCTCAACGAAATTTAAGACTATATTGAATTGCTGTTTATAAATGTGAAGAACAAGTAGGATGCAGAGCTAACTCTGCAATAAGAAGCATTTAAGTACGATGCATATTGTGGCCATATATTAACTTTGTAGCTTTAAAAAAAAAACACTGCCGAAGTTAATCAAATGTGCCAAGAATAGGATCAGGCTCCCAATAGGACTTAATTATTTAAATATTTATTTTGGAAATGATTCTATCGATCACACTGCAGGGCTGACAGTGTTTAAGTGCCTTGAATATACGCGCTTTATCGACCTCTAGCCTAAGAAAGTGGAGCAGATAGGAACCAAAATGAGACCAAAAATGGACCAAACAGGAAACAGAAAAACAAAACGTAACCGTATAGGAAACAGACGATAAGATTCTTCATCATATAATCAGACCAGACATTTCTCTTTTTTTGTACTTACGACAGTACAACTGTTCGTTACGTTATTTTTTATGATTTTCTGTAGAAATTTCGAAAGAATTTAGGTGTTTTCCAAAGATTCAGAGACTATCCCAAAAAATTCTACATGAGTTCATTAAGTGGTTATTTTTTGTAAAATTCCTCCACAAATTTTCCTAAGAAATTTATCCAAGAATTTTGTTTCGGATATCTCAAGAATATAACCTGGATAATTCTAGGGATAATTATATAAAGTATCTTAAAGACACCATCAGGAATTTCTTCAAAGGTTCGTTTAGATATTTTTCAAGGAAGTCGTTAAGAAGTACATTTAGAACATCTTCATATAATCTAAGTAAGATCTCGTAGATTAACAGCTATAAAATTTTATTGAAGGATTAGTGAACAGTTTTTGGAAAAAAAATCGGGATGATCCCAGAAGAAAATACTGGATTCCTCAAGGGTTTCTTGTGGAAAATCTTCTAAACATCTTTTGAAGAATCGCTGGTTAATTTTTAGGATCAGGATTCACAGCTATAAAAATGGGAAAATAATAGACATTAGAGACAATTTGTATTAAAATAGAGACCCTAAGTAATAGAGACTTTCAAAATATTTTTTTTGAGACTTGCATTAGAATAGAGACTAAGTCTTTAGAAAAAGACCTTCAAACAATCCCTGCACCAATTTCTTCAACTAAAAACTGTTAAGTATATCTGTATATTCAACAAATTGAATATCAAAACATGAATAGAATAAGCGTAAATTGAATTGCATTGTCGAGATGTAATTTCTATAGTACCGAAAGCACTACCAGCGAACGGTACAAGAGTGAGTAACCGAAAAACAAAAATCCACTTCAGCACGAGCTGACGATAAAGATATACAGCAGTGCAGAGCGCACATTTGCCTTCGACTGTATCTGAGGATGGCAGCGATCGAACTGAAACAAAATTTATTGTGAAAAGCTAGAAACATACGACTTCGCTATATTGTCCCTTATTACTTGTAATCCGTATTTAACATACTAATCGGCCTGAAATCTTTCAAATCCTTCGACTTTTCCTTTTTAGGTATTAACGTTACAATTCCATTTGAAAAACTCTCGATCGGCACAATTGTGTTGTCCAAAAATCCATTAAACCCAGTTTGAGAAGGGGCTCCTTCAGCAAATCAAAATGAATCAAATAAAATTCATGATTAATTCCGTCCGGTCCTGGCGATTTCTTCTTCCTAGCATTGCTGATCGTGTTGTATAGCTCTTCTTCCCTAATTGGACTTTTTATTTTGTCCCTCGCATTTGCACTAAATGCATTTTTTAAGGAATTCAATGCAGCGCACTCCGTTCGATTAGACGACTTTCTTTCGAATAACGTTCTGTAATGATCACTTATCATCTTCTTAACTTCATCTCTGTTCGTCACCAACCCCTTTTCTGCTCTAAGAGTAAGTATTGAAGAAATCACTTTCCTTTTAAGCATCTTCGCTGCATGATACACTTCAAATGTCTCACTTTCCAGGAGGGCGAAGGATGTAATCTGTTAGCATAACTTTTTATTCTGCTGATTTCGATGTTCTAAATTCGCGATTTAGTAATACTCATTTCATCAAACACATTTTCACCCTTTCTCTGCTTCTGTCACGAATCACTTAATTTTTGCCTCCATCATGAAACTTTGTCCCATACATCTGTTTCCTATTAAGATTCTATGGTAAACATTTAAAAAATATTAGAAGGGGTTTTTTGCGTAATTTAAAAACAAAGTTTTATTTTTGATTTTTTCATGAAAATAAATAAAATATTTTTCAGTGTATATTTTTTTCTTGTAGTCCAAATCTAGAAAGATTCACGAATCAGGCGAAACTGACAAAATGTACACAATTTAAGAAAATATAGCGTTGAAATTGCAGATCGATTGTCTATTCACTGCATTTGAACTTTTCCCCTATCGATAATTTAACTATTCAAAAAACGCAAATTTGTAGAAGACGAAACTTCACCTCATGCCAAACCACACACTTTATTGATTACGCCTGTGTTTTTGTTTATCAAAGTGATGGGCGCATCTGAAATCGAAATCATAACACGGCGAGAGTAAACGGCGACACTGCAAACAAAAAATAAACAAGGCGTACATGGCGGGCTTAATTGAAACCAGAATGTAAACACGACGCAAAAGTAATAGGCGACACTGAAAACAATATCGATTACAGGCTCATAACATTGGGCGATACTGGCATTCTTGAGTGCGTTTAAGGCGAAACCTTAAAATATTTTTTTAGTACGAAATAGCTAGGGAAATTGTAGGAGATGTGTGTGGTATTGATGAGGATTTTAAAACTAGGTTTATAAAATGTGAATTAAAGTGAAAAGGTTAAAGTTTGAGTATGTTTTCTCCAATTGGGATTAAAAATTGCACATTAGAATTTCATTGGTTATTTTCTCATTGTTATTGAATTGTCAGAAAGGCCCTTATCGCGAATCCCTCTCGAAATGGTTCACTAAAACAACTAAAACACAGAACATTGGTCTCTAAAATCAATAGTTTCAGAGTTAGATTTTTTCATATAAATAACATGCAAAAACTTTTAGGCCACTTGCAAAAGTTATTCTAGAGTCAAAATGATCGACTTTTCTATAGAAAACACTTATTCTGCCATACTAAAAACATGTGTAAATTTTAATCCAAATCGAAGATTATCGAGAACGATTTTTATTTTTTCCGACTCATTCTTGATGGAATTCTTCAAATAGAAAGTCCCATTTCCTGCTTGCACGTCTCATTTTAAGACATCAACGTCTTGATTGATATTCACGCATGCTCTAAATATTTCAGGAAAGCATATAAAATAGCAAATTTTAATTCGATAGTATAAAATTTCCAACATTCACCCGTGCTAATAAGAAGTAATGATAGCTGTGATCACAAAAAACAATCGAAAGCGATCTTAAAGTATACGGATTTTTATGACCCTTAGATAAAAATCTAAAAAACTACTTAATTGTGTCTGTTTCGTTGAGCAGTAAAATAATCAAAGTTTACCGTCAATTTGTCAAACCAGTGACGCAAAACTATCGTCCCAGTTCTATCCCAACGAACTGTTACAAATTTGGGGCTGCGAAACACGGACCATAAATATTACACGGTGTCTAGCCAGTTTATCGAACCATTTGGCGGCTACCTTTCAAGATTTTTACGATTCATTCGGTCGTTTTGCCCAACATAATATGGTGGGCGGAAAGGAGTGAGACGCTATGGTGTTACTATCGGATACGCATTTCTTCTAGGGTTTAACCTCGTGATGTTTAAACATGGTTGTTGATGCTTGGTATTGATATTGATTTATTACTATTATTGAATTTCCAATGCCGCAAATCTCGAGAATCAAAAAACCATTCTAGCTCAAAATTTACCAAGTAGTGATGTTGACCAATTGATCAAATTTTCTGCTTGAACGGCTACTTGGTTCTGCAAATTAGTTGATTTGAAGATTTCAAATGTGGCTACACTGCCCATAACTGCAAAACAGTCACATTCGACATTTTTGACGATTTCGAGTTAATACCATGGAACATCATCAAATCATCAATACTTTCGACTAACTTAATAAAATCTGTGAGATTGTTCTAGAAAATTCGGAAAAAATACCAAGTTGTTTTGTCACATTGCTTAATATAACCGCATAACAGTCACATTGAGATTATACATGGGCCTCGTAATGTTGTGACAAAGAAATGTCTATCAGAATTATTTTCTGGCTATTCACCCAATATGTGAGATGAGCTGTACAAAATTTTAGCTTCATATAAGCATTGTTGATTTCTTGGTAATTTTTTGAAATTTTGGGGCCTTCCAATACTGACGAGAAATTCATACTTGGTACTCCATTTACTCAGTGCCTACTTTTGTCGAATGTTACAAATATGCAGTTATGGGCAGTACAAGTCTTATTCATAATATTATTACTTAAAATTAAAATTTAAAGCTATCGTTCTTCAACAACTGAAGTTTATTTGAAATAAAATTAATAATGAGACGAACATAAGAGGGTTACAGAAACTCGAAAAAGACGTAGCAAATCGATGCATTGACGTCAACTCAATTAATCAAATCCGAGATAAGTTTATCGATGACAGTCTAATTTTCCAACCATACTCGACTCTTATGCAGCGCGGCCGAATCCATTGAAATGTATCTTCACCAGAATGATACCTGGCAGTGAAAGCATAATTGGGTTTGAAAAATATCACCCGAACAAAATCTGTTTAACCCACTTTTGAGAGTTAATGAATAGACCTAACATTGAATAGACATTTTTGGCAATAAAACGCCAAACCAGTTTATATGATACAGCAATCTAGGAATCATTTATTTATGTTGATCCTTGTGTACCTACTAATATGTCGATTCATTGCCATAATATAGAGCGCCAAACAGCCGGTCATAAAACTGCTATGGCTGATTGAGCTAAATCTGATCACACAATGAGATTCTGAAAGCTTAGTATGGGGCGTGTTAGGGTAAAGAACTATGCCAATAAAATTTCTGGAACTTGGTCATAAGAAGATGAATTCAGTGGCCAACTGTCATTTAGAAAACTAAAGATAAAAAATGAACATAATTCTAAGAGAAAAACAACAACGATCAAATCAATTTTCGAACATTCATTACAGCAAGAAACTGTACAAAAATCTTCTTTACGTGGATGACATATTCTGGTACAGCAGAAAACGTATATTTTAATTAACATTCTCTGGAACCGAAAACAAAAATAATTACTGCAGGATACAACTAAAAGTGCCAGAAAATGATTCAATTTTAACACAAAAACATGAATTATTAAGTTCTGTTGCTTCTGTTCCGTCAATTTTAGCGAGTTAAACCAAACTGGAGCACACATTAAGTGTCTTCATTTGCATGTGTAATTCGCGATTTCAGCGGCATTAAAGGGAATCGTAAATTTCAACGACCTTTGCGGGACGGGTATGTATGCTCGGTGTCGCTTTACGGAATGGTCGATCCGAGTCCACTAGCAAGCATGTCATGGTTGATTGAATTACCTCCTTTTATGTGCACATTATGCAGAGTAACTTAATCATTCTAAGATAATCGTTAGGCTACAGAGGTTCCCAAACAGTGTGATCTTGCATCTTGCCCAGGGAAGTCAAGAAATTTCCATTACGAAAAGATCCTGGACCGACCGGGAATCCAACCCAGACAACTTCAGCATGGCTTTGTTTTGTAGCCGCGAACTCTAACTACTCAGCTAAGGAAGGCTCCTACATCATACATATATTCGTACATATAAAAAAAAATGTTCCCTTTTACTTGAATGAATAGTTAAGGGACTAAACCATAACTAAAAAATATCAATAGACCTCAGACTTTTACGCTATAGATCTTTAGGCCTATATTTGATAAATTTCTTGGAGATCCAAGTTCGTTTTCATTATTATTATTATTTATATTTATTACCGGGGCTATTCGCAGGTTCATCAACATTATTATTATTATTATTATTATTTATCTTTAATGACGGGACTTTTCGCGCATCCACACAAACTAATACAATATTCCGTTTAATTGTACGAAGACCTCAAACTCTGAATCATAATTTAAAAACGAATAATATTGTATTAGCTTGTAATTATAATTAATAATAAAATAAAACGAATAATAAACTTATAGATTCATATGCCTAAACCCTAAAGAATTTTTGAAAGATCTGTTTCGATCTAGTTCGTAAATTGACGTTCCAGTTTGGCATTTTTTCTCCAATAGATGTATCTTATTGGACACAAGAAGATATTTTATACACAAAGCTAAAAAGATAATAAGTATTGTCCCGATGATTGTTTTCGAAAGCTCCAACGTCCAAAGTCGCTTGAAGTTAACCGACTTAGTGTACATTCAAATTAACTCATTACCTGAACCTGCTACCTCTAAATCGTTCGACCGGCCATATAAATTAACGAGCATTTACTACGAGAATCGCAATTATCAGTTAACGTTTTGAGAGCAGAAAAAACCTCCAGTTCACACGCAGGGCAGTTTTGTTTCTGAAACAAGTTTACATCATTTCTCAAACCTTCAGCTGACAGCCGAACGAGAGCCGATAGACGCGGTGTTGGACTGATCTGACAAATTATGCGCCAGTTCAGAAAGTGCTGGAGATCATCTGCTCAAAGTGCAGATTAGCTTTGTGTATATCTCAACCATCAGTGATGGCTATCATTAATCAATTTATTTACAACATAATTATGGTTGAACTGTTTCAGAAGGTCCCACACGGTAGTAATTGACCAATACAAAATCTGATTAAATATGCAAATTGTTATGTATGTATAATTTTGCCTATTCTATACTATCCTTCCAAAAATAACTGATTTATCTATTTTGCCTTAACTCATGTATCCCATTATCTCTTTTCGATTTTCAGAACCATCAAACGCCATCCGCAGAATGTGGACTGCAAAACAGCGCCATCAGTAGCTTAACTCAGTGAGAAAGCAGACAGCAAATGAAAGACGAAAAGTACAAACACCAGACAACAGCATTCGAATCGTATAACGAGGGTCTGCGCCATGCCAGCGGGGCTCAAAAATCCCCACTTACGGAGCCAACCGAAAATCGCATTCGCATGAGGAGCAACAATCAAAATGCTGAAATCTTTGGCTCTGCCTCGCTACTTCAAGAAAAATAACTACAACATACTAACGCCACCCCTAGCACCAGAAACAGATCGATCTCCGGTCACACCTAGTTTGCGAAGATCTCCATCAAACTCTACCAGAGCTTCGGCAAGATGGCTTCGAGCACGGTTTCACTATTCACCGTTGACCCGTTGGCATCGGAAACGAAAAGGGTTTTCGATGCTAGCGCCAAACAACTTCACTCTCGTCTCGCTACTGGCCATCGGATTTGTCCTCTGCTGTCTAAGTGGTCCTCCACTTTGCCAGGGAAGCGCCGTTCCAGAGCCAGTGGCAAAATCCAAAGGAACTATCTCTACGTACGCGACACGAACGAGCCTCGCACGAATGGGGGTTGCCGATACGTCCAAAATCGTCAACCTCACGAGGCAACATGGCGGTGATCTGTTCTACACATTTGGTAAGTTAATTGATTAAAATTAAAATTATTTTCAGATAATCATTATAAATCGAAGAACGTAAATACCCTATCAGTAGAAGACAAAAAAATTGTAACAGATTTTTAATTTGATTTGCACGATTTTTCAAACAATATGTTATGATTTTGGCAGAATCTCCCCTAACACAAAATGTTTTTAACATGAATTAAAAACTTTCACAATTGCTCTCTGATTCTCAATATAAAATCATTTTTATTATTTATTTAGTTAACATCCTAACTGAATCTTAAAATTTCACGCCACAATACTCGGTTCGTGGCCGCATCTCTCCATCCTCGGTTCTGCCCCACGCTCGCCAAATCGTTTCGTGAACTTTTCGGGAAAGCTGTTCTCGTCCACGATTTTCCATAGCACTACGCGGTCGATACTATCGTATGCCACCTTGAAATCGATGAAAAGGTGATGCGTTGGGACCTTATATTCACGTCATTTTTGAGGATTTACCGTACAGTAAAGATCTGGTCCTTTGTCAATCGACCGTCAACGAAGCTGGCTTGATAACTTCCTATGAACTCGTTTACTACAGGTGACAGACGACGGAAGATGATCTGGGATAATACTTCGTTGACCGCATTTAGAATGGTGATCGCTCGAAAGTTTTCACAATCGAACTTGTCGCCTTTCTTGTAGATGGGACATATTACCCTTTCTTCCCACTCCTCCGGTAGCTGTTATGTTTCCCAGATTGTGCCTATCATCCGATGTAGGCAAATAGCCAGCCTCTCCCGGCCCATCTTTATGAGTTCAGCTCCGATACCATCGTTACCAGCAGCTTTATTGTTCTTGAGCTGGTGAATGGCATCCTTAACCTCCCTTGAAGTGGGGGTTGATTGGTTTCCATCGCCAGAAGTACTGACGAAGGCATTTCCTCCATTGTCCCGTCCTTCATTACCTGTGCTCTCAGCGCCATTCAGGTGTTCGTCGAAGTGCTGGTTCCACCTTTCGATCACCTCACGCTCGATCCTGTTCACGTTTCTGCATCAAAATGCTCCCATCCTTATCCCTGCACATCTCGGCTCGTGGCACGAAGCCGTTGCGGGATGTGTTGAGCTTCTGACAGAACTTACGTGTCTCTTGAGATCAAAAAAGCTGTCTCATCTCCTCGCACTCCGCCTCTTCCTGGCGGCGTTTTTTGTCCCGAAAGAGGCGTTGCCGTCTCCGTCTACAATTTCCACGTTCTGTCGAGTCCCTAGCTGCAGCATGACCGCCCGCGCTGCATTCTTCTCCTTCAAAATTTGTCAAAGACGGGCTTCATCCAGCTCACCCGTTTCCGGTAATTCAGCCTCGAGTTGCTGCGCGTACGCAGTTGCGAAATCCGGTTGCTTAAGCCGCTCTAGGTCATACCGGGGCGGTCGTCGGTACCGTACGTTGTTAACCATGGAGAGTTTTGGGCGCAATTTAACCATCACCAGATAGTGGTCAGAGTCGATGTTAGCGCCACGATAGGTGCTGACGTCGATAATGTCAGAGAAGTGCCGTCCATCAATCAGAACGAGGTCGATTTGTGATTCTGTCTGCTGTGGTGTATCGGTAAGGAAGGCTGTGCTGGAAGTAGGTACTACGAATGGCCATATTCTTGAAGGCGACGAAATTAATTAGTCGTACACAGCTAAAAATATGTTGTAAAATTAAGTTTATTTTGATGCACATATTTAGAGCATCAAAATAAACCTAAATTTCAACGACAAATCCATTATTTTTCAATCGAATTCACTTTAAATTTACACGATCATGTAATATTCAACCAGTTTTGGTTGAAAATTGAATGCATATTCATTTAAGTTTACATGATGCTGTAAAAATACACGATTTCGATTTATTTTTACAGTAAACCTCAGTTTACATCACATTGAAAATTAAATATTTTTTTCTGTGTAGACAGTTTTCGTTCGTCAGCTGAACTTTCCAATAGGCGGTCTGAATTCCTCCTCCTGGCCAACCTGAGCATTTAGATCTCCTATGGCGATTTTGACGTCGTGGCTTGGGCAGCTGTCGTACTCGCATTCGAGCTGCACTTAAAAAGCGTCTTTATCATCATCAGTGCTTCCGGAGTGAGGGCTGTGCACGTTTATTATGCTGAAGTTAAAGAACCGGCCTTTGAGCCTCAACTTGCACATTCTCTCACTGATCGGCCACCACCCGATAACGCGCCTCTCCATATCACCCATCAACACACGAGCTGGGTACAGCTTTGACGCGGCTCCTGGTAGATGGTATGGTTACCTCTAAACGTTCGCACCATTGATCCAACCTTCCAACACACTTCCTGCAACGTTACGATGCCGAATCCGCGGTCCTTCAGCACGTCGGCAAGTATGCGTGTATTCCCGATGAAGCTGAAAAATTTACAGTTCCACGTACCGAGCTTCCGATCGCTAGTCCCTTTACGTCACTGTGGTCTTCGCCGATTGTCCCGGTTCGTATTCTCTCGTTGATTATTCGTTGCTTGATTTTTTTTACGGCTGGCTTGCAAGGCCTGACACGAATCCCCTAGATTTCCGGAGGACCATTCCCTCTAAAATTTCGGAGAACCATAGTGCGCAGTTTAGTTTAGAGTCGTTCTCTGGCACTCGGACGATAATCAGCCGCCCCTGACATGGGTAACAGACGCTATTTTGAGCCGCTCCTAACATGGAGTACAAACGCTCCAGGTTTACCCGAGGAGGAACAAATAACTTCCCAATAACTAATGCATACCATATTTTGGTATCATACCAAAATTAGGTATTGTTCAGTTGTCAATACCTCAATTTGGTATTATAATGGTATTGAAAAAAATCTTTGAAACAATTGAAAATACTTCATTGAGGTATTGAACAGCTATTGAGGTCTGCTGGAGGTATTGAACTACTATTGAAAAATTTCACTTTTATATGAAAATCCATCAAGTATTATTGAGGTATTACAATACCTGATCTAATTATCAGTTTGGTGTTCGTAGAATATGCTTGAGATATTATTTGAGGTATTTTACCTCTTATGCAGGGCTCATTCATACCTCATTCAGGTTGTAAGTATTGGAAATTATCTGATATGGAATACCTCAATTTGGTATTCAGTAGTTATTTTCTTCTGCTCGGGTACATAAGCAAAAGCAAAAGTAAACCCCTCGTTCCCTGTCAGCATACGACCAGAGTTCCCACCGGGATTAGTTACCCGATCTACTTTAAGGTTACTCGTACCCCGACCAGTACCGCGAGGAGGAAGGGACAGGAGTTGCTGGGCAAGAGGCTAAGGACCACACAAAGGGATCTTTTTTATATCTGCAGGTACGCGAGGTACCAATGATACGCCATGCCCATTGCCCAGCCATCTACCATATAAAAATATCAAAGCTACCCAGTTTAACGGTACTCATAATTGATATAATTTAAAACGTTTCTAAGACGCCAATCGAACAGGTTATGTGTTGAGCATTATGCCATAATTGTAAAAGTGATCCTTGGAAGTTTTGGCACAAAATGTTTAGTGTCTCCTTTATAATAGTTCGTTTTGCTAGGTTTCCTTACATTCTTGCAGTTCTACGAACTACATTATCATTCAGAGAAACTGGTGTTCGCAATAACAAAGTCAGAAATTTGGGACTAATCTCAAACTCTTAGAAACGATTGACGCATCCTCCAATAATCGAGAGCTGTCCTGGCCACGTCCTTGCGGAAGCTAGGGAATGGGGAAGGATGATTGAATGAACAACTACCTAAGAAAGATGCAGAGAACTCTACGACCTCTCATAGGTGATACGGGAGGTTGCGAAATGTTGATGGAAAGGGTAGTGCTATAGGATACGTTCTGTAGGCGTTCTTGCCGAAAAATGGTTGATATTTACGCATTGTGATCATGTGCTGCTGATCAGAACAAACTCACCAAATTATTTTTTTGAAACTCCTCTGCAATCCGTCGCTCCTCTAATAATGAACAATAGCGTGAGCCGTAACTTTGCACTGCCCATCCAAATGCACGCACCGCAGACATAAAAACTGCAGTTCATAACCTATCCCGAACCGAGCATCCGCGAACCACATGTATTGTTTTAATCAACGCGCCTCACACACACAGAAGATAAAAAACGAGCCGTGCAAAACGAATTCAAAAAACCGCAAGCAAATCATCTTCCGAAAAAAAAAACATTTATATCACTTTGAAAAACATGCTTCCACAGAACATTTGCACGTGGCATAGCACCATCCGCCAAATCTTATTTTCACAAGCCGAATTGGAAGAAAAACTGACACCTTCATAAAAATCTTTTCTATTTTCATATACATAATCCTACTACAAGTCGAACTTAATGAACCAGAGTCTCGATTATCTGGGATTCGATTATCCGGAACTTTAGACTCGATTATCCGGAGTATGATATTTGCGATTTTTAAGATTATTTATGCAGAGATTTGAAACAATTCATTATTATAATACACAGTATGATTGTTTAGCAGTATTGCACGTAAGCAGGATGATGGGAGGAGGATAAAAGAGGGGTTGGTTTACACATTAAATCCATCCTCAGGAATTGGTTCCTTCTAGTCGGCCCTAAAAGGAGATTCAGAAAACAGAAAAAAAAACTGCTTCGGTAGACGTCCAATTGCATCGCCAAGAATGTCTCTGTCGGTGTAGACAGGGTCCGCCGCTGAAATATATCCAAGTGATTCAAGATTAACTATGCTTAAGTTGTCTACTCTGGTGATATGAAACGAAGTTGACCATAGAATAAGAAACTCAAAGCATAAACTTTATTAACATTGAGATATATCATTGAGAAGTTTAACAAATTAATAAACAAACATCCATGCATTATTTGCATGTTTCTATATCACGTAAGTCATTATCATTTTCAGTGAAACAATTGTAATCTTATGTTTCTAAATGAATCTCTAATATTTCTCGTAGAATTACATATTTAACCTCTACGAAGTTCTTGCAATAACGAAACCTCCCGTGAATCGGTATTAATTTACGACACGTTGTAACCGTTTCACACGGTTTTTTTTAAATGCTCAATATCTAGATTGTCCCCAATTGATCGGCAACTTCAAATTTGAAAACATGGGTTTCTCATTAAAAACATCTTTTGTCTAGAGGGCACATATATTATGCCGTGATAATGGATCGTCGCAATTAAATAAAATTTAAATTCTTGCCTCAACAATAAATAATCGAAATTAATCAGCATATTGTCATCGACGGCATCAATTGTTACCTCGTTTGTCAGATCGCGCTCCAAAATACCAGACATCATGGCGGCGCTCCGGGCTGTTGACTCAATGTAAGGTTTTCCATCGCTCTATAGTGGCTGCTCCAACATCATCGTAAAACAATCACAAGATATGATGTACAACATGTGACGAGTTGAGCTGAGTCGGAAGCGCGACCAGTGATTACCGCCAAGATGACACGACGGAATGTCCACAAGAATAAAAAATAATAACTAACCGCGAAATGTCCTCCAGCCACGGTTGACGAATTTCGGTGTAAAATTTTATGCTAATTACATTTCTTCTGTGGCCCCGCCGCGCTTCTGGTGGCCTTTGTCGGTTGGATCGACGGCCATCACTCGACAGATTTGTAGAGGCCAAAGTTTGACGATCGCCAGACCGCCCCGCGCCACGTTTTGGACAGTCCGAGAGCAAGAGTGATTTATTGCGGCGATAAACTTTGCTCTAAATGCAAATTTTCTGCGATGTCCTCCAGTATACATACGGGTACGTGTCGTGCTGGTACATGAGCATACGGCGTAGTTGGGCGAAACAATACCAGAATGACTTTGTAGTTTGGAGGTGATCGACAAGCGATATGTTCGGAAGGTTTGGATGAAAATGATGAGTAATTGTATGTTTAATGCATGTATTCTGACGTATAACAATATTAATTCCATTTTAGCCTTCTTTAACATTCATTATGTTTTATTTGTGATAAAACGGTTATAGTTTCATTATCAGTAGTAATTCAATTCGATAAAAGATTCTCATAGCCGCAGAAGTAAACGCACAGCTATTAATTCGTATAGGCCTAAGTAAAAGAAAAATAACTAAAACTCTCACCGCTCAGCAAATACATAACGGATTTGAATTAGTTTTTGTCAGCATACTCGTACACATATCTAGTTACGAAAAGTGGCCAGAGAATCTCGGGAACATTGTTTTGGCCGGAGTTATTCTGGTGGGTCACTGGGTCAGGTTAGGTGAAAAGAGTGCTGTGCGTTTGTGCCCCTGGAGTTAGGCAAATTTCAAATCACAGGTATTTTCAGGAATCGGCTATAATGTGGCCACTAGACTGGCCCTTAAACAAAAAAGTTGCAAAACTCAACGGGGCACCCCTTAGATATGAGCTTTAGGTTAAAAAAAAGCTCTCTCAAAATTTCAACCCAATTGGTTGCTCCACCAGCTGGCGCATTCAATTTGAAGTTTGTATGGGATTTTCGTTAAAATATATTGAAAATCGACCCTTTGCCACTGTTTCGTTCCGTATACTAGTTGATAGCGGTCAATTGAGCCTAGAATGACAAATACACTAGTTGATACCCTACTGAACATAATTGCATAAGGTTGTATCTGGATTTGAGCTCATTTTCCTTACCCCTTCAGTGGCTGAACTTTAGGCTTAGATCAGTACTCCCGTGCAATCACATATATGCATGCGCCTTATCCAGCAGCTCGCCCAGCGTCATAGGTGACTATGATGCGCTTAGCAGCTATGTTGAAGAAATATAAAGCAGTATTGCATGAGCTTAACAAATCTACTTCAGGTAGTTAAAACACCAACTTTCTCAATTTCAATCATGATACAACCTTCTACAATATTGTTCGCTATGATATCAAGTAGTATTTTTGACATTCTGGGTTCAATTGAACGCGATCAACAATTTTTCTGAACCAAACAGTAGATGATGTGCTGTTTCCCATATGTTTGAGCTGAAAATCCCATATTAATTTCAATTCAAATGCGCTAGCTCATGGAACAACCAAATGAGCTGATTTTTCCAGGAAGTCTTCCTTTTACCCTAAGGAATAATCCTGGGGGGTGCCCCGTGATATCATACAACTTTATTTTTCTCCCATACTGAGCTGGGCCAGTCTAGTGGCCACTATATCAAGGAATTTTAAGAAAATCGTATCAGTGCAAACCTTTTTGAAACGATTGATTTTGATAACCATGTTTCCTGCATTTGATTGATCTTGAAAATGTGCATTTTCGGGTCCCGAGAACCCTCAAATTTACAATAAAATGGCCATTTTGTATATTAACATCTGTGCCAAGCTTAGGGGAATGCGTTTTTGTGAACTATTATGTTTGATTTATACTTTTCGAGAATTGAAACGGTTTAATATCCAACAAATCTATAGCCGGTTCTTCCGGGCAGTAGGCCCGAGTGGCCATATCCGGTACATTCTAAACGGTCCAAAACTCTTTATTTATAATGTTGAATATCAGATCCTGATGATTTAGGCATATTTTAATGGATGCCATTGCAAATAAATAAAGATTACTTGGCATGTCCCAAAAAATATCCGTTTTTTGCCCGACTTGACCCAGTGACACAACGGAATAACTACGGCCACAGGAATATTCTCGAGATTCTCTGGCCACTTCTTAAAACTAGAAATGTAGGCCAGTATATTAACAAATAATCATTTGTATCCGTTTAGACTTTGCTGAGCGGTGAGGGTTTAAGTATTTTTGCTTTCACTCAGGCCTATCACGCTATGTCTAAACCTGCAGGTTATGCAAATCGAATGTACCTCGAATTTTTTCCCGCTAGATATCAGTATTTGGTCTATAATTTCATAATCGAAAGGTTACATAATATTCTATCGGTGAAATTGTTCCCATACATTTTGTATGGGCTGAAATGTGTAGAAAAACGTAATTTTTATTGATTTTCATTGTCTGTATATGAAAAAATAGCAAAAAAGTGGAAAAATCTAAATTTCACATATGGAATATTTTAAAACCTTCCGATTATGAAAATATAACTCAATTTCTAAACTCTAGCGAAAATAAAATCCGAGGTACATTCGATTTGCATAATCTGCTGGTTTGAACATAGCGTGCCTATACGGGTTAAGCAAGAGGAATGTGGGTTAGAATTCCAAGAAGCTTGAACTTGTTTGGCCGCCCGTGGTTCTATTCCAGTATCGCTAGATCAGCTGCACTTACACAAGAAACCAACCATATGAATGATTGGGTCTAACAAACACCCTCGCAGCTCAATGAGGAATAAGGGAGGAATTGATCTTGCTTTTAAAACTGGCATGCAGTAGACTGGATATACCCCTGCACCTACGTCAGTTCATGCGGGAAGGTATAGGGGTGAGGTAATTTTATTGCAGACAGGCTTGCTTTTGGTTAAAAGACTGCCTATATATCAGGCGAAAGGAAAGGCATGCTATAATGATGGAAGCGTAACTTTCGAATTGACGAGAAATTACAAGTACCTTTAAAATGAATCATTAACCTGCCTTTCAACTGCAATTAACCTTTTCGTTACCGGTCTCCGAAGAGGCATTTTCAAATAGCTGCTATTTCGTCAATTCTTATTCAATATTTTTGAAACTACCCTCAGTTTACTTTAAAAAGGTTTCAGTTATTTGTCATAAAAGGAGAATTCTGAATTCGGAACCATGCCGGAGATATTCCGGATTGTACTGGGGTCACGAGTGCAGTTACAACACTGGAGTTTTAATGTAAAATATAAAATGATGGTCTATTGTCAACATTTCAACATAATTCGAATAAGTGAACCGTTCCAGAACATGGTAGCCGGTTCCGCCAGGGCCAGTTTGGGGACATTTCCGATTATTGTCAAAAACATACCGTGCGACGTCTCAATCTTCATGAATTCGGGAAAACATGCCAAAAAAAGAAGAAAAACCCCGGTACAAACAGATGTGGCCACTCCAGATCTCCTTGCACAGGTTCCACGAGGGCCTCCTTGGGGACATTTCCGTTTTATGTCCAAAACATACCGTGAAATCATAACTCAAGAACGAAGCATCATAGAAACAAAGGTTTTTTTTTTGAAAATGAAAGCATATTTTCTCAGGAACAAAAAAAAAATTAACTGGAAAAAGTTTTCCACCGTTGAGAAAATTCGTAAAGAAAAGCCGGAAAAACTATGCTCCAACTCGTGAAAAATTTTTAAACAAATATTTTTGAGGGGATAACTTTATAAGCTTTAATCGCTGAAATTTTTGAAATGTACTTTTTTTCGTTTTTGAGTTATGGCCAATTTTGTGGAAAATGACCATATAAGCCTCTTCTTTGAAAACTCATATTTCAATCGAAGCATCGGAAAAACAAAGATTTTTTATCAAAACAATAGCAAATTTTCTAAAACATATGAAAAAAAGATATGGGATTGGTTTTAATGAAGTATAAGTCGGAATGGATGATATTTTTCATGAAAAATTACACCGCTAAGAAAAACTGAAAAAAAAAACTGTTTCTGCCTCAATATTTCATTACACTGAAAAGGGATTCTTTCTTTTCTATGGAATAAATAAGATTATTATTATTTTTCTTTTTTAATTTTATTTATTCAATTATTCAGTATATAACTTACATTTTCATCTTAATACTATCTATTTTTTCAACCGGAAAGATTGTCTTTGGTTGCTAACACCAGAAGATTTTCGTTTCTTTGTATTATTAAGAACAAAGCATGCTGTATTTTCTTGGTTTTCATGTGCATCTGATAAGTCACTAGCAAAAATGCTTCGTTCGTCTTTTGGTGTAAATGAATGATATTTTTTTGTTCCAGGAATTGGAAAAGGGTTAGAAAATCTTTCCTGAAGAAATTTTTCAGCCTCTGAATAGTCATTTTCAGTTGCATAGATAAATTCCCAATCTTTTTCAAATTGGTCTTTCACTTTTTGCGACACAGCCCAGTCGAAAAATTGTTTGGCGTTATTAATTTCTTCTGACTTTCTAATACTAGCATCTCTAGCCATTCGCTTGCTCCAAGTTTTTCCGGCTTTTCTTTACGAATTTTCTCAACGGTGGAAAATTTTGTGGAAAACTTTTTCCAGTTATTTTTTTTTTATTCCTGAGAAAATTTGCTTTCATTTTCATAAAAAAAACTTTGTTTCTACGATGCTTCATTCTTGAGTTATGATTTTTTAAAGTAGGTAGTGTCAGAGGAAAACAAAAAAAATCCAACTGAGTTTTCCGGGAAAATAAGCGACCCTGAATTTTTCTCAATTTTTTTTATTCATATATAGATGAGCCCTGCATGTGGAAAAAGTTTCATGAAAATCTGAGACCCTTCGGCCCACTTTGTACGGATATAAAAAAAATCCTCTGTATGCCACAAAAGTTTAATCCACTGCGGTTTGACCTTCCCAACAAAAAAATGTGTGGATTCAGTTAGGATTCTCTTAAAAAAGTTGTTGAAAATCCTACAACATTTCAAACTCAGAAACAGTAGAAGTATTTTTAGTATAATTTTCAATGATGAATGTTCCGTTATATTTCCAACAGTTCCAAGCAACTGTATAATATCTTTAGATCAAGATGGTTTTAAAGGTTAAAATCTTCTCTAAAGTAAATTGTGTCATTCAGCACGCAACAGTACTTGACCTAACAAATAACTTAGAAGGATTTTTTCAAGTCATCGGGTTCCTCAGATATATGAACTTCCGAGACTATCTACTCAGTAGCGTTATTAAAATCCCGACCACACCCTTTCAAATAAACGGGATCAGGAGACACCAGATATTCATAACGCAAGCTCTATTCATCATTGTTATGAATGAATTTATATGTTATGAATTATTTCAATATGACTTGTTTCAATAATTTTTGCATAGCTTTCTACCTACTTTGTTTTCTTGATGGCTACAGCATAGAGCCATTATTTTTCCCATTCGGCCCACTGAAGTCTGTCGTATTTTATACGCTAAATATAATTCTAATCTTTGTACACTTAATAAAACTCGTACTTCATGCGTCTGCGACGCAAAGTATTTTCTAATTACATATCGAGTATTGTCCGCAGCACTTTACGCTCAAAAACTCTAAGGCATTCCAGTATATCTCTTCCATCGTCCATGCTTCGTGCCCATGAATTAATCTACGATGACGTCACGCTGCAACTTCCAGCGGGAAGAAAACCTTTACTGCGGGCCGTGTTTACTAATAATAAACGATTTTGCTGCGCATTCATCCACTTAATGTTCATCCTATGAACATTTATTCACTAAATGTTGGTCCGGATGTCATTTTTTTGTAAACACTCCCCTCATTTGGAGCGGAAAAGAAAACGAAAGTCAACAATAAAAAAGACCATGGATAAGTTCATAGAGCAGGCCTTCTCAAAGCATTAGGCCGGCGCCTTTATTTTATGCGGCCCACGAAGGGTTTGATGATTTTTCTCATATCTGGCCTGTTTAATGAATTTCCAACTTTTTATCTCAGTTTGACGTAACGTTAATGAAATACTTCATGTTATTAAATACAGAATGGAATGATTTGAAATTGTGAAAATATGTTAATGTTTAGCAGCTTTACTCTCAGTAGAATTTTGTTTTAGTTTGGTTTATCATAATAACTATTTTACACATAACTCTTGCTAGAGATGATCGATTTGGGGTTTATTTTGAGAATATTTCTTAGTTATTCGTTTCATTATATCAGGTTTTCATTACTTTGCTTTCTATTTGATATATGTACAACACTGAAATTTTATCCACATTGAACAAAAGTTGTTTCAGAAAAGGAAATTACAATATTATTGAATTATAGATAGTATTCTCTAAGAATTTTGGGCATGAATTTCAAATAACCAAAATTCTAAGGGGGGTCTGTAGCCTTGAGGTTACGCTTTCGCTTCATAAGCAGAAGGTCATGGGTTCGATTCCCAGCCCCTCCACAAAAAAACCCATCCAGCCAACAGAAGACGCCTCACGGAGGACCGTGCTTTGGGGAGCACATCCATCCTCCGTCAGTATCAGATGGTGACTGAGACAAACTGACCCTCTTCGCAGGCAACTAGGCTCACTAATAGCAGAGCTCTCTCCTACCTGCTCGGTGTGAGAGTAAAAGAGTAGGAGAGAGTGTAGATGTAAATATAGATAAGTTAAAAATAGATCTGTATCGGTTAAGAAACTACAGATCAACCGATTCCGGCACAGTAGTGGCCACAAGCACGGAGTGCCTTACAAAAAAAAAAAAAAAAAAAAACAAAATTTTAATCAGGATTGTAAAACCTACGTCATGCCAGTGAAATCCAATTCAGAATAATATGTGGGGTCCTTATATAGCTTTAATAACATGACAATTTTTTGAATGAAGTGCTGTCAATAAATTAAGAGCAGCATGTTCACTGAACCCTAGGTAGGATTTTCAAATAACACCATGTGTAATTCGGACAGAAAATGATTGCAAAGCTATGGCCATAACATAGTGCCCAAATCAGTATTTTTAAAAGAATTTCATACCAAATTTTGCATAATTCTCATTAATTCCTGGGCAAGATTAACAAACAATCCCGTAACGCGGGTAGATCTACCATTTCCGAGTGAGAGCGAAGTTCTGACAAACAAAACCAATTACCATAACCAAATCTTTCATATAGATCATGTTTATATAATTTTTAGCTATTCATATCAAAATTTGCTATTGCTAAGCTTTTTTTGCCTGCTCGGGTATTGTACTTTTGTTGCAGCTGTTCACTAGACTGATGCAAATTTTGAAGTTCAAAGTTGGGGAAATTGCTCCCCTATGCTTAAGCGGTGTCAATTATGATGAAAATCATTCACTACTTGGAAGAAATTGGGCTGTGTACATGCCATTTGAAGTTTATATGGAAATTACTATGGAAAAGGCTATACTTTTATGTTCCATTCTCTAACTGCTTGTCATAATAATCTAAGGAAAAATGAACAAACTCTTCTCATGTGAAACTTTCCCACCTACAACTTTGCCGAAGATCATGTTTTGTTTGACTGTCTGGATAATTTGTAATTATCGATTCCAAAGTCTTAATCATGCTGAGATGATCATTCAATTACCTTCAAAGCAACACTGCTTTTTTGCTGTAGAACATAGTAGCCTGGATTACTTTGATCTATTCTTCCCGCCAGGAGCACCACTGTTGCCTGCTCAACAGTTGGGACCAAGATTTATTTAAAGGGAGGTTCTGCAGTCTAAGCAGTCCGTGGGTGCTGCTCTTCAATCTACCGTTTCTATGGATTTGTTAGAGGTTGTTTACTGCTAGTAACAGCAGTAAAGCAAACATTTTCTCGCGCATCCATGAGCCTTCTTATCGTGGCTTGAACTTCAACAAAAACAAAGTCGTCAGCTGTCACTTATTATTTCAAAATGGCGGAATAAAGAAACTGGCAGATTGGATAAACTCCCTTCTAGATACCTTGGTCGGTACTACTACAAACCCAGTTTATGATGATGAATAACAATTTATCCTGATGTCCAATCAAAATGTGGGCTTCAGCAATGTTATAGATGAAAGGATTTCACATGAGAACAGTGTGTTCACTTTTCCATAAAATATTATGACGGAGAGATAGAGGGCTGAAAACAAAAGGTTGGCGTTTTCCATAGTTATCTCCATATAAACTTCAAAAGACCACAATTTCAAAATTTGCAAAATTTGCTATTGTTCACGTTAATACCGTAATCCGAAATAACATTGATCAGTGGGGTAACATCGATCGAAATTTTTCATCTTTTAGAAACAATGAATTCAATGATTATGGCTGACACTACCCCAGATTCATGTCTCAAATCAGTTCTGCAAACGATTTAAGCAAGAAGAATGTGTTTTTCTTTTACTAACACTGTTCGACAAAAAAAAATTTTTGGCTGGATCAGGGACGCGGTTATATGGGTCTTGAAGTGCAAGAAAAGTGTAGAAAGAGGCCGTTTTTAAATGATTTGCAGCACCCCTGGATTAGTTTTTGACAAAGTTTGAAAATTTTGCATTTTTCATCAAAAAACGCGTAATAAGCAAAATATCAATATATTTTCAAATTCAATTATTCAACCATTGAATTAGTCAAATCAATATTTTTTAGCCCTAGATCGCTTCAGGGAAACGTGCACCATTTCAGAAGAATATTGGCATCATTTTTATATATGAATTTGGGATGTTAACGATCATTAAACAAGCATATGAGGATGTGCACCATATAAATACTACTTATTTTTCTATTCCACACATCTGGTTCATTATATAATAATTATTATAGGTTCAAGAAGACGATTGATTAGGATTTATTTTTTTGCTCCATTTAATAAAGCAATGAGCAATGCAATCCAGTAACATTTGATTTCAACAAGGATACGAATACGGAAAATTGATGTGTCTGTTACGTTTATATGGGCTGGTTGGTCTACTAAACTCTTGGCAGTAATAAAAAATTAGATTGGACACTGACATGTAAGTGGTCTTACATGGGCTAGTCGGTTTATCAGGAGCCGATGGCGAAGTCTGTGAAAAATGTCATAATAATGTTATTTGCGATTTCCAAAGATTTTTAAAGGTACTCATTAAGAATAGATTATCTATCGTGAAGTCCATTTGTTATCAGAATATCCCTAGAAATTACAGACTAACGTAAAATAGCAACCAATAATTCAGTAATCAACATTTCCACATTTTTTGTGACAATATTTGACAGCCACTCAGGCAGGTATGAGATCTTTTTGATTCAGTTTGCGCACAATACTAATCATTTGTGAAAACTGATTTAGTGGTAACATGCCTACTTCTTACTTGTAAGATGAAACAATTTCTGGTTAAACCATTTCCGATTTTTTTGTTGGTTCTACATTTTACATATTTATCAGCAATTTTAATCAAACTTTCAAATGGAGCGTTAGTTTCTTGTTCAATGGGATGTTTTCTTCAAATGGGTTTAGTTGTAAGCATATTGGAAACATAAAGAAGTCGACCATTAAGGTTAATATTAAACTCGTCTCCCATATAAGGACAAACGTGTCCATTTATGAGCCCTCATTCCCATATCCTCTAAACGAGTTAAAATGCTTTTCAATTAAGTGAAGAAACAATTTATCCATACATTTGTGATAAACAATTTTGCGAAACTTCCCGTAATTGCTATTTTTCTTTCGTTAAACAAGAAAACATAGAAAAACAAGTGTTTTACTCATTTTGAATATATCGCAATTATTTGTGAAATTCATTCCAAATCTCAATACTGAAAGTTTGATTAAAATTGATAAAAAACATGTGAAATTTAGAACCGAAAAATAAAAAAATATCGGAAATAGTTTAACCAGAAATTGTTTCATCTTACAAGTAAGAAGCCGGCATGTTACCACTAAATCAATTTTCACAAATGATTAGTATTGTGCACAGAGTGAATCAAAAAGAGCTCATGCCTGCCTGAGCGGCTTTCGCAAAAAATGTAATAATGATGATTACTAAATTATTTGTTGCTATTTTATGTTATTCTGTAATTTTCCTAGGGATATTCCGAGGAAAATGAATGTCACGATAAGTAAACAATTATTAATGAGTACCTATCGAAATATTTAGAAATTGCAAATAACAATGTTATCACATTTTTTTACAGACATCGTCTCCTAATAAACCGACTAGCGCATGTAAGACCACTTACATGTCAGTGGCCAACCTATATAAGTTTTGTATTTCTGCTAAGAGTTTATTGAACCAACCAGCCCATATATTCACATCACATCACATCACAGACACATCAATTTTCCGTAGTCGTATCCTTGTTGAACTCAAATGTTACTGGATTGCATTGCTCATTGCTTTATTAAATGGAGCAAAAAAATAAATCATAATCAAGCGTCTTCTTGAACCTATAATAATTATTATATAATGAACCAGATGTGTGGAATAGAAAAATAAGTAGTATTTATATGGTGCACATCCTCGTATGCTTGTTTAATGATCGTTAACATTCCAAATTCATATATAAAAATGATGCCAATATTCTTCTGAAATGGTGCACATTTCCCTGAAGCGATCTAGGGCTAAAAAATATTGATTTGACTAATTCAATGGTTGAATAATTGAATTTGAAAATATATTGATATTTTGCTTATTACGCGTTTTTTGATGAAAAATGCAAAATTTTCAAACTTTGTCAAAAACTAACCCAGGGGTGCTGCAAACCATTTGAAAACGGCCTCTTTCTACACTTTTCTTTCACTTCAAGACCCATATAACCGCGTCCCTGATCCAGCCAAAAAAATTTTTTTGTCGAACAGTGTAATTATGGCATTACCAAAAACGATTCCGTTGTTAAAACTTTTATAAATATTTTGAAATCAGCAACATTTTCGAATTACTATGAAGAATGCAGAATTTCCTTACGGAATTGCCTACCTGTATGCGTATATCGCAGGTTAATGCCTTAAAAAGTAAGTGACTTGCAACAGTTTGGCCTTCATATTTGGCTTCAGGGGTCATCATTTCAGTAAGTAACGAAATAAAAAAAGACCGTTGTTTACTTGGATGATTAATGTTACCCCATATCAGTAAAAAAAATCTCATAAAACATTGTTAACAATTGTTTTGGACATGTTTAAGTCTAAATACAGTACAGCAGTCGCGAGCGATGGGTGCTAGTACTTGTTCTAAAATATAAAACTTGCAACATTTGCATTTCCATAAGAATGTTTTAATAAATATTCAAAAAAACGATCAATGTTACCCCTGAATTACGGTACTTAAATGTTACGGTCGAAAAAGTATGAGAGGGTGAAACGACATAAAGACCCACCTATTTGTTCTAGATGATGAGGATGTCGAAGTTGAAGAATGACTCAATCATCATCTGAGGCTGGTATCAATTCATGAAACTACTTCTTTCTGAGTTCATTTTTTTATATATTTAGATGGTTAAAGATTCCGAATTCCGAAGGGGTGAATCTTCTACGTTCTAAAATAAGCTTCTTGTTTCTGAAAAAACGTAGGAAATCAAAATGTCAGATGCGATGAAACCTGCTTACAGTTAAAATACGACTTTGGACCATAAATAATTTGATACACTAGATTATCGATGCATGGTCAAAACCAGAATCAATCAATCAGCTTAGCTTAGCATTTGATCAAAAGAAGGAAAAAACACTGATGAATGTGTTAGCTATTTGATATAGTAGTAAATTACCAAATGTAATTTCGGCCTAACGGCATTCGGCCTAACGACCTGCACCCATGAACAATAAGAAATAAATAAAAATCCGTGGGCTAAAATCTATCCAATTTACAGCAAATGGTCAAAGTGCATGAAAAACTGTTGCCTAGTGTGATTTGGGGCGTTAATACATCATTATATTTAATGTACGTAGATGGAGGGTTTTACTCCACATGTAACACTATTGCTAATCGCATATCTTCAAATTGGTGACTGATGATCTTAACGACGTGCCGGGTGGGCCTGAATTAATTTTCTTCTTTTCAAGCTAAAGATAATGAGATGCGTTTCGGATTCGTAACTTAGGTATTAGCTGCTGATTAGTTTTTATGTTAAAAGGATGTTGGAGTATTTTTATAGTCGACTACTGTAATTTTGCTTATCTTCTTCTTCTGATTATTTTTCTCTTTCCAAATTTTGTTGCAGAAAACAACAAATGTGATACAGATTTTTGTGTTGGTTTGTCAAGCGGAACGGCAAGTCTATCGAAAGGCGCTCCCAGCAGTCTACAAAACAGCGTCAAGGAGATAGGTAAGTTTATTATTAGGGACAAGATACGAGTATATTTGATTCTTATGGTGATTTCTGTTTCGACTCCAGATATGCTAGCCGACATGGAAACTGAATGTAAATGCCAGTGTCTCCCGCATCTGACTACCTATCGGGAAGACTTGGGTATCTGCGTAGATGACGTAAGAGGTAAGTTCTATAACTGTTCATTTCAAACCTCATCAAATGTTGCCTATTTGTTTGATATAAAACTTAATGCATATGAATATCGTTTCCCTTGAATAAATTTGTTTATAGATTCACAAGCCGCAAAAGTTCCTGTTGAATTGTTTAACTTATTGGAACTTTAATAGCACTTTGAAAATCATACAATACGCAAACCTACAAAACTAATTGCGAATAATGTTGAGCTATTTGAAGCCACTTCAACTCATAATTGAGATAGACGACGATAATCTTCGGTAACCAGTGTCGCGGTTCTACAAAAGTTCAACGCAATTTTCCATTGCATAATGCAGCTGGAACCATTTAGCCAAATTGCCTTCTTCTCGGTATAGCCTCGCGTTTAAAATATTGTAACCATCCACAAAGGTAAACAGAACAGTCCAAATAGATAGCAATGGACAATAAGCTACACCTGTTTCCCAGTTTTCATTCAGTGATCTCATTCATATGCTCGAATGATCACAGCCTCCAGCTTGGCCGGAAGATTAAATATGATGATGCACATCAATCATGACCCTCTCCCGTCATTGAGACAAAAGTCCACCACAACACGAAAGCAGGCGCACACCCATTTCAGCCGCCCAACCCGAGTAGAAGTGGATAACAAAATAATGATAAAATTAGAACAATTTTTGCTATCGTGTTTAGTTTTACCATTATGAGGTTATTCATATATGACATTCAATATCACGTCAGTAGCAAAACATGCAATTATGCACCGCCAAAGTTTGCAAGGTCGACGTAAGCACCACTTTGATTTTGAGCATATTTTCGTTATAGGTACAAACGACAACTGACGAATGCTTCAAGATTTTTTCCACTCAGATATTTAGAAGATGTTTAGAGCATACGCCATATTGATGTGAAATTATGGTATTTACAATCGTACGCTGAATAATGTAGTTAGCTTGCTGAAATTGTCATTGGCGCTTTTGCCAACTTTACGAACAGTAGTCGACGTTCGGTTTTCGAGTTATATTTTTTTTTCTTTCAAAAAGTGTCTGAAAACCCAAGATATTAGTTTTACTATCAATTAAGTAATACTATTTCGTGAGTAGGAGATACATTATACTTTCACATGCACTAGAAGAAAAACGAGAGATAAAAAACAACAAATGAAAATGAGAGTTTTAACAACTAAATTTACCCTTATCTTGATCCACATGCGAAAAACTCATTCAGGTATTATTTTTCAATAAAAAAAAACTTATTATGTAAATTTATTTTGTCTTTATTATTGTTGCTGATTAGTTATAATAAGAATAAGAAAATTCTATTGACACAGGATTGTTATTTTGTTATTCAATTTCTTATTTAAAACAAACAAATAACAAATTTTGTCATTCAAACATTCTGTTTTAATGGTAAAATATGATGTTCATTTGCAATTTTCCCCGACCAGGGAATGAACAGAAGCACATTCTAAACCACCGTCAACATACTCATTTCACGTATTTATCTGACTGGAGCCATCGCATCAAAACGAAACCTAGTGAGCATGCTCGAAAATCAATTATAGAGCTCAGAGGTATAGCCCTGCCCCACACATCAGATCAAATCGGTAGCTGTGGTTTTTACGTCGATGCTAAACTATTCCCCCTTGCTCTGAAGCTCAGTGCTTGATAGCCATTCATCGGCGCTGGCTGTTACATTATGGCGACGAACGGACTATTGAAACCATGCATGATCCATGACGAATCGCTCATCATTGCCGGCCATCAGCTATGAAGCGTTCTGATGAATCAGTCGAGGTTGTTCCATTCGCTGTGGACGGATATGAAGTTGGATTATTTTGCTTCAAACCTTCAATTGATAAATACCCTAACCGACCATTAAGCGTTGTGTGTTTTAAAATGGGTAATTCTTACACTCAGTTGGATAAAATACATTACTTTTGATTCATATTGTTTACTGTATCTCAATTTGTAAACAAATGCTATGAAAAATTTGTACACGGTAATACAAGCAATGTACACGGTAGGGCCTTCCTTAGCCGAGTGGTTAGAGTCCGCGGTTACAAAGCAAAGCCATGCTGAAGGTGTCTGGGTTCGATCCCCGGTCGGTCCAGGAACTTTTTGTAATGGAAATTTCCTGGATTTCCCTAGGCATAGAGTATAATCGTACCTGCCACCTGCGAAAAATGGCAACTTTGGCAAAGAAAGCTCTCAGTTAATAACGGTGGAAGTTCTCATAAGAACACTAAGCTGAGAAGCAGGCTCTGTCTCAGTGAGGACCGTAATGCCAAGAAGAAGGAGAAGAACACGGTGAAAAAATAATAAAAGTTGATTCATTTTGAAACTGTTTTTGAAGATAGGTTGTGCTTCTTCTTAACAACAAGGCGATGACGAATATCGATAAACGACGCCATTTTGAAATCCAAGGGTGTGCCCTACAGTTCTAGAAAATCCATGAAAACCCATGCAATACGTGTATTTTCGGAACGAGCACGACGAGGAAATGACAAAGTTTAATATCCGACGCCATTTTGAAATCCTTGACCTCTGGTTTTGGAAAATCGTTGAAAACTCATGCAATATGGGTGATTTTGGAACCGGCATGACGAGAGGGTGACGCAAATCAAAATCCGACGCCATTTTGAAATCCAAAATAGCGACCTCCGGTTTGGGATAACCATTAAATGGTACAATATGGGTATTTTCGGAACGGACACGACGAAAAGATGATGGAAACCGATGTCCGACGCCATTTTGAAACCCAAGACGGTGACCTCCTGTTTGGGAAAATGTTTTTTTTTTATTTCATAGACATAAATCAGTCTATCTTTTAAACCAAAATTGACAATCTTCGGTCCTTTGTAAATTGATTTTCGAAACTACGCTTATAGCATAGTAAAGCATCTCATATCGAATAATTAACTTCAATCAAAAGTACAATTAGCACACTTCTTCTTTTCTTCTTTTCTGGCGTTACGTCCCCACTGGGACAGAGCCTGCTTCTCAGCTTAGTGTTCTTATGAGCATTTCCACAGTTATTAACTGAGAGCTTACTATGCCAATGACCATTTTTGCATGCGTATGTCGTGTGGCAGGTACGAAGATACTCTATGCCCTGGGAAGTCGAGAAAATTTCCAACCCGAAAAGATCCTCGACCGGTGGGATTCGAACCCACGACCCTCAGCTTGGTCTTGCTGAATAGCTGCGCGTTTACCGCTACGGCTATTTGGGCCACAATTAGCACACACAATCAGCGAAAAGACCAAAAGTCGTAACCTTGGATTCCAAAATGACATCGTGCATCCATTTTCGTAATCACCTCTTCATGCCCGTTCTGAAAATATTCATATTGTATGGGTTTTCAACAATATTCTCAAAACGGACATCGTCATCTTAGGTCTAAAAATGATGTCAGACATCGATTTCCGTCATCTCCTAGTCGAAACCGTTCCGAAAATTTCCATATTGCAAGGGCTTTCAACGGTTTCACCAAACCGAAGGTCGTTATCTTTGATTTAAAAATGGCGTCGGAAACCGATTTTCATCATTCTCCAGTCGTGCACGTTCTGAAAGCTCCAATATTTCATGGGCGTTGAACGATTTTCCCTAACCGATGTTCGTCATCTTGAATATCAAAATAGCGCCGGATATCAATTTTCGTATATTGCATTCAATTTTCCAAAATCGGAGGCCGCCATAGGCCGGAGATTGGTTTCCTAAAAAACTGAAATTTTTATATATTTTTCATGTAAAAACAATTTGTTTTTTCAGAGTTCTAATTTATTTCTGAAAAGTTGAAATCTTATGCTTTCATTCCATAAAAAAGAGTGAAAATCGGTTAAGCTGTTCAAAAGATATGATTTTTCTAAACATTTAAAAATCTGATGCGCTGAGACCTACAGACTGCAGTGTGTGCCGATGAAAAATGACTGATTTTTTATTTTCAAAAATATATATCTCAAAAACTAAAAAGACATACATCGCTGAAAGCTTGACAGTAAACGTAAAATTTTCTGAACTTTCAAGAAAAAATGAGAGCCGCAATAGCCCCCTTGGTCCCGAGGCTTTCGAAACACGAAAAAACGGAAATTTATGATTTTTTCTCATGTAAAAAAAATAATTTTTTGTTAACTTTTTAATATACCTTGAAAAGTCAAATTTTTTAGCTTTTGTTTCGTTCTGCCCCAAAGTTTTGGTTCGTTCTGTTTCGTCCATTTAGCATTTTACACAAGTACTGGTTTTGAATACTTCCTTAAAATGAATATTTTACGTAGAACAACAAGTTTTTCTGATATTATATTTGATTCGGTCATAGAAAATATTGTATACTACTGTGTTAAGTTACAAGTTTCTAGTAAAAAACAGTGCAAACTTGAAAATGGAACGATTTGCGTTCCTAAGGCCTCGAGTTATCCGTAGAAAATTTCTGGCTTTATTCCTGATCCTTGGTAGTTGTCGTCAGTTTCTTAGTAAGATCTTCAAAAATCTTGGATGTTCCTTGAAAAACTATTGACGAAACAAAAAAACGAAATATATCATTGTTTCTACTTAAACCACTGGCGAAATCTTCTCCAATCTTCAGCAGTTCTTGTTAGTTGACTCCCAAAAATCCCATTAGCAAGTTCAAAGGCGATGCTCAGTAGATACAAAAACCATAATTGAAAATTTTCTTGACAAAAACTTCACAGAATCTGGCGGAGCTTTGGGAATACGTGAAAAAATTGAAATCTCATTATATTAAGGTGAAGATGAATCGAAGCCAAAGTTTAAATTTTCAACAGCACGGATCTGGAGAACCAAATTTCCGTTTAAGCTGAAAGCTTAATCGATTGGTCACTAGCTGGTGATGGCCAATCGATTAGGTTTTCAGCTCAATCAAATGTTTGGTTCTCCAGATCCGTGCTCTTGAAAATTTCAACTTTGGCTTCAATTCATCTTCACCTTAACATTAAACTGTTCTAGTGTGGTTCTCAAAGGAATTTTCATTGTACCATCGGAGTACCAGAAGCCGCTGATGCCCATATTTACGCTCACTATAAGACCAGTGGATTACAACAGAATTATTACAGAGTTTGTTACTTAGATAGGACGTTTTATTGTAACAAAATATGTTATAATTTTGACTGGTAAAATAACAAAAAATATAACTAAGTTTACATTAAATCAAGTTAAAACAATATATGTTTAGTTTGCTCATAATAAAATCTTAAAAAATAAATACCGGAATGTTAACAGATGCGGTAACAAAGGCAATAAAAACATTTTCATGGAAGTTTTTCAAATTCACTTTAATTTACTGCTGATTGTATATACCTTGAACTACATTGTGACGTAAAAAAAGTGTAAATCGACTAAAAAATTATTTTTGAATCAATTTTTTATCTTAATATTTGTCTTGAATGAGTGAAATCTCGATGTACTGAAATTATTTTTGACAAATCTCTTGCTTCCAAACAACATGATTATTGTCGGATTTTGTCAATACCCTTCTTAAAATTCCTTATCAAGCTTTTATAAAGTTGTTGGGTAGACTCCTGACACGATTCTTAACCCGAGTGAAAGAAAAATTACTAAAACTCTAAAAATCTGAATACATAACAGATTTTAATATTTTTTGTCAGTATACCCGTACACATATCTAGTTTCTAAAAGTGGTCAAAGGTCTCGGGAATGTTCCTGTGGCCAGAGTTTTTGCGGTGGATCACTGGGTCAGGTCTGGTGGCAAGGGTTCTGTGCTTCTGTGCCCTGTAGGCAAATTCCAAGTCACATTTAATTTCCAGAACCGACTATAATGTGGCCACTATATCAAGGAGTTTTAAGAAAAACGCATCAGCGTAAATCTTCTGATAAACGATTTATTTGGATAACCATGTCTCCTGTATTTGATTGATACTACAAATGACCATTTTCAGGTCCCCGGGACGCCTCAAATTTATGATAAAGTGAACAATTTGTATCTCAACATCCGTGTCAAACTAATGGGATGGCATTTAGTAAACTATTGTTTTAGATTTCAATTTTTAGAAAATTGAAACGGTTTAGTATCCAGCAAATCTTGAACCGGTTCTTCAGGGCATTCAGTCCGAGTGAGCGCATCCGGTACACTCTAAACGTTGCAAAACTATTCATTTATAATGTTGAATATCAGATCTTAATGATTTTTGCAAATTAAAATGATTGCCATTGGAAATAAATAAAGATAATTTGGCATGCGCAGAGAATTCAAAATAAAATTTTGAAAATGATTCTGAAGCTTCCTCCCTGGTATATATAGTACCAATGAATTATATAGAATATCCAATCTTGAAACATTGGAACAAATGTCAAATAAAATAATAAATATTTCAGGCAAAAATCATTACAATCTTCTATTGCCACGATTAATGCGTTATATGTTTAGGTTAAGTTAGGTTAAGTATATTCGAAGCGTTTTTTTCTCTTATAAGCAGGTGAAATCAACTCACATGTAAAAAATCTGAACTGCTACGGCAAATGATGTGATATGTTGTTAACAAAATGTTAATAGAATCTTAGATTTATTTTACCAAATTAGTATGATAATACACAGAACACCTAAATATATAAAAAAGGAATGTTTAGAATGATACTAATAAAGAAATAAAAAAAAATATAATTTGGCATGTCCCAAAAAATCACCTTTTTTCACCCGACTTGACCCAGTGACCCAACGCTATAGCTTCGGCTACAGGAGTATTCCCGAGTTCCTCTGGCCACTTTTATAAACTAGACACGTTGGCCAGTATACTAACAAAAATTATTTAAATCCGTTAAGTATTCGCAGAGCGGTGAAGGTTTTAGTATGTTTGCTTTCAATCAGGCCTATACGGGTTAATGGATCAAGATATTTTACTGAATTTGTCGGTTAACTTTTATGAATTAAGGGGGTCCGTAGCCTTGAGGTTACGCTTTCGCTTCATAAGCGGAAGGTCATGGGTTCAATTCCCAGCCCCTCCTCAAAAAACCCGCCCAGCCACCAGAAGACTCCGCACAGAGGACCGTGCTTTGGGGAGCACATCCAACCTCTGTCAGTATCAGATGGTGACTGAGACAAACAGACCCTCTTCGAAGGCAATAAGCCTCAAACGACTCAGGAACACGGCAAAAATGAACCACCACAACAGCAATGGACTATGGCTTATATGGAGATTGATTGGACTAACAGCAGAGCACTCTCCTACCTGCTCGGTGTGAGAGTAAAAGAGTAGAAGAGAGTGAAAATAGATGTAAATATAGACTAGTTGAAAATAGATCTGTATCGGTAAAGAAGCTACAGATGAACTATGATTCCGGCATAATGGTGACCACGAGCACAGAGTGCCTTTCAAATAAACATAAGGAAAAAACTGTTATGAATTACAGGTGTTACTTTTGGGTGGTATGTCAAAAATATCTATTAACCCGTATAGGCCTAAGTGTAAGCAAAAATACTAAAACCCTCATCGCTCAGCGAACGTTTAACGGATTCAAATATGTTTTTGTCAGTATACTGGCCCACATATCTAGTTACTAAAAGTGGCCAAGGGATCTCGGGAATGTTCCTGTGGTCGGAGATATTCTGGTGGGTGACTGGGTCAGGTCGGGTAAAAAAGGGCCAAGTGTACCAAGCCAAGTTGTTTTTATTTATTTGCAATGGCAATCATTTTAATTTGCATAAATCATTGAAATCTGCTATTCAACATTATAAATGAAGAGGTAAGCACCGTTTTGAATGTACTGGATGTGGCCACTCGGGCTTAATGCCCTAAAGAACCGGCTATAGGTTTGTTGGATACTAAACCGTTTCAATTCTCTAACAGTAGAGATTAAACATAATAATTTACTGAAATGCGTTCCCATGAGCTTGACACATAAATTTTAGGCATCCTGGGGACCCAAAATGGATATTTCAAGGGTCAAACAAATACAGGACACAAGATTATCCAATTCAATCGGTTTTCAAAAGGTTAACGCTGATGCGTTTTTCTTAAAATTCCTTGATATAGGGAGCCGAATCCTATTTTTGGCACTTTTGATTCACTTCGGCAGTGGGTTTTTTTGAAAGCTACAGAGCTCATATTAAGCCACAATATGCGTCGCACTGAAGCGTTTCTAATTGCAAAGTTTCAAACAATTCGGCCAAGAAAACCCCCCCATGCCAAAGTGAATCATGGAAGTGCCCAAGTAGCTCTGCACCCTAGTGGCCACATTATAGCCGATTCAGGAAATTATCTGTAACTTGAAATTTGCCTACCTCCAGGGGCACATAAGTACAGCATCCTTTTCAGCCGACCTGACCCAGTAACCCACTTGAATAACTCCGGACACATAGCGAGTGGTAAACATCTGATCCATTGTCAAGTGGCCCAAAAACTAACCTGCACAGAAAAAAATATTTAATTTTTAATGTGATGTAAATTGAAGTCTACTGTAAAAATAATTCAAATTCGTGTGTTGTTACAGCATCATGTAAATTTAAATGAATATACATTCAATTTTCAACTTTAAATGGTTGAATATTACATGATCGTGTAAATTTAAAGTGAATTCGATTGAAAAATAATGGATTGTTCGTTGAAATTTAGGTTTATTTTGATGCTCCAAATATGTGCATGAAAATAAACTTAAATTTACAACATATTTTTAGCTGTGTGGTATTCTCCAACGAAAGACTTCTGAAGCGGTCTTAAGCGCTTAAACAGGATGGTAACTCTAGCCTGTGGAATAAGAGGCCTTCCTTAGCCTAGTGGTGACGTCTTCGGTCACAAATCAGACATGCCCGGTCGGTCCAGGATCTTTCTCTACATCGTGTCTGCCATATGGTATACGATCTCGGAAATGGCAACTTACGCAAAGATAGCTCTCAGCTAATAATTGTGGAAGCGCTCATTGAGAACTAAACTGAGAAGCAGGTTCTGTCCTAGTGAGGACGTAGTGCCAAGAAGAAGAAGTGTTTTGATTTCTTCGTAAGACTGAAAAGTCGTTAAATCAAAAAGTTCAACAACAGTCGTATTCTAATTCACATGACATTGCAAGTTCAATATCCTTATCACATTCTCTAGTGAAAATTTGTGCTGGAAATGTGTAGGAACATCTCTTTGCTTGAATTTATTTGACGTCACTGAATCGTACGGTTAATTCCGGAATTTTATTTAGAGAATCAATCTTACTCAATCGATTGCAAGTCGCTTGATTACTCTTTCGATTAAGATACAATGGAGAAATTATTTTTAGAATGAACATTTCCAAATTTATAGCTCACAACTGCGTGTTTCATTCAATTCACTCCTTCCGAGATACTCACTGACCTGCAGCGTCCATATTTTGAATTAGTTCTGCCCTAAAAATAATGCCGAAAAATAATGTGCGAAACAGCATCTACACATTATATTTTTTGCGCACTCCTCGTCAAAGATGGTGATGATGATGATGTATCCCATAACGATTGAAAAACACGGACAGGTTCCGTTAATCCTCCGTAATACTTTCGCAGATCGCCGCCTAGATTAAATTTCCATCCCCGAAACAACAAACACCAAACGTAATCAAATTTTGCTTCATAGATCGTTAAATTTGCCAAACGGCGGCAGGCAGCGACCTAAGGTAGGACCGTAAAAAGAAAAATTACGGCTGCACACGTGCTCATCACAACACACACGGAGCCGTAAAAATTGAACCCACTTCTGGTCTTGAGCTGTTAGCTCTTGCCCTGACCCTAGCGAGTGAGTCTTTAAAAATTTAATTAGACATTGTAGGAAGTAAACTCATTTTGCTTCTTGGTGGACTACGAGATTTTCAATTTAGTGGTGCCATACTGTGCCGCCGTTTTTTGACGGAAATAGGATGAGTACAATACTGAATTTGCGGTAGAATTTTAGATGTGGTTGATAGAACAGTTTCAGTACCCTGATAGTTAAATCAAGAAAATGTATGAATTACCGAGTATCTTCGTTTTTTTCAAGATCATTCCAGGGCATAGAACATTGTAATTTTGGCAGTATATTTCCAGGAAGCTGTGACAATTTGCTTTATATTAGCTCGAAACCAGTTTTGCAGTTTTCAAAACTTCCAAATCATTCAAGGATAATTATAATTGCGAGAAGAGCACG